>NC_141704.1:36334926-37067416 GCF_971803275.1 Cyanistes caeruleus | reverse complement strand
AAGATGCTTTTGCCTTTTATATTCCATTCCTATAAATCAGCCAGAATGTGACTTTGAAATATAATTATCTCTATTCAAGTTTTATTATTTATTTGCCTTCGTATGTTTGCCCAATTTGATATCTGAATGAGTCATTGTTTTATAGAAGGCATGTCTTTAAAATTATTCAATACAGTGATAGGATTTCTAAGCAGGGAATTTGAATTACTCTTACAGTATTTATGCTAAAATGACAATCAAGCACTCTAGTTTTACCCTGAGATACTTGCTAAATTGGTAGTGGGATTGAACTTGGCTCTGACTTTTCAGAACATGCAGATCTTATGACTGAGTCATGAAGGGTGAACTGTCACATATCAAAGTTTAATTATTGCTTAAGTTTTTCCTTCAGTCATTCTCTGATTTGCTCATACTAAAGGAAAAATATTTCATGTTGTGATGTCTTTTATTTTCCCAGGAACAAATCCAATGATGCCAAAGGAAGCTGTGATTTCAGTTTAGTGACAGAATACAAAAAAAAAGTGATAATTATGTTATGCTATGAATATTGGTTATAAATTACATTGTCTCATGTAAGCACTTGGGACTTCTGTTTTCTTATTCTTTTTAGTGCATCATTTTTTCACAATATTGGAAGCCTGGCCATGTGCAGAGATTTTCTTATCTAAGGATACCAGCTGTTTACTGGAGGATGAAACTAGTTGTTCCTTTCTCAAGCAATGTCTGTCACAAGGAGACAAAAATGTGTGTATGACTTGATTTGTTTTCATAATGACGAATGTAGTTTAGTTAGGAAATTGATTATAAAAATAGAAACCAGGCTTTGAAAAGCAATTTGAAGATATGGTGTAGATCTGTTATGATCATTTTAAGACTACTGAGAATATTTCACTTACGTAGTTAATCTTTTCAGTGTCTAGCAATAATGTTAATGTGGGAAGCCAATGTTGAGAGTAGGATGCACGCTTGGCTGATATGCACCCAAATTATATGCTAACTACTTAATGCATTATTTCCATGGAATGAGTACATAGAATGCAAATGTAATATAAAGCTGAGACATTAATCTTCTTCAGAATACACAAGTATGAGCACAGAGGAGCAGTAATCTCATTTAGGCTTCCTTCAAATAATGTCGAGAGAGGATTTTGACTCTCTACTGGTTTAGAGGCATAAGCAACAATTTGAGAGTCAGGATCTATCAGATTCAAGCTATCCTTGTAACATGTTTCAAATCCCAGCCTTGAAATATCTCAAAGCCTAGGCTGAAAGAAATATCCTTTGTATCAAGGGAGTACTGTCTTTGTATGACCCAGACAGGGACTGGGCTCTATGTCATGCTATTCCTCCAGTCCTTCATGTGGTTAGTGTTGCTCACTGTTACTCTGTATTAATTCTGACCAAATTAAGGAAGCATCCTTTCTGTAGCTATGGAAGAACTCTCTACCTGTTGATATGAACAAACTACTTGATGATTAATTTACAAAATGTATGCACGTTGCCTAGGCAGACCAGTTAATTCAAATTTGCTCAAGATTTTGATAATGTTCTCAGCACACTGCTGTCTTCTTGGAAAGTTCTTCTACCAAATGAAATGAAGCAGGTGTCATTTAAACAAACCAGCATATGCAAAAAATAAAGTTATCTTGGTCTTATATATGTTAGTTTGTCTTTTAGCATGCTAGAATTGTAAACTTTCAAGTTCTCTTGGTTCAGTTTTGTGTTTATACATTCACTTCTGTGGTAATTTTTCTTCCTTGACAAATCTAAGACAGATGCAAGTGGTACACCGACAACAGGCCAAGGAGGTGACCTGAATATTTTAGCATGAGACTTGCTTTCTGTGATTTGGTCTAATCAAAATTAGTATATAAATGCCTCTCTCTTCTTCGAGTTTTATTAGTCTATATAAAACTTCACCATTTCACCTCTTTACTTTCTTGACATATTTCATGATTGTGGCATAAATGGGTCCCTATCTTTAACAGAAGAAAGCATTGTAGATTATGAAAAGATTATTAAAAGATTCAATTTTCTTGCTTCTAAATCCTAAGTATGTGTGAATACATTGACATAAATACCACTTTACTTTAGCTGAGGAGACCAACAAAATGTCTACAGATTGTTTGCAGGCTGAGTCTTTCTCATTCTGTGAAGACCCAAGACTTTGTCAGGGCTCTGCGCTTCTCAGCTTGTGCAATACCAATTTTCAGGGCACTGTTTTGGGATATTTGGATGCACACTCTTGGACATGTAGGACCTGAGATGCCTCATGGGTTTTTTTATTTGTTAGCTTCTAATTCTGTAGTACTGTTTTGCCACACTGACTTCTGTGGGAGATGGGAGGGGCTGCAGGTAGAATTGGAGGTAATTGCCCATGTTTTATTAAACACTGCTTTTTGAAGTCCTTCTAGACAATGTATGCTGAAGAATTTAATCTTAACCATGTTTAGCTTTGCATGCAAGTGGAGATCTGGTTGTACATAAAAGAGTTTAAACAGAGTTGTCATACTAACATTTCAATCTTTTCTTTCTGGCACAGCACCACTGTGGGTGTGTTACATAAATTGCCACAATGGAGTGCATTTCAGATCCTTCATCTCAGAGGCCATCTGTCATTGAAAGTGGCACATTCACCTGCCCATCACTTCTGCAGCAATGTGTGCACTAGACAGGGTACATCCCAATGAAGTTAACAACAGGAGCAGCTTTTCTTACAGCTGCCTTTGGAAAGACTTAGTAATCAAGTCACTGCTTCAGATGGGAACAAACACCACAAATAGATTGTTCTTTCTGTCCAAGAGAACAACAAATGCTTTCTGTTTTGCTTCAGAGAAGAGCAAACTACTTCCCTGAAGGATATTTTTCTACTCAGTAAAATCCAGTGTTGCTTCTGTGAGCTCCTCTCTACTGTCTCTGACCCTTGACAGGCAATCACAGGGTTTTAATAAGAAAAATTACCCTCAAGTCCTTGAATGGATCTAGACAGGATTCAGCATTGTTTTGATTGTTAGTAATTATATATTTCTCTCCATTTTCCTTCCACCTTTGTTTTTCCTTTAATTTGATGAAGTAGAAGTAAGACAGGATGATGTCTACCATTTTTAACATTATTTGTCTGGAGTGTTTTTTCATTTGAGAATATGTATGCATTTCTGTATTTGTCTAACTTTTCCTTGTTCCATGTTTAGTGCAAACTGTGTAAGTTGTTGAAGGAGTAACTTGACAGTGCGTATGTGTGCTTACAATTTGCTCAAAGAATTTCAACTATGGGTCAGAGATTTTTCTTCCTAATCAGTGAAAATGTACATAACCTTTCTGTCTGCTGTAAATGTTCCTGTCTATAAAATGAGGTTTTACTTGCCTGCCTCACAGGCATGTTGAAGCTTAATTAGTGTAGGTAATAAATGCTAAGTATTATTTTAAAAGATCTATTGCTCTCTAGAATGATCAAGTTTGGATCTTAATTCACAGCTTTATGAGCTAGGGTTCAGTATTGAACTACCTTACATTTTCACAAAGCTCTCCTGAATTTAATAAGGGATTTAACAAAATAACTCTTTAAAACACTTATGATTCTTCTTAATAAAAAGCTAATTTGTACTTGCATAAAACTCATAGAGCTGTGCACATTATCAGAGTTTTCTTGAATGACAGTCTTTGAAATGCAAATGTTGCACAGGTCCTCCTTGTCTGAAGAATATATGGTTGTTATTGTATTACCATATGTAAAATGTTTTCTGCAGATATTTTCTTAAATTATTTTCTTCACGACCGGTATACAGAAAGAACATCATTTAAGAATCACATTCATGTGGCATTCTTTCAGCATTTCACTAGTAAAACCAAATTACACAGTGGAAATGGATTCTATTTTTCTAAGGTGGGAGAGCAAAGAGGAAAATATTGGAGTTTTGGGGTGCCTGGACTTGTGCCTCATCATGTTTAATCCCTTTCTTAGCATTCCTTGGAAGATAAGCATTGCATTATTTTCTTTTCTCTTCTTGTTTCAAACCTGCTCAAAGAGGTTGCACTTATTTTTTTTTATTTTAGTATATGTCAGAGGTATTTCTGGAAAATTCTATCAATAAAGTTAAAATATGCAGCATAACCCCAAGGAGCAATATGTGTTCTGCAAAATTTAGAGAACAGTAAGAGGAGCTTCCTAGGGATACTTTGTCTATTGTAAAGTTTGTTCTGTGTGTGTTTTGAATGTGACTTACCTTTTTTTGCTCTTGCACTTTTTCTTGTGGCAACCTTTTGCTATTGTGGTATCTTACTAAAATTAACCTTATTTTAATCAGGGATTCTGAGAAAGTTCTTCCCATGAATTCTTCTAATCTAAAAGTTTTCTAAAGCTCCAGGATTAAAATGTGGTTGCAAGTGTCATTCTTTTTCTACAAAGTAAACTTCTTTGGTAGTGTTAAAAAATCATCTCAACCCTGGGGTTCCTGCCAAGGCTCTGGGATTCTCCCAGAGGCTAACAATCATAACAAACCTTGTTTCAATGTATCTTTTCATGTTTTCATGGTTTCATGGAACGTTTTTGAACTTGCCAGTGTAAATACACAACAATATATAAAAAAACCAATGAAATTAACTCCACCACAGTTCCCTTAATTTTAATCCTTCAAACAACAGTTTAATGTGTACTTGCTGATGTGCCAAAGTTCGTGGTGGTGGTTGTTGTTTTCAATGCATGCATGGAAGTAACTTTAGATGGTTGCATTCACAGGAGTGCCAGACGATGTACAGAAGTGGTCATTCATAAGCTCACATGCATGTTCAAGTAGATATGGCTTTAAAAGGGTTTATCTCTTGGTGGTTAGTTGATTTCCAATGATAAGAAGGTGCCCTTATAGACTGGAGCAGTTTTAGGTACAACAGTATTGGGATTCAGGTTAGTTGTGCTCTAGCAAAAATTTGCGCTGTCTTTTTTACGATGAAGAATGAGGCACATTCAAGTATTTTCTGTGTAGCATGGTTCTGTCTCTCTATCTATTTGAAGGGGAAAGTCTGAGTGCAAATTTTCTGCTAAACTGTCATAAGCAGTTAGTTGTGTTCTTGATTTATAGCTGACACTCTTCTGGATGCATCTGATGCTTTCATTCATTAAGGAATATTTCCACTGAAAACAAAGCAGCAAAACACTTCTGTGTTCTCAAACACTGACTCAAATGAACTGTTTAACTTTAGGAGCTTTAAAGTGGCTCAGAATGACTGGTCTGATACTTCATGCTGCACCTCCTGTACTTTGGTATTTCTTTTCTTGTTAGGAAACAAGTGACTTCTTATATTCCACTTACTGTCCAAGAGAAACCTCTTTGTGACCCCTAAAGATAGTCAAAAAGGCTGCCTTATTTTTCTTTCTAAATATGTATTTAAAGATCTCAGTGGAGATTTTTGGTTGTCTTTCTCAGGAATTGATGGATACTTTAGACAGGGAATTCCTGGTGCTACCTGATGCTACTGGCATTGGTTCTAACAGATAGAAAATGCGCTACTGGCTTCTCATGCTGGTGGGTAAATAAATCAGGAGTTCATTTGGACAAGAGGAAATGGAATGTAAATGCATCAGGAGAAGTTCAGAGTTAGCATTAGGAAAATGTTCCTCACCCAGAGGGTGTTTGGTTGCTGGAATGGGCTTCCCTGGGAAGTTGTCATAGCGCCAAGCCTGACAGAGTTCAAGGAACATTTAGATGAAGCTCTTACTCATATGATTTCGTTACAGGTAGTCCTCTGAGGAGCAGTGAGTTGGATTTAGTGATCCTTATGGGTTCATTCCAATTTGAGATATTCTATGATTTAAGACTGCAGAGTTTTTGACTGATTGAACTAGGACTGAAAACTTTAAAGCATTTTGTAGTTCATGTCTCACAGTAGGTTGCAGATTTTTGGTATTTGATTACGCACACTTTGTGTGGAGGATGGTTTTGAAAATCAGAGAAAGTAGCAAATTTCTTTCTCTAGAAGGAAAAATTAAGAGAACACTGTATGAGTGAAATGAAAAATGCTTATGTTTTAAAGAACATGATCTCTCCTTATGTGTCCAGGAAAAGTAATTTCTTTTGTGGGTAGTTTTCAGGCTGATAAACCAATAACTATATAGCCTGTTCCTTTAGCTATGTACTCTGCTTTCCTGCCCCTTCCCACTCTAATCTGGACAATGAGAAAAAAAAATGAGGTCTCATTGCTGTGGAACTTTGAGGAAGGGGAGTTTTCTGTAGATTTTTTTTTTTTAACTATGAATTTTAATAAAGAAATGTGAGATCTAAAAGTCTTGGCTTCTGCTGCCTAAGCTAAAAGACAAACAGTGTCTGCGTGAGGTCTACCTGCAGAGTGTGACATGAGGAAGGATTGTCACACTCTGAGCTTGACCTCTTGTCCTTAGTTGATGAAGAGAATGAGTGAATGTCCTGGATGCCTGTCAGCTGTATGACTGAAGAATCATTTATATTAAAAGGGATTTAACTAAAAGAGTATAGCAACAAATATTTACTTACTTTATTTAGCACATTCCTGCTGTATTTAAGAGTTTTCTCCAAGGAGAATATGCAGAGCTGTGTGCAAAGAAGCATGAAATTCTTTTTTTAATGTAGCCTGTTAGTCAACTCTTCATTTCAAATTCCATGCTTAGTCTCTAACAGTTAAAAAGAAAACAACTTAGTTTGTGTTTTCCTTCTAAAAAAGTAATTTCCTGAGGGTAACTTGGCTTAGGGAAAGACAGGGGATAAATTCAACAGTTTTCTGCATTCTCCAGAAAGTCAGTTGCTTTGTGAATCTTGCAGAAACTATTTGAACATCTTATACATGTAAAGTTTGGAAATCAAATAATGTGAGAACATGATTTAGTGTTTTTAGGTAGGATGACACCAAATATTTATTTTTTTTTTCTAGAAGACAGATTTCTTATCCTTAACCCCTTCAGAGAAAAAGCTTTTCTTATTTCTTCTTTCTGGTGAGTTATTTTTAAGGATCTGCATTCCCCCCTTGTTGCATAGAAGTTCTTGGTGATTCAGGTTTGTGCTGAGGTATGTGTGCATACAGGATTTTAAAATAACTATAGTGTTTAAAATAGGGAGTGTGTAAAGTCATAATCCTATTGGAAAGTTAGAGTTTTACTCACTAATGTTTAGCATGGGTTATTTTTTTTTTCCCAATGCATGAATAATCTGCATAAAGACAGTATCTATCATTATGAGTCAGATAATGTTGATTGCTTGAGCACAGTGCTTAATATGCTCATTAAATGGTCCTTGAGAGGTTTCTGGGGGAAAATAGATACAAAGTGTAGGTTCAGATTCTGTCAGGTTTGCTGCTAGGGACAGTTTAGTGGCTGCTTGCCAAGGGGTCACAGAACTTTAGGGAGCTCATCTAGCCCACCCTTGTGTCCCAGGGCAGCAACAGCTGTCTCTGCATCTTTCCAAAAACTGCTGCATCTCTCTGTACCAATTTTGGTCAGGACCACTTGTGGAGTATTTCAGTAATCAGTACAACCTTAGTTACTCTCAGATTTTTGTTTATATTTAGTCCTTCACTTAGACCTTGCTGCAAATTCTTTTTTCCAATAAACTTTATCCTAAGTACTGACATACTTAATGCTTACAGTTAGTGCCTATTTAGTGGCTGTGGATCCCTATTGATTTTAATATTCCAAAAGCAAAAAAACAGTTGTATAAGTCACTGTATAAATGGAGGACAATAAAATAGGGAGCTTGGTAGCTTTCTATAGATAATCTGTTTGGAAATAAATAATTAATTGTCATAAATGCATCCAGAAGGAAGCTGTCTTTTTCTCCCTTTTTTCCCCCCCCTCGAAATTAAAATATCTTGTAAACTCTACTGTTTTTGTAGGGTTTTAAGATACTTGTCAATGTGAATTTTTTGCTAACTTTTCCATTATTGTATGGAAGTAATGATAAAGTAATTATTTTTATTTTTATAGTCACCTGGAAAATTTCAAACTCAAAAAGTTTTTGTAGTATATTTATCTTTACATGATGGGAAATCAGTATTTTGAGTAAGTTCATACTTAGACTCACAAGTATAGAAACTCATCAGAGTGAAGGAGATGGCTGGGGTTACCGCACACCCAGTTTTTATTAAGCTGGTTAAAAGAGCGGTAGGGAAATACTGTGCTTGCATTCTGCAATCTAAAGACTACATTTTAAAAGGAATGATAACTGAATAGAGGTGTTTACTTAGCTGAGTTCTGTTTTGTTGAGAAGATGATGGTCTCATTTGTTTAGCGAGGGGTTAAACAGAAACTAATCCTTTAGGCTTACTTTGAAAGGTGGTTATCTTTCCAGCAAGGGTATTGTTTGCTTTGCCAGAAACAGTGTAAGTATTCCTTAAATCATCATGTTCTCTGAAAGAATAAACTTCTTAGAGGAAGAATATCATTGGCAAAAGCAATGTCTTTAGAAGATTCCAAAAATTAATGAATGTGCTTTCATGTATATCTAACAAGCATAGGCATTTTGCTTGATGTAGGCTGTATTAAAACTTTTTGTGAGGAAGATAATTTTGTTTGTATACAAGTGCTCAAATAGAAGTATCACAGATTATGGGAAATGGAACAGAAGTGTGGTTGGCTCAAGTTAATTACATTTAGTCAAATGAAATACTATTGTACTGTACTCTTCAGGACAAGCAGAAAAAATGCCAAAACCTTTTTCAGCCAGTATTTATCTATTTCAATTATTTTTGACAGTTTGTGTTGCATGTGTGTTTCAGCTACAGTGCCTTTATATCGACAGTTGGTAGCACAAGCCTTTTAAAGCACAAAGGGTAGCAGTACTTCAGCCAATCTGTGATAAAAGGGAAAAAATGAAATCACTATGGAAACTGCAGGAAGAATCTAAAAGCTTTCTTTATAAAGTAAACGTCTGATGTTTGTGACTGCGGGGGCAAAAAATTCATAAATCTGTACGATGCTATCATCTCTGATTTGTTATCGCAGCAAATGCCAAGTCTGAGCAGTCTGACCTTAGCCTTATTAAGTGCTTTCTTTTCAGATACAGTTATTATTTGACAATAGAGAGACTGCAGTGCTGCAAGGGGGAAAACTAATATATTTAAAATATGTGTGTGTGTGTCTACGTGCGTCTGTGTGCGTGTGTGTATATATAACTATCCATCTTTTTTACCCTGCAAAGCTTATAGAGTTGAGAGCACCGAGTGTGGGAACTCAGGGACTACTATTCTGAGCACAATTGAGAAAACTATGTTTCGTCCCATTGCATGTGCTTGTCTTTGATCTCAAATTGAAAATCTCTCAGCCTCTTCCTCCAATCCAAAAGCAAATAAATACTGAGAGAAAGAAACCTCTCTCCTCTCAGCACATAGGGCCTCCACGACCGAAAAATGAAGGTGGCTGTAAGGGCTCTGGTGAACCTGTTTGGACAACAGACAGCAAAAAAAAATACCTGTCTTGGTGGGGGAGTTTAAGAACACAGCAGAGATCATCAGACAGTACAGAATATCTTGGCTCACACGGGCCATTCTTTTTATCTCAAAACAATACCAGCCAAGCTCCTCCGTTCCTACAACTGAAGAGCTGCGGGAGCAGGAGGACAGTAACTAATACAGCTTTTAAATATGAATCTCCTTGTCTTCTTAAGAAAAAAAAAAGAAAAAGAAAGATAAATACATTAATTCAGAGCAAGGCAAGATATCTGGTAAGTATTTTTATTGCATTTGGCTGCTTGAGATGGAAGATTGTTTTTAGTCTAAGTATCTGTTATAAACAAGATTTGAATGAGTGTGGGGCTTTTATGAAGTTTTTTAATTATATAAAAATTTCATGCCTATTTTTGCATCTCCAACTTTTATAGTTTTTGGATTTCTTTGTTTTGCTGTTGTGCTGTTATTAGTGTACAAGCTTTCCAAGTCTGATTTTCCAAGATGCTCAAAAGAGCACTGTTGTTCCCAGGCTCTTGGAATACAAATATACCCATGAGTAATACATATTCTTGTATATTATATATACATACACAAAACTGGGCTTTAATATTTGTTTTAGTATGGCAGTTTTCAAATATACTGTTAATGACCCAAGCCAGGCTAGTATTTTCTGACTGTTTTAAGCTCTCGAAACAGTGTGAACGCTTTAACTCTTATTGAATAAGTTTATATATGAAGATTTAATCTATGACAGCAGACAGTATAAAGTTATTTGGCTATAAATGTGAAAGGCCAGAAGAATTCCTGATTATATTCGGATTTCACAGTACATTGGTGAATGCTACTATAGAGTGTGCTTGTGCTATTAACAGAAAGATTCCAGGTTAACAGTACAAAAACAGAGACAATACAATTCTGTCAGGAGCAGGTCAGTCTTTGAGTAATAAATATTACTCTAAGAAAATATATAGTTTGACTTATTGGCTTTATTGCAGCTTTTTATACATACAATGAAAACCAATTATCTGTAGAGGAAATTTGACTTTGTGGAATGGAATTAAATTGCTTTTTAAAGGCTTGCTTAAACAGCACTAGCTGGAGGGAAGTCCAATAACATTTTTAGCTCTGAATTGTAATGACTTTGCTACATTAATAAATCAGGTTGTGTTCTGGCTTTTATCAAAAGATTTCAAGAAAGAAAACTATCCACGGCAGGTTGAAGCCACAGGGGCAGTCCTGACTTGCCTTTCTCCATCCAACTACTTTACTTCAGAAAGTGTCCCTTCAAAAAACAGCAACTCCCAGGGATCAGTGCCTAACACGGTAGGTCCAAATCCATCCAAGGTGATGAAAACAAGTGATAAATATTAATTCCTGCTAACAAGTGAATTATCATATTGGAATATCTTTAATATAGTGTGCTTACTTAAATCACTGTTCTTAAGGAAGCAAGGGGAAAATTCCTATTAATGCTCAACACATTTGGGGTGGTGTTGATATTGTTTGGGGGATTTGGGATATGTTTTGTGGGGTTTTTTGTTTGTTTGGTGATTTTATAAAGAAAATATCTTGTTCTATTTATTCTATTTATTTCTTGTCTTGATATGGAACTGGGTACAAGATTGACTTAAAAAGTAAACTTCTTCAAAAGAGATGGTTTAATTCACTCTACATGTGTGATTACAACCCTGTTGCTGCAATTAATGTACTACTAGTTAGCTAGACAAATGTTTGGGCTCAGCGTTGAGTGGAGGGAGGTTTTACAAAGTACGTATTTGGGACTCAGAATCTGAAACTTTATAAAAAGAAAAGGATTTATTTGAACAGTGTTTTGGTCTGCTGTTGTTAGCTCTAAAGTAATCAGAGGAGAAAAAAAAAAAAGATACTGTCTACTCATTTTCTCCAACAGATCACATATCAAAACTGTAATCTGTAGGAAGAATGTGAACTGGTGAAATCTGATGTTGGTTTCCTACGCCTTTATGTAGAATGTTTGTAATTATCTTGCTGATTCGTAATCCCTTACATTTGCTTTCACAAAGCACCTAATGGAGAATGCAATGCTCTAATTAGTTTCTGTGAAAGAGTTGAGGGGCAAAAAAACTTGTGCTCTTTAGAAGAGCATTTTAAAGAAAAAAATTTTGTTAAGAATGTATTTACCAAATTTTGGGAAAGTTAAGGATTATTTATTGACTTCAATTCCAGGTGGTTTTATATTGAAGTATACAAACATAGTTGAAAGTACGTTAATTGTAAGTTCTTTCCAAAACTTCATGCTTTACTTGCCTACATCCAAAGCAAAACAGGTACTGGACTCTGTCAAAATATTTTTTTATCTTTATGTTTTTTAACTTATATTTTTAAGTATTTTCTGAGATAAAAGAGGTCTAATTACCACATAATAAATAAATGTATTTTGGTTAAAAAAAAAAAAAATCAATGCTTTCTTATATGATGTTTTAGAATACATACTGTAATGCAGTACATTACTTGTAATATAGCTTTTGTACTAAGGAAATTAAGATCAAGAATAACCATGAGTTAAATTTAAATTGCACTTCATGAAGATCACTTCCCGTTACATTCTTTTGTATAGGGAACTGACCACAAACAAAATGAAGTTGTAAAACTGACTTTTGATCATGGAGGGGGCTCACTTTTTATGGATAGGTTTGTCCACAAAGTGAGGCAAAAGGTTAATTGAGGTTGCATATTTGAATATATTATGTGCATTTCACCTCTGTAAGACAGTTACTGAAACAGTGTGCTTTTTTCGTATCTGGTATGAATAATTTCTAAACACAAAGGTATTTATTACAGAATCATTAAAATGGAATCTCCAAAGGAAAATGGATACATGATACTGGTGTATGCCTTTGTTTGCCAAAGTGGGGCTGTGTGGGTTAGCTGAAAGAAATGACTCCAGCAGTCTGTTCTCAAGCAAATTTCTCAGATGCAGAATTGTTATGCAAGACATACCTGGCTTTCTTTTTTTTCTCTCTTTTTGGGAAATCAATTCAAACTTCAAACTGTTCAAATATCCAATGGTATGTGAGATTAGTTACCCAGTGGTGTGTCCATAATGCTTGCTTTTAGTAGATGACTTATACAACTAAAAAGTAAAAAAAACTTTGCTTTTCCTCCCCCTTAAGTGGCCCCTTTTTCCATTCAACTTAGTGATTGTGTGGTTTTTTCTGTTTAACATTTAAAAAGAAAAAAAAAATAGTAAGAGAAAAAAAAATTAGGGCAAATCAATGTAAACAAACTTCATCCTTTACATAAATACCATAGCTCGTACTTTATAGCAAGACATCTGTTACTGGTGACTTGGGGTAGGCTTGACTGGGAAGTGTGGCCATTGTCCCTGTCAAATGTGACCTCCAGAGACTGTGAAGGTCTTTAGGCAGAATACTTCTCTCCAAAGCTGAAGAAATATGTTTTCCTCATGAATGCAGCCTGGTGATTGCTCCAGTAAAAGTGGGGAGGGTTTCTGAAGAGGAAGAGGAGGACATCCTTAGCAAG
The DNA here is from genome assembly GCF_971803275.1 of Cyanistes caeruleus. NCBI lineage: Eukaryota > Metazoa > Chordata > Aves > Passeriformes > Paridae > Cyanistes > Cyanistes caeruleus. The sequence goes on along the minus strand of NC_141704.1, from coordinate 37,054,489 downwards.
CACCAACTTCTCTGTCTTCCCGCAAATTGCCCAGCTCTAGCATGAGCTCCCTTCAGAAAGTTTTCTTTCTCATCCTCCTGTAATTTATTTACTAATGCTTTTGAATGGCCTGTGTGCTCATGGAGATATTGAGCCAGTGGCAGATGAGCACATACCAGGATAACATGGCCCTGGAAAACGAGTGGGATCTTAGACTCGGGGTGAAATACCGCAGGATTATTACACTTAGCAAGATCACTACACTTAGCCAGAGGTTGAAATCAAGTGTGACCATTCTCAGGAGCTTGTCATATGGTCCTTAGCAGGGCTTCAAAAGAGGCTTTCCAAGGTATGGTACTGGTGGTCTCCGTTTGGCAGTGGAGTGCATGTGATGGGCAGGGTAGGTGTTTCCAGACAGTGACATGTGACCCCACAGGCTTTTGTTTTTGCAGACCCATGACCATGTTCTCAGCAGTTTTTCCATGCGGTGCATCAGCAGCAGAGGATCTTCCTGGCATATATTTCTCCAGAAATTTTAAATTCCATTTAGTGGCAGGAATTTGTTATTAATTTGCTCAAATAGAAGGAAACTGGTGCACGATGCTTCAGAATTCATAATAAATTAATCCTTTTGTCTAAGAACACAATTAAATTGCAAACACATTTATAACTGAAAGCTAATTTCCTACATAGTGCCGGGCATTTATGTAAACAGTACAAAGAATAAAGCTATCATTAAGGACTGATATTCCAATTGATATGAAGGAGATACTCTGGAATGAAACAGCAACAAGGTTTTTGACTGCAAAGTTCTGGTTCTTTAAAATGCATTGAGTAGGCTGGAGATATTCTGCCACACAGGGCATGTTACACTGAATAACATTGATTTGCTTTCCTGTTTGTCTGTTTGTTTCCTTGCTGCGCTGGAAGAATTTTGAATGGCTCTGAATGCCTGGCCTTTTGGTAGGAATGTAATTAAATACTCAAACAAGCATAAAAGGTTGCTTTGAAATACTCTAAAGTGACCACTGGCAACTTTCAAATTAAATCACATGCAACTTTTTAGCACATCATTTGGAGGTTGTTGGTAAAATGATTGTTTATTTGTAATGGGTAGGGAGGCTTCTCTGAGTTGATTGAGTCTGTCAGGGTAAAATACTGCTTTTGACATCATGTCTCTAATTCGCACTTGTGTTAGCAGTTTAGATTTTAATTTTTTTTTTTTTAAACTGTGCATTTTATAAATCTGATTTTATTGGCACATGAAAATGTTACTGGTAATCTTCAACCTTTACGCCTTAAACTTGTTTTAAAGCAATCCAAGCAACCCACCCTAAGGCAAATATACCCATGCATATACACATCCTACTACAATCTGCCTGGAATGAAATTAAGACTGGCTTACATAGAAGAAGGGGAAAAAGTGTTTTAGAGCTGCACCTGCTTGAACTTATACAATAGTTATACAGAATGAAGACTCATTAGCTTTTTCATATAAAAATGCATTACTTCCTAAAAGTCAAGCACAGAGTGTAAATGTCAGGATATTTCCTCCAACAGCTTCATTGACCATGTCTTTGCAAATGAATTATTAAACTCTATGTCATATAAAATTAAAAAAAAAAACCCAACCCAGAACTTTTTGTGCAAATAAAATCTTCTTATAGAAATATATAACTGCTATGAGACTGAAATGAGTATCTCTGCTTTTTATGCCAGCTAATTACTATCTACTTGCTCTAGCAAAATTTGCTGCTGGAGATGCTAACTTCATGTTCAGTCAATGCTTAAAATGTATGTCTGTTGGGAAAACTGCTGAAGCTTTTGCACTAAATTTCTCTGTTTCTTAATACCTAGATTGTTTGAGCAAGGATGCATGTTATCTATTCCAACTGTTTTATTTCCCCATGAATCATGAAAATCCAGATGAAGGGAGATCAGGGCTTATTTCCCTTACAGGATTGGAATCCTCTTTTACTGCTGAATGTGCTATTGCTGTGTTGTCCAGCACCAGACTAGATGAGATTTCAAAATGAAAGTCAATACTCCTAAATTTGCATAGGATTACTGCCTGTGTATATGAAACATTTGTCTTAACAAAGCCAGAATAATTTACTGATTTTCCTTTTTTTTACCTTCCCGGTCCCTCCCTCTCCAGGGCAAAAGGAAATCTTTGTAAAAAGTGAACGGCTAGTAAATAAAGAGTTAAACCGAAGGCAGGCTCACTGGTTTGTTGAGATCTGTCAGAGTCTGAGTGGCTGGCTACATATCTGTCTCAGGAACAATAGCTACCTGTATTCTGCACGGGCTGCTGGGCAGGCACTAGCAGTCTGCAGAAGGTCTGCCTCTGTTAGAGGCTTTTTAGTGGGAATCCCTAATGACAGCCCTACTTCTCATTGGGAGGGGGGAGAGAAATCTTGTCTACTCTGTTGATGAGGGACAGAGCTTTGATCATTTTCATTCAGCCTTGACTTGGCCTGAGGTTTAGGTTCCCAGTCCTGAAGTCATCAGGCTCTCTTTTCTCACACGCACACACACCCGCACACCCACACACACCCCTTTGCTGGTCTGTGCAGGCAGATTAGTGTCACGGCTGTAACTGAGGCACAGAGCAATAAACATAGCAGAACCAATCTCCATGGTGGCAAGAGGGGGCACTGGAGGTGACAACAATGAAGAAGGATCTTTCTTCTGACAAGTTTTAGGTAAGCGAGACTATTTATACCCTCTGCCAAGTATGTTATAGCCTTCTAAATAAGTTAGAAATTGGTAGATTGCAAATGTGCCTTGTTATAGAAATATCTTAGTTTACTGCCGTATCCAGGCTGTTACTAGCGCTTAATCTGTAATTGACGTGCTTTGTGCTATGAGAATGTTTGCAGAGAGCGGACAGGCTTTCTTTTTGTGGAAGTGGTGGCTACTATAGTTATGTTCTGGCAAATATAAGATCTCTAATATTTGCATTTTTAAATTTATTTTGGCTGTGTTAAAATTATGCTTAGCTGTCATAAATATCCATATCTGATAAAATGTTGTGTAGCTGATAGCACACATGCAATAATAAAACAGTGCTCCCTCAACCCTAATTTGTAATTATTTTTACACCCTTAACTGCACTAGGGTCAGAGAGTTTTAAAAATTAATGAGGTTTCCTGCTGAGTTCACATAGTATAATCTACATGAGTTGTTGCTGCAGAGGGCTGAAATTATTCCTGCATGTTTTTAATTAGGTGTAGAATTTTTGTTTCGATATATTTCTGTCGAACACTCCTTTAAACATCAATTTATGCAACCTGCAGTAAGAAGGGAATGACAATCTATTTGTAATAATGACAAACTTAGCATGGGAAATACAGTGCATGCAGTAGAAACACAACACAAACATTTGCTGGATGCATTTTTTGATTTCATGTGTTAGATCTGTGTTAGATTCCTGCAGCTGTGATCAGCTTCACCTATTTACAAATAACTACTGATCTAGGGAGAGGAAAACGATCAATACTTAGTGCTTTGTGTGAGATTGGATTAATAGGTTACTGATGTATTTGGAACATTAGAAAGAATTGTTCAAGTACTTGAAAAGATATATAAAAGAGAAGAGGAACAGTGCAAAAAGAGGCAGTAAAAATGAAATAATGCACTATCCCTTTTCCTGGAAACACAAGACACAGATAGTATCATCAGTGCTCCTGGAAAGTAGAATTTGCTGAATATCCTCAAATGGAAGGACTCAAAGGAAAGGGGGAGGGAGGTGTTTACTATGAAATTTCCATATTGAAATTGTCAAAGTTTCATATAGCAAAATTTTAAGTGCTGTTTATTGTTTATTATAATCTACTGTGCATTATGTTTAAATGGCAAGCATTTTAAAGCTGAGTATGGTGTAATCAGTGCTAAAGACATGTCTTCCATTTGCAAGACCCACTCTGAGCTTCCTGTGATATATTGTTATGTAAATACGGTGCAGCAAGGGAAAGCAGCACTATGGAGATTCAATTTACTTTGAAAGTTGTTCATTATGGAAGGGATGAATGTTATTTATTGGATGTGAATCAAAGGCTAGAAATGACTTTTTCACTGTGAAGTCTATTGTGATGGGTGCAGCGTGATCTAATCTTTTTAATTTTGGCTTTCACACCAGTGGAGATGAAAAGAGATCTGAGCTCATTTATTGGTTGCTAAGTCTTACTGAAGGCCTAAGTACCATTCTTGGTTGCTATGGCCAATCTGACCTCAATCTATGCAGTTTTAGGGACTTAAGCAATCCCTTTTTTATTTAGGAGCATGTACCTTGATTTATGTCCAAAATTGTGCCTGAATGTCTTTGTCTACAAGTGATAAATGGTGGTGTACAATTCATCAGTTCTTACAAGTAAACACTGCTGTCCCACTAAAAATATGTTTTGTTCTGAGTTAATGGTATGGAACAAGCCAGTCTCCACAAATAGCTATCTTTTATTGTAGAGAGCCACTGAAAGTTGGAGCAAAGTGAAGGAAATTGGCATTCATCTTCTCTGCCATTAGCATTTCATTTGTGCGCTCTGGTGATGAGACTGTGTGTCCATGGACAATGAAAGGCTAGCATTGTGTTTCCCCGCCTGAATATGTAATTGATCAATTATGAATTTATTCTGAACAGGTATTAAAAACTCACAAATATGATGTCTTATGCTGTTTGCCTGCCACTTTCTTATTGCTAACTGCAAAAGTAATTGCATTCAATTAACTGTGTCCTAGCTGCAGGAAATTCCCAGTTTCCTAGCCAAGTTCCTTGTTTTCGAGTAATGTCAGATATATGAAACTTCCAGACATGTGCTACTTGTGCGGTTCTTAATGGTGCTTAGTCTTTCATACATATTAGAAAGTCTTTCAGAGGTGTTCTAAGAGGTAATTGAGAATATAGAGTGGTTTTTGTGATATGAGTAGTAATTTTTTTTTTCCTTGAAAATACTTGTAGCCATTCAAGTTGTGCATACACTGAACAAATGTGATATGGAATACACAGTAGCAAAAGCAAAATATTTTGCTGGGTTTTTTGGTCATTATTATTGTTACTGTTTAGTTTTTTGTTAGGTTTTGGGTATTTTTTTAGATACAGTCGTAATAAATATATAAAACTATACAAAGCTGGATGTTAAAATGGCTCCTGCAAAATTGCTACTGTAGATTTACTAGTCTGTAGAGGGAAAAGTCAGATCAATTGTTATTTTAGTACTTGATAGTATATATATATATATATATATATATATATATATATATATATTGCTCAAAACCACCAAACTTTTTCTTTTCAAAAATATAAAAAATACCTAAATAGAATAGAGTTCAGTATAGCTTTGGACAAAAATAATTTGTCAGTTGTATGCCTTTTAAAACTAGTGTATTAGAAGAAAAGTGGTATTCCCTGAAGCCTGATTTCTTTTCATATCTTATTTTTAATATGAGGCTACAGCGAGAGTTACTTTTTTAATTGTACAATTTTTAGTCCTCCTGAGGTGGATTTTTAACATTTGAATCTACAGTGGTAACAGACTTTCCCCGTATACTCAGTAGCTGATAGTTGTTGAAATCAATTCTCAGAGATGGAATTTACAAAGGCTTCTGGAACTACTGAGCTGCTTTGCAGCATCAGATTGATAGCAGAATTTGCAGAGGAAGTTCCTTGGGGTTAGTTCACAATCGTGCTACTGCTTCAGGGCTTTTAAGAGTTGTTAGCAGCTATTGCTAAAAATGGTCTGGGGTGTTAGTTACAGAACTAACCTGGATTTTCTTTCTATAAAGGTGCTTTGTAATAGTCCAATGTTCACCTACTGACTGCTTTATACAATAAGAAACTCTTAAATCAGTCCTCCATGCTTGGAAGTAGATTTATGAGATTTAATATAAGCACTACCAAACAAAAAGACCATGTTTTTTAAAGAGAAATATCTTAGAAAAAAAAATTAAAAATACTAATCAAGAGTATGTTGTTGTTACTATGATGTGTTTCAGTGTTTATTATTTGTTTCTATAAATGTAAGGAAACAATGCCTAGTTTGCTAATCTTATGAAAATTTTTCATTCAATAGGACAGCAACTAAAGAAGCTTTATTGAAGGGTTTGTATCTTTTGTCTTTTGCACACTTGCATTTAAGTTAACAGGTTTCTGCATGTTTAGGCAGAAACTGCTTTTGGAAAAAAGGTTTTTAGGATCAGGACATACAGTATATCTTTATTCTTCTTGTTATGATTTGGTCATCTAAGATGCAACTATGTTATGAAATACTCTCTTCAAAGCTACAGAATTCTGTTTAGAAGAAGAGAATGCAGACATTCTGTCTTTGTATTTCAGTAGAACATAATAAAAGAGTGTGGATTAATTGGCAAAAATGTCACTACCCCCTCAGTGGAGTGCCTAAGTGAGAGGGAAAAATCCTTACTGTTTTTTGGGAGTTCCTTCAGTTTATGAAACAAGTTTTCTTTACTGGTGGTACAGTTTTCATTTTTTAGCAGACTTTCCATTTATGAAAATATATAAGTAAGATCCATCAAATTGCAATTTGTTGCAAGAAAACAGGAAAATTTATAAGCTTATTTTAATCAGTGGTTATATGTGAATAAAGTCATTATCATTTATTTTCAACAGCTGCCTTTTTTTAGCTGATTTTTAGTCCAGGTATTGAAATAAAGCTATAACAGTGGAAAACCCCTGTATTTTTGCTCTATTAAATGCATGATTTTTCATGTAAACTTGCCACTAACGTACATATTTTGGATATACTGACTATGAACTCTGTTCACTAGTAGTCTTCTTTGCAAGAAAAATAAAGAAATATATGCTAATATTATGTATAAATAAGTACACAATCATAAATCTTGCTGGTTTATTTTTCTCTCCCTCATGTTTTCCATGAGAAGTACACGTATTCTCTCACATGTACCCAGGGTGAAGAAGCTGTGACATGTAAAACCATTTCCCATGATTTTTTGAGTTTTGGATGAAGCCAAAACTGTGAAAGAATAAATTTCTGAAAGGTTAATTTTGACTAAGTTTTTTCTACACCTACTAGGCTACAGTAGGTTACACACTAGTAAAATTATGCAGAGGAATTATGAACTAGATGTGTTGGGTTTTTTTTTTTCCCCTTTCCTTTGGCACAGTTCACATGTTGGGGACACAAAATGAGGTTGTTTTCAGATAAGGTCTGTCTTACCCAGCCTGCTTTTGCCCTTGGCCATAAATATTGAGCAAAGGATTTGGTTTACTGCTAAAAGCCCTTGGTTCCTCTTCCCTTCAAGTGGGACAACAGACTCGCCCACCTGAGCCTGGGGGCAGTCATCCTGCTCTCACACAAGCAAACACCACATATTTGTCTCTTTTATGGTCAATGTTTGCTGGCACACATGCATTTGTATTTACCTAATTGATCTAAGGCTACTAATGTATTCTTATTCTTAATTGCCTGGTGTAATTTGCCATAGCTCAGTGTCTGACTCTCCACAGTTCTTGCCTCTCTTTTGAGATATCTTATTGATTTAAGTTTTGTGGAGGATTGAAGCAGAGTCTGGGTGGCTCATGTTATTTTGCCTACAGGGGAGGATTTTTAAATGTATAAAACTTAAAGCACAAAGCCCTTTAACATCCAATGGTTGATCCAGGTATCAGCTCCCTCCTCTCCTTCTCTTCATGGCTATTGTTTGTATATCACTCTGCAGACCAAAGATCTGAAGATGAACAGAAGTGACTTGAACAGAAGAGAAGAAAGAACAGAGTGATTTGGATTAAATAATCCAGTATTCAGTAACAGTCATCTGTGCACTTAATGGGATAGGTGTCTTATCAAAAACAGAAAAAATATAATTGTGTAATTAAACATGTTAAAATGAAGTCCAGTTCTGATTTCATCATCAACCTTAATTTTGGTTCCTCTCTTATTGTTTATTTGATAATTCTGTACCCTCTATCATAATCTTTAATATTAATTTCTGTGTGTTTATAGATAGAGTGAGTGTGTGTGGTTAGCTTAAAGTTTGGGAGAATTGTGGCTTTGAATAGCTTCCATTTTTTGAAATGAACTGGCAACCAAAACATACCCACAAGGTTGTCTGAATATTATTTCCCACATTGTTTTATTTGCCATAAATCAATAGATTCTACCAGAGCCTGGATGAGTGAGAGCACTTTGTTTTGTCTCTCTCTATCAATTTCATCATCTCCAATCATCTTGATGATACTGTGGACCAATTATATAAAAAAATTTCAGGCCGCAAGTACAGGGTGACATGCCCTTCTCTCTTTAGAATGCAAGAAAGAAGTAGTTACCATCTCTTTGGCTGGAGATATTTTGGGCCACTTGCTCTGTAACTTGAGTCTGCTTGAACTGCAGGCCAAGACGTCTTCCACTAAACTAATCACATTTGTGATGTGAAGAGCTGAGGGAGTGTCAGCTGGTTAGCAGTGCTGGGATTGTGGGCATGGAGGGGTGAGCAGGAGCATTTCATTGCAGCAGCTTTGCTGACCTGGGCCAGCAATGCCACAGAAACTGCTGGTACTGTCTCCTCTTTCTTGTAGAAAGAACTTGTAAAGCTTTGCTGATCAACTGAAAACCAATCTTCCTTTCCTTTCTCTGGTAGGGCTAGTTTTCAGATGGATCGATCCAGCTGGCTGCATGGCTGCTCACATCCTGGTGAGCATTGGAGAGGCTGCTCCAGCAGGGTGCGAGGCTGCAGAGGGCAGGTCAGCCCTTTGGGCTGGGTCCATCCCAGCTCCCAGCTCCCTCAGCAGGAGCTAAACCACTGTTTGTGGACAGGCAGCTCTGTTACACTCCTGCCTCTTTTGCTTCTGCACTTTCTGGAGCAAAAGCCATCTGCCTTGGTGATTTTGAGTGTCAAATAATGTGTGATTAGGATGCTTCTCTTCTCTGCATTTGAATCTTGAAAGGGATCTGATCCGGTGTTTCTTGCTCCACACCATGAGTGTCATTTTTTGCAAAAAAAGCATTTTTGGAACAGTCTATAGGTCACTCTGTTAGACAAAGATATTATTCCCTTAAACCTGAATGAGAATGTGGACCCCCTTAAATTCTAGTTTCAATTCTCAATGCTGTAAATGTGCCATGCTGTGATTAAATTGCAGGTGCGCTACTAAAATTGGTAGGTTACATTTTCCAGAGGTGTCTTTTACCTCTGCGGGTTTTTTTTTCTAGTCTGCCAGGGCATTTCCTTTAGCAGCTTCTGCTTTTGTTCACTCTGCTGTTATTGATTGCATGGGTTCCAGCCCTCTGCTTTAAAGAGGTAGGAGAAGTTTTCTCTTTCATTTCTTGCTAGTAAATCCTCAAGCACTTCTACAAAATCATCTTTATCTTCAATAACAGCTGTAATCTTCCTCTGGGCCTGTGGCATCAGAAAATGGTGGCAGTGTACTCCTTGCTGATGGCATTGACTTGAATGGAAAAATTAATTTTTGTAGCATTATTCTCAGCTTTCAACATTAAATTTTTCAATTTTTTACTACAGCAACTATACTATAAAGGCAGCACCATGATCTCTACAAGTAACTAGACTAGATATCTTATGTTCATTACTGTTTAATATCTTCTTAAAAATCTGAATTCCTATTGTTGTGACAGGGCCTTTGCATCTAAGAATTCAGAACTAAGGCATCCAAGACTTTCACGTGGCCATCAGCTGGAAAGCATAGATTTGAAAAATGATCTCATTGTTGGAAACTGAACCAGCCCTCATTTTACTGTTTAACATTTGGTTTCCGTCACTGAGGAAGTATGGCAAATTGAAAGAGAGGGAGTGTGATGGGGGCACTGCAAGATTCTCTGTCAAATTAAACTACGAGCTTGGCGTGTCTTGGCAGGGTTGTTGCATTGACACAGATGGCAACTGTACTGTCCCATACCAGGAATGCTGATTAGAGCAGACTGCTCTTCTTTCTATGATGAGAATAACAAATTCACACCTAGCATTCAGTGGAGTGCAACAGCACTAAAAAAAAAAAAAGCATAATACTGAGTATTATGTCCCCATAAATTACACCTTTGAAAATGTCTATTAAAAAACAAACTGTTTGCTAGTAGGTTGAAGTGCATGGTTTTAGAAAATTGCTTTCTGGAAGAAGGAACTACTAAGTGGTTCAGACAAAAAATTTTGCCTATGTTAGTAATAACCATCATCACAGCAAGTAACTTGTGATCATTGCTATCTGCATTCAGAACATTGGTGCAAATTATTGCACAAATCTGACATTTTTTCTTTCTGTTCACCACCTTCTGTGTCCATTAAACGGACTTTAAAGCTAATATTTGTCTTTACACATCCTGTATATCTAGAAATTCTTCACAACTCTAGATATTATATGAAACAATATGCAGACGCATTCTTTACACCACGATAAGTGTTTGGATTGTCAATTTGCTTTAGCATTTGATTGAAAACAATAAGACACATTGGAGTATCTACTGCTTAGTCTTTGTGTGTATATATTAATATATATTCACATTACTTTATTGTGCAACCTCTAGACTTACCCACACAAACCAAAGCTCCAAATCTGTTCTGTAATGCATAGTTTGATTTTTCAGTAAGTACATATTTCATATGGAGGTTAAGGCTTTAATACTTTGGAAAAAATAAAATAAAAAAATCAGTTCTGTTTCTTCTAGATTGTTTGGAGTTCTGGCACATTGTGCACACAACTTTCTTGAACAGAAACTGTCTGCAGGGCCTAATATCTACAAAGAGGAGAAATTGTGTTCATATTACTGTTGCAGTAGTTCTCAAACACGGGAGGATGGCCCCTCCTTCCCCTGGATTCTCAAGGGAAACATTTTGTCTCCTCTTACTCAGCGCTGAGTGTTTTGTAGGCTCCCTTGTTGTTAGCAAGTTGCTAGAAGTTCTTATTGTGTTTTTGTTTCCGTAACCCACTTCTTCCTGTTTGCGTGCCTGAGAGCAGAGGGTTTTTATTTTAAGAACAATTTACTCAAACTGAAATGAGATTAGCTAGACTGGCAGAGAAAACCATTCTGAGGGACCGTCTGTCTGAACATGCCCTCTCCTTTTGATGAGAGCAATTCCCCATCTTAGAGTTTTTAGTAGTCCCCTTGGGCAGTCTGCAGAGAGTAGTAACTTCTTTTGCATTTGACTGGTCAGTTTTGGCCACCTGGTGACTCGTAATCATCTCAAAATTAAACTTCTTTGGTATATTCCAATTGAGATAATCGTGATGGAGAAGTTGAAACAGATAAAAGAAAAAGTACCATTCTAGTCATGTGCAAGCCATTCAGATAAATTAAAAAAAAAAAAAAAAAATACAAGTTAGTTTTCAGTACCCTCTCTCTCTAAAACAAGCAATTGACTCTAGAAAAAAAAGTGGTTTTTTTTTTTTCCTAGAGAAACCATTTAAATTGAAAATCACCACGGTAAAAAGGCTTTCTGAGTGTGTCTTTCCACAGTAGAGGTTGTATTGCAATGTACCTCTGAATATTTGGACTGATTTTTTTTTTTTTTTTTTCAAGTACATTTCCTGATAGTGTCCCCCATACTTTTCTAGAAGCAGGAAATGGGGGCAAGAGTTTGAGAAGTGCACCACTTTGCTGCCAGCTGACTTTCCCTGTGCTGATTATGTAGCTCAGTACCCCTCCACTTTGCTTATTTTCCAGCTTTTGTGGTTTTAGTTTATGAGGTCTGAGGTGTTTCCTTCACCCCAATCCATCTCTGCAAGGGTTGATAGAGAAAAGGGAAGCAGCTGGGGTTGGGATGAGCCTTCTGCTGCAGTCTGAGCAATGGGTTAGAGGTGACTTCTCTGTGTTGAACACGAGGTCTCCCCATGGCAGGGGGGACAGCAGAGTGAACCTCAGCACTGGAGGGGTGAGGTTATCCTCCCCATCATCCTCCCCCATCATCCTCCCCCAGCTTGCCCAGCCAGGATTGCCACTGGCCAAATCTGAAGACTTCAGGCTAGTGAGGAAGGAGATGCTGCTGCAAGGTTTCTATGGAGACAGAAGTGGAAGATGAGAGACAACTAATAAGAGGCCAACTAAGACAGCTCCTGGATAGTGATTTGAAAGTAAGGACTTTTAAAAATAACCCTTTACCTTATTTTCCCCCACCCAATCTTTGTTTCTTAAGAAAGAAATCAGAAAGGCAGTGGGTTGCCAGCAGCAGTGAATGAGAGCTCTCACTCACCACTTTCATCTGTTGGCTGTCATGCCAGACCTGTAAGTAGCAGTTTACTGAAACTGCCTGCAGGCTTATAAAGTGTGTAGTAATTGTAATTTTGGACTAGAAGAAAATGTGAAATGCATTTTAATGGTGTTTTTCCACTCTTGTTTTCATCCTTTTGAATGCAGTTACTTCAAGGAAGGCTCTTTCTAAGCCGTGAACTTATACCAGATATTAACTGTGGCAAAATATATATATATATATATTAATATATAATACATGTATATTTCACTGCATTTAAAATATTTTTTGTGTGTTTTACCCATATGGCAAACACAATCCAGGTTGTTATTCTCTTTAATCTGTTTTGTCCATCTTTATCCTTCACAGCATTGTCCCAACACTGACAACTTCTAATGCAGACATTAGAATGTTTCAAGAAAAATTGTATGAAGTTTTTTCCAAGAAAGATCTTAGAAGAAAGTCATCATATATCAGTGAAAAAGGGAATTCTTTGCCAAGTCTCTGTTTTACTTTTTTTTTTCCTCAAAAGGTTTAGGAGGAGATTATGTTTGTATCAATTTCTTACATAAAATTTAAAAATTATACAACAGGCCATAATTAGAATTAAGGGTGAATTTAGTGCTTTCAGTCTCATGCTGGATTGATTTTCGCTGCTGTTATGTTAATGTGACTCTTGGATGCTTGTATTAACCTTTAGAATACAGAAACTAGATGAGATTGTGACTCAGCTTCTTAATCAATTTTTAAAAATCTATTGAGAAATTAAAAATAAAGAAAAAATAGTACACTCAAGGGAGGTGGGAACTCCAGAACTTAATATAATATGTCAGTTCCCATCCATGCTGAGGCAAAACCAGAATGAGAAAACCAGCTAGTTGATATCCTTCTGCATTTGCGTGCCTCTTCTCGACTGAGACGTCCTGTTCTGTCCCTCTGACGGATGCCTTAGGAATCCAGGGAAACCTGGGGCAGAGGTAGTGTGGTCTCTGCCTTCTCTGTCCTGTCACATGTGCACAGGAATCTTCCTATTTTTCATATTTTGCCCAGAGTCTGATTTGCTCCCCAAGGGCGCTTGTGTATCTGATGGGCATGTTTGTGAGCATGTGGCGGTGTGATGCTGCTGAGGAAACTCTCCAGAGAAACAAAGTGGTGGCAAAGATCAGAAATCAGCTGTTTGTGGAGACTGGGAGTGCTGTTGGTCGGTTTAGGTAAAGCTCGGCTGGAATAAACTCCTGCACTTCATACCTCAGACGAGTGGCACTTCTGAAATTTTAGAGAAAAAAAATCTCTTTGTGTAGACAAGTGGGAGCAGAGAACAAAGTATCTGGTTAATTTGAATGAGAAAAGTTATTTTGCTGGAAAAGGGCATATGCACAAGGAGGGCATCTGAACTCCGTGCATTTAGCAAAAATGTTTTCTAAAGTGTCGTACAAAAATTCAATAACCTTTAGAAGAAGTTACCAAAACTGAAGCACCATTATAGTATAAACCAAATAAATCTGATTTACCTCTAAATGCAAATTGTTTGAGGTTATGTAGGTTTCCATTACACAGACATTTCATTTTTTCTCAGTCTTGTTTTAGAAGCAGTGAGAAGAAAAGGAATAAGGTGTTGAGGAAGGAGTAGCTAAGGCTTATTTTAATTAATAGTGATTTAAGTATGAGCAATTTCCAGCATCTTAGTATTTCTTACAGAAAAGAGGAAAATGGTTGCTATCTACCAGGAGTTTTATTTTTCCCTTTGATGTACTCTGCATTCCTCCTGTTGATCATAATATACTTAACAATTGTGCTTGCAGACTTGAAAGTGTAACAAATGCTGATTTGTCCTCCCAGAGGCATGCTAGATTTGACATGCAATACACAATTTGACTTTTTAAAATACTGTATTTGTCACTGTTGAAAAGTTTCTAAGATTATAAACATCATGGTTTCATAAAAAAGAGCAGAAGAACCAGCCACAAAACACATCTATTGCTATAGCTTGCTATATGTATACGTATACTTATATTTGCACAGATATGCTGGTCTAAGTTTAGAATATTCATAAAAATATTGAATGTTGCAGTGATGTAGGTACCATAATATGCAAAACCAATTTTCAGTAGATTTTTAGTGCTGTAAAATAATCCCTCTGGTCCTAGAGTTGGTCTTCCACAGCGCTGTGCTGGTAAGTGCTGTTTTGAGTGTCTCTTAGAGATGCCAGAATAAAAGTAGGGTTATATACTGCTGTAAGTACAGAAAGCAGGTCACTTTCCAGGGACAGTCAATGAAATTTAGTCAGGTACATGTGGAAGGTCCCCTGGGAAGGTGATCTAGGCACTTAAATACTTCCTAATTTTTATAGCACATTGTAGCCTTTCCTGGACTGTCTTTCAAATCTTGCACCATGCGACAGCAGTGGAAATGCTGCCAGAAGGATTGGTAGACATTCCTATCCATTTGTGGAAAATAATTGAGACTGTGTATAAGTAGTGAGGGTAGCACCCATCACCACAGCCTGGGAACAAAATTAATTAAAATGTTCTTTTTTTAATGTTCTTTTTTTCTTAACTAGCTGCCCTGCTGGCACAATTTAAGCTTAAGCTTAAAATATTTAATGATGTTTAATAATATTTAGATTAGTCCAGCTGGCATGAGTCACACTGAGGAAAGAAAAAGATAACAGTTTTGATGTCATTGCTTAGATACTCATGTGATAGGTCCTAACACATGTCTGTAGAAATGGAATAGTGTTAACTTATGGTTGTACTACTGCAGGGCACTTTCAGGGCATGTGGAGCAAATGTTAACTTTTTCTCTAATCTTTCTTTTGGAAGAGATATTTAGGAAGCAATTTTGCAGCCTTGGTTCTGCTTCTGTGTAGGTTTTTGCTTGTTTTTTTTTTTTTAATCCATCCTTACGAGTTTTTCTTTTGTTGCTTTATCAATTTCATTGTTCTGGAATGTCGCACTCACATGAGATAGTGCCCTTGGAGGGAGAGAATCAGAGAGAGAGGAGGGGGCTTTGAAGCAACTTGAGCTAATCTGATTCATCCCTCAAATTATCTGTGTTCCTCAGGACTGCCTGCCTGGTGAGTATATGATAGCCATCCATCAGCATCCGCAGCTCTGTACAGGTTGTTTCAGGCAGAGTACAGCTTTTGTTAGAAGAGAGGGAGAGCAACCTGTTGGGAAATCTATTTAATTTTTGTTTTTTCCCTTCCATGTGGAATTATCTCTTTAAATGTTGGGGTTTTTTTCCCTATCTTTTGTCTTTAAACAATCTCACAATTGTAAAGTGTATTGAGGGAGAGGACCATTTCTTAGTTTGACAAGTCTCACTAACTGATGGTCTTTACTACTGTTCAGTCTTATTTTTCCCTTCTTAATGCCATCTCATTATAACTATCATATCTTCCATGTCACACTAAGTGATTTAGTAAATCTGGTGAAATATAGACAAATCTATTCCTTTGACCATTGGTTCAGTTATCATCAGTTTTCTCTAATTGAAAGAAATTGTCTTATTTTTAAACTTCATCATTCTGCTTCAATTTCCTTTTCCTCCATTTTATTATTTTTGGTTGGGCTCAGGATAAATATACTCAGATGAGTTTTTTTACCTCTTCTGAGCAGGTCCTTGAGCCTTCAGCTCTCTTGGGATTGTATGTAAAGTGGCAGATTTGGCCAGGTTGAATATTTTTCAAGATAAAGCAAGTCAGAGGGCTTTCCTGCATGGTGATTTTAACGCTCAGAAATACTATGGTTAATTTAAATAGAGTCATAGCTTCAATTTAAATAGTCAGCTCAGGAAGGACTCGTGGATCAAAATGATGTAGCAGGATTGAAACAATTGAAGCAATGACTGAGGAGCAGTCATAAGCCTCCTGGCAGGAGTGTGCTGGGAGAAGAGAGTTTCTGAGAAAAGGAATTTACTGCTGTGTTCACAGGATGAATGGGTTGAAATAAGAATTTGAGAGGGCGGAAAGAAGAGAAGTCTCTGTGCATGATACAATTAGTTCAATTTTGCTCTCCTTACACCAGGACATTGTGAGGAGAAGGTGACCAGAGAAGAGCTAGATAATGTTTCTTCTGCTGCACAGGAAGGATAAGTTTTAAAACCCTTCCAGGCAGTGTGAAGCTCAGTTGTGGAACTCAGTGCTAGAGGAAATTAAGGAGGACAAAGGTGTAAGTTAAAAATGGAATTACTGAGGTTCTTGGAGGGAAGACATCACAGTGGCTATAAAATGTAACTGTCATGATGTACCCTGTTCATTCAAGTTAAGTTTAAATCTCCAGTTGAACCAGAAAGTGGGAGGAATATATCCTAGTTTTATAATCTTCCTTGACTGCCTGCTCTGAGCCATGGTCAAGGACAAGCATACACAGTACTGGCAAGACTATTCTTGCAGGTCAGGGAGCTTGTATTTTTTTTCTCCAGAAGTGAGATGCTTATTTCATATAATATAGTATAATATAATTATACTATTATAATATATATATATATAATTATACTATTATATACTATATATATAATTAATTAATATAATATAGTATAGTTCTTTATTTTTTAAAGTTGCATTGTAAAAGAATTTTCAAATTATAGTATTCAGCCTTTGCTCTGATTTGCATAAAGAGGCAATGCACAGGTTCATTAGGAACCTGTAGTGATCAGGCAACTTGGATCTTTTACCAGAGTTGTCTTCTCTTTGTGCAGCTCTAAGTCTCCTGTAGAAATCCAGTTACATGGTTAACATGGCACGACGTGCTTACAGAGTGAATTCAGCTGGGATTTTGGGATCTTGGATCCCACCTCTTGAAACTGCATCCTGTGGTTTCCTCTATTGCACTTGAGATGGTCTGTGTTCTTTAAAGTTATACCAGGAGCAGCTTAATTTTGAGCCAGGCTAGCTAGATTTTTATGTCACACCTGTAATTTTGTGTCAGACAAGATAGATTTAATAGATTCTGACTCTTTCTCTCCCTGATAAGAATGATTTTTTTTTCTTTTTAATTTTATACTGGTAGAGAAAGAGGGCTTTGGCTGAATAAAATCTATTTAAAGTTTGATTTTCTATTAGAAGTTTTATAATTAGGGAAGGAAAAAATACCAGAAATTACTTGTTATACTATTTTTTTTTTTTCTTGTAGCTTCTTGATCAGTGGCAATCTGGAATATTTTTGGAATCAGCCCATTAAAGCATATTTGAGGCTTAAATTCCAGGTTTATGATAGTATGCTGATTATTTCTGAAAAATGTGGCTGACACATAGTGAATTGCGCTGTTGAGTTCCTCAGTCTTAAAACAAATATCTACAAGTGCATCACAGTCCATACCCACCACTGTTCTTTCATTATTGTAGTCTCTCTTCCTGGAAGATGTAAGATAAGACTGGAATCTGGTGGGGATGGGCTTAGGTGAGTGGGAAAGACATTAACAGTACTGAAGACTTATAGTTACTTTAGATTTTTGAAATCTCTTCTTGGGCTTTGAAGTTTAGTATATTTAGTAATGAAAAAAATGCTAATTTAATTAGCATTTTAATTTATGGATAATTCTGTTTCAAGTTGTCCTTTCCCAAGACTAGTTTTAATATTGGTGTTATCTGTTCCAAAAAATAGAAAGCAAAGATTGCTTTTAGGTAGGGGGTTGAGAATTTACTTAAACATGAATCCCTGAGGAGGAGAATCACTGAGTTCTCTTTAGCTCTACCTTAATTGTATTGAAAAGTCTCAGGAGGTAGTTATATGAAATATCCTCCATCATTTAGAAATTTATAGAAAATTGTTTTAGAGTAAAAATAGTAAGTTTACTTGAGTTACTAGTTCACAGTTTTGAACTGTGCAAAAAATAGCCCATACATGTTGGGATGGGCATTAATTCTCTTGGTAACTGACAAAATTATATTGAAACATTATACATATATACCACTTATCTAAGTGGTATATCTCTTAGAAGCCTTGAACCTGAGTTCCTGGAAAATATTTTCTTGTTATATTAAACAGTATAGCAATATAAATTGTTAAAGCCCAGAGGAACATGTATTTTTGTCTTTATTGCAAATCTTGTTTTTGGCATGTAAGTGCATATCATGGCATGTGCATCCTTTGTTTTCTAGAATTCCAAAATCCAAGGAACATTCTTACAATATTTTTTCTATTCTAATCCGCATTTTATATCTGTTTGCGCAGCAAAATTTTAATCACTGAAAACTACAGATTCATAAATTGTAAGCTTATATTTCATATTTTGTTCCTGAAAATACCTCTTTTTCCTGGAAGAAGATCTGAGATGGAGCACTTTGGTCAGAAATAGCCTCAAGTTTCCATGTACCAAAAGACCTTAGTATTTCATAGCTCTTCCTAGTTTGATTTCAACCTAATTTGGCACATAAATTGTAGTTGACCTCAGACAGAATAATTCAGATGTTTGAACCTCTTAGATGTGTAGCCAAAAGCGAATTGTCTTGTTGCATGTATTTTTAAACATCTGCAAGCTGAGCCAAGAAGCAGAATGCAAATTCTAGGACTTGAAGATACCTGTGAGATTATGAAAATCCCTTTGGGACTGCAGAGAATCTTGGTGCCTATGAACACAATTTTTTTTCCTAGACATGGTGTATTTAGTATTTGCTTTAATTTCTGGTATCAGAAGTAAAAATGACAATAGAAGGAGCTCATCAATAATTTAATAGTAAATGTACAGTCTGAGATAATAACTTTTGTTGAACCTTTGAATGCATATTCCGTGAGGAATGAAGGAATTATTTCCTGCAGTTTGTATTTATGTTTTATTGGGATAGAAGAAGAATCTTTTGTTCATGCATTAAAAAAAAAAAAAAGCTGTAGAAATTAACACTAACAGAATTGGTTCTTTCAATAGCTTTATTTTAGTTAAGTAGGTACCAATACACAGACAAATGATATTTTCAATAGATTGCAGAGGAATTCCCATGCCTCTTAGTTAGGAATAAGAAACTGCTAACTTCTCAGCTCATAAGTGGCATTGAGGTTGGGAGCTTTGAGTACTTGGAAAATTTGACTAATAAAAACTTTGGTGATTTTTTTACTTAATTAAATGTTGCATATATCTCTATAAATTCCCGCCATTATACAGCAATTTTTGCTTGAGATATTTCATTCTCTGTGGTTGTTTAAAGTAGTGGGGGAAGCCCAAGTTTCAGCCTAAGTTTGAGAGAGAATTGTGTCTAAACTTTGATTTTGGACATGCTTGTATAGTCTGAAGCCATGGGTTGGATTCCAAGATGGGATTGTTTGATCCTTCACCATTATAAAGCTTATACAATGGGCTCTGATGAGGTTTTTTTCTGTGGAGGCTGTTCTTACCTACAGTACAGGATTCTCTTGACTACAAAAGACTTTTTATAACTCTTTTGGCCAAACTTCTGTCTATAACATACACTCAACTTCTTCCACCAGCCATCCTGAACCAAGTTTCAAGTCAGTGGTTGGTCAAAAGACTCGTCTGTGCACTGATTCATAAGATCCTCTCAGATTTTGAAAAGTTTCAGTATATTTTCAGAAGCATCAGGAGCATTGATTAAAACAAAAGATCTCATGTGTTAAGGTAATGGGTGTGTGGCACCAAGTTTAGATGGGTTCATATCATGTGCTACTATCCAGCAACACACATTCTGTAGGTTCTAAACTTGCCTTGGGCTTCCTTAGTTTGTCTGTAGGGTTATTGATTCTGAAAGCTGTTGTGTTATGAAACTAAAAGCAACAAATTACATGGGCTCCCACAGGTTTGTGAGTTCATCCTGCATCCCCATGCAGGATCTGCTGCCAGTGTGAATCCACAGATGAGGCCAAACATGCTGTCATCTCTCCACAGAGATCCCTTTTCCTCTGAAAATGTTGATGTTGAGCTTTAGCAGTAGAAGCCACAGCAGAAGTTGCCATGTGTGTTTCCTGTGATATTGGGATCATGTTTGCCTCTTCATCTTTAGTGTCAAGGTGTGCAGGAGCTGTTCCTCTGAATAGTCCCCTCCCTGATCTCATTGGACTAAAATATATCTAACATCCTGCTAGTGATAACTGAGTGTGGTATCTTTTGCAGCCAGTGAAGGTAAGAAGCTGTGGTTATGGTCTTTTTCCCATCTGTGTCATGGAAATCAGCTGTGGTTTCCACCCACAGAGCTCAGAAAAATGTTGGCCTTGAGCTTTGGAAGCTTGAGGTGGAGAAAAAGGAAAGAAATTAACTGAGCTCCATTCCATAAAGCAAAGTATCCAGAAACAAAATCCAGATGGGAATTCGAGTGTATTTTTGAGCACCAGGTCACGATGTTTAGGAGCAATGATTTAGTTTATCAGCAATGAGGAGTAAGCAGTGGCCTTAACTGGTTTAATTTCATTTGAGGATAATAGACTACTGTGGATTTCTGACTATACATTAAAACAGGTTGGCATACCAATACCTGATCCAGAAGAATGTATTAGAACTGTATCCTTAAATACCTTTTAACTTAGATAGGAATCTTTTCAAATCCAGGTTTGAAAGGTGCCAACGATTCACAAGGATGCTCATTGTCAGGGAAAGTGGAGCTCCTCCGAGACTGGTAGTTTTGAGATGTTGAGCTCAAAAACAGCTGCTTGAGCAGTGTTCCAGGAGAGTGTAAACAGGGAGGGAAATCTGCTATATCCTATTTGAAAAAAACAATAGCGTGATGTGGTTTTCTGGGGTTTTGTTTCCTCAAAACTGTGATGCTTTTGATTAACTAACGTTTTTGACCGTATCTAATCATGAGGTAAACTGAAGTGCAGAGCCTGTTTGAGAACTAGTTCAGTTATGAAATGAAGGCTAATTTATTATGAGTTCAAAAGGAAATTATGTTTTTGGGGAAAAAAAATTGGGATCTATCAAGTCAAGTTTTTATGTGAGCCAAAGTGTATTTAGCAGTTCTCGTGGGTTTATTCCTGTCATCTCTTAAGACAGAAAGCAAGGTGTCTTTGTCACAAAGCAACTCCAACTGTATAATTTCAAATGAGGATGTCATCTGTATTGTGGAAAACACCCTTTTTACTTTCTATTTTTCAGGACTTGCTGACAGAGCAGCAAATTTACCACCAACCACCTTTGCCTCACCTTGCTCTTTCCCTCCACAGATGCTGTGGTCTTGCTGAGCCCTTGCCGACCCTTGGCAGCGAGGCTGTGCCGAGCAGGAGGATTGCAGTGAACCTCTTCCCATGCCCCAAATGCTGAGTGTGGCAAAACCCTCTGGGAGGGTAACACAGGTGCGTGGAAAATGTTGGGAACGTGGCTCCATATTGATTTTATATTAATGTTTGACATGCAGAGTGGGAATACTATTCCAGTGGCAATTCCTCTCAAGACATCCACCACTATACAAAATAAATGTCAGTGTTTGCCCTCCCTGCATACAGCCTTCTGTGTCACACAGATGAGTTGAAGATTTTGAAATTTAGGTTGTCCACTCCTCCTTAGCAGAGAAAAATTATTTAGCATGTCCTGAAATCATTGTTTAGAAAAAAACATCAGGGATTTTTTTTCTGTTCCTTTTGCTCTTCTGAGACTTTGAGCATCACTAAATGTTCAGGCTTACCAACAAAGATAAGTGATGAGGTCTGATCCATCCTGCTTTTCTGCTGTTCTCTGCTGCACCTTCCTGTATCTCCCTCTGCCTTTCTGATGACTTCTTAGTGAAAGTCCTGTTCCAGGTAGCCAGTATCAGAGAGCACAGAGATAGAATGCTGATTCTAAGCATAAATGTATTCTGATAAATCACAAGCCAGTGATTGGTAAAACTGAAGTTTCGATAAAAAATTAGTCAAGTTCTGAAAAAACATAAGCCAGGCCTCATAAGAAATTCTAATATTTTTCTTGAATATGCTAGTTTCTAGGCTATTAAAATTATGTTTGGGTGCGATGTGAAGTGTTTGCAATTTTATTGTCAGTGAATAAGTGCACACTTCATAGCTGGAGACTGGAAACCACTATTCCTTTAGTAAAAAAATTATGCACAAAAAAGGAAAAAAAAATAATTCCACACTCTATACTGTCAGCGTACAAAGGCTGATGGTGTGGGAGTGCCTTGAAATTTGCACTGAGAGGTTTTACTCTCCTCTGCTAAGAATGACATCTATAAACATCATGGTGGAGAACACTATCCACGGATACATGAAGAGAAACGTCTAATTGAATTATTTATTGCCTGAGAAAAAATTTGAATAATGCGAAAGAATTTGATTGTCTCTACACTGAGCCTGAAGGCAAGACTGAAAAAGTCTAGGGTGTGATTTTTCCATGATGACTGAAATCAACCAGATTGGTGGGACTTGTATGACCTGTGAACGTAGCTGGTACCTTCTGGCATTAGGACTTGATTGTTGCTGAAAATTTTTTGGAGCTGTCTGTTCCTTTCTGTGGTCTTTATTTTCCTATAGACAGGGAAAAATTAAAATGAGTAAGTTATCATGTCAGTAGGCTTTACAAAAGGAAACATTTTATTTTCATTAAACCAAATATGTTCTCAGAAGAAATTACTTTGGTCAGAGAAAAGATGGTATCCTCACTTCCAGTTTCCCCTGTGACTTAAGAAAACAAACAGAAAAATCCCCATGGTGAGCTAGGATATTTGCCTATTTTAACATTAAAGGACTTAGTTCAGTCACTTTAAAGTAGTAAGAAACTGTAGATACCATATTAGCTGTTAAAAAAAAAAAAGAATCCTTTTTAGAAAAAACAGAAGCACTCATTTATTCACTTAAGCTTAAAGAGGAGTTACCAGGTGGTCTCTTTCCCAAGGTTTGGGCAGATAATGCATTCAAGGCTTACAGAATAAAGAAGCATACATCTCAAGCATCTCATCTCCTCATATTCTTTTGAATTACTGTACAGTAATTTATGTAAGTGGCTTCTGTTGCTCCCTTAATGACTACATAATTTTCTTGCTGTGTTTCCTCGCATAGGATCACAGGATGACTACACAGTTACTGCAGTGATATCAGTACTGAACTAGATAATCTTAGATTTCTAGACTGGCATATCTCCACAGAAAGTGAAAAAAGGGAAAAAACGTTGTGCTTTTCATACTTGAACAAATATAAGAGTGATGAGAAACTAGGTTGTTAAGATTAAGGCAGTGGAGAGGTATTGCTTGAAACTGTGATAGGTTTTCATATCTTAGTTTTAAAATAATACCCCAATATACTCCACAAAAATACTGAATAAAAATATGGCTTTTTGACCATTTTCAGTGCTGTTATCTTCAAAATATTTTCATTTTTCCCCTAGTAAGCTGTCAATTTTAGAAAAATATTTTAAGAAGAGTAAGTCTTTGTGCAGGATTTTGAGTGGATAGTACACCAAAATTATTGCTTTTTTACTTACTGGCAATATATCTAAGGGTAAATGGTATACCAAGTTAATTGAACAATATTTTCTTGTTACTTACTCTTTGGTTAAATAAGATTTTTTCAACAAGATAGAAAATGTCTTTCAGCTTTCAGTTAGATAAAAAGACATACAAATATTGCTTAGTAACACTCTTTTATTAAAATTATTTCTATGAAAAGAAAATTAGGACTATTTAATGTTTCTCCTCACCAAGGAAAACAATACTGAGAACAGAAGAAACTGTTTATGAGGAGTATAAAGTGCATCTCTGTTCTTAGGAGATGCCAATACCTTTTGTTTCATTGTATCAACAAATTTCTCCGATGTTGTGGAGCGCAGTTCCCCTATAGCTTCCGGCCCAGAAAATGATTTTGAGATGCAGTTTAAGCAGTAAGCCTGTAATAGTTTATTATGTTGTGAATTTCCATTGCTCATTCGTATTGTGCAGGTAATGACTTTGGGGGCAGAGAGTGAAATGAAATTCCCCATTGAGTAGATAAACACTCATTTATTACTGCTTCTCTGGGTGCAAAATCATAGGCTAGTTGTTAGTGAGAACCTCTATCAGTTTTTAGCCTTTGACTCCCGATGACTGAGGTAATCACATGACTCATATCACCTCCAAAGGAAAAGGTTCTCTTATGAAAGAGTGGTTGAAAGACTGTTGCTGCATTATTAATAAAAAACAGAGGTAACACAGAATCCCTGATGTCTGAGGATGATGAGGTGAGACTTTGAATTGTCCCACAGGAAATGGTTTTATTTTATTTATTTTCTTCCAGCAAGTTTTGCATTTCCTTTGTTGCCACAGGCATCTGTAGCGCTTTCATGTATAGATTATAAAATGCAAATAGCAACTCTACAGTTGATAAGTGGTTGGAAATGCTCAGTGCCACAGAATAGCAAACCTACTTGGAATGTGTTATCTCATACATACATTTCTATTTTGTAGTACATTCGCTCAGGGTTCCTGGGTAACCTTGATGAGCAAGGATGCTCTGCTAAAGTCACAATGATGGTGATAGGGGATAGTAAAGTACTTGGAGCAAGCATCAAAATAGAGTTCTATTCCTTCAGTGGAAAAAAAAAAATCACTCTTCCTAATCCCACACTCATTGAATTGGTGAAGGGAATGTAGTCAGAGGCTTGGTGTTCCATTAATGATGGATGATGTAATTCAGTAATTTAGTTTAAAATTAACATTTAGTAAGGATTCATCTATGGTTAATTTGTAATAACTTCACTTTTATTTTGATGATTTAGGTTCAATGCTCCAGGAGCCCTGCCTTGGGAACGCTCTCTAACATATTTAGCTGATAATGTTTAACTGGATCCAGGGGAGCAATGACACCTAATCCATGTGAGATTTAAGGAGCAAGAGATTCCCCCCGATCTAGAATATTCCTATTGCTTATAGCTCACTATCATTGTCACCTCTTTCAAAAGGAACTAGTTATCTTCATAAGATAATGCATTTCCTTATATTTCTTATTTAATGGATTTAACTTTCTTCAGGTGTATGAACATATGATTATTTTTGTGCCCCCTGATTTTGCAAAGCAATTTGCAATGGGTGTAAGTGAAATGTCTGTCAACCTAATAAGTACCTACCTAATGAGATAGTACTCTTTAGCAACAATGTGCTTTGGCTAGGTGATATGATGAGACAAGGGTAAGTCACACCATAAAACAGAGTGCAAAATCTAAGTTAATGAGGCCTGGGTTGGGGTTTTTTTTTAGTTAAATTGATTTTAAGTTAGTCATATGTTTGTCTTTATTGCCTGTTCAACAGTTTTATCAGTAAAAAGCGCTGAGGTGCAGCACTTTCAGTAGAGGAACAGCAGCACTCAGCAAGTTCTAAGTGCAGTAGGCTGGTACCATTTGTGTATGTTGGCAGTGGAAAGAACAGCGCTGTGGAAGTTAACAATGTTTGTAGCTCCTTATCATACTTCAGTTGTTCTGTGACTTCCATGCAAGTCCAATGAAAATCATACAGGACGGTCAGCATTCTAGAAAACTTTCCCCAAATCCATAATTCGAGAGTTAGTCAATTGAAGAGAAGAATTTTGGATTGAGATTCAAATACATGAGATGTTATTGCAAAGAGGAAAGTACTAAACCATCCTTTTGTCTATGGGGAGCAGGAGAAGAGCAACAATGTTTTTACATTCCAGTGAGGGAGATTTTAGTTAGACATTGGGGAAACCATTGTAAGTGTAAAATTAGTGAAACACAGCATCTGATGGATTAGAGATGCTGCAGCGTCCCTGTTGAAGATTTTGGGAATGAGGTAGGCAAACTTCTGTCAGAGGCAGGTTAGTGATCCTTGTTGTGAGCAGAGGGGTGGAAAAGATGGCTCATGGCATCCCTACCCACCCTGTCTAGGTCAGCTCTGTTTTTATACTGCGCTTGGGAGGCTGTGAGGTTAAAAACTTTGAATTGCAGTGGCTTCTTTACCCTCATCTCTTTTATGATTGTGTCTCTTTGCTCTTGTTGGGGTATAAGATAAAACCTAATTATACTTTTGACCAGCAAATTTCCACAGCTTTCTTTTCCCAAGAAGGGTATTAAAAGAAAATGCAGTACGTCTGTTTAATACTACCTTAGCCCTGGTTTTGTGTTATTTGGCAGTATTCTTTGTTCAATGAAATCTTTCTTTAATAATTCAAAATGAAAGTTTCATATTGTCATTACATAAAATTAAATCCCAGATTTATGGGTTAACTTCCATTTTTAATTGAAGAATATTTTTGGAAATTAATTAAATTGGGGATTGTAAAATGCTCTTCTAGTTTTTTGGGTTTTTTTATATTGTAGCATAAATAAATAAAGTCCCTTTTATTCTAAATCTATGTAGCATTACATAATTTCCCACATCAATTTAAGCTTCTGTTCTCTAGAGAAGGTGTTATTTACAGTAAAATCCTGTGGTATTCAAAGTAATAAAATGTGTCTTGTCACAGCTGATGAAGACATTGTTTTCTAGAATGGATGGTAAAGTCCATTGGAGCATTAAAAAAGGTATTCTTGGTTTCTCATATGTAGATACAGCCTAAGCACTCGAGTAACCAGAAGAGTCATTGGGATGTCTGCCTGTAAAAATACTTACATGTGGTGGTGAGAAAATAGAAGTACTTTTTGCTCATCACTGTCTTTATTCTTTATTTTTCCTTAGTATCTGACCTTTCTTGCTTTAATATTAATTTGCCTGACCCGTAGTTTGCCTTTCCGTTTCTTCTTTTTGTTTCAGTTCAAGAGCTGGAGCAGGAAAATTGTATTGGAGCCCCACTGATATATTTCCTTTGAATGGTAAAATAATTTAACTGACTGATATCATACAGTCCTAATTAATTTCATTTACAGCATTGGGGATTAGAAAAACACTTTCTAACAAAAACCAAACCATTGTTTTCCACACAAGTGCTTTTTCCAATGTGCTCTTAGATTTGGGAAAAGAGCAGTGCAAAGTTCCATTAACATTTTTTAATTAGAAAAAAAAATTAATTGTGATCTCAGACTTCACAAAGGTCTGTGGCCTTTCTGAGTGCTAAAATAGTGGCATATATATAGCTTCTTCCTCTGTTAAACCTCTTCTTTGAAAAGCACAATTAAGTATATTTTTGCTGCTACTGTCACCACACTCTAGTTCTGTGACAATTTTAAAGGAGGAATTTGCTTTGAGTCCAACAGGATGGGGCTGAAGTGCTACACATGAGAGAGAATATATTCTAGTGGGCTTTTAATAGATTTAAAAAAAACCCACTGTTTGTCTTACAGAAACAAGTAAAGGGCCTCCTGTGACACATAAGATTTTGTAAGCACACTGAACTGGCAATCAGCTAATCTCTAGTGTCAGAACGATATCAGTAATTGGATCCCCTATGAAACAACAGGAGTCAGTGGTGGGTGGATTGTTTCTGTGCAGTGCAGTGCAGGCAGCTGAGTGCTCCGTGCTCAGCTGCGAGGTTGTGGGAGCATGATTGCCACAGTACCAGGAGAATTGAGACAGGTTTTTAATTACCGCTTTATTGAATTATTTGGTATTATTTCTTGCAAGTGCGCAATGAAGCACCATGTGAGAATACTAATTTCTACTAGGTTAATCATGGGTAGTAGGACTTCTGTTGCATGCTTGTAGCCTATTTGTGTCTTTTAGTTTTATAGTAATCATGAGAGATGCCACTTTTACAGCTCTATACTTACTGTAGGTAAATTTTGAGTCAGAAATAATATTGTTTATGTGTTTGTCATATTACGATAAAGTCACAGGAGAGATTTTAGCTTTTCAGGATACCACAATGGGAATGCCTTGTTGTTCAAGAACACAAAAAAAAATTAAAAATGTGGAAGGGAGTAGCAAGAAATATTCTTATTTCTATTTAATTTATTGTTTGTAGTAAGTAGTCCTGTTTTGACTCAACTAATTATCAGAAGCCCCTATTCTGCTGTGAGTATTTTCTCCAAGAGCAATAACTCCTACAAGACAGATGTACTGATATTTTGAAAGAGTTGTTTAAATATTTATGTGTATAGTTTTTTGCATCTATTTGATGTTAAAATATATTTTAGAGACAGCCATGATGTAAGGTGCTCTTTTTCCTTTACTGTCTCAGTCCATACTTCTGTGAAATAGTATAGCATATTTTCTGGGCCATTTAGGCCCCTCAAAATCTAACTTTTTAATCACCAAAGTACCAAATAGAGCCAAGTCTTTGAAACTGTATAAAAACATTTACTATCACATTATGTAGTTAGCATGACTTGAATAACAGCTTCAAGCTTCTGAAGTTAATTTTTCCCTCAGCTTTGACACAATTTTCCTTCACCCATCACCTGCAAATATTATTGAAGATTGAATGAGTCAAAATACTTGAAAACAGTTTTACTATCTTATTCTAAATCTGGAGGAACTCAAAGTCAGTCCCTATTTAAATTATATTCTTTGAGTGGAACTGGAAATGGAGACTATCCCTATGGGGAATAGGGAATATATAGGCAGAGGAATACATAGAGGGAGCATTTTAAAAAGGGTTTTATTTATAATGGATGTTTGTGTGCTCTATGTTTACACGCTATTTTTATAACTTCTTCAGAAACGAACATAATTTCAGCATTTATCATCCATCCACAGTGACACTTTAATTGTTACTTTGCAGATCAGAACTAGGCAAATAGAGGGAGAACAGTGTTGTGTCTTCTCAGCCATGTGTCATTACTATCTGACTAAAAACAGTAAACTGTGGTTTCATGCAGTTAAGGCACGTGCACGTTTCGTGCAGTTAAGGCAGGATTGTAACTGACTTTGTAAAGAGATCAAGGAAGGATCAAAAAAGAGATTTAAGTCCAGTAAGTTTTAATAACCTTTCAAAGAAAGACAACTTTTGATCAGATTTGGCATAGAAAAGATGAGAGTTTTTTCTCTTTTAAATTAATTGCTCCTCTTCCAAGGACTGTTTCATGGAAGTTAGTTCCTTAAATGAAAGTACTGTGGGTGAGCCCAAATTATTTTTGTCTTTTCTTCCCTCACGGGTTGAATTAAAAAAAAAAAAATTAAAAAAAATCAGGTGTATTTGCCTCATTATTTTATTTTGCCTGAATGAATTCTACACATTCTACACAAAGTGTCCTCTTGCAGAGCCCTTAAATATATGACTATGTCTTTACCCTACTTCATTGTCCTCTCCCTGGAGCATTGGTTCAAAGGGGGATTTGGGTTTTTCCTTGTCCTTTCCAAAACTGCTACTGCGGTAGACACACACATGCTCTTAAGTTTTGGGGTTTTTTTGCTTGCCATAACATTCCCAACCTTTAAATGTTTTTCTCCCCTATTTCTGTGAGAAGGCATGTTGTGCAGGGTTTTGCTTCAGCCACTTTTCACATTTTGAGTACTGCCTTTTCAGCTTATTTTGGCAGATTGAGCAAAGTGATAAGATTGCTATGTTGGAAAGTTAGACAAATAGATCAGTCCTGTCCTTGGCACTGATGCTTTTACAAATACTCTGTTTTCTTAGTTGTCTTTTTCGTTTTCCACATAATGCCAGCATCACAGATTCAGGGTCTCAATCAGATCCCAACTCTGTGGTAATCGCTTCTCTTTTTAGGTGTATTTTTTTTCCAACAGCATAAAAAAGATAGTTTTCTTACCTTATTTTCTTTGTGTGAGAAATGCCATTTAGGTTTTACTTTACTTTGACCAATTATATATTTTTTTTTTTTTCTCCTGCTGTTTCTGTGGCTGGGTGTGAAATGAGGCAGCTTCCTGGTTCTCAGCGCTGGGCTGCTTGACAGGCTGTGCTGACTAATTGGTCTCTGCCATTTTCTCTTTCTTTATCTCCTTTCCCTGGCTCTCCCAGTTGGAGCAGAGCCTCACGGAGAACAGCCCACAGGAAAGCATTCTCCTTGAGCTGCTGACAACCACCTCCTCTTCGGTGCTGTTATTAGTGAAACAAAAGCAGAAACCCTCGTGTGGGCTTCCCGCAAGTAGTGAGGAGTCCAGCTGTGAATTAAACATCCATCCCCTACTTTGCAGCTAGGAAAGAAACATATCACTGGTGTTTGAGGCACATATCAGGCGGCTTTTTCAGAACACCAAAGAGACTGCTAAGTTTTTGATGCAATGTTTGTTTTGCCCTTTCAGGAGAAATAATCCTAGCATGTCCCATTTAGTAAGGTAATAGATTTAAGACATGAATCACAAGGTAGGTATAATGTAAGTGTGTAGCACTCCATTCCCACACACTGTATATAAACTTTGAGCATCCTTCTGCTCTTCATATTGAATGACCCCAAATAAAAATGGGTAACTTTACCAGTGTTCAGAAAAGTTAAAAAAAGTTAATGCTTAAAGTGGTTTAATACTGTATTTATCTTCTTCACTAGAATTTTAATTCAATTTGAAAATTACAGAAATTATTTCTATTCATGGCATTTCATAACATCATTTGAGTAACATTTAAATCGATGTTATCATAGAGCAAAGTCAAGTTTTGAATGTGTATTTCAAGTTGGGCATTTAAATATAACATTTGATGAGTTCACACTTGAAGTTCTACTTTGAAAAAGTGCACTGAACAGAATATAGGAATTTACAACTACAGAATCTAACCTGTCTTGATTTCGCCCAATCAAAATACCCTGTAAGTATAATATGATTGTGTTTGCAAAATTTTAGCATTGAATAGTAAATTGACTCTAGTTTTGCACATATTTTCTTTTGTTTTAAGAAGATATATGGTCCAAGGAGGAAGCTTTTGGAGCATCTTTATTGTGTATATCCCTGTTTAGCTTGCTAACAGCTCTTTGCTTCTTTTTTTCTTTGGTCTATTGCTCTGGACTAACAGTCAATTTAAAACCAATGCATGTATTTTTTATTTCTGTTATAAAGACAGTCTTAATTCCAAGGCAAGGTATTTTGATAATTTTGGGATTAGGTTGCTCTTTGCTATGACATATTCCTAATGAACTGAAGTACCATGATTAAATCTTGTATGAACTGTAACTTTAATTTGCATCAGGATAACATTGATAACATCCCAAACACCGCTGTTAGAGACACACAGTTGCCCAAGTGCACTATAAACTGGCGTTGAGCTGCTACAGATTCTGCAATTGACTTGTTGGAGGATGTGCTTAGCAAGATCAGAGTCAGTGTCTTGATATTAAGGGTTTTTCTTGTACATCAGCTTCTTTGATGTCCACAGGAGGTATTCAAACCAATGCAGCTGCACAGTGTGACAAACACCACCAGCCACTATGGCAGATGGCCACCAAAGTTGCTGACCTGCAGGCTAAATACTCGGTTAATTTGAATATTGAATCTTGGATCCATTCTCCCTTACCCCACTGACTCTTAAAAATCAGTGGAAGGCATCAACAGAGAAGTTTGATTTACTTCTTTTTGACCTGACTTCATGTATCTTGCATGTGTATGCATACCTACACACAAAAATAATTCCCAAAGTATGTAGATTGAAATTCATTACTAACTTGGTTTAATTTCAGCTTTTTCAAATTTAAATTCACAAAATATTTAGGTTGAAAAATTTTTATAGTATGAACAATTGAATTTCAATTGTGGTCACTCAGGATTACATCTAATCCTGACTGCTAGATCCCTTAGCCATTTTAAAATATTTTAATTACTAATTATACCTGCACAAAACTATTTTTAAAATAAATTCCAATCTTCAAATCAAGGATATGGTGTGTTTTTCAGACATTTCAGCTGACTAAATGGCTTATAACAGCTTGTACTGGACAGCACCAAAATTATTTTCATCATCATTTTCTCAGTAATATACAAAGCAAAAGTTTGTTCAAAGAAGTTTACTAAGCTGTGGGTTTATCTGGCATCCCAGTGTTTAAGGATCTGTTTAAGATCTGAAATCACTTTCCTGGGAAAGATGTGATGAAGTGCAAGATACTATCTCTGACCACCAGTATCCATCTCCTCCACCCATCTGTTCTCTGGGAGGAGCGGAGGTCCAGCTCACAGAGCCCTCTGGATGGATACAAGGAGGCAGCTGATGAATGCTATGAAGCTTGTCCCTCCTGCTCAGTCCTGTTTCTTCCTGCTGGTGTCTGTGAAGGATGGCCCTTTCCTTGACTCACCTTTGAGCAGGAGAGAGCCACAGAAAAGGCAGGACTGGGCTAGGCAGCAAACATCCTTTATGCAAAGACAAAAAGAGAAGCTTAGGGAGGAGGTGTGAGTGTTGTCTAGCCCATTTTGTCTGCTGTCAAATGCCTTTCTGTACTTCTAACTAGTCAGTGCAGGCAGTTTCCTTAAAAATCAAAATGGGTAACATTCTGGTGTACGTCAATGAATATGCAAACAGACAAATTTGGGGATTCTTTGCCTTCAAATCTCTTAACCAAATGAGAAGTGTTAAAAAACTTCACAGGGGAAGCAAAACAGAACTAGGACAACTTATTATTTAATAGAAGGCATCACTGCTGTCTTTAACTGCTCACAGCTGTGGGTACATATGACCACCTTTCCTTGCTGTTATTCTGTTAACAGGTTTGAGGTAATGCCCCTCACAAAAACAAGAATAGAAATGAATCCTGAATGAGGATCCATTCGGAGATTGCTCTTAAAACTAAATATAGTTTTTAAAGGGCATGTTATGCAAAGTATAGGCCTACATAGCAACCTATGATGGCTGTTCAAGATTTTGAGAAAAAATTAGAAAGATTTTTTATGTTTGTCATAAGTTTTTCTTCAACACCATCTGAACCCTTCTCTGCTGATCACTTAAGTTCATTTGCAAATATGAAGTGAGGGAAAAGAGATTATTCAGAAGAAAAATCTGTATTGCATAAAGCCTTCTATTTCATAAAACAAATCAGATCCAAATTCAACTAGTAGTGATTTCGTAGTTAGCAGTAAACAGTTATTGCTTGGTCAATAACAAAATGAGAAAATAAGGTGATACCTGCTTGGTATTTCTGAAAAACTCTTTCCACCTGAAACAAATGTATTTGCTGTTGTTAATGAACCCTGGAATTGCATGGGAAATGAAGCTGCAGGAATTTTGTAGGACATTTGATTTTTATTTATCTAATGCTCATGACTGACACTTGTGGTAAATGGGGCCAGATGTTAGATAGAAAGTCCACTGTTTTGGCTGCATTTAATTTTTTATTAGACATTCTCTACTATTTAAACCAGAGTACACTTTTCATTAACTTCAGGGGATGGAGGATCATATCCTTGCATCATAATTTTATTGAGTCTTGTTGGAAAAAGTGTTCACATAGACCCTGGAAATGTTTGATGTTTCAGAGGAAACAGACTACATTACGATTATGTTTAGAAAATGAGGAAGAAGACTTTAAATTAGAACAGATTCCTATAGATGGTATTTACATCAATGTCAAGTGCTAGAAAGTTTTACATGGTATAATTCTCACTTGATGACTGGGGTGTGTATTAAAGATGGAAGCTGTTTCCAAGCCATTGCTGTTACTTGTTAGTCTGTTCTACAGCAAAAAATTCTGGCTGTTCATGTGGAAATGACTGAAAAATATCTGTGAAATTAAGAAAAAAACATCTTAAAATTTACCATCTTCAGTAGAAGCTTATCTAATTTTAATGTATGCTGTGGCTTCAAATTAATGTTCCTTTGTCAATAAGCTAATCTGAAAGAGTTTAATTGGGAAGTACCTATTACCCTTTTCCTCAGTGGGACTGAGCTTTCAAACCTATTCCAATTCATCATCAGTCTTGCACAAATTATCTTAGAAAGCCCAAGGAAAATTCAATGGGAATATTTCCCTCAGGATCCACCATACTGATTACAAAAAATATCCATACTTAATACTGAGTTTATGCTTATATCTTCGCACGTTATCATGAAAGAGACTCAGTGTATACATTTGTGTGGAGCCAGTCATGTTGCAAGTGCTTACAGCTCTGATAAATTTTGTAACAGCTTGCATTTACACCAAACTCTGCTTTGCACTTCTGACAAAAATACATATGTAACTCCCAGGGCATAACATGTGTGTTCATTTTCTCACCACGCATGCAAATCTGATGCATCAGACTTGACAGTGTATAACAGAACATTTCCTATTTTGAACTAGCTCTACTAACACTCTGTCACCTTCTGTAATAACCCTTTACCTTTCCTAGGGTGAGCCACAAATGTTTGCACTCATGAAAAGTTGACAGTGCTATGCAACACTGATTTCTTGTCATTACCATCAACTGCATGGTACTATAATGTACCAGATCAGCTGGAACTCAGTTGTGAAATAAAGACCACACAGTTGGTTTTTGGGACCTCTTACATTAGTGTTGTGGAATTCCTATGGAGTATGACATCCTTTTTTTTAAGAATGCATAACTTTCTTACAAGTAGTGTTACTGTTTGGTTTCTATTAGACTGGAAAAATCGTGATTGGCACAGTCTTGGTAGAAGCTTATTTTCCTTTTATGGTTGAACTTAAATTTTGCTGTGTAGGAAACTCGACCTGATTTTCACGAGGTCGAAGGTCAAATTCTTTTACAAATTAGGACAAAATTAGATTAAGTTCCCTATTTTTGGAGAACCTCAGTAATGTTAACATTTCTTCACTTCCTGTATCAAATTTCTGATGCCATCAGAAAGGATGGTTAGCAGCATTGCCATCAGAAAGGAGTGCAGGAATGGCAGGGGAGACCTCTAATTCATATGAGTATTTTTAAATCCATGACAAAATGGTGAAGGCAGTAGGAGATGCAGATTTTCTTCAATGTCCACCTTATTGTAGACCTCTGTTGTCTAGTCTTATCTCAGTTTTACAGTCAAGGAGCTGTTAAATTTTGTCCCTTCTGTTCTCTTATGTTTAAACATGTGTTTTTCCATGTAAAATTACTGACATCTTTAGCATCTCATCCTTTTGCCCAAGAATGCTCTTTTGCACATGAGGAGAAGCTGTTCCTCTGACTGAAACAGAGCTCATATGCCAGGCTTGCTTGAAGTCTCTGGAATAACAGCATGAACGTTTTACCACAAAAAAATCAACTCGTTGCCTTCTTAGGTATTTAGAGATCTGTTTGCTTCCCTTTCACCTGGTGGGTATCTGAAGTCTTAAAATTCATACTTTTAGAGCTTTCTGGGACCCACAGAATCAGCAGATTTCATAGGAAGAATGGAATTCAGCAAGTGACATAACACAAGTCCAAAGCTGGGTGCCCTGTGCTGCTTCCTGCTGTGGCCAGCGTGTTGTCTCTGCAGGCAGTGTGCTGAAGGTCTCCTGGAGGGAGGGATAACTGCATCTTGCTTGTTGTGGATGCTGGGTTTATCAAGCCCTGACACTTAAAAGCATTGTTTATTAAACCAACCAAACAAGGGAATTAAACAGATTATAGGCTTATGTTAGAGCAAGTGAAAGACAGAAAGCGTGTAATTGGAAGGTGGAGTGTTTTGACAGCTTCTGCAGATGGCAATAGACAGAAAGGAGGATTGTGTTCCTAATTTTTTTTATTTATTTTTTTAATAAGACTCAAATAATTCTAGCAGCTCTTTTGAGGGTATTATATTTCTCATGAAATATAAGAGACTGCATCTCTTTGTAGGTATTGGTTATAAAAATTTTACTTGGCCCTTTTTTTTTTTCCTCTTCGCCATCCAGAACATTTTGTGAGCCGTACTATAGTTCAGTTTCTGTACTAATTTTTGAAGTAATGCTCTGATTTGGTTTTGCAGTGTTATCCAGAAGGATCAGGAATTTAAAATTACCTCAGAAACTTTCTGTTATTTTATCACTCAGCAGTGTTTTCATATTCGGTATCATGTCTGACGCAAAATATTTAAATGGAAGATTGTTTCAGAATACTTATTTTTCAGAAACTTATATAAACATAAAAATAATACAGTGAAGAATTCATTTTTACATGCTTTTGGCTTTTTCCTTTTAAAAACCAAAAGGATTTCCTGAGGGATATGCTTGTCTACATCTATTTTCTCTCCAGCATATGAAATGACAGGCTATACAAAGTGCCCAAATATTAATTTTTGTGGCATGTCTGTGTATTCATCTGTCAACCTTCAGTGAATTTTCTGGTTTTCTATTAGCTTGTCCCAAACTGCTGGCAAGCCAAATTTCTCTAACAGACATCAATTCACTGCATTAAACTCCTATTCTGCTCTGCAAGACTTATTGATTATTTTTTTCTCAGCAAAGTGACAAATACCATTTTCATGACAATAATAGAGATTGATTACAATTTTATGGAACAAAGAAGGAGCCAATATTGCTGAAAGAACCTTGGGGCTTATAAAAAATTGGAAAAAAAGATCGTTTGAATTAATAAAAATAAATTAATTAATCTGTTGTTGATGAAGCTGAAGTATTTTTGATATAATGAAAACTACAGTAAATGCATGATAATTTCTGAAGTGAGGCAGATTTAAATGTGTTTGTAATGTCTGGTGCCTGAAATCACTTGAAGAAATACCAGTAATCCACTTTGGAGGACTCAGACTATGAACTCTATAAAACTCTAATAGTAATAGTTTTCCCTATGCAAATGATGACATATGTGTGATCATGTTGTGTTATCTTGGTCAGTGGAAGTTGAACCTGGAAACCTGAGGAAATGTTGTTGGGCTTTGTATAGGGGCTTCTATTGTAAACTTAAAAGGAAATAAATATATTTTGTTTTAGTTTGGGTTTTTTGTATGAATTTCATTTGCATCTCAAGTTATCTTCTTTTCTGGAGATATAAACTGCAGATCGAGCTCCTTTATTCTTCTCTCACACCTTATCCACTCTAAATGAAGCTGGACCAAGAAACAATGAGGGACAAAGATGAGGCTTGGGTATTTAAATATGACTTAGAGTTTGTTTATTCATTACATGGTGTCAACATAAAGTATAATAACAAAAGTCATGCAAGGTATGACAAAATATGTAGTTTACATGTGCTTTTATGTATTATCTTATATTTAAACAAAACAAAACCTGTTAATGGATACTTTCATGTAAGGCAGAGTTTCCTGTGTGTCATATGACTGTAAAATTCACCTCACATTCAGAAACCTTGTATCAATTTAATTTTTGGTTTTTTTACTTCAGAATATATTTTTCTGATTGATGTATAATTGAAAAGCCAAGGTTATGGTACAATCAATGCATGTAAGACTTTTAAGCAAACTGGAAGGTAAGACAGAGAAGAAAAACAGTAATACAAATAATTCCAGTCCCTGAAATGACAGTTTCTTTTGCATTTAGTTTATTCTCTGATTTTCTCCATCAAGAAATATGAAGAACTACAATTTTAGCCTAGGAAATGAAATTCAGAAAATTAAGCTTACGGAGATAAGCCAGAGTAGAATGCTAAACTAATTAATTGTGTCTCTTGCACACATGAACACGTGAGTACAACTTGGAAAACTTTACTGCTGCCTCCATATAAGAAGTTGTAAATTATCACAGCTCTTATTTAGTGTTGAACCAAACATAATCCTGGCTTGAGGCAGACACAAAGAAGAAATGTTTCAGAATTAGTTTTGAGGGCATACATTTTGCTTTGTTTAGCATACTAACAAGTATGTCCAAATGTTTGGGGTTTTCCTTACAGTTCCACATTAGCTATAAAGCTTATAAAGAATTTTTGTTGCTAGATTTTTTTTTTACTTGAAACACTGGGATAATGTACTGTTTGCCTTCTACTAATTCTATATACATATATTTTTTTAAAAAATGGAGAGCAACAGAGCTGGAGATGTAATATTCAAATGTAAAAGCAGAACAAATAAATGAGTACATACATCTGACTGTGGAATTTGCATAGGAGACTAATGGTTAAATTACCAACAGAGACAGTTTCTGTATTTGACTTATCATGACCTTCTGAACTCTTCATATACTGCCCTAAAATTTTCAATGGTAAAGTTTCAACACAAAAGTTATTTCAATAGTTAATGGAAAACTGTTGATCAGGAGAAGGTAAAATCATTATTACCTCATTATAAGAAGGAATGTTTATGACCTTTTAAATGACAGCTGTAGGACCAAAACAGCTGGCTAAACAGGTTGAAATTTTTCAAAGTGGCTGTGCTCTCTTGGGAGAAAAGTGTTTGAAATGTCTCTATGAAATTGGTTGTGATTTGGTCTGAGCGTATTGTGGTTTGCCAATGGGCGATAAAATTCGCGATAGTATATCCACCAGGTTACTTGGAAGAGCACTTGGCTCATTCTCTGCTCTATATCTTACGTGATTTTTGCAGGATGTGCACCTGGGATTTGCAGGAGTCCAGGTGTCATGTATTGCTGGCTGAAAATTGTAAAACGTTGGGCTTCCACTTGACTAATTCGCGGTGTGCTAACAAGTATGTTTATGCCCCAAGAAGTCAGTCAAGTGACATTGTTAATGACTTAGGAACAGTCTCGGTTTTCCTTAAATTTTCTGTGCAGAAAGAAGGCTCTGTCTCGATGAGATTGAGGGGTTGCAGTCAGACTCACGTGGAGCAGAAGAGGATCCTACGACTCCTTAGGGCTGCACAGGTGTGGGCTGGTGTCTCCTTCGGTCCAGGAACAGGCAGAGCTGCTCTTGTGGGAAGCTGCTGCTGTTCAGCCTTTAAGCACCCACATTACTTTCACATGGAAGCAGGGCAGGAGTCTTGGTGCTGCACTCCCTGAGGAAGGCAGAGGGGCAGAGAATGACAAGAGATACACCTATCTCCTGCTGCATGCTTCAACCTTGCTCCTCAAGGCGTGGTGAGCACGGGCTCTGCGGTGAAACGCGGGCACGGTGAGCTCACTGCGGTTCTGACTGGATGGCCTCCCACAGTGTGCTTCAGCATCTGATTTAGGCTACATCCGTGCTGGTGCTGTCTGGTAATGTGCAATATCTTCAGTCATGTATTTCACTGCTGTTTTCCAGTCCAAAATGCTAAGTTGAGAGGAGTTCTGCCAATAAATAGTGTGTTGGAACACTATTGTGCTTCCACGACATTTTGTGAAGCAGGAAAGTTCAGTGACAATTAAACGGTGTCAGAAAACAGTATAAATGCTCTCTGCGACTTTTTGCCAGATTTATTTATAGCTAAGTAATTCTATTTGACTGTGCAAGACCAGGCAAACGCTTCTGAAAGTTATTTTAAATGTTGTCAGCAACTTGAATCTATGCAATTGCAGGTAATGTATCACCAATTAAACAACATGTGAAACTCCTCATAGGAATACTGGCTGAATTTTGTTTTAGTGTCCTCATTTTGGCTTGAGATGCTGCAAGCAGCTCTAGAAATTCTGCTTTAAACTGTGCTACACAAATTAATATTTGTAACTGATCTTGGAAGTGTAATGAGAGAACATGCTTTCTTATTTTAATTTCCACTTTGAAATATAAATTGATTTGGAATCATTAAAACTGAATATAATGCTTGAATGTGATTGATGATTAAATTATCACTGCATTTGCTAATTTTTTAATATCCTGTTTTTGTAGTGAAATCTTTAGGCATTTAGCCAGATTAGGGACTGTGGGATGAAGCCTTACTTTCATGCAGTAGGTGAAGGACTCTTAAATCAGTCTCTGGAGTTATTTAACGGTTACCAATTACTCCTGCATTGTAAACAATCAAAGTGCTTGTATCTGCAGGCAGTAGATAACCTGAAAATCAAATACATCAGCTCTGCCCAGATCCTTGAGGAGATTGTCCTGTCAGCTGAAACAAGAATAAAAGATGTGATTGTAAATAACATTTGTGGGACAAGCGGGTTAGTAACATTCATTTGAAAAATAAATATGGAACCACCTGTAGCCTGCAGTGGACATTAATTGCACATCTGTCAGAAAGCAAAGCCTTAAGAAACTTGCAAGATTTGCTTCCTGATTGGTTTAAGTTATGGTTTGCCATCTTATGATGTGAGAGCATCCCTGATCCGTTCTTTGCAAGGAGGTGTAATGGATAGCACCGATCCTGTCCGAGGTGTTGGAAACTCCTGCAGTTTGGATTCTTTGAATCATGGAGTAACATTTTCCTTTTTCTTTGTGAGAGGGCTGTGTTTATGGCTACATGCGTGTCACGGGAATTTTACTTTAATATAAGAGTTAATGAATGAATTAATTAAATTGAATAGCATTTCTTTTCTGTTAACTTTTTTCTAGTTTTGTTTCTTGTTACCAATGATAAGAGAAACTAGTCATCAGCTATAAATTTTGATTGAAATATCTCCATCCATAAAGTGGATGAGAAAAATAAAGATTTTTGTACAACCTTATTTTAAATGCCATCAGGATTAGAAATAATATAAATTTTATTGACTCTTAAATTAATCCCACAGCACTGAAGTTATTACAGAGTTGGCCAGTTAACACAAGTGCTGGAGTACAAAAAAAGCTTCCAAACCAGTAATATTGTGACAGTTCCATTGAGAATACAAGGCTGATCCTGCTATATATGAATGGTTGAGTTGTGTTGATAGTTTAAGTGGTAAGCTTTTTTTCTATTGTTTTGAGGGAGCGAGAGGGTGGTGATAACAATTTCTTTATAGTCATTTGTGGTGGAAATATTTGGTAAATAAGTGAAATGGAGGGGAAAGAGCAAATCTGTTAGCTGCTGTTTTCTTGTATCAACTCTTTTTTTTCCTCTTAAAGATAGCTATTTAGTCCATTAGTGGGTTTCTTACCCCTTGCAGGCTGGCTTCCTGTAGGTTTCACTGTAGAGTAGCAGGTGTACAATTCCAAAGTGTCTTTACAAGTGGCTCAGCAGGGCTTCCTGTGCCATACATTCACTGGAGACAGCTCATCTGTTTAATCCTTATGTTTTAGTCAACCTTTCTTATTATGCGGACAGGGCTCCCATGCTCAGCTGGATTTTGACTCTCAGAATGAATTGATGGAGCTCTTTGATCTTTGCTGTGTGTTGCATCTGTTTCATCTTTCATCTTAATGCATGATCTTCCTAACTTCTAGCTAATGCTTTATTTTGTTTATTTTACCTTTTTCCACTTGAATGCATCAATTTTATTCTGTCCTTTTAGCATGACTTTTTATTTTCAGTGAACTTGATTGCACAGCTTTAACATTATGATGATTAAGTTGGTACAGGTATTTAAAACACAGGCAAAGACTCAGAGAGCCATGTTGTCTTCAGGGTTGGCATTTTGCATTTTAGAGCCTTGATTGGAACCCTTAAAAGGGATTAGTGTAATTTTTTACACACTTACAGATTTCTGCACCTGGTGATAGTGGTGATAAATAGTGGGCATGCCAAAGAAAGAGGTTGTGACAGTACACACATTTGGAGCAGCTTGCTACTGGGTATCAACACCTGAACTGCAGAGGCATTGAGCAGTAGTGGGCAGAGCTGGTATAATGCAGAACTTTCTTTAGGTATATCACCTTGACAACCTGACACATGGGCATATATATTAAAGTTCATCCCTTCTAAACTCCTGTTAGTTAAACCAGCTCCTTAAGAACTGCTCAGAAGTTTTTACTTTTTCTTAAAAGTAGTTACATTTATTTTCTTAAATAGCAGTTTTGATTTAAAGACATTCAAAATTCTGTTCTAACTCAGTTAAATGCTGAGCTACAGTTACATTTTAGGTTGCCTTTTATCCCCCCTCCCCCCAATCCTAAGTATGACAACAAGCAAGGATTACTCTTTTTCAAATGAAGCCAGCAAATTAGCAATTTTCATTTTACTTTTCAGTTGAAATTAGCACCACCAAAAGAGCATTTTCTAATGGTATGATTGATTCCTCTACTCATACAATAGAATTTAACTTCTGTTCTTAAAAAGATTTAAATCAGTGTTCAGCTTTAAGTGAGAGTAGAAATTTAATTTTTCTCATGATCAATAATGCTAGAGTGGAGAGAGCATTTTCAAATGAACAAAGAGGTCTATGGCAGTACAACTCTTGAGTCTTTTGCTAAGAGGTTTTGATGTATTTCACTGCAGTCTAGCATCTTACATGCATGGCATACTCACTACTATTCCCCATTTTGCTGAATATACACATCATATTTTGTCCCTTTGGGAAGAGCAGCATTAGGACAATAAAGATTTGTGGGATTTTTTTAATGCTCTTTCTCTGGAGAGGGCTCCTTATGCAGAACTTCTACTTCCATGTTTGGTGTGGTAAAACATGGGGCAGATGATTGTTATGTGATGGGGAAACCTACATTTAAAAATTGAGATGGGTCCTCCATCAGTGTTTCTTTGGTTAATGATGTGTTACCTGTTTGGTCACATTACAGGAGAATCTTTCAGTATCCTTGTGCAAATACCATCTTTATAAGTGAGGGGAAAAAAGTATAAAGCAGTGACTTTTGGGAAAGAACAACATTTTTACTTTGAGCTTGTTAGGCTTTATTTAAAAGGAACCATAGCCTCACAAAATTACTTATTTTAGGCTTGATTTCACTGTGACATAGGTAGATAACACTGTTATTAGTGATAATTTCTTTAATGAAGGAGTAAAAAGAGACCTGAATCTGATATAATACAATGACGTCCGCTGTAGCTGCAGAAAAGATAATTTGATAATTTTTCCCTGCTATAATAAATATCTTTTCCCCAAACAAGTAAACTAAATCCCCTTGCCCCCCTCTCTCCATCCCTAAACTATGTTTCTCTTTCTGTTAGATCATCTTCTTCCAGGTACTTTTTGACATAAGACTCTGTAAGAACTCTGTCATGTAATACTGAAAAAAAAAAACAGATAAATGATATTGATGTGAAAACCAGTTTAAAAAAATATAAGGAAAAAAATTTGAATTTGGAAAAATAACAATGGCTGACTTGGCCTCGTTATTATTTATTTATTTCTTTATTTGCCTTTGGAGCTGTTGCTTTTTTACCACTCTGAAATTAATCTGTCGTAGAGTATTATCTGTCAGGAAATTAACTCTTTGTATTGAAAATGCTCATTAAGTGAATTTAGAAAATTATTAATATCCTGGGTACCTGTGTTGGACAGTTTCACAATTTGAGACCTATCTTTGCAGACTCAAAATGAAACTACATTAACTCTATATTTTAATTTTGATTTTAATTTTAATGAATTAGACTATTTTAGTGGTTTATGTTGCTGGATTTTTTTATTTCCTATCGGTTGGATGTTTGGCTTATGTCACTTTGATTGGATCATTGAAGTTACAACCTTTCTAATGGGTCATGTACCCGAGTTTGTTTCTGCCACATTATTAGTGTTTTACGTGTTTCAATTTTATTCAGACAAAATGGATAATTTTATGAGACTACTTCAGCTGTAAGTGCATTTTTTATTTTGGGGAAAAAATATAAAATGACACATTAAACATAAGTACCATATAATCTAAAGAGATTGTGTTGCTGTAGCATGGCAATATGTTTTCTCCAATGTATTTTGTGTTTGTTGTCTCCAGAATAAGCATTTGTTTTATTCAGTTGTTATTTTGTTCTGTGTGTGTGTGTGTGTCTGCCACCCCAGCTCCAGCTTACTGCAGGTGAGAACTTTTACATAAGGAGATGCCTTCAGGCTGTAGAAAAGGCTTTTTAACCACAACATTGGGAATGAGTTTCCTGTAAAACTGTGCAAACACTGCCTTTAGGGGAGAACTATTACTGGTTCCTGGAGTTGTGGTGCTCAGACGTCTCACTTGACCTAGCGAGAGACTCTCTGGGAAGCAGCTTTTATATATTGTCATTCCATTAAGACAATGCAAGTTTTTTATTGCCTCATCTTTACAGAATGATACAACCCCAAACCGCAATTCAAATCTGGAATTTTTAGTCTGAATGTTAATGAGCAGCTTTTTCTTTTTTAAAAAATATGAAAACAAATCGTTTAGGACAGATTAATTTTTTGTAGATTCCAGCTCAGTCTTTCTTATGCCCACAAGCATTTCTATTTTACAGATATGTTGTCAGTTATTTAACTGTACACCCTTGGCACTGATTTTTTGGGTCATTCTGCTATGTAGGTAACAGGACTGAAATTCTTGTCAAATGTGTTGCATTAAGCCATCCTGGCTTTGTGCTAAGTTAACTTCCATGCCACGAGTGGGTAGAAGCCAGGAGCGTACATCAGGAATGAAAATTGCTCCTTACATTTTTTCTTAGACATCTCCAACTGGATATTGCCAAAGGCAGGGTGCTGGTGTACACAGATGCAGTGTCTATATTCTTAATGGTCGGTTTAAGAAGAGATATGTCTGACTACTAGTGCAGGTAATAAAATGCATGGTGAATGGGAGTGGAAAGGAAAAAACATTTGCATCTTTCAGTCTTGTTGGCATCTGGCCACAGCAGGACAGAATAAAAGTCCTTATGTTCACATGTCCTGCCAATATTAAGTGGGAGAAAACTGGACCTGTTCATCATGCTGCAGGTGGAGAAATGGTCTTTTTTCCCCTTTTTCTTTCATTGTCA
Organism: Cyanistes caeruleus; assembly: GCF_971803275.1. Lineage (NCBI taxonomy): Eukaryota > Metazoa > Chordata > Aves > Passeriformes > Paridae > Cyanistes > Cyanistes caeruleus. The sequence goes on along the minus strand of NC_141704.1, from coordinate 37,010,123 downwards.
GTTCTTAGAATACAGGCAAGGTTGTTTTCCTTGCAATGCATTAATATTTCACCTCTGTTCATTCTGTGCTAGGGATTGACACAACATGTGGCCTCTTCACATCTGCCTCATGGCGCTTCCCCCTCGAGAAGCTACGTGTGACCTTTGCAGACATTGTTCTGCACTGTGAAACTTTATTATTTTATTCTTTTCAGTGGAATATATGTGCAGGTTATACTGCAGGCAACTGCTTAAAACAAAATTTAAAAGAAAAAGTATCCATGGCTATTTCAGGTGCATATGACATACAAAAATGAGAAACCATACCATAATGTCTCTGTTGGTAGTTGTGTCTGCTTCTCCTTGGAGTGAGGGGGGAATCAGTGAGTGAGAGTCAGTGTGTCACCAAGCCTTCAGAGCTCCTGTTTTTAAGAAGAGCTTCACTGCAGATGGGTTTTGGTCCTTGGACCCAGGCTCTGCTACATGTGTTCCCTTAAAGCTCTGCACTGGTATACACTGGTATTAGTGTTCCCTCCTGCGCTGGCTTTGTGCCCTTGTGTTACACTTTTCCTTCTCCTAGTTTGTGTTTCCTAGCAGAATCAAACATGTAGGCTTCTTATTAATTGGCAGCCACTAAGCATTAAAAGTTAATTTAAAACCCCACTGGATTGCAGTGTGAAGAGTGCTCCTTTCATTACATTGTTCATTATTTTAAATGTATAATTTACATATATTATTGCTTAATTTCACTTAATTTTTTGTAATGAGGTACTGAATGGAAGATTTACAGGATTTATGAGAGTACAATGGAAGGTTTATTAGATGGACATTTTTAAAGTTAAGCTTACAAATGGGTTTGTTTATTTTGTTTTTTTCTTTAGATAATGGATTCTGGCCTTTTCTGTACTTCTTTCTGCATTGGATCTTTGGGATTTTAGGTTTTTGTTTCTTTATTCTTTTGGTGTTTTGGGGTTTTATCCCCCCCAAAACTCTGTGTTCTAAGAATGTAGCAGATACTGTGGAAATCCTGGAGTAATATTGTCTTCACCATAGTAAACCTCTCTTTTGAGCCTGTACCACCATTATTATGGCCATGGCTCACATTTTCTTTGTTTAAGCTGATATGCTTTTAGTTGACCATGGCCTATCGTTTGTTTTATCTCTCTCCATTCTAATGAAATTTTTCTTTTACCTGACTCTGATTTTACTCCTTCTTTAGAACTCACTTTCCTTTTCTCCTCCTCTGTCAAGCAAGTGTAGTTGCTTCCATGGAGGTCTTTGTGCACTTCCTTTGTCTATTCCCCTTGATATGTTCCCTTTTCTCTGAACTTCTTATTGTATGGAGGATTTGGTAATTCTAATATTTTTGTCTCAATGGACAGGAGAAAAAAAAAACCCAACCAAATATGGCTGGTTTTTCAAAAGGCTTAAGAAATTGAGGGCCAGGTACTCAGAGAAGGTGCCCTGCCCTCCTGCAAAAATTACATCTCTAATTCCTTTAATTTGGATCATCTCATAATTTTTACTATTTATGTTGCTTTTGCCTCAGACAGTTCATAGATAAATAGAATAAGTCAATTTGGAAAAGACATCCAGAGATCAACTAGTCCAGTCTCCTGCTTCAAGTAGGGTTAAAACAGACCAGTTTTGCAATCTCCACGAGAGCTAATAGAGAGAGCTAGTACATTTATCCAGTGTATAAGTTGTTCCACCAGTATCCAAGTATGAAAATGGGTATAATAATTCATGCTCAACAGATTCCTGTCATGCTGTCCATCCTAGTGATGACAGAGGAGAGCATAGTGACAAGCCCAGTTGCCTTGTTTATCATAGCTGAGGGTACATGAAGTTAATTCCATATTTTTCCACGGTGAACTTTGAAGTAATAAAAAGGGGAAAAAATTGTGAATAAGAGGAAAACCTGATGTAATTGTTGAAAACAGACAAAAGCATGTCCTTCTAGGGTCTCAATTTTGATCCTTCATTCCCGATTCTTTAAAATAATTGGTCAGGTCAATCTGTATCTGTCAGAGACCATCCTGTTTGTTTTCCAGTTTTGCCAGCTCAGATCTGTTCTGACAGTTTAGAAACCTAGTCAGGTCTATGCTGGTGTCTGACTGGAGATACTGCTACAGATAGGCTAATGTATCTGATGATTTTGGTTCCCCTTCTAGAAAAACGAATTGGTAGTTACGGCAGCCCCCTGTTTTTGTGGCTTTCTCATGTCCCTTGTTCACTTGCTACTCTCAGTTATTTCTTCTTTTCTTAAATCTATGTGCTAAAATCAAGAGTATTTCTTCCTATTTAGCTTTGTCTAAATAAATCAAGATCTGGTTTGAGTAGAGCAATGGCAATGAAAGCAAATAATTCATTTAGGTCTTCCTTCTGAGTAAAATCCTCTTGGTGGTAGATATTCTAATAAAGTGAATTAGTCAGGAGTTTCTAAGAGTGTCTGCCGTTGCATAGGTGACAATGTGCTGTGGAGGTACTTGAGCTAGATCTCAATTTGTTAACAATTTGGATATAGGATGCAAAGCAGAACTGGTTTAGCCTTCAGTATCCACCTGAGAAGCTGGTTGAATACTTCAACAGTGACATCACATTGAGAACGTAATTTATTTTCTTGTCCTCATCCTTTCCAACAAATATCAGAAAGCAATTAGCTGTGTTTAATAATTTCTATTCCTGTGTTCAGCCTCCTAAACTTTCCAAATGAGGAAGTCACATAGGGGACAAATTTGACTTCTCCAAAGGCAAAGAGGGTCCCGCAGCACTTTAATTTCAAGGGAGCAAGGTCAGGATGTAATTGTTACTCCCACTAGCTGCTGTTTTCTAACTGCTGATATTTTCTGTTTGCATTTCAAGAAAGAGTGAAAATTTCAGCTGAACTACATGTGAAAACTTTCAATTAAAAATATATTGTTTTTAGTAGATTTATTACAGAGATAATTTTATGCCGTAAAGTTAAAAAAATCTTTTTCATGATTGAGACAGTGTTGCTGGATTCAGCCTTAAATATTAAACTAGCTTTCACCTTTACTTTAAGGTGAAATAAACATAAGATCACTTTTTCGGTAAAGATACAGTTTTGGAAAAGCAGTCTTTGGTCTTAGTTCCAGGACAGCCAATGTACCAAGAATACAAAAAACTGATCCTAAAAATTTTTTCACGTCCTTATAAATTTGTGTTCATTGATTATTATACTCTATTTAGTTAAATGGAGCTGTCAGTAGGCATTTTGAAATGTATCAAGTTAGTTGGTGGGGTTTTTTGTACTAGAATTCATTATTCTGATAGCTTCTGTTCTATAACTATTCTGTATATTCTGTTCTGTTCGTAACCTTTGTTTCTACTTCATATGAGTCACTTTCCACTAGTTTGCAGTGCATTTGGTTGGTAATAAAAGGTCTTACAGTAAGGGTGTATGATTGTTTAATGCTGCTCTAAAAGAAAAACCCAAATATATTCGTGTTTCTAGACCAGTGCTGCAATTCACCATCAGCTCAGAGTCTGTTAGGATGCTTTTATATTCTGGGTTTATAACATATTTGCGTGTTTAACCTTCTCAAAGCATAGGCTTCACTTGTGGGGTTTTATGTACAATCAGCCTAGTTGGGAGGAAGATGTATACAGAGAAGCCTTTAATGGTAGCTAACTGCTTCTGTGGGCCCAATTAAGACTATCCAACTGTGAAACAGAGTCCCTGGAGTAACGGTGCGGTCTGCTTGCCCGGGTTTTCTGAGGTGGGGGGAAGGAGTCCTGGAATAGGAGAATATTCAATGCAGCATTGGAGAAAAAAATTTTAAGAGTTTTCCTAGGGGGGAAAAAAAACCAAACCAAAATCCCCAACAAACTCAACACAAAACAAAACTGAAAGAAGAGCAGCCCTCAAACTTTTGGTATGCAGTATTAATAAAGGTTGAGGTCAGCTTTATGTATGCACTGCATTCTAGACTTGACACTGTAGTAGCTGTGCCTGAGATCTGGATGCATTGTTGATCCAAAATCAATCTTGTTGCTCCTCAGAAGGCAATGAGAGATAATAAGTACTATTCACCTGATTGCCTTCCTGTTCTGAGACAGCTGGTGACGCTTGTCTTCCTGATAACCAGGAGTTTCAGATCTAAGGCAGGGATAAAGAAAAGCTGGGAGCTTGCTGAATCTAAATTTGACAGTCGATGACTGTGTAGAGGGTCAGGAGGGATAGAATCTGTGACACGTATAAGAAAGGAACAAAATTTATCTGCTCTGGTTGCAATGATTAGATGTCTCTTTGTCTGGCTTTCTTACAGTGGGTGATTGATTGTACCCGCCAGCTGGCTAATATCATAATTAACAAAGTTGCTACCATGTCTGAGAAGTTTAATCGAAAAAATTGCCGGCAGTATGATGCCATTGTCACAGAGATCACAAGCGCAGCAGTGTTGACTTTTGTACTGGTGGAGCCGCAGGACTATGTAGATGTGCTGAAAAGTCGTTCGCTGGGATAACTGAAGGTATGTTTCTTTCCCTACACATTTTTCCACTGTTCCTTCTTTTGAAAAATAAAGTACATGGTCCTTTGATGATACCTTTCATTTCAGGGTGGCATGTGAAGCTATTCTGTCGTATTTTAAAGCAGTTGCAATAGCAATCTAGAATATGTTTTATCAATGCGTCGAGAGGTGAATAATCAAAACTGTAGTTCAGTGACACTCACCCTTTATAAGTGGTCTTCCGTGTCTTGCCGTTTGCTTTTTGCAAAAAAATGTGGATGCAGTTGTTTCATAGCTAATTTTCTCAGCTGGAAGCTGAGAAATGCTGTTGACAGTCTCTGTTTTAGGAACTCGTAGTCCAGCTTGGGTTTATCTTTTGCAGTATTTATTTTCATACATTACTTCAAGTTGGACTGTAACTTAAAGGCATAAAAAAATTTTAAAAAACAGGGAAAAACCTGTGTTCTTGCATCTGTAATCCACCATAAGAATGTGTTGCTAGAACGCTTTCTTTTGTATATGTGTATTTGTGTCTGTGTGTTTGAAAAGAGAGGAGCACCGATGATGTTAGCTGGGAATTCACAGCACCTTTGCAAAATACTGCCTGAGAATCTCACTTACTCCTTTTGTATGTTTACCTAGTTTTCCAAGTTAAACATTGTTCTGCTGGGCTCTTTTCCTCTGCAATTGTATTTTAATGTGTGTGTGTGTGTGTGTGTGTGTGCACCGTGTGGTGGCTCAGTTATGCTCTGGAGTGTGTTGAAAATGCCAGCCTGACATATTGCTAATGAGTGTGCATATTGACAGTGACGGGGGCGTGTGTCTGTCTGTGTGCCATATATTAAAACAAAAAGAGGAGAGAGACGGAGACAGAGAGAGACAGAGAGACAGAGAAGGAAATATTGGGATGGGAAAGAACAGTTTATTTACATTACGGTATGTCAAAATGTTATTATGGCTAAAAAATCCATTTTAAATAGACACAAGATTTCTTTCTCGCAGGAGCTAATATGGCCATGGTAGGAGGATAAGGGAGACCCATGTATTTGGGTGGTATTAGTATTTTTCTGCCCAATAAATTCTGACTTTTTGGTACCAGCTTCTAAAATTTGGGAAATGAATTGTTTGCGTTTTGTTTCGGTTCTGTAACGAGCTCTCCCTGAGTTTTCTGTTGCTTTTCTGTCTGTGTGTCTTTACAGGTAAAATAGTTCTGAGCATTCAGATGGAATTGTTACAGTAGACTTTTGAAGGAATGTATTGTTTAGTAGCTAGCATAGCTGATGTTCATCTGAAACCAACATTTTTTGAGGGGATGTGCTCTTTTATATTTAACAATTATCTGTTTCGAGTTGAATAATTTTCTCATTTTGAGCTGATATTATTGCAGTGCCAGTTTAAAACTAATGCTGATGTGAATTTTTCTGAGAGACTTTGCAGTTCTCAGTCAATTTAATAGCAGATAAATTGTTCTTAATTGAAAGAACAAGCTACTCTTTTTTATTATTTCTTTATTTTCTTAATGGGTTACACCCCAAAAGAGACTTCTGTTTTGTGAGGAAATACTTCTCTGCAGGCCAGAAACATATTCCTATCATCATTATTATTCCTATCCTCTGTAATGGATTTTAGGTTTTAACTTATCCTTGTAAATCTATTGCTTTTCAAGAGCTGCTAAGCAAAATTAAAAATCTATATTTTGTTTTGAATAGAAAATGCTGTGAGCAGTGACAAAATAGATTAGTATTGTGATTGCAGACAATAGGGAAGATTAAGTTACTAAAACAGTATATTGTTGTTCTAAACTAAAGCCTGTAATATTTTCTGTAATTGAGACTTCGTGCATTGTTAGAACTCGGCTGGAGTATCAAATGGTTGTGAGGATTAGAGCAGACAACTAAAGCAATGTCACAGTAGATGTGGCTGGTTTTTAACAGGATTATCTTCTGAGATGTGTAGAAATGAGCTCTTGTAATAGTTTTGGAGGAATTAATAATTTTAGTAAAATGTTAATGGCAAATGTGCTAATGTAAAGAATTAGAAGATTAGCGATGCATCCTCTTGCATGGAAATAAGAATATAATAAATGTCCTGCAGGTGACTGAAGCTACCGCAATTTTATTGGAGATTAAAGTTTGACTGACCTTTGCTGAGGTGATTAACCCTTCTGAAATTAAAACCCAGTAGTAAATTATTCTGTCCAATTTAAATGCAAACACGAATGATACAGCATACTGTTCTAAGTGTAAGGGAAAAAAAAAACGTTTCAATTTTCGTTTTGCACTCAGTGAGATGTGATTGCAGACAGCGCGCGGCTGGGCTGTGGTGGAACCGGCCAGTGGCGACCTGCCCTTGCTCTGTTGGCTCCCAGCGGAGCAGCCGTGCCACGGGATGCAGAAGTTGGGAGCAGCTGCCTGCCATGAACCTCCACGTGCAGGAATGCCGGCAGGAGAGCGTGGAAGCGTCAGCGAGGTAAGCACTGCAAATCACTGCGGTTATGCTTTATCTGCTAGCGGGGACCTCAAGCCAGCTGATGCGTGCAGGGCCAGCGTGACACAGGTGAGGGTCCCTGGCCAGCCTCACAGGGCAGCTCCTCAGAGATGGGCTGCTCACCTGTGCAGGCCAGCGCAGAATTAGGAATTAAGTTGCATCTGTGTTGTCCTCTGAGCTGCTTTTTCCTTCTCCCCAATCCTGAAAAGTCAGGTGTACGAGCTTGTGGAACTGTACTTTTTGAGTGACAGAGCGCTTCCTCCAGCGCAGGCTGAGTGCAGGTGTGTGAATTGCTGCGCTGCTTCGCGGTTGTGATTCCCATCCTTCCGACAAGGGTGAACAAGCACCTTCTCAGGCTGTAGCCAGCACGTCATGCTGGATGGGTAGGATCAGGACATGATCTTAGTAGCTGTCTAAAGCCTGTGGGATTACTTGCATGTGTAAAGTCTCGCAGGTGGTTGTCGGAGTTGCTGTGGCTATGCTACTGGACAGTATTTAAAAAATCTAGAAAGTTGATTTCCAATAGCTCTTATAACTCTGCTTCACATTATGGTGTGTGTCTGTGTGTGCAAACTTTATTACTTAATATTAAATTGGAAAGACCTCAATAATATGCTTGCTGCATTTTTTATAAATCTTTCATTAAAAGTTGAACACTTAGGAATTCTTTCTACAGTATCTGCCTGACTCTATTTTTATTTAGCAGACAAATGAATGTCAAGGCAGTGATTTGTTTTCTTATGAATTACACTTAACTTTCGCAGAGTAAGAAATCAGGGTGTTGTTATGAAGAAGAATACTGTCTGAAAGTCATTCTGGAGGACTGTAATGACTCTCTGAGAGATTAAATTTACACTGATTAGAGCTGTTATAAATGGATCCAGTTCACATATTTTTGTTGATTTTGTTAGAAAATTATGTTTTTGTTAAAAGCACCAAAATAATGGTAAATTAGAAGTTTTGTTATTTGAGGTTGGCTTAACATGAAAGGATTCTGTTAATCTTCAAGGATTACTGTTTCCTTCCTTCACCTGCCAGTCCAGAAGAGGGAGGCAAGAGAGTCAGGTCTGCACCCAGGACTCTTGGTCTTCGGCATACACAGTACTGGATCAGACTGAGATGGATTTTTTCTTTTCTTTTTTTTTTTTTTTTTTTTTTGCTTTCTTTTTATTTCCTCTCCTTGAATCCACCTCTCCCTGACCACCTGAGAAGAGATAAAATAGCTCTTTGAAGGCTTTTGCTTGCATGCCAACAGCAGTAGTGCTGGGAATTGGGCTGAAGGGCAGAAGGGCTGCTGCAACTGTTTGGTCTTGAGTGGACTTTATGCCTAGTAAAATTTCCTATTTTTTCATGCAGCTGTAAGGCATTAAAATTATAATGAATGTGCCATCTGCATTCCATATTCAGTTTATCTCCTCACTTTTCATCAAGGAAGATTTCATATTGCATCTGTCAAGGTAGGGAAGTCCAAGGAATTGCAGTTCAGAAATTAAGGACCCTGAGGTAGCAGCTCACTTCTGTCTCGTCTTTTCATTTACACTTTAAACAGCCTTCAGAGAGATGGGTTGCTACTTCTGGGACCCAGCGAAGAAAGTGAGGAATAGATAAAAGCTAAACTTGTGGTGGAGTGACCTAAATGGAACAGCTGGCAAAAGTATAGAGGGGATCCTCCAGGGTACTGAATTATACCTTCAGGCTTGGATTAGTGGGATGTTTAACAAAGAGATCCATTTGCCAAAAGGATCTCTGCCTGATTTTTAATTATGGAACTACCGCTTCCTTCAACATTAGCAAATTATTGAGCTTTTTTTCCTCATGTAAAGTGTAGAGTACTAATTGTTGGGTTTTGGCTCTTGCTTTTGCTTTTCTCAAACTAAAAATTTTTGCATGTTCTTGAATTAACCATATGAATACCTGGAACATGAAGCGTTTCAACGGTTTTTATATTATGAATACTGAGTTTCATGCTCTGTAGAGAAAATATATAACTTCAAATATTTATTGTTTTGCTTATAATTCTGGAATGCTCTTGAGTGCTTGTAATAGGATGAAACTTTTCTTTAAATTGAGGAAAACAGTATTTATAGATTCTTTGTAGTCATACATATCTATCATATTTTAATTACCAGTAACTGGAATGTAAAATCCAATGTTTAAATTTTTTTTTAGTAGAGAGGTCCCTCAATTATTTACCATATTTTACAGTATAGCAATACAGGGGAGAAAAAAAATGGAGCTACATGTGCCAGAAATACCTTTACCAGCCAACTTTCATATATAGCATTTTCTCTTTTGAGATAGGCATTATTTCCTTGTCTGTTATCAGCTAATACTACGATGCATTTATTAAACCTCTGCAGAAAAAAACCCTCCAAATCACATGAAATAATGATACTCTAGCATGATATAAAATTTTCAGATGGGTGGTGCATCAGGAAAACTCATGATGAAGTAATAATACAGGCTAAATATGTATTTATTCAGTGTAGAGATTCTCCTAACTGTGCTTACTTAATATTCACTGAGGCACTCAGGCTGAAGAGACAGGGCAGTGCAGTAAAGCATTTCTGGGAAGTTTGTTGGAATACTATATCTGACTCCTTTAGGCAAAAAAAGTGCTAAGAATGTGGCTGGTGGAGGAGGGAGGAGGCAAGGATGTTGTCACTGTCCTCACTTCCTACAGACTGTAATATCTAAAATGAACACTGTTTGTCATTGCGCCTTTTGCTTTGCTCTTTTGAAAAAGCATTTAGCAAGCAGGTTCCCTCAGAGGCAGGTCACATAAGGTTGTTTTGATGATCTTCTCTGTATGTCCATGTTACCAAGTCACATGAGGGATCGGTGAGGTGCTTAGTGTGTGATATGTCATATAGGTGACTGTTGCCCTCTTAAAAAGAAACCCAGAAAAAAAAGGTGCAGTTAAAATTTCTTGTTTGCTCCCACTATTGCTCCCAGTGAAAATGGCATAGGGAACTGCATATACTTTTATGTTGGTCTGATATTTGTTTAGAAATTATCTTATTCAGCATTAATAACATTAGCAGTAGTCCTCATGATTATTTGTAAAGAAAATACCTCAAAATTTTACTCCTGCCAAAAGCTTTCTTTTTATTCTTCCCCTCTCATTTCAATATTCTTTCAATATGTTACTCAGACAATAGCTAAATGAAAATTTAAGGCCATTTTATCTACAGCATTTAAAAGATATTTTTACGATAGGATAAACTGCAATTTTCCATGTAGAGAAAAGTTTCTGAATAGTGAGAAATGCACTGCATTACATATGATTGGAAAACACTGCAATTTCAATAGCTACATTGGCTTAGACCTTCAAGTTGTAACAAATTCTTTTCCTTCACAATGATGTTTTTAGCAGCTATATATTCCACATTGCAAATCATCACAAAATGTATTGCATATTTTCCCCCAGAGCTAGCCTTAAATCAGAGAGAAGATACAAAAATTGTAGATTAATTTTAGGCTTCTGTTAAAAATCAGCAATTGCCGAGGTATTTCTTTTCATCATGGAAAATTAGCTGCAAGTTGATAATTGCATTCCTTGTTCATCAGACCTGTGTAGCTTTCTGAAAGTGTGCATAACAGAGAATTGAATTTGAATAACTTGAATAGCTGCATATGAAAACTCTTGGAGGATAATGTTTCAATGAACATTTCTTCATTCCATTTGAATAGAAATTAAAATTATCTTATAAATATGCAGTTTCTTACATTGCTTAAATGTTTGGGTTTGGGGTGGTTTTTTGTAGTTTTTTGAGGGTTTAAAATTTTGGATTAAGTGAGAGAAAGGGAAGAAAAGGATGTGAAACTTTGTAGGTCAAGGCAGGATATTTCTGAGTTATTTACTACTTTACACTCTTGAAATGGATGGTGGTAGAAATTTCTAGCTTTTTTAAAAGTAAACCAAAATGTGCCCTCTTTGAAGAAATTAAACTTAATTTAGTTGGGGGCTTTTTCATTAAAATTTTCCTGTCTGAAAATGAGAACAAGTTGGACCATCATGTTCAACAGTTCAAAAACTGCTTGAGGAAACACGAACTTTTAAAATCGCTAAAACTTCTGTCTAAAACTAATCCACTCTTTCATGTAGAAACACCGAAGAAAACATTTCTATGAAAAAAATACTGACAAATTTCTGAAAATACAGACCAATTAGTGAGATTTAATTTAGATATCTGTGACTGACTATGTATCATGTATATGTTAGAGCTGATTTACCATTATATTCTTGCCTTATTTGCAAAAAGAGACTCCTACTTATTGAAATATTACTGAAGAATCTAGCTTTCCCCACAAATTACACATTTTTTGCATAAATGTGCCTAATTACCTGAATTCAGTTTTGATTAGCAGTGTTAATTGATGCAGCTGTGGATGGGCTCTGTTTACCTAAATTACCATGTGCAAACAGCAATACGTTTGAAAGTGAATATGCTAAACTGAAAATACTAATTAGCTAAGACAGATTATTATTCAAGTCACATCTCAGAGCTTTTTAATGAAAGCCTGAATGTGTCAGGGCTTTATGATATTCAGACAGAAATGTCTATATTACATATGAATTCTAAATTTAATTCAAGGGAACAGATGGGATGTCGACTGGGGTTCTTCTCCATCGCTTCCAGTATTAATGTGAATATTTTACTCTACTGGATACATTTTTGAGTGTGTGTATGTGAAAGGAGCGTGTGTGAGAGAGAGAGGAGGGAGCCTCCCTCATTGTGTGCCTTGACAATGTGCCAGCCAGGAATGGTCTATTTTTGACTGACATATTTGCAAATTATAGGCACCTTCTTTCCCGGAATGAAGATAGATAAACAAGCTATTTTGCAAATTTAATAAGGCTAGATAGTAAATGGAATAAAACCAAATCACAGAAAGATTAAGCAGATTTCATTAAAAGAACTTTTGCAACAACAGAGGCTTCTCCTTTGGCAAGAACTAAAAACAAAAAAAAAAACTACAGTTTTTTATGTAATGGGACAATTGGGCTACATGTTTCAGATTGTCATGGAAAGGCTTTTAACTGCATTAATCTGTGCAGGAAAATACAAATGCAATTTATTTTCTTAATTTTATTTAGAGCAGCACAGGTTAAGGTATTCCATTATTGCACTAAATCCCTCTTTGTAGTTCAGTGGGATGCAAAACTCTAAATAAGTCATAAAAAAGTACAAAAGAATATCTAGAGCATAAGTGTTCTTGATATAGATCAGCCACCATACTGCATATGTCCAGTTTTCAATCCATTTATTCTTTTGCTTCAGAGCTTAAATATTTAGGGGTCAGCTCCCATGTGAAATACAGTAATTCCATCAAAATCTTTACACACCATGTCTTGACAAAATGAAAAGCCAGGGTTGTAAGTACTATACCGATTTGTACCAAAATAATAATTAGACTTGTAAGGGTCTAATTTCCTTATTTGGACAGTTCTTTTGTACATGTTCTCAACATATTTGTAGTGGTCCTGGTTCAGCATAGATACTTAGGGTTATAGTTATAAAAAAAAAGTCAGATCTTTTGATCTCAGTTGGTCAGAATCTATTTTCTTCAGTGCAATGAGAGAGAGAGAACTCTTTTGACTCTTTTATTCCACCATTATGGTGAAGAGAAATTGTCCTGGTTACTTTAGTTTTGTGGACACAATACTCCTTTTTAAAAGGTTCAATAGTTCTGTTTTTGTGTAAGTTGACACATAGAGCTGATGATATTTTCTGCAAGTAATTATCTAAGGTCTTAAATGTTATACCTGAGTCCTTTAGTCATGGCCTCTTGTACTCCATTAGCGGCAGCTTTACAGATGGAACATATTCCTAAATAAATTAGTTCCAGGTACCTTCATTGTTCAGCTGACAATTAACTCTGGCTGAAGAGGAGAACAGTAGTGGTACAAGTCAGATTTGGACCACTATGATAAAAAAATTGCTTCATTCCTATTACATTGCTAAATATGAGTGATCCTCTATAATGAACTGTCTCTTCAGTCCAGACATCTGACCTAGGAAAAAGCTTTTATCCCTAATAAATCACATTTATCAGGAGCTCTGAGTCATAAAATGTTATACTAGACCATTTAATGTCAAGTACTTCACCACCCTCAATAGAGCTTGACTTCTTTATGCAAGAGTAGCTGAAAGAGAAAAAGAGAGAGAAGCATCAACTCCTGGAACACAGAAAGGGAAAGAGGGAACTACACAAATACAAACTAATTTTAAGATAGAGTTTGGATAAAATCATGAAGCTTGCGTCCAGGCATTGCTCTCACTACCAAATTTCGGGAATAAATAATTCATAGACAAGATCTTTTGGGCAGTTGATGATCTTCAAATAAATTGCTAGATGAAAGAATGAATGGATTAACCCATAGCTTAAAAGAATCTAAAAAGGCCTTTTTTTCCATAGAAAGTAAAGCAGCAACTTCCACATAAATGTTTAAAGAAAGACAACACTTGATGCAGAAAATGTCTCCAAACTTTGACCTTTACTCAACCATTGTTTGAGAGCAAAATCAGTGCAAAAGAAGTCTGCAGTATTTGCTTTTGGCCTTTAAAACAGAAGTTCAGGCCAGAATGTTGGTGGCAGCAGTCAGCTGTTACTCAGGGCAACGATATGATACAGCTTCCAAAAGCTGATTTAGCCTTGCAACAGGTTCTTGTTTCCAGCTGACAATGTAAAGGTGTGTTTGGTATCTTCTGACACATGCTGTGCCCAAACTATGCATCCTACAGAATTTTTATAAAATTGTTTAGTAAAGAGATACAATAACCTTTTTAAGTTTATATCTTTCTGTAGTTCCAAAATTAGCTGGTTTAGGCATAAATTGACCAAATAACAATAAATAAATAATTATGAGCTCTGCAGTCAGCCCTCAGATAAGATGGACACAAAAAATCATGCAGGAAAAATAAGACAGTGTCAGGACTAATTGCCTATGTTTCTTTTATTTCTCAAAAAATTCTGTATCAATAAAAGTGAGTGGTCACCAAATTCCTGTGGAAAATACATCCCTTTTGGTCTACTGGAACTGCAAGTTTTAAAGCACATGTGAGAGCACATGGATATAAGTAAAAAGATTTGAATTATCCAGGAGACTTGGTTCTTATGAAATGTACTTAACCTGAACAGCAGACATGAACCAAGGAGGAATAATACCAAAGGAGATTCCTCACTCAGCACCACCTTGACAGGTTTTACATTCCCACTTCATGTTGCGACATTACATCTCTGGTCAGGGACAAGCCCATCTAAGAATGGAAATGGTTTCTAGTACTGGTTCTATGTATCTTTGATTTGAACTCATCTGTCTTGCCTCTTAACCATTCACGTTGAGTTTCACTTTCTTTTTTTTTCCTACAACAGAAAGACCAACCTGTTGCTAATGGGGAATTTCTCTCCTCAACTCCTCCTTAAATGCTTTTGGGCTTTTATTTTGCAGTCCACATTATAGTAATTCTTGTCATACAGGGTTAACTTGGCAGGACAGATGAGACACTGTGTTGTCTTGGTTTCTGCTCTGTGAATGAGTTGAGTGACTATATATACTCACCCTCTCTGTTTGGATATTTCCAGTGGATTCCTGAGATTTTTTGGTTCCAAAATCAGAGCAATGTTTCTGGTCTTCCAAGCAACTAATGTGTCAGTTTTGGCTCTGTGGGCTCTTTGACTTATTAAGGTATCTCTCAAAACAAGGAGACTGCTGTTCCTGCATTAGGGAATTTTCTATAGTGTACTTCTTTAAGTCAAAAAGTATCTTCTGCTTTTATGAAAAATTTTTGACATTTTTCAAATCTATTCCAATTTCCAGCATTGAATTTCTGAGATCTGATGCATTCTGAAGTAGTCTTTTTGTTACAAGTTTACTAGAACTTCCTACAGTTCACTTACAGAAAATACACCTCAGTTACTCACTTGAGCTTTTTTTAAGTCAGTTTTAGACTGAATCTATAGTACAATTTAATGTTTTCTATTTTTAAAGTTCATTGTATAACATTAAGCAATTAACATTGTCCTCAAGAAAAGGAAGCACATATTACATATCCTTTCTCTTTCACATCCCATCTCAAAGTATCCATTGGTACGAAGGGCTCCTGTTATAAATGCCTCCAGG
Source organism: Cyanistes caeruleus (assembly GCF_971803275.1). Taxonomy (NCBI): domain Eukaryota; kingdom Metazoa; phylum Chordata; class Aves; order Passeriformes; family Paridae; genus Cyanistes; species Cyanistes caeruleus. Next base: position 36,995,054 of record NC_141704.1, on the reverse strand, counting down.
ACCCTGCCAGAGGTGAAGTCCTCTAGTCTATTCCAGATTCGTGTCCCCCTTCTCCAGGCTCCTTTTCTCTTATAGTCCAGTTGATATTTTACGTTCACTCCGTTTCTATACTATCGCTGTATCTCACCTCATCGTTTACCCTGATCCTCTTTTGTGTCTGTCCCTTTCTCCCTGTGCTTGGTACACAATTTGGGTAATTTTGATTTTTCTTGTTGATCATATTTCTCTTCTACTTAAAGATCTTTAGGCTGACCATGAGTTTCAGTTTGGTCTTTATTATAATGCAATTGCTCTTCCTTTCTAATAGTGTGTGAGTAATGCTATGCACCTGAAAAAAAGAGTTCTTTTACCTTTTACCTCTGAAAGGCAAAGCCAAAGTGTGTAATTCTACTAGGCTGCTCTAGACATCTGGGAGTGCTACCACCAATGGTGAATATTTTTTTCTAAGTGTCTTGTGTCAGCATGCATTTCAAAAATGCAAATTTCAAAAATTGCAAACTCCTACTTGATCAACTATTTCTGTGCTATCACAGAATCACACTCATTTTGCATGTGAACTTTTCCATATGCTTTTCTCTGCTAGATGTTCTTATGCCTCTTCTGCTCAGATTCAGCTTCAACCTTCATTTTTTCATTCATTAATTTACTTCATGTCTATATTTCAAACCACCATATGTATGTTAAAAGGGCAAGTGTAATAACTGTATGTTATCTGCAAACTTCCATCAAATCAAGGGTGATAACTAAAAATTTCTTTTTCACATCACTTGTCTTTTTTATTCTACTTTTCAATTAAATTTCATTAATTTTTCTCTGTTCTTCAATACAGATGAAATTATTCCTCTTGTACTTTTTTTGCACTAATTAGAAACAGTCTGCTTTTTATAAAAAATTACTTTCAACTACCTAAAACTACATAAGATAGTGAGAGAAGGAAAAGCAGAGTAGGTCAATACCACCTATTCTGCCACATTAGAGATACTCTGCTTGTTGTTTTGTTGTCCATGTCTGTGCAGAAATATACCCAGAAAGGAAGACTCAAGCTATGTGGATAAACTCCTTCCTTAGGTAACTCCATTAGTTCCTTTGTCTGTGACATTAAGTAGAGATTTCTTGTCTGCTTTTCAACCTCACATAGCTTTGTTCTTACTACCTCTCCTCAATAGTCATTCATTTTTTATTGTGTTTCCCCCATCTACATTCCTCCTCATCGATGACAATGATGCTGCAAGCCTTTCTTCTGGTAGATATTGTTATGTGTGTTTGTGTGAGGGTGCCCTTGTGGGAACTCACGAGGTTCACACTCTGGGCCAGTTCCTGTTTCAGACAGAACTGCCATGAAATGAATAAAGCCTCAACATAAGACAATAAGTTTTCTTATGTTAGCATGTCTGTTGATGGACTATTTCAGGTTTCAATTGTCAGCTGTGCCAAGTGAGAAGCAGAACAAATATTATGAGTATTTGATTTAGTTTGATTCTTTCCTGAGCGTGTGTGCGTGCACTGACTGACGCCTGCACAGCAGTCATGAAACAATCTGTGAGTGGCATTTTTATGTTGCCATAAACACAGAACATTTAATTTGGGTATCTACTATAAGAGACATGATTTTTTAATAATGGCTTTTCCAAGCCTATAGATTCTCAGAAGGAAAATTACAAGACCAGGTAAAAATATGCCTAACTGCATTTAAAGTAGTGAAAAGTGAAAATCTGTAATTGGCATACTCATGTGTATGCATGTACAAATGCATAGCCCATCAAAATGGCTGTAAAGATCACACAGAAAATTTATCAAAACTCTCACCATCTCTCTCTTCTTTTTTCTTGACAGTTCCTCTTTGGTTGACCATTTTTGGGGCATTTGGAGCATATTCCAACAATTGCCAGTGTCTTTTTCTAAACAGCCTAAAAAGTCCTTTTTTTCTTAGATGAAAATTATCTGTATGCTTATTAGTCTCCAGAGTAGTATTAGACTACGTTTAAATCAGAGACTATTTTTATGTTAATTTTCTCTCAGGATATGAGAATGGAAATTTTACTTTTGGAAAGAAGGAAGAAAACTTGGCCAAATTCCCAGTGGAACAAAATACTTCTTTCTAAGCACATGAGCTCTCAGATGTGTAAAATCAAATCTTGATATTATTTTACCCAGCCTTTTTTTTTTTTTTCTTCTTCTTTTTTTTTTTTTTTTGGTTAGATGGTGTAGCTTTTAAATGTTATTGCTTTGATTGGCCTTTTCCTTTTGTACCTATACAATTTGAGTCTGCCCTCAACAATGTCAGTGTGCTCTAAAATATTATGCATGATAACTCTTTCCCCATTTCTTCATTAAAGTATGAACTTTGATTCCTTACTGGTACTATGTATTTCTCTATATGGTCTCTTTCATCTCTTTAGTGAAAAAAAATGACTCTGTAAGTCCATGCATGTGTGAAGGAGAGATAAAAGAAAGATTTTAGGCAAGTCCCTTTGTTTTTCTTTCATTTCCAACTTCAGTTATAAGGCCTCTGAGGGAGGAAAGTACAGAAATTGTTGGGTTATAGTCTGTGCTGGGAGGAGCTGGGGACTCCAGGTACTATCTTGATACGAGTAAAGGAAAAAAAAGTAGTATAAATAGCATGACACAGAAGAGAGGCATAAATATGAATAGTGTCATTTTAACTCTTGTGCTTGTTTGTCAAAGACAAATACTCTGTAAGTGATCAAACGCTGAAATGTTACAAGGATATAGGGGACAGCTACAAAATAATAAAACCACTATTTTTTAACTCAGTGGAAGACTCTTCAGGGCAACAGGTGCATCCATTCTAGTTTGTACAGTACCAAGTAAAACAACAACTTGGGCCTGACCATTCACCAATGGCTTTATTTTTAATATATTATGCATTTAATATATTATGCATAATATATTATGCAAATATATACATATTTATATGTATGTATTAAGTAACTGAAAGGTTGATTTCACTTGACAAACAAGGGAATTCAGCAAAAATTAAGTGCACATTACTGCTTTCTAGCTTTTGTGTGTCTGGTTCAGTGCTGTGTCAGGACAGAAAGCCATAAACAATCCTTGAAAACTCTTTAAAAGAAATTATTGAATGCCTAAATTAATGGTAGATGTTAAAGAAAGTCTGCCCTTAAAAAGAGCTTTTCTTACCATAGCTATTAGGTTTAAATGATTTCAGAGCTGAACTTTTGGAGTAGAACCCACAGAGAGTCAACTTCAATCAGAGTGATTTCTGAGGCTTAAAAAAAGAAGACATTCATGTCCTAGGAATACAAAATTTGAAAAAGAAACCTGTGGTGTCTGTATTGCATTATATAAACTGTAATTTGCTGGGTGATATGACAAACAGCATGAGAAGAACCTTGGCTGCCTCTCCATTATACTTTTGTAGGACAGCTAAACAGTCTGATCACCTATATGTTCTGAGTTCCAAAACCTGTTCTAATACCAAACAAAAAAAGTACAAAAACGGACATTCAGTTTTATTAAATAATTATTTATAGTGAATACAACTTGGAGAGGATTAAACAATACACTGTTGAATACTGAATAAAGATGTTTTTTGACAGATGATTTAAATTTTACTCTAGAAAAATGGTGAAAGGTTTAATGTTCAATGTGAAATTCCCAAATCATTAAGGACTGTGTAGCAGAGAATCCTTTAAAACAACTGCTGATTGGAAATATATATTCACTTTTCTTCTTAGAAATACAGAAAAATTCAAGTGATGGCAACTGTTATTTATTCAAATGTTTAGATTCTCACTCATGTGATCAACCAACACTGAATTTCTGGATGAAATTCTGGGAGGAAAACTCAGTTATAAATTCTTCCTGCACATATGTATATTTTTTGGGATCACTTCATTATAACTTTAATTTAAGAAAGGATTTTCTGTTTCTTCCCACTAAACATACATAAAATGTTATCTCTACCACGTACATACGGTATTTTAATTGCATTTAATTGTTCTCAAACCTAATTTGGTGCATGTTAAGTCTAATGGCATTGGAGCTGGGAGCTGTATCAGTGTGCACATGAGAGGATTTGACAAAATGTAGTATTATCCATAGTAAATCCAAAAGTGTTCTTTTCCCCTATGCCTTGAAAAAGGTCTAATTTATTTTAAGAATGAGTTGCCACTCAAGACATAAACATTACACCTAGTAAAGTGTATTGCAGCCTTTTTTGAGAGCGCTGTATTTCCTTTGTATAGCAAAAAAAAATGACAGGTTCAAATTACACACATCACAGAGTGGCTTTTAAGGGAAAGCAAATGTTTACTAAGTGATTAACTGACAAAGAATCATAGAGTTATCAAATTAGAAAAGACCTTAAAGACCATCCATATCTGGGACCCATTCTGAAGGACGCAAAACAGGTTTAGCTTCCCCAGTATGATGGAAGATGCTGAAATGTTTCTTATGTCTTCACTGAGAAACTTTTTATATTGAGCACAACAAAAAGAAAGGCAACACCAAAAGCACACAAATAAACAAGCTCACCAGCCTTTTCCAGTAGCTAGTCCTTTCAGAAAGAAGACCTGTTGGAGTACTTGGAAGTAGTAAAACTGGAAGCCACCACCTAACACTGCTTTGCTGGAGTTAATCTTAGTAGTTATATCTATCTCTCAAGAATTTCTTCCTCATCTGTAAAACAGTTACCTAAATCCTTTGTATGAGATCAATATAAATATTATAATAATAATAAATAATAATAATATAAATATGTGCATGAGCAACATGGCCTGCTGCAGGTTCAAGTGATGCCAGAGCTCATCTAAAACTAGGATTGTGTCTGGGCCATGCTCTGAAGCCAGGTTTTTGTTGTTTTAGTTTTTGTGGGGGTTTTTGTTAGATTTGATTTTTTTCCTCTTGAGAAGAAGGGTACAGCATGTCAGCTGGTCAGAACAAGACTGAAGAATACATGGGTGACATCTAATCTTGGTAAAAAAAATATGAGAATGCAACCCTCCCGCAAGTCCTGTGAGGACTGACCCATGGTCAGGACAGACAAATGGCATTTTCCTTTGTTATCAGCTGTTTGGGGAGGAGGGGCTTTGTATCAGAAATGAAGGGCAGGATTCATTTGAGTGAAAGGCTTTACAGGGAATACCTGTCTTGTAGCTCTCATGGTAATGTGCTTCCAACAAAAAAAAAATATTGAGTGGATTCATGTTTTTTCAATTGGCTAAAATCACATGCTGGATGGGTTTCAGTAATCTAGTGTTCACAAGACAAAGGCACCTACAATTCCTTTCATTGTTGGGACACAGAATTGCAAGGTTTTCATTTTCAAATTAAATATATATAAATGTTGCAGTCTCCTGGTCACACACAGAAATACAGAAAGTAAGACATCCTACTTGTGGGATCCTGTTACACGAAGTGGTGTTCCACTTGGATCACAGCACTTTAGAATTAAAAGCTGGAAAGGAAAGAAGTGTGATTCCTGCACCTAACCAAAACACTTGTTCAACTGTGAGAATATTGTTTAAAATGAAATCCTGATTAGAAGTAACTGAAAATTTCTCACCTTTCTGAGAAAACTGTTTTGGTGGTTAACTAAACCTACTTTTATATGCAAGTTAGCAATATTTTTAATTTTGTGCAATTTTACCATCAGCATGGCTAATAATCATATGGAAGGCAAACAGTATCATAAAAAATATTACAAAAAGGTGTAGAGTGTTGTCACCTGTGTGTGAGGCTTAAATAGGATCAGCTTCTCACGTGGTTTTTTTGTGCTAGAGTGAGATGGACATCATATGAAATATTTCAAAGATCTACCCCTTCCCTATGTGATACAATGGATTAGAGTTTAAGTTGCCTGTCTGTTAACATGTGCTGCCCTTGAGGAGACGGGGAAAAAAAGGAATAGCGGCAAAGGTAGTGAGGTCTTGTAAACATGGCATGATCTGGCATCATGTTATTGTGTTGAAAATGACATTAAAGTATGTTGATGAGGAAATCATTTTGGAAAACTGAGTTCCGACATTAAATGTTTGTGTCTTGAACAAATATCTTGTCATGATGAATAATAGGGTTTTTTTGGCAAAAAGATTGATAGGGTACATGAGTTCCTCTTTGAGCTTAGGTCAGGAGGACAACAGAACTTAATTTCTCTGTTCTCACTCCTTCTGTTGGGAAACAACAAGAATAAAAATCACAATGTTGTCATGGTGCCTCAGAAGCTGGAGACTTCCTCTGTAGTTACACATCTAAATTCCTATTTCAGTTTCAGCATCATCCTGAAGCTGACAGTGGAAACCTGATTTTAAAAAGTAAGAGTAGTAGAGACTAAATCAACTCTTATAAATCTAGTGATTATTTCTCCCCAGCCCCTTTTCCATACAGGCACTTGTCCACTCCACAAACACTCTTTTCTTCTTTCAAGAGCTTCCTAAATTGTAGAAGAAAGTCTTATATTTAAATTACCTGTCCATTGGAAAGTCCATTTCAATTGAAAGTATCTGCTGCCATTAGCAGAACAATTCCTGATGCTTTTTGTTATTTGCTGTAGGTTAGCAAATTTTTTTGTTTCTGACTTCCCTTCAGAGTCATAAAGTTCTGGAGGACTGACTATATATATATATATATATATATATATATATATATATATATATATATATATATATTTATGTAACTCTTCTGCTGCAATTTTCATGTTACCCTGTGATGTACAGGGCTTGAAGGGAGGGAATATGACCATATGGAAATGGCTTTCTTATCCAAGTGGAAACAGGCTGAGTCAGCTTGCAGGAGGGGTCCATAAACATTATACACTAGAGGAACTCACAGAGCTGTACTTTAATGGCCATTAATTGCCTCTGCTGTGCATTCAGGGTCAGGATACATGGAATACATATGCTTGCATTATGAATGGAAGGAAAAATATCTTCTGAGCAAAATAAAATCTAATGTTAATTAAAATTTTCCAGGGGTTGGGATGGATAATTCTTCTTTTGTGTTCTTAAATCTCTTTTGATTTTAATTGCATGACGAAAAATTGACTGTATGTGTAATGTTAGCAAGTGTTCATATTTGATTGCAAACATCTGTGAATGCTAAGTCAAAGAATTGAATTACTTTAATTGGGGTGGGTTTGTTTTCTGTTTCTTCATGAGGTTTCTTTTTGTATACTGTTGTTGTTTTTTTCCCCAAGACAGCCACACTGGTAATAAAGCTTGTACTGTCAGTATGCTGAAGGTCATTCCTATAATCTATTCAGTAAGATCTGCTCCCCTCTAGGTGAAAAAAAAATTAACTGAGCGTACCTAAAAATGTCTAGAAAATTACACTTACTGATTTTCAGTTATGTATTTCAGATTCACATAGAATTCAATGAGTGCTCAGATCAAATATGAAAAATTGTAGCAAGTTTCCGATGTTATGCACAGGGCTTCCCTCCCTCCTCCCTTCTGTGCTGTCTTAGAGAAACAAGGAAATTCTTCTCAGATATGGCAAAGGATAAAATGAAGTGATTAACATTAAAACATCCCTAATACTCTGTGATATGTTTTAAAAATGGAAACAAAGGTAGGATACGTCTTATCTGTCTGTCGTGGCTCCCTGTGCATCTGTCTGTCTCTCTAGAGCAAGTCAATAAAAATGATTAGAGCTGGCATCTCACAATCGTACACCCTTAAAGCATGAAGCAATAATACTGTGAAGGAAATTTTTTTTTCTGACCTTTTCAAATTACATCCAACTGTCTAGGGAATTTCTCAGTGACTAGAGGTAATAAAGTTCAATCCGTTTTGCCGGTTGGCTTCAAATTTAGCTCCTCAGAAGCCCTAACTTATCTTTCCTTTTTATCTTGGCCTTGGCATCTATTCAGTACAGTAATCCATGCATCTAAATCTTTTTTTCTCTCCGCTCTCAGGTTTAGCTGGTGGATCATATTGTGAAATCTGCAGCCATGAAAGGCCCTCCATTTACTGCACCCTTCAAAACGAAATGTTAGCATGGGAGGCTAAGCTGGTATGTTGCCTTTGAGAGGCTCTTGTTGAATTTAATTAGCTTTTAGATTTCATCTCCATCTCGCATCTCAGCTTTCACCATTGTGTGTGATTTAGGCTTCACTGATTTCCATTATTTAAAACTTTTCCAACTTAGCTGTGCCACTTTAGAATACTGAGGGGAAAGTAAAGTTTAAAGTTCATTGTCTTAAATTGATTTCTATTTCGCTTTTATGATATGAGCTCAGAAACAATAGAGACACAGCCTCCCAATAAGTTAGGATTCAAGTGACAAAGGCAACCATTTCTGCACGTCTTGTTTCTCTTTGTACGCCATGAAGTAAAAGTGGAAACCAGAAAAGAACGTTTTTATCAAAATATTTCTTAAATTATTTTGAAATTTGTAAAAGCTGAAGTTTACTGCTGTCTCTTCCCTGAAATATTAACTCTGTGTTTAGATTTATATCTGATCCTCTAATGAGTGACCTGCAGAATATTCCAAATGTATACCTATCTAAAAGAAGCTGTAAAACACTTGCTTTTAATCATGCAAGTAATACATTGGAAGACATTTCTAGCTATTTTAATAGAGTTACGAGGGAAAGGAGTAGCTACAAAATGGTTTGGTAAAGATAGGAGGTTTGGGTTTTTTGGGTTTTTTTTGTGGTTTGTTTTGTTTGTTTTTGTTGGGTTTTTTTTTCTGAATTATTCTTCATTTTGATTCTGTCTTCTGAAGTGAAGGGAAACATGGTCAGATGGGTAAAGTAAAAAACTGGGAGTTTATGGATCTTGCCCCTGTATGTAAATGGACCTCTGCTAGGGCTGCAATGTTTGTCAAGTCACTCAATCACTTTGTACCATAACCCTGGCTATTATCAAAAGCTCTCAGGGAGTGCTCAGCCGAGGATGAGCACAGGATGGAATCTGACTATTTCACTGTGTTTAATTGATTCAGCTAAAATGAAATAGGGTCCTTTTTAATCAAAATATGTTGTGCTCCATTGATACTAGCCATGTTGAAAGTGGGATAATCAGTAATCTGAAGCCTGCCATGCCTGAAAGAATGGCATTCTCAACAAAATTACTGAGGATATCTTTAATTCTGAAATTAATTTAAGAAAAACAGTATCCCACATTGGCAAGGCTTCTCACATTCACAGGTATTTTTTTTAGTGTTCTTACTGTCACTTCCTGAAAAGAAATGTTGCTAAATTGAAAGATCCAGTTTTATTTTTAATCAAGCAGGCAAAAGCATTTCAAAATTCTTTCATTATTTTACTGCAAAAGATAACATACCTAAATTTGCAATATGCTAGATCTTGTCCTTATTTCAGAGATAATATGGAGGGACATATTAAAGTGTACACAAACACCCAGCTTGCTATTAAAATAAAGTTAAATAAATGTTTGTGTGGATGTGTTCATTTACTTTCTCATCTTGGAAACTCCACTGATACATATAGAGCTATTTTTTCTTAGAAACAACTGTTTTTTAGTCTAGATGAATCAGGCTTCCTCTGATACTCTAGTATTCAGATTGATCTCTAGACAAGCAACCCAAAAGGGTCCATAGTCCAAGTATCAGAGGTCTGAGAAATACCTCATGGAAATAGCAGGTTTTAGCTTTTCAAAGCAATGTCACTGTTGTTGGCTATATATACCTATCTTTTTACAGTTGATGCTTGAAAAAATATACTATAAATAGCCCACATAATATTTCAGGCAAAAATTCATAAGAATGGGATAATTTTGAATGCAAGTGGGATATTAAGGTGGTAGATATGTGAGTTTTCTTTCACGGAATGAGTTCTTATTTCCAGAATTCTTTCTAATTTGCAATTTTGAATGCTGGGCAGCAGCATTTCTGCTGACAGGTTTTTCTGTCATAGTGATGTCAAACCATATTGATGGTTTTCCATTTAAAAGTATTGAAAACTAATTTCAAGGAGAAAGGTTGTGGTTTTTTAAAATATTTTATTTATTTGTTTGTTTGTTTATTTATATGAATTTCATTCAGCATAGTATATATTACATCAAAGGATCTATGCTGTGATATCTAAATGCTTACATTTCTTTTCTTGGAGTGTCAGTGTGGACAACCACTAAGCTAAATGTAGCTATGTTTTACTTTGTCAAAGTAAGGCATTGTGGGTTGCTGAAGGCCTCAACACCTCAGAACAATATTCCAGTTTTTGTTATTACTGAGGAATATCCAAATCCTCTTTGCAAACCAATCCATTCCTTAAAGTAGCTAATTAAAAAAAAATAAAAAATGAACAAACCACAAGTGTCTTTCAAATCAAACATACTATATTATGTCTTATAGTGGGAAACAACAGATATCCTTATGTTTTCCTGGTTTAATGTCTTTGTTACTTTCCTTTCTATTCTGTCTTTCCTGGTTTTCATAAATAGGGAGTACAATAATAATATACCAGGTATATGAAAAATGTGCTTCAGGTTTGCTTTTTCCTCACTTAGAAAACACCGAGTTTAACAAATATTTTTGAGAAGAAAATGCTGTAGATTGAGCCAAAGTAACTCCTGTCCAGTGATGTTAAAATAGGAGATTGCATTGTGCATATCAAAGGGATTGTGTGAACGTTATTGATACACTATTGTTCAGTGTTATTTTTATTTTCATCATTAGTCTATAAAGTCTTAATAATTAGCTCTCTAATTTCCCAGAAAAAGCATGGTAATTTGTTGAACTGGTTGAAGAAAGAAAAAAAAAAAAAGCTGACCAATCTGGCATTGTAAGCTAATAGTATAGAACAAAGCATAGTCATAATTAGTCGAGAAAAGGACTTTCCCTGTTCATTCCAGTTCATAATAAAAAGTGCCTCACCAAAGTGACTTAGAAAATAATACATTCAGACTGAGCAGAATTACCGCCTAGCAGATTCTATTTATCTGTAGCTTAAAAAGCAGCTGCGTTTTTGTAAAAAGCAATGAATGTGGCAGTCCTACTTAAAGGTAGAAGAAAAAGAACACCCCTTGTTTTGTAATAAGGGGATTTTCAATTTAAAAGAGAGAGAGAGCCTGTTGTGTGAAGTATGGTTATTACATTCACTGTATTCTATCTCACCCACCAGGAGGCTAATAACGAAGGAGTCAGTGAAGGAGACCAATGCCACGAGGGTTATCTCGCAGCCCCAGATGCTGGATAAGTTGAAGGAGGCAGAATCGCTTTTGGATGACATTCAGGAAGGCCTTGAATGATTATCTGGCGAAGAAAAGACTATTCTTTCCAAGGTAAACAGTCCATTTCATCTGTCTGCTGTTGGTGTTGGTGTAAAATATGTTTATATAAATACCACTAAAGTTCATTTTTTATCGTTTTCCAGGGTTTTTTTTCCCTAGATGCAGCAATGATCTCTTAGGAATACTTTTTGAGACAAAGGATCCACTCCACCTCCAACCACACCTAAGGAAATGCTTTGAAGGAATTGACAAGCTCACTTTTAATCACAAGAGAGAAATTACCCACATGGAGTCAGCAGAAAATGAAAAAGTAGAGCTCACGCTGCGAATAATTCCAGCAAATGCCAAGGGGCTAGTTGAGAAATGGCTTCATGAGGTGAATATCTTTAGCTCTTACTTAGGGTTTGGTCACTGTATGATCATTTTCTTTTTTAGGAGCAATGAATATTATAAGCATATACTAAACAGCTCTCTGAATATTTGTCAAAATGTTGACGGATTTCAGCCTTATTGTTGTTATTTATTGTGAGTAATTTAACATCTGCAAACACGCAGAAATTAATTCTGATAAAAAGCTCTCGAATCAGGCTGTCAGCAGAAGTCGGTCTGTGTCTGAAACCATATGTCTGAATATATGTTTGAGTCTACATGTATGTGTTTTGTGCTTTCATGGTGTAATGTCTGTAGTTCAGGAGGATAATATGTAAAAAATAATCAAAGAAATGTAAGATTTTTGAATGCTTCCCTCCACCCTGCAGAAAGTGTGTCCCATTGTGTTGGAGGGGTTTAATATCCAATCATTTTAACAAAAGGGAAGAGAAATTATGTCACTGATAACATCCTAACCTTTCCCCTTTGGGCCTCTAATCTAAATTCATTGGTTTCAGTACGAAATTAGTTTGGTGACCTTTTTTGTTTGCTTTATATAACCTTCCTCTCCCAGTGGATAGGAATGGGACCTTCCATTCTTTTTTCTTTCTGGGCATTTTTCTTCCACGTGCTTACCTTTCTCCTGTGGCAGGATCAGCCCCAGGAATCCTACTTCCCCTGTGATCATTGTTGCGGGCACTGGTCTCATCCTCAGTGGCTTGTCCCTGGGTGCTCCCTAGGCAGGGGTAAGTGGCAGGGACTGGCACCCAGCTCCAGCAGGAGAGGGGAGGGGAGGAGGAGGGGGTTTGCTGTTTTTAAAGCCAGATGATTGGGCAGAGGCTGGGGGAGAATCCCTGGGCAGCGAGACCTGGAGCAGGTGGCAGGATAAAGGTGTTTGGCCCTATTCTGTACTGAGTTTCTACTGGCTGGGTGAGCAAAGCCAGGCTGCATAAGCCCACTTGTGAATTCCCTTTTCCCACACAATGAAGCAGCAATGTGCCAGCTTTGGATGGAGCCCCTTTAGGGAGTGACTGCATGCAGTTTACAATGATCCATCTGCATCATTATTCAGGATGAAGGGGTTCAGGATTATTCAGGGAAAGGAGAAGAGTGGGGATGATTTAGGCAAGCCCAAACACTTCCCACCCTGCTCTCTCTGTCAAGCCAGTAGATTGGTTTTGGATTAGTTTACAAAGTTGTCTTCCATTAAAATAAAATAAAAAGAGTGACATGAATAAGTGGAAGTCCTGAGGAGCTCAGGAAAAACCCAGATTCTCAAGCCTATGATATAACTTTTAGTTTTCACTTTCTTCCACAAATGAAACAGGGTTGAGGGGGGTGAGCAGCTGTGTTTATTTTAATACATCTATTTTAACCCTCTCCTAAAAACAAATGGGAAGGTTTGGGAGTGCATTAATCCGGATCTGATTAGTGTCTCTTTCTCCCTCAAAAGTGCAACCTGAGATTAATGAATATAAACTAGAGTTTCATATGCAGTCTTTAAGTCATTTGCATGTTTTATGCATGATAATTGAATTTATTTATGCACTTCCTTTCATTTAATAATTTCTCGCTCTTTTCTATGCTATCAACATTATATTATGCAAGAAGTAGGATTTGGTAGGCGAGAAAGGATAGCAGTATATAAATCAAACCCGAGTTAATTTTGAGTTCTAGTGTCAACACTAGATCAGAATTAATATTGGTCCCATGCCAGTGGGTTTACATGGCTGGGAAGATGCAAAATATTTTTGGTAAAGCATAGACTTTTAGCTTGAGACATTTCTGATGCAGCCTAGTTTGCTTGCAAGTGCACAAGCAAAATTATTTTCAAATGGCAGTTAAATTATTGTATTGACTTTTCAATGACCCTAGAGACTTGTGTTTCTACTTGGCCAATTAGTAGTAATAAGAAGATGAATAGTAATTACACTAATAAATAACTGTGTTCAGACCAGGACCTCAGTATTATAGTCTGGGTTAGAAAATAAGGCTATTTTATAATTTGTCTCATTTGGTTTTTCATCAGGAGAAATATGGACTTTGGAGCTATAGTAAATTTGTCATAGCCAAGAGGGCAAAAGTCCAAGGATGAGAGGGTCATGGAGCTCTGTGACAGTAGCTGTTTTAGTGTCATAAGCAGGGAATCTTGTCCTGTTGCTGCAATTAAGCTCAGATGTCTTAAAGATGTCTTAGTGTTGGAGGCTGATTTTTTATAAAGCATGCCAGGAAGTTACTCAGGAAAATTAGGAAAAAGATGCTGGTAGTGGTGCTTTCATAGCCTTTATCTATACCAGTTTCTTTTGTGTCTCTTGTCTTTCCTTATGTCTTGAAAGATGTATGTGGAAGTGATATTTTTCTGTGGTGTCCTGTCTTTTATCAGTGAACTAAATGGTTGTGTCATGTGACTGTTTCTTGATTCTTGTAGGTAGGAATGTGTTTAAAGGCTAAAGCTCTGTTAATTTGTGATGTAACCATTTCAGTGTCTTTCTTGTCATTGAAATGTAGTTTAAAATGTTCAGTAATGTAGCATGAAATCATTGGTTAGTTTTGGAATGGTGGTGAAATCATGTGAAGAAAATAAGTATTGCATCTGATCAAGATAAATTCACTCTAGTGTTTTATGGCTTTTTATTCCTATGTGATAGTAATAAAGTCTCATGTAGGGATGGAAGCCATGAAATACATTGTGAAAAATCATCAACTCAGATGGGGCCATCAGGATAGCATGCGGTAGTTGTAGAGTTATTGAGAATGATTGGAAGATGGTTTAGTGTGTCATCACTTTGACTACCATGTTTTTTGCATTTTGTTTTTTCATCCTTCACCCATGTAGTTTGATGGGAGGAAATCAGTTTGTAACGAGACAATCCATCTTTACATCAGTGTTCAGTATTTAAATTGTTCATGCATCTTTCATTTTCTGCCAAAGATAACACTGTATATGAAACCCTTAGCTAAGAATTTAATATAGCTAATAAACACATGCCAAAATGAATACAGAGAAATGCCAATGAATTTTTAAATGCTTGGAAGTAAGGAAGGAAACAAAGAAAGGTCTACCCTGTTAGTAACTGGTCCAGATTCTTTATTTCCATGTTTAAGAGCAAATCTGATATGTAATCCAGGGATTAAAAAATAATTCTTTTCTCTGTTTGCATGTCTTTCTGAAAGTGCTTGTTCTTTTCCTCTCTGGAACTGAGATGAAGGCTGACAGTGTGTTGGGCTCAGAAACCAACTTCTGACAAATTCCTTACAGTGCTGCTATTCCACATATTGCCTTACTGCTCCATCTCCTTTGCTTTTGTGTACCAATTTCCTTTGGGACTGTTTGAGGGAATGTTTTTTATTCTGATGCAACTATTTCCAATTTTTTCTGTTGTAATATTTCTCTGAAGCATATGTTAATAAAACATTATTGATTTCTTGGTACTTTGACTCCTTTATTATTTCTCTTAGGCATGATTTTTTTTCTCTCTGCTAAAAATACTTTATTGTAGCTAAGGTCATCTTCTGGTGAAAAGCTCCAGAAATAATTAGGCAGGATGTATATTTCCCATTTTATTATAAATTTTAATTTCTTCTTTAAATAAATCAGCACATGGAGAAATTAACCACGATTAAATCCACAGATGTTGTGTGGCAATTATTTCAGTCTTACTTGGGCTTTAAAAGGGTAGGCACAGGTTTGCTTCAATGGTGCCAAGTGAAAGAAAAGTATAAAACCTATAAAACTCATTATCTTCAGACTCCTATTAAAAGAAAAGCTATTTTCCTCCTTATGTATTAATAAAATTTTTCCAGTAGTATCCAGGGTCTACAGCCAAGACAGTAAACTGTGTTTATTTTTCAACTTTGCATTTGGCTAAGATAAAAATTGTCGTCATCTTTTCAAAACCTACTTTGGTGGTAACTTTTCAGAGACCTGAGACAAAGTATTTTACACATGGGCTCCTGTACTATTTTTCTCTATTTCTAGCAGTTTAATGATGAATTGCAATTAAACTATTCTGTTGATAAATTTAATTCATCTTTACTGCAAACTATACTTTGAAAAGTAGTCTGCAATACCACCAAAATATGCAGAGCATATTTTCTGTACTGTATTTTGTTTCCAAATTATTTCAAGAATCAAAAGTTACAGTACTCTGAAATAACACCATAGGGTGAGTTCATGCTTGGAAACTAGGCACTAGAATGGCCTAAATGTTTTCAATAACTCTCTTCATGGCATGTTTGCAGATCTAACTCCATTACTTCAGAAGCAACTCCAAGTGCCCATGGGCATTCAGCCCTGGAGTTAATGAGCAATGACCTGTCCTGGAGTGTTCACACCTTAAAGTGTTAGTGGAGAGAGGGTTACTTTGGGTTTATATTTTCTTTCTAATAGTAGTTCATCTGTAGATGTTGCAGATAGCCTTCTTTAGTCTATTATTTTCTGAAAAAAAATTTACTATTTATATCCTAATTATTTTCCTTTCCCTCTGCCTCCAGGGTAGATCTGATCTTTTCTTTCTTTTTTTTTTTTTCTGAGCACGAAATATGCTTTCTTATAACTCCTGAAATATGGCTTCAGATATACTTCTTTGAATTATGCATTGTAAGACCTTGACAATCAGGTTTTAAATGACACCTTGCCATGATGGCAAAAAGAGTATTTTTCTTGTCAGTGTCAAATTGAGTAAAAAGTGTGTATGTTTAAAATGTAGTCAGTTGTCAGAAAAAAGCAAGGTCTTGTCACAAAGATGAAATGTTAAGGTTACCTCTTTGTTAAATATATTGTAAATGTCTATATTATGTGTGTTCTTAATAAATTAACAGCCTTAGTCAAGAGCAAGACAATGTTCTACGTATACCTTCAAAAGTCTGTCTGAGGTAGTGGACATATCAGCTCTCAGGAGAAGCAGCATCTTGGTCTCAGATCCAAGCAGGATTTCCTGTCTTTCAGGAAATTTCTTTGCAAATAAAAAGAAGAAAAATTTTGCGAACACCTTGAGTATCACCTGTAAAGGGGGCAAGTCTCTGAAAGCAAGTGCAGTGTGTTTTCCATGGCCTGGATTATAAAATCAAGAGCCATGGTTTCCTGCTGGAGCTAATGCTTTAAAGCAGTCTTCAAGGGCAGCATCGTGGAGAATAAATTACAGCAATTTGATCTGGATGTAAGAAAGTCTGTTAATTGTTGGGAAGGCTGTGCCACTGAAGGGAGAAGAGAGGTTTGCAATGTCTTTACAAATATAAAATTGGAAAGGCTATTTCTGGAGGCTGGCACTTACCTATTTTCCCAGCACTATCATTGTTGTGCTGATGTCAGCATCAGTTCACTGTTCATCCACAACCCCATGGGGGGTTTTGAAAAAATCAGGTATGGCATTATGAGACAAAAGTTGGAGGAGCTATGTCATTTTGTACAGTTAGGGGGTGGAAAGATTTATACAGAGAGCGAGAGGGAAAAATAACGTTTTCTGATCAAATTTTTCTGTGTTATTTGAATTCTTAGAGATAGTTTAAAAGGTGCCTTGTCAACCTACTGCTTTATTACCTTTAAATCATTGTCTCTTCTAATTTTATTAGTTTTCCTTGATTTCTTAAAAAATGTTGTACACAACTTTTTATTTTTCATTCCTCTCCCAAACATGCTTTTTAATTACAAGTTTTTTAATTAGAAGCTATCACCAGAACTTCTGGAAAATATTAGATGAGTTGGTTTCTGGTTTTCTAACCTATGGCAGTTATTGCTAAAATAAAACTAGCACTTTCTTTCCATGGAAAAAGACACCTATGACCAGAATTGTGCCCATCTTTTGCCAGCTCAGTATGATATACTCAAAGATATAACACATCCTTACAAATTTTCTTCTTTTTATTTTATTCCCCATACTTCTAGGTAGAACTCAGAATCCTTGTTCCTAATTATCTACTTTGGGCAGCTAAATGTTTTGAGAGGATATTTTTTCAACTTTGAAATTAAACACTTTGGGTTGACCTAAGTTTTCAATAGATTTGATCAATCCTATGTGTCATTTTGAATGAGTTAACTTCATTACTTTTAGAACATCAGCAAGTAGGAAAATTCTAAGAATCATTACAGAAAAAAATAAAGTTTGACCTCTATTTGGGGCATACAGGTTTTTTTGTTATTTCACTTATGCTTCCTAGTGGAATTGTCATTTTTTTCCTACCTCCAGATGAAAATAAAATGGGTAGGGTGTCTCCTTGGTACTTCAGCCCTGAAAGCATTTGGTAATCTGAAAATTTTAAGAGTAGGTGTGCAGAGATGCCCCGGTCTGATAAAATCTGGAGACTAACAGTACTCAGAGGTGTATCAAATTCGGTGCTTAATCTCTGGCCAGAGTTCTTGCATTTTCTGCAGAATTTTCTGTGAGTGAAGGTCTGGTCATGCTGAGGAGCTCCCCACTTATGATCCATTTCAATACATTTCTGTGGGATATTTTTCCTGTCCTCATTGTAGTCTTTTTCCACTGGCAATAACACCAGACCAGGAAACAAAATGTAGGGGGACAGGGCGAGGTAGGTAGGCAGTGGAGATGGGGAGCCAAAGAAAGGATCAGGGGGTTAGTGAAAGCTGCATGACTGGATTCATTCCAGCCCTCCTCTGCAGAGAAGCTTTTGTGAAACTCACTGTGGCTTCTGAAAGGAAGGTCCCTATTCATCTGGCCACTGAAGGAGATCATACTAATGGGCTCCAGGATCACAAAGACACACACCACCTGCTGTCATGAGCGCAGGTCAGGCTTTGTTTGCTGAGCTGAATGCTTTTTTTTTTCCTTTAAAAAACTGTAGTGTAGGTATATATTTGGCAGAGTTTATGATTCTTTCATGTCAGAATTTCAAATTTTAAAAGATAAGAAAGAAAAACAGATATTGTCCATGTAGTGGCAGGTAGAGATAGGATGTATTTCTTGCCACTGACGCTAGGTAGAGCTCATAAGAAACTTCTGGAATATGAAAAAGTGTAGATAATAAAACCATATCTCAAATAATTTGATTTAAAATTAAGACATTAAATTTAAACTGAACTTAATTCTTCAGTTAATTAATAACTTAATTCTTATTGAAAAACACTGCTTTGGTACATAGTATTATTATACTCAAGTTTTCAAAAATAACAATGCATTTTAGCGGTCATTGAACTTTTTAACTTAATAAAACTTTTGTATTTATTTTCACATTAACAGAATAGATCTTTAATTTTATTTGGCTTGTTAGAAGAAAAATAAAAAATCTATATTTTTAACAATTCTATCAAATTTGTCCTTTGAGAGAAATAGAAAATAAAGGACCTATAACATAAAAACTATTCAGTGTAGACTGTTTCACATTCCCAGAATCTAATTCATAGTAATACAGGATTCTCAAGATTGTTAAACTTTGTCCTGAAATAAATAACCAAATTTGAAATGTAAACATCATAAAGAATCTGGTTTTGACATCACAGGAGTTCTGCCAATGGTGTCTGAAGTGTGTAACAGGTCTTGTATGTGAAACAACAGATACCATCTCTTTTTCTTATGTGACTTCATGAACACCTATCTTGAGATAATACACCTATCTGTGTAGAGATAATAGCAAACTTTTGAAGGATGTATTGTGATAATTGAATGAAATCAGTGCTTGAAGCAACAAATGTAAACATCTGAGTTATTGCATGCCTAATCCAAGTAGGAACACAGCAGCAAATAATTTGAAAACTAAACTCTATTTTTACATCAACACGGTTAGACAAAAATGCCTTATTAAGTAATTGTTATTGTGACATAAGCTTTATGCAGTAGCTGAATTACTTGGCAGAGCTAAAACGTCAAGATACCTTGGGAATCTACCACATTCTTTAATTTTCTGATTGATTAAATGCATTATTTGACATTTTGGCAGAGCTTTGAAATCACGGCATAACAAAGGCTCCTTTCATTGCTCATTATTTGCTCTCTTCAGGCTTAGCACAGATTCTTTGAAATGAAAGGTTTAAGGTGCTTCTTCCCTGGGTAATTTTTGTTCCAGTTCGCATTTTTGCTTAGAGTGTCACATTTCCAACTTAAATTCCCTGCTGTGTAAATGCAGTTCCTTATAATGGCAGTATAACCTATGGAGATATGTAATCTTGAAAAACACTTTTATGTACCTCACAACAGTGGTACTGTAGAATTCAGCATGACCAGTCTGCTATCAGAGAGGCTCTTAACCCTTCCTCCACCAGCATTTTCTGGACTTTGGGAAGCTGGGAAAAGTGGTGTGTATTTTTGTTCAGTTTGTGACAACGTTCAGCTTTCTGCTGACCTAGGGGCAAGAAGAAAACATCATGCAGCAACTTTGGGGGACAGTTCAGAGACAGCTGGGTAGATTGGAGGTCCATTGGCATTGTCACCTTGATACCAGTGTGCAAATGTACTGCCTAATTGCACTTGGTGTCATTAATGAGCAGCAGTCAGACAAGACAAGCTTGCTTTCAACTGCTCAGTTCTCTCTACTGAAAGGCATCTCATGAGGGTACCTACAGGCTTATAGGCTGTTCTGCACCACGTTGCGTGTTCTCAGCCACAAGTCTGGTGGAGCTGGACAGCAAGCACATAGGTGAAGTGAGACTTTCAGTGTCTTTTACTCATGCACTTTAATGGCAGAAATCCTTGGACATGCTGAGTGAGGGACTCGTGTTTGCAAACCTGTGTCTTTTCTAATACTGTGAGTACAGTTGAGTCAGATTGCTTTGATAGTTGCCCTCAGAGGGGTCTATGTGTCCTCCCTCTCAGCTGTGGATAGCAGACTGGAGCTACATACTCCTGAGGACAGATGTAACAATTCCACTGCTATGGCAAAGTTTCTGTTCCAAAAATTCCTTCCATGAGCCTGCATTAATAATGGATTTTCTAACATACAGCCCAATATTTACATGGTCTTCTATGAGCTCCAGACATGCTTTTTGAGCTGTGATGGGTTCATGAACCGTACACACTGCCTGCTATTCACAAAACTTTGTGTTAAGCACAACTTTCTATAATCCATCTCCACCTCTTGTGCTTTTCAAGAGAGAGAAATACCTTTGAATATGGAAAACTGGGGTTATAAACTCACAAAAATTAAGGTGTGATTCTTTCCTTCTCCCATACCATGGGAAGATGAAATGCTAGTCTCCTGTTAAGCACTAACAGATGTGTCTGCAAGGTATGAAGTTCTACTTGTGTGTCTAAGAATCCACATTTGTTTCCAGTCATTACAACTGGTTCAGAGGGGATGCTCATACCTGCCATGCTTCCCTTCCCAAGAGTGGGGACAGGATCCCAGTCATTAGCAATCTTTTTCTGAGGTTATAACTTGAATTGGAATTTGTATGGCAGCCATGTCTGTCCAGACTTTTTAAATTTTTCTAGCTAAGGGAAAACTTGTGTTTCTGATATTTCTCTACTATAAGGCAGTTTCAAAACCAGGGTTGGAAGACACTGTGTAATTCTATACATGACTTTATTCTTCTGAAGTAGTGATTCTTGAAATCAGACTTGCTCAGAGCTGTGTTATAATATGTTGCTTTCAATTGTAAATACCTTGATCAGGCTGAAATTTTCTATGCCTGTTGTTTTCTTCAGAAAACAGATTACCAAAAATATCCAAACCAAAACCTTGGATTCACAAGCTATTTTAGGAAAAAAAAGTTTCAACATTGCAGTAATAGTTTGAGGTGAGAGTCTATCCACTGAATGTAAGCTTTCCAACACTATTCATGAACTATGTTACTGCATTAGTTCGTAAATAGTATTTATGTTCATATGATACAATTATGAAATAACATAAAAACTTAGGAAACAACATACACAAAATCAAAGAACAAAAAGATGTCTAGTTCTCTGTTTTGAATTGTAGGCACATACAAGTCTCAAAAGAAGGGAAAAGAAACCTTTTACATGCATTTTGACAAAGTCTTCTGTTACATATTAATAGTAGGTCCCATGCTCCATAGCAAACTCAGTGGAAAGGGCACTTGGGACCTAACCTTCATCATGGTTACAGAGACAGGTAGGGTTTCACCTGAAGTGGAACAACTTTAGTTGGAAAGGGTGAGGAATTTGCACTCCAGATATCCCAACTCTGATATCCAACATGAGTTCAAGAGTTTTCAGGTAATGCCTTAAGCATCCTAATAACTCAGCTGGATAAGTATGAACACCCACCACCAGTATCACATCTGGAATGAGGTGTTTTTAGAAGTTGAAGGGTTTAGAGTACAGCTTTAGAGTACATTTAGGAATTGTGCAGTTGAGGTTGGGAGGTATCAGAAGGAAACTGTTAATATGTGAATTTTAGGAATATGTATGTTCCCAGAGTCGGAAAATAAAGGTATTTCTGTGCCTAATTCCTGGAAAACCATATAATCAAAAGTGAGATTTATGTGAGGAAAAATGTGATTGTGCAACTTATAAATGGCAAGGGAGTCTGTGTATAAAACATTACATGTCTCTTCACGTACCACAATGGTTAAGGTTTTAGACATGTGCTTGAATTATGGCTGAAGTAGCTGCAGAATGGGTGCTTATAGCATTATAGCTTTCCATGTACATGCTTTTAGTCTGCTGCAAATTA
The DNA here is from genome assembly GCF_971803275.1 of Cyanistes caeruleus. Taxonomy (NCBI): domain Eukaryota; kingdom Metazoa; phylum Chordata; class Aves; order Passeriformes; family Paridae; genus Cyanistes; species Cyanistes caeruleus. The sequence continues at coordinate 36,972,921 of NC_141704.1, read as the reverse complement.
AAAGAAATATGACTTTATACCTCAGTCATTTCAATTTGCATTTTCTGAGGGCTGGCAGCAGTTACTGGAGTTCAGCTGATATGTGGAGGCTGGATTATGGGTCTGAACCCAGGGCCACAGCAGGATATCAAGTGCATGCATGAATCCTGCATGTGAAGCAGGTTATAACAGTGACAAAGTCATTACTGACTTGATTTAAAATGAAAGAAAGCAAAATTCCCAAAGGTTTTACATCTTACTGATAATGAGATCATACCGCAGTTTTATTTAGTGTAAGACTGTTTAAGTGCTGGCTCTAGTGATAAAGTCATCCCCTTTGGGTCACATCTCTGCATCTGGTGAGCCTCAGCTCTAGAAGGAGCAAGACCTTCAGGTTTCATTTCCCTCAGAGCAGCAGCATGTGTGTGATCAGCCATGCTGCTTAGGAAGACCTTGCTTAAGCACTGGATTTAGTCTTTTCAGTAATGTCACCTCGTCATAAATTTTAGTTCTCACTTTGTTGTCTTACCCCTGTATTAGACTCAAACTGTCTACCACCATGCAAATAGCTAAGATAAGCTCTAAATTTGCTGAAGGAAGGTTCTGCCTTTAAATACAGGCAAGCTGGTGCATGAAATTTTCCTTGAATGTGTCACAGGTCAATTTTCCTCAATTTCAACCCTGTAACTTAATCCTAAAATTCACCTTGGCTGGTTATGCTTTGGTAAATATTCAGTTCCTTTCTTATACTTTATGTTGCACTATCTGCCTCTAGTTAGCTCAGTTTAGGAAAGCACCCTAGGTAACAAAAATACAGCCTCAAAATGAGCTCAACTCAGCATATAATTTAGTTCTGATTTTATTTAAATGTCTATAATATTTATGTTGTATTTTGCACTGTGAATGTATTTGAAAGTAAAAGCTCAATGGATTAGTTCTATCCAGAGTAAGTGGTAGTTAATGAAACCTTTTATTAATAAAGTTTAGATAATTATCTGTGTAATTGTACAGACAAATAATTCAGTAATTTGGAATGATTTATTCTATGTATAATGATACTTTATTCCCTTTAAGTGCAGTTTAACACGTTAATTACAGAGACTCAAGGGACTTGTGAAGAGTTATTCCAGTGATCATATGCTATTAATTCTCCAGGGACACTGCTTTTTTGGAAAAGCACCTACAGAACAATTCAAATCTCAAGCCAATATGCAACATTAGCAATTAAAAATTAAAAAAAACCAACGAAACAAAAACCACCCTGCGTTGTGAGGCAGGTTTGGGTTTGTTTATTTTTTTGGCTTGGTAGATTTTGAATTTGGATTTGATTTTTGTATGAAAACACACCAGATCATTTCATCCTGTCTTTCCATGTGACAATTCCTGTAAATTGCTAATCTTCAGGTTCTTATGGTTGCAAACGCCAGGGAGATAAATCTGGTATTAAAGAAAACAGATCACTCAGTGCTGTTAGTCAATAATGTTAATATGTACCTCTGCTTTAGTCTGTGATGGCATCTTTTCCACTGGTACCTCAATGATGTCTTTTGCAAATGCAGAACACAAAATTCTTGCAAGCACTTGTTCTGTGTGAGTAATATATGCATCTAATCCTCAGGTGTGGAAACATCAGCCCCTATGTCATTGGAACTATTGCTGCCTGACAAAAACCTCCATTTTTGTAAATGAAAAGGTTTGGGGGTTTTTAACTTTTTGATTTCTTTAGGGGTTTTGTTTTGGCCATTTGTTTTTCGTGGTTTCTTTCTCTGTTTTCTTGGGTTTGTTTTGGTTTGAAAAATCTCTGATTACTGCAGGGCAGAACTTTGTGAAAATGGCTGGTAAGGGGTGGCACAGTTAAAAGATTTGGGTGTGCTGGAGCTGTTATGATCCTTGTTTTGAGTACCAGCTTCATGCCAGGCAGCTGGGAGCCCCTTGTCGCCCCAGGATGTCAGAAACCCCAGATCTTTTCTGTGCAGCTGGAAGAGGAGCTGCCCAGGCTTGGCTGTCACAGATGTGACAGGGGCATCACTGCGGGCTTCCTGGTGCCTTGTTACTGAGCAGGGATAAGTCTTGAAGCATGCGTGAATTAAAGTTCTCAGTGGTGATTCCACTCCATGTAAATGGGAAACTGAATAACACCAAAACTCTGACAGTTCTATTGATCATCTGTGCAACCTGTGCTTCAGACAACTCTCCTGGGGAGTCATTTTTCAACAGTAGTACCTTCTGACATGTCATACTCCACACATGTGAACTGTGTAAGTTTGAATGGAGGTAGAGGGAGGGAAAATGGAATCATTTATTAGAAATAGATATTGAAACTGCAGTCATGTACACCAGAAATCCTGCTGGTGAGTTTGCCACCTCAGTCCTGTCCCATTGATCCCTATTTAGACCAAGTTATAGGTAACAATTTCTTGTTTAAATGGTTTAGATTACCCTGAAATCAAACCTGACCTTAAAATTGATAGGACAATAGGTGCATTTGAGGAGGCATCTACTTCCAGTTGCACAGAAATTCTTCTTTGCATTCACTATGTTCAGACCTATCATCCAGAAGACATCAATGCCCAGAGGCATGCAACCAACTTGAGAAAATGTGCTTTTTCCCAGGTTATAAAACTGTATTTTCTGGTCCCAGGTTTCACTTTGGTGGAAGTACCAGATCCATGGGTTAAAAAAAAAAAACCATGCAGTTCTTAAAAACAATGTATATTGCATAATTTCTAAAATGTCTAATTGTGAATTTTTACACAATTATAAGCAATATTTAGCATATGTAGCAAAGATGAGGGGATTCCAGATACAGCAGAGGAAATCATGGCATTAGAAGATATTTTGAAAACTGCAGCAAGAAAAATCAAGTGCCATGAAGTAGCAGCGTGTGGAATATAGAGTATGTCATTTATTTAGTAAATATATAGATCACCATTCACTGATATTCAGAATGTGCTAAACTGAGAATGTACTGATGTTATTAGAAAACCTTAGTAAGTTTTTAGGTGATGGCTCATTAATGATTTAATCTGTCATATGGTTTATCCATATATAAATATCCATATAAATTGTGGATATTTATCATGCTGTTATTGTATCTAAAATATTAAAGAGACGTATATCTGATTAAGCTAGGAAAAACTGTGATAGCTGATATTTTATCTTAAGGGCAATATATAAAGGGAGCCTTTCTAGCCATGCATAAGTGTTCAGACATTATAATGTGCAGAACAATATTGATCTCTCAATATGATGACAGATGGGAACAGCAATGAAAAATCAGAAAGTACCCAAAGGGATGGAAGTTGTGACAGGTTTCCAGATCCTGCTTGCAGGGATTTCCCAAATCTATTGGCTAGAGCTGTTAAAAAAAAGGCAGAAATATATTAATATTAATTCACAGAGTTCGAATTCCTGAACCAAGCCAATCAACTCGGTTGTTTTGAGAAAGGTTATTCCTAAAACTGAGTGAAGAAGTAAAATAGAATTTTTAATGTGTTTCAGTACAAGCTCTTGCTTTTGGGAACATTCTGGGAGCTGCCAACACGGGAGCAAGAAGCAGAAGTTGTCCAGAGAGTAACCTGCACATAGATTATGTTTCCCTGTGGTTTCACTAGTAGTTTTTCCCCTGTGTCGTGGTTTTAAACCAGTAACTAAAAAAAAATTATTTATGCTACCCCATGACACCCTGCTGCTCTTGAGAGTTCATGAAAGTGCCCTCAACAGGGCCAAATGGAAATAAAGCATTTAAATGAGGGATAATAAGGATTGCCATGAACTTATGTCAAAGCACATAACAACATGAAAGGTGAAACTAATTGAAGAGCTGATGTATTGGAATACAGAGAAAAAAAGTCTTAAAAGTAACTTGGAACACATAATAACCAACACGTTCTCAGAGGATATCCATATGTGCTACACTGTTGGATTTTGTGTTTTGGGCACATAACTTTATAGTGTATTGCATTACTGAACTATGTTATTTTCTCATGAAGTTCTTAGGCAATAACAATGCAGTTGGATTAAAAAAAAAAAAAAGAAAAGGAAAGCTTTTTGCAGCTATTTTTCATCTCAAGGCCTCACTTTGTCTCTCCCACATTTTACAGTCTCCTCTTCCCCTGCATTTTCTTTCAAATCAGGGACAACTTGGAGGAGATTGCTGAAAGAATTAAAAGTACAGAGCCAAAGGAAAACTCTAAAGTAAGTGTTGTTTTTGAATATGTTATTCTCATTGAAAGCCTCTCAGGAAGCAAAATCAGATGTCTTTAAAAACATTTTTGAACAAAACAAAAATCCCCTTTTCCTCTTGTGTTTGGCAAATCACCTTCAGGCAGTTTGATAATCAGAAGAGGAATGCTTTTACTGAAAACTCAGGAGAGGATTTGCTTGTTGGCCAATTTACCCACTAAGCTATTGATCCTTCTGACCTTGGAGAAGAGAACTGAAAATACATGTATGACATCTAAGCACCATTTCAGCTTAGAAGTTGAAAAAAAACTTAATTTTATTTTTATTGTGAAAATTTACATCCAATCACAACTTTCAGTCAAGTGTCTTGCTGAGCCTGACATGTGCATTAAAATATTTTGGAAAAGGATCAGTGTGATGGTAGGAAAATGTTCTGGAGAAAGGCAGCTACAGAATTATTCCTTTTCTCATTGCATGAGACACAGTAGTGCTCTTTGGGCCCCAGGAGCTATAAAACAAAGTTTTACTGAGCACATCCTTTGCACCATCCTGATCAAAATTTCTGCTACGACAACATATTTTTGATCACTTTTATAACCAAATGCTTGTGCAGTGTTTTGGGGGTTGTTTTTCACACTGGTGTTATATATTTATAGTAAGGGTCAAGAAAAAAAGCCAGTGGCCCACTTGGAAAACACCTTCTGTAAATTTTGTTAGAACTTGTCCATAATTTTTACTCTTTGTACTATTTGTTCGGATCTTCACTTGTCTTTTTTACTGAGACTTTTTACTGAGACTCTGCCTTCTCCCACCACCATGGCTGTTTTGGTGATTATTGCAGACAAGCACTAGGAAAAGTTTAATAAAAGGAAAGCAGATTTTCCATAGGTTGACCTTTTCTATCCTTGCCTTTAAGCCAGTCTTTTTCTCAGGAACGGTTAGCATTGGCAAAGATGGAAAACCACTTGTGCTGAACTTGCTCCCCTGCCACCAGCCTTGTAGAACAGAAAAGCCCAAGAGTTGTACACACAATGATACAGATTCTTGTCTCTTCTTTTGCCTATGAGTTACTGAGAAAGCCCAGGTCTTTATTACCAGTGAACCATGGCTGGTTCTATGCACCTCAGCTACATTATGATGCTGCTCTGCCTTGTGCCATCAGATTAAATTATTCTGGACATTATTCAACACAATCTTAAAAGCTAAAACTAGATGTGGAATCTACATTCTAGTGGGGATAGATTTGGGGTATTCTTTCCAAATGAAAGTACCACATTTCTATGCTTGTTTCTCTTGTCTTGTGCTTGCTGAGCTATAGTCTTCCCTGCAAGCTTCCCCAGTTGCTGCTGATGACCAAAGTGGCCTGCAGGTGATTTAGAGAGCATGTCCTGACACAGTGTCCTAACTTAGCAGCAGAGCTACCTCAGCCACAGTGTGAGCTCCCCCAGTGTGGATCACAGCAGCCATAAGCAGCTGGGAACCAGAGAAAGTCACAGTTCAGGCTGTTTATGAGGCAAGAGACTCTTGATTCTTATCTAAGCTTTTAATGCTACTAAAAAAAGGAAGGAACTAAACACCTGAGGTTTATCTCACAGGGGTTTCTCAACAGAGATTTCACCTGTGCCATGCAGCAAAGCTGCCACACAAGGGACTCTTTCTCAAAAACCCCCAAAGGTAAAAATTACCTGCCTTAGCAAACACTGAATTTGAAGTTGTTCTTCCAGAGGAAGTTAACTACTGTTAGCTGTGTTAGCACTGTTGTTATGAAAACACCTCTAAGATATTTTAATGAACAAGAATTTTACTTGAGGACTGCAGACTTCAACAAAGTATTTTCTTGCCTCTCTGCTGCAGAAATATAGATGAGATTTAAAAGCCACAGTAATTTATGAGCTGTACTTAGAACCTATAAAGGGATATCTTGGATTCAGAATTGTTTCATTCCTGATGCGATTTAGAAGATTAAACTGTCATATTTTAGCACAGATAGATGATTGCTATAATTAATCATGTACCATGAATTCTATTATTTAGAAGCTACTTCATATAAAAGTTGAAAATAGTTTTTATACGTTGCAAAATTAAGTAGCTTTATAATTATATTTTATAGATATATGTTGATTTGTTTCATATGCAGAGGATATTTACTTTACAAAATAATCCAATATACTGAATGCATACCGCAAAACAATACAGTAATGGAGTGTTTGCTAATGACTTCAATTTAAGTACAGCCTGTCTAATAGCTGAGATAAGATGTTACTAAAAGAGTGTGCTAATGATTCGAAAATTACTACCAAAATTGTGTTCAGTCTTGGAGGGGTTGCAGACATAATTGTGCTAATAAATATACAAGTCAGCCCTGATTTTAAAGCTTGTATCCTGATTACTACAAGTTTTAGAAATCAGACAGAGCTAAATCATGCTGTTGTGCTCACATGAATAGCCTCTCTGGTGGCACTGCTCATTTGAGAAAAGAGAGCAAAAACACCCGTGCTAGACAGAAGCACATTAAACATTCATAAATGACTGGTTAAAATGCTTAACTGTGCATGTTCCTTCCAATTCTATCTATTGAAATTCGGTCTATATGCAATCCTGAGCATAAGTTTGGATGTAGGTGTATAGAATTTTAAAATTTGGCTAAGACAGGACTCCGATCCTATCTGTACCTTACTGTAAAGTATTTTGCGTGTACCAGTGTCACTGTCACCTTTTAATACATTATTTAGGTGCTCAAAGTGCTCATCTAGGAGAATATAAACCTGAATTCAATTTCTTCTCTGTCTGCATCCTCTAAAGTTAAGTCTTCCAGATTCTAAGAAAATTATCTAAAAAGAAAACTATTAAAGAGGATAAATAATAGCTTCTTATGGGAGCAGTGTCAGTTTGACCATGGCTCAAAACAAATCTGGTCTTGGTTTCTATTCTCTGCTTGGGTGCATGTGTAGTTTACCTTAAATAGGAAGAGAATAAAATATATTAAATAAATCTTGGGACAGAAACAGAACCAAAATTAATTATTCTCAGCAAGCCAGCCTCAACATGACACCACCCCAGAAGAGCCTTCAATTTGGTAATTAGCCTGTAAGAAGAGGGCTGCCTATTTGTGCCTCTGATGAGGCATGAGCATGATATGGGGTTAGGGCTGGATTATCTTAGCAGCACTCAGATATTCCTGGGAGTTGCACCATGAAAAATTCTGCAATCCCAAAGCAGATGTTTGGGAAGCTATGGTACTATTTCACAACTGGAACAACAGTTAGTAAATCACAATTTGGTGTCTAAGTGTGAAAATCTCCCAAAGCTTTTGCAGCCTTCTATTTCAATTGATGGCATTTCAGCTTGTGTTCTTGGAAAAAAAAGGTGGGGCTCTGGCACAGTGAATTTAATTTTTTTTTCCATTCAGAGACAGAATTAAAACCTCTGCAGAGCTGCTCGTAAGATGCAACATTTGAAAGTGTTAGTTCTAAACTGAAGATGTGAAAAACAGTTTGAACAGTTTGTCCACCACTTTCCCAGCAAGGTACGGATTGGGTGCTCCTTCTACTCCCCACTGTAGGGTGAGGCAGTGGACCAGCTAACCTGTATCTATGTCAACCCCCTCGCTGCAAATTGATGGCTGAGGTTGACTCCTAGTGCACTCCATTAGGACACCTGCTTTGCAAGGATGAAGTCAGTGGTGTGTGCTGGAGTGGCCTCAGGGCTGAGCTGGGAGGATGCCAAGGAAGGCAGATGTGCCTTTAGAGGAACAAGTGAAAGGGGCAGCACCATGGTGTACCTGCCTTAGTATTGCAAATTCCCTACTACTGACCAGAGAAGTGTTACAAAGCTCCTGACAGCCTCAGAGTACTGCAGCTGCAAGCCACAAGGAGCAGTGGTAAAAGGCTGTATTCAGCTATAGGTCAGAGAGAGAAAAGAAAGGCTAAGCAAGGAATATGGGAGGCTTAATTCACTTGGCCGCTTCCCTTCCCATTGCAGCTGCTCTACTTCAGGTTATTTACCAGGCCTGAATTCTTTCTTTATTCGTCATTGTTGACTGTAGCTAGCTTGCTCTGGGCTTGAAAGAAGCTGAAGAGTCAATTATGTGTCTGGGTGCTTTTGAATGCCTTAAGTGTGGTAGATGGCTGCAACCCCTACCGCTCGTGTCTAATGAGGCAAGGCAGAGAACTGCTGGCCTCTGGTCCAGCACAGGCCTGTGGAAACGCTCCAAAGAGCCAAACAAAAGCAAACAGGAAGGGAGAGAACCATGTCTCCACGGGTTTGCAGGGTATCTGCCGCTATAGCACTGTTCCCTCTGCCTCTCTGCCCACTCTGGAAATGTCCCTGTGCAGGGCAGGGGTGTTGCTCTGTGCCATCTCCAGTGCTGCCTAATGCAGGTGGACTATCTTCAGGTGGCTTCAAGGTTTTGGGCAGGTAAGTGTAATAAGCAGTGAATGAGGTGCTGGGCTGGAGGTATGGTACCCTGTCAGAGTTCCAGCAAGCACTCATGGTCTCTGACATCACTCACCACCTGCTCATCTGCTCGGTTCTATCTTGCGTCTGCTCACAAACTCTTGGGCTGACACAGTGGTGGTTACTGACATATACTTTACAGCATCATTTACCTCACCTCTGCTTCTAGACCCCAATCTCTTGGATTTAGCCCAGAGAGTTCACATTGCTATTCACCTCCTCTGACTCCTCTGGCTTGTATCTTAGTTAATTATCTGTAGACAAAGCCACAGTTGATGCCTTATCAACTAGAAAGACTGAATTAATCAGCTTTGTTTGGCAAAGGTTATAACAAGGGGGTGACCATCCTATCCATCTGTTCACTCATCTCATGAAGAGTAACCATAAAAGAACTCTTAAAAATCCTATTAATGGATTATAGGTCAATAACCTAGACACTCCAATAGCACTGCAAGGAATTATGGACAAAATATCTAGGATTAATGCATTTTCTGAATATTTTTATAGGGTCTTTTATAGATTTTTCCCTCTCAAATGCTAATGTGTTCTGCAAGTAGAAAGAAAATGGCTTTTTACTACTGTATTCCCTTGATGTGGCTAGGCAAAGCTGGGAGGTACCTAAAACTATGTAAAGGCATTGAGATGATCAATTCATATGTAAAGTTCAAGGAGGAAACCTTGGCCTTTTGCCTTCAGAAGTAATCATCCAAGTCACAGAACTGTCTCATCCTGACGCATGAGGAGTCTCATGCATTGAAATCCAAAAGTTCACCCAATTTACTACTGGTGATCAAACTGGCAAAATGTACTGAGGAAGCATCAGACAATTCACTGTGCAGCATGCCTTGCTGAGGTGAATCCAATCTACCTCAAATTCTGTCTTTTAGAAAACTGTTATACAAGTAGACAAAAAAATTCTGTCACTTTTTTTTTTTTAATTATGGAAACTTTCATTTGGAGGTGCATTGGAGGCAACCTATTCAAATGTTAGTACTCTAAACACGGTGTTTGTGCTTAATTTGGGGTAAGTACATCTGTGAGGCAGGGTGACCATTTATCTCTGTTCTTTTCTGCCTTGACTGCTGGACTTGACATCTCCAGTCGCTGCAGGGTAGGACACACACCCCCAGATTAGGGCACAATGAATGGTTTATCAAATCTTTGTCCCTGATGTCCATTAACTGAAAGAACCTGAAAGCCTAAGTATTGGAAACTGTAGGTTTATGCCATTGTGGAGATTTGTTGCTATTATCTACAGTGCTAAAATATTTTTTAAAGTTTTCACCTTTCCCTGCTATTATTTTACAAGAAAGAAAGGATCTGCAAGGACTGAGGATGATTTGGGCTTGGTCTCAAATAAATACTTGATCCACATCTTTTCTGGAACAATAAGTAATGGCAGGTGTTTAAAATACTGCATTTATGCTCTGGAATTAATAGTGGTGTTTTCCTAGGAATTTTTTCATTGGGGTCTGATTTTAAGCAGAGACAGTTTTTCTGTTCAGTAGGTATGCTAGTTCCCCTAGGCCTTTCTGTGCTTCTTCCAGGCTTGCAAAAAGGGCCCAATACCATGCCATGCTTTTCAGTCTCTCAGGATGAATATCTGGGCTCTTGCAGAGAAATTTCTTCCTGCTGCCTGAGGCATACCCACAGAACACTGATTCAAAGATCCCCTCCTCTCACAGGGCTGGAGCTTTACAAGGAGCTATCCTGCCCAAGTTGCTGAGGTTTCTTTTGCCACCTGCAGAACAAAAAATAGTTTACAGAACAACCCTTTCCCTATCCCTCCAGAGCAGAGAGTTCAAGGGGAGCCTGGAAAGCTGGCAACTAAATTCTTCCTCCTCACCCAGAGGGGACATCATCAGAGCACAGATTTATTTTTTTTTTCTCAGGAGCAACCCTGGAGAAATTTGGCAAGCAGAGCTGGAACCAGGCTGAGAAGCTGGGGACACACATCTGATGTGGCAAAGGTTCTTCTGGATAGCAGCAAGCAGCTCTAGCAACACCAGGGCAGCCACTGTCTCTCAGCACCATGCTCCTGACATGCTTCTGGATGTGTCTGACCCAGGAACTGACCCAGACTGCGGAGATTTAGCTTTGAGGTGTGAAAAGTGATCAGCATGAGCTCATCAGGCTGCTCATAGGACAGGATTCAAACACAGGGCTGTGTGGTGCTGCCAGGTTGTTTACTTATCACTTTGGCTTAAATGATTGCCCAGCAAGATCAGCGTTAATTCTCTTTATGCCATATATTACTTTAGAAAAAAAAAACCAACAAACTAGAATCAGCTTGAGAACATTTGTACATCTTCATGATATAATTTTGCACACAAATTTCTTCTGAATATCACAAATTCTTTTCTGCCTTCTAATTTCTGGGAAAGGAGATGTAAGTCCTAAAGGATGAACAATACAGGCATTGTCTAAACAGTTCTGTACAAATCTTCCTTGACCAACTCCCTAATACTGTGTCAGCAGTTTGTTTTGTCAAGGTCTTGTTTTTAACCTGAACCCACCTATCTTAATGGATGTTTGGTTTTTTTCTGCTTTCATATCTTAGTTCTTGTCTGTCCCACATTCCTTGTGGAAGCATACGAGTAACAGTTTTGATAGAGAATAAGACACAAACAGAAAGTGGCTTATAAAGAAAGATAATTTAGACAGTAAGGGGTGAGGCCAAATCCCTTCCACAGCTCCACTGCAATCAGTGTGACTAGTTGTGTGAACAAAGCAAACAGGATTTGGCTTTTGCTGCAGTCCCAGCCACCTTTTATCATTGGAGAGAGAGAAAAACACCATAAAATTAAATAGGTATCATCCTCCCTGCATTCCTAGTCTAACTATTTTAACTGGAATGCCTCATAAACAGATAAAGGCACTCTTGAGCTTTGGGATGATCATTTTTTAAATGACCATTTAGGACTGGATTATGGTTTTACATTTTCACCTTGGAGCTTTTAAGGGCTGTTTGGGACATTAAGTGCTAACATATCAGAGCTTAAACTGAAAGGCAATGTTGCTTGCGGTCGAACTGCCCAGCAAAATAATATAGTTTTGCTGCTGTTAATAGGTAAATACTTCCATTTGTGGAAGGAAAATGGTGATTCAAAATCGTTTGATGCCCCTTAAACTCTCACAGCAGCTGGATATTTTGCATTGGTTTCTATAATAATCTTGTGATAACGTTCCTATCCCGCAGGGGTCTGCTTGAATATTGGAGCACTCATCTTTTTTAAGTTTTGCATAATGTGAGATATTAAAATTAAGGCTGGTGTTTACTGTTCAGCTCTTACACACATATTCCACATTCACAGCTAGATTTTATTTCCCTTGGAAATGCTTTCTGTCCCTGCCAGTTACTGAATGCAATCAGATAGCTTTGCATGGGCCAGCATACCAATTAAGTACCGTGCCTGGGATGCACGCTGCTTCCTCCGGCAGAAGCTCAATGGTTCATCGGCAAGTGAGCCGTGTATATTGATAAGGAGAAAGCCTGAACCCACAATGGAGGCAGAATCTATTTCTCAAAAAACCTTTCAGAGAGTGGTTTGAGGGGAAAAGGGGAAAAGGGGCAGGCGACATGTAAAATGGATAGAAAAATGAAACAGGAGGAAAGATTAATGGAAGCAGGATCAGAAAAATATTCAATTAGAACTTGCAGGCCTGATCACATTGCTCTGTGTTATTGTACATCTTGTCATTTCCCAAATCTGTTGCTAAAGTGTTGGCATTTGTCTTCATTATGCAGTAAAATGGTATAATGAATAGGTTACAAATATGATGGAGGAAATGCCCTGGAATTATCACAATGCCTGAAAATGAAAAATGCCTTAATTTAAATTATTGGTGTGTGGCATCTGCCAAGTGCACAGACAGATGTGAAGAGTGTAACATGATTTTGTTCTGATGATGCCTTCAAAGTTTCTGTTGCTCTTCAAAGGGGTTTTCAGGCTGAATCCTTCCTTAAAAGCCAATGTCAGGGATGTGATACACAGAGAGCAGCATTTGACATATTTCTTAGCTGCAAGGAATTGCACAGCCTGATATCTTAGAATCTTAGGTTATATCTTAGGTTTTAGATATCTTAGGTATCTTTAGATATCTTAGGTTTTAGAAACTTCTTCAAGCAGAACTCCCCCATATTTCAGGTGGAGAGCTGGTTAATGTATAGATCATGTCTTTTAACAATTAAATTAAATTTGAGATGGGAAAAAGCTACTATCTCAACCTAGTTAATTAGACATGATTTAGTCTTCAAAATTGCAATGCTCCTTATCGACATGTTACCTTTCAAGCTCAATTTTGCATTTGACTGATTATTATCTTCTAGAAATACATTTTCAGGATATTTAAACCTAACATTTGGCCTACTTTAAAACCACAAGATTCTGAAAATCGCTACCAGTACATAATAAAGAATTTTATATTAGGACCAGGATAGGAATTAATATTTAACTAAAAGTTCAAATAAAATCTTAAATAATATCGAAGTACTATTTCAGTAGTAGGGATCATAGCCTTGCTTTTCCTAGACGTGTATTAACTTTAATAAAGCTTCTGAATGGCTGCAAGAACTGTCCACCCAGGCTGACATCCATGCTTCCAAACTCATTAAGAAGTATGTATCTTTGCTTCACTGTGAATGGTAGGTATATTTTAAACATGTAATATGCTGAAGTTGATAGGATTATCCTTTCAGAGGTTAATTCTAGTCTTACACTTCATAAACGCTACTAGATTCTTTGTGGTAATGTTTCACTGTTAAATTGAACAAATTTGAACCAGACTCAGAAAATTGATAAGATCATACCAAATCTCTCACTTCTCAGTCATTGTTGGGTTGAATTCAGCCTTGGTTCTGAGTAACCAGAACTTGCTACTATCTTACAGCTGTTTTGTGGCTTAGATATTTCCAAGTGGACAAGTGTCCACCACAGAAAAAAGAAATCACCTGTACAAATAGAGAGCTGCAGCAGAAGAGAGTTTATGGGCACTGGAAACAGACTAATTTCTCTAATCATTGGATAAAGTGCTCTGCAAAATGAAGTCCACATTTAAGTCTTTCTGGAAACACCTAAAATATGTAAATCCTGCTGTACCCCTTTGGTTGTGAGTAAGCTTCTGTAATGTCTTTCATGAAGTGCTGGTCAACAGCAGCTGAACACAAGCCAGCTGTGCCCAGCTGGCCAAGAAGGCCAATGGCATCCTGGCCTGGAGCAGCAACAGGGTTGTCAGCAGGACCAGGGCAGGGATTAACCCTCTGTACTTGGTACTGGTACAGCCCCACCTTGATTCCTGTGTCTATTTCTGGACACCTCACTACAAGAAGGACATTGAGGTGCTGGAGCAAGTCTAGAGAAGGGGAAGGAAGCTGGTGAAGGGTCTGGAGCCCAAGTTAGATAAGGAGAGGCTGATGGAGAGGGTGTTGTTTGACCTGGAACAAATGATGCATAGTTGTTCTCTACAACTACCTGTATAAAGGCTGGGTGAGGGTTAGTGTCTTCTCCCAAATAAAAAATGACAAGAGGAAATGGCCCCAGGTTGTGCCAGGGGAGGTTTAGATTGGATATTAGGAAATATTTATTCTCTGAAGGGGTTGGTGCACCATTGGAACAGGCCCCCCAGGGAAGGGCACCATCCCTGGAAGTGTTAAAAAAAGTGGATGTGGCACTTAGAGAAATCGTTTAGGGTTGAACACAGCACTGCTGGATTAACAGTTGGACTCAATGATCTTAGAGCTATTTTCTAACCTTAATGATTTTATGTTTCTATTCTGTGATTCTACTCTGTCATAAATTCGCCTAAATGTTGTCTTGGTTTTGGCTGCAATTATTTCCTTCTCAGTAGTAGTAGTACGTGAAGATGTTTTGTATTTGTGCTGAAAACAGCGTTAGTAGATGTTTTTACTCTTGGAATTGTTTCTTACCTAGTCACACCCATGTCTGCTCCAAAGCAATTGGAGACCTGGACAGGCAAGTGCAGTTTGCTTTACAGGTTTGACTGTATGGTGACAAGACAGCTGAATGTGAATTTTTGGGGGATTGTTGCTGGTTGTGGCTGGTCACAGTTGTGGAATAAGGCCAAAAGTTTTTAGTGCAGTGCCTCCAGCATTGCATTGCATCATCTGGTTGGACTTGATGATCTTAGAAGTTTTTCCAACCTAAACAATTCCACGACTCTGTGATTACTTCTGAGCAGTGCTCACACAGTGTCAAGGCCAGCCAGTGAGGGGGCTGGGGGTGTACAGGAGGCTGGAGAAGACACAGCTAGGACAGCTGACCCCACTGACCAAGGAGATACTCTATACCATATGGTGTCATGCTTAGCCTGTACAGCTGGGGAAAGAAGAAAGAAGAGGGGGGATGCTTGGAATTGCAATATTTGTTGACTTTCTTCTCAAGTAATCCTTGTGCATGATAGAGCTCTGCTGTCCTGAGGATGGCTGAGAGCACATGCCTGTCCATGAGACGTGGTGAATGAATTCCTTGTTTTGCTTTGCCTGCATGCACAGCTTTTCCTTTACCTATTAAACGCTAATTAAACAGATTCTCTTCCCTATCCTATGGAGGGGGTGGGGAGCAAGTGAGTGACTGTGTGGTGTTCCATTGCTGTCTGGAGTTAAACCACGACAAATGCGCATAAGATGAAATGCTATAATGTTTTCCCTCCCTTTGAAATAAAGCTCTGATCTTTACAGCTTACAAGTTAGCTCCCTGATGAACAAATAGTTCATTACAGAACTCATGTAATGGTAACAGTGTAGGAAAACATTTATAATGATCGGGAAGCCAGAACTAAAGAAGCAGGATGATGTCCATGTTTTTTTAATCATTATTTCTTAGCATAGTGGAACTGGTACAAAAGGGGAAAAAATAGTCCCCTTTCTGAAGGTTAAATCAGAGGGGAAAATCTCTCGTTGATCGGAATTGGATCTATATTTACCAGAAGGATTCATGGTACAAGATCTAGACCTCTGATTCTGATTATTTATCCATAATGCTGGGGAAACTTGGTTGTTGTGACATGCCTTGGGGAGGCAAAGAGTTACTTTTCAGATAAGCATTGTCCCACCCCAACTCCTTGTGAAAGGTGGCCCAGGAGTTCTGATTGGGTTTGAGTCCCTGGGGGTTTCTCCCTTCCTGTGTTTCTCATGGTCCCTGACCCTGAACTCCACCCTCAAAGGAGGGGACCCTCAAGAGTTCTGTCCCTCAAAAACCCCTGCTGTGCCTCTGTTCGGGGCTCTCTGCTCTGGATCTGAGTTGTTCCCATGCTGAATAAATGGTTTCATGAACAAGAGCCCATCTCTTTGGTGTTCCATGCTGGTCCCCAGAACCCTGCGGCTTCTCTGGACGAGATCCTGAGGTTGCGGACTGCAACACTTGGTGCAGAGCTTCTTGTGGTAGCTGGAGCATGGGAGTCCCATGTCCTTTTGCTGATTTTGCCCTGAGAGCCTTTTGTGTGTGTTCCTGTGCTTTAGTTTCCTAAATGTAGAGAGGGAGAATGATATCACTGCTGTTCCTAAATACAGCAGCATGAGTTAAGTATATTCAGGTTTATATACAAGTGCCTCACAGGGATGGCCAGCTAGGCAGACAGACCTCCTGTTACACATCATAGGATAAAAAAGATTAGTGAGCCTGGCTGCATTTGCTTTGCACTATATTTTTATTTATTTTCTTTCTCACAGGTTCCTGTTGATACCAGCATGGCAATGATATTCCCAACCTGCCAGCATAACCTTGGCCAAAAGTATCTCTGCCTTGCTGGAGCTCTGAGTCTCCAGGAGTAAGCCAAGAGCGGGGATGTGTTCTTTGGTTCCCTTCACCTTCTTGAGCCAGGGCCACACAGGACTACCTGGCAGACCCAGCTGAAAAAGTGTTGATGTTGAGTTGAGAATGACTGTAAGCAACAGAAATCTGATCTGCAAATTCAGCTTGGTATCTCTTTTCAGAAGGAAGGCATTACTTTTTTAATGGGCACTATTGGTGGACTGAGTATCAAAGTGGGAAATGTGGCAAAAGTAAAAAGCTGTATGCTTTCCAGCCATTTGAGAATAATTACACACCAATTAATTGAAGAAAATGACATCTGACACTGTCAGTGTTCTGAAGTGTCACATATTAGACCCCAAAAAGTAAATGAGACACATATTCATTTTAATTAAAATGTTATCAAGAGGTGCTGTTGACCAAGAAGCCCATTAACAATAATCTGCTTTAGTAACAAGTGAGCAAGTCAATTTATTGAACTGAACTAAAAAGCAAACCCAGTAACAGCTGCCCACTGAGCAAGCATTTGATCTTTCAGCTTTCTCTGATTAGCAGAGGGAGGCGTTTCCTGAATATTACGGACTTTTGTCTACTTTCTCACTACTTTGTGGTTACTTGTAGAAACTGTCTCCATGGTGCAATCGGCATTTGCTCATCAAACTTAAAAGGGAGCTTTACTAGCAGATCCAACTTCAAAGAAGACATTTATATAGAGAGCAGTTGCTGGGTACCATTATTTTCTTTTATGCCTCAGCTGTTAAAATCTTTGCACAGGATGGGCTGTTTTCCTTGGAGATCTGGCTTTTTTACAAACAGAAGTTAGTGCACGAGATTTGAGGGTTGCAACAGAGGCAGGTCTCTTGCAATGTAAAATTACACGGTTGCACAAATTTATGTCTTCAACCTAAATTCATTAACTTCACTGTTTAGGATTGATTACTATGTGCTAAGGAGCATTAAACTGGCCAGATACTTCCTGAGCAGATTTCCACCCTTATAGGAGATCTCAATAGGAACATAAAGCTGGCAATGATGACAAGTTACTGCTTGCACCAGGGAGCACCAGGAATTTTGATGAGGTACACTTTGTTCTGCTGTCAGCATCAGAAATGGCAGCAGCCCCACTGCAGCTCTCTGCCTGGGACATTTAGGGGAGCTACCACACCTGGCTGCTTCCTTTGGCCTCTTTTTGCTGGGCCTGTACAATGGTGCTAATTGTTTTTCATCTGAAGAAAATTTTAAAAATAACTTCTCACGTTCCTTTTGCTCTTGATTGGTGGAAAGGGACAAAGCCTTTGCTATGTGAGCAATAGGCATGGGAGATTTTCTAGAATCAGCCATTATTTCAGAATAAATTTTAATCATTTCCTGTGAAAAATTCCAAAAGCAGAGTGGATTTGGATGTCCAAAACACAGTACAATTGACAGTAGGTTAGTTCTCTTTTTCACAGGAAGGAGTTCAAAGCTTTAGATTCTTCCTGAGTCCATCATCAAGTGAGATGCATCAGCTTTCTTGAATGTGGGAGAGCATACCAGGTCCAGAAGCCCTCCAGATGCCTTTCTAGAAGCTCTGTTTTAATGGTTATGATCCAAGAAGAAGGAATTTTTATAGCAATTCAGCCAACTTCTATCTGACAGGACATTTTAGGTAGGAAAATGAATCCTGTCAAAAAAGCACTGATGCCTTTTAAGTTCTGCTGTGGACAATAGACAAGTCTGTCACTTACTGTTCAGAGGGCATGCCATGTTGGGCAAAACTGAAAGTCAGTGAGATTTAGTTTATTTCAGTACACTGTTTGAAAACAGCATCCAGTAACCACTGGTCCAGGAGTTCACCCAGAAGTGTATTTAAGGTAGAAGGAACCACAGCAGCTACTGAACTGGAAAAGATTGATGCTGAACCTGAAATAAAAGTTTCTTATTTTTTCATGTTTAATCAGTTAACAACCTTCTTAGAAATATAGACATGTTTGAAAATAATCTTAAATATTAGAATCTGAGGGATTCTTCTCATATTTTGTTGCAAAACATTTTAGAAGACTTGGCAAGAAATAAAGAAATGAAGTACTAAGGGAATGACTTCACAGAACTTAAAAATATCTCTTTTTAAATGAACTTCAGCACGATTTTTTTTTTTTTTTCTTTTGACAATTTTAAGGTACCTATATTGGCACTAGAACATTTGCAATTATTTCCAGTGGAGAAATTGGAGTGAGGACTGAGTAGATAGGGGAACACTTGAAAGAATTAATGTAATCCTGTTATGTCTGATCTGCTGTCCATCAGCAGGGAAGGTTATTGGCTCTATGAGACTGTTATTCTAACTAAGTGGAACAGTATATTCAAACTTTAAATGCTATGATAAAATAGCACCTAGAAATCTATGTTACTTCCTCCACACATTGTTGTTCAGTGAGACACTGGGGACTCTTCAGTTGTTTGCACTGAAGTCTTTTGAAGGTGCTTTAAAAAAATATTTTTAGTTGTTTGTAAACTGATGCATTTCATATTATTTTGGCATTTATGTTTCCTCGTATCACTTTTCATGGATATCCCAATCCATGTCCAGTGGCCAGTTTATTTCCCAAATACATGCACTTTATTTTTAGGACCAGTGGGTGGTTTCTCACATGGGTGAGATCTCACAGATCTTCTTGTGGGGATGGGGACCCAGCCCAGAGCTAAATGCCTTTAGTTTCACCAGAATAAGTAACAGGCACGAGCAGCCATCAGCCCTGTCACAGCCTGATTTGTGCAGCCTGATCTGTGCAGCCTGCCTGCACAGTGGAAAGTGGAAGAGTGAGATAATTTGACTTGGAGGCTGCAGTGGTCAGTGGTCCCAGTGGTCACTCTTGGCATAGAACAGCAGTTGGACTGAGCATGTTGCAGATGGTGTTTTCCTCCTACAATCCTTTCCTCAAGAAAGGATTGCCTGTTAAAGCCTGCCTGGTTATCTTTTGAAAAGGATAAGCAGAAATAGAGCTCACTGAGGATCCAGACCATTTATTGTGCTTTTCTGGACTTTTTGTGATGACTCAGCTACCATTTAGCAAAAACTCATAGGAATTAATTAGGCCTGTTGCTCATAATCAGTGGCTGACAACAAGTTATGTAAACTCTGCAAAATATACTGGGCGTGGGAGAAATTACTGCCTACGATAGGTTTAGTATTTAGGGGCTTGCTTTTTAAATTTTAGTTGTAACTTAATATTGCAAGAGTGGAGAACTTGGTAAGTTCTCCAAGGTGGTAAGTGCAATTGATGGTGAACACACAAATGGAGGTCCAGGCAACAAGTCTGCCTTTAGAGGATCTTCTACTTCTTTCCATTTGTTGCATAATATGTTAATAACATGAATCAGAGTGGTTGGACCTTACAGGATTTTTAAAATTTAAATGTGAATATAATTTTTTATTTTTACTCTAAATATAATGAACCATCTTAATTAAAGAGTGGGGGCAAAATCTGATGCTGTTTCTGGACAAGAATCTCATTAAGAGGGATGCACCTCTGGATTTTTAATTTTCTTTTAATGGATGAGAAAAAAATTTCAGAGGATCAATGGTGTTCAAAATTGTCTTGTCTTAGCCAAGTCCTTATGTGTGTATGGAGGAGGAAGTGAGACCACTGAGGATGAGTACTAGCTATAATCAGCCCTTGGTTTACTGGAGGATCTTTGTAAATTATAAGTCTTGTCCCTGTCCCCAGTAGCAGCATCACTGAGCTGGCAGTTCCATTCTCTAAGTCCTGAGCACTGATTCCAGCAATGTGGCTGTGGTCAGGAACCTATTTGTGCTGTGAGAGTGTGTGCTCTGGTCAGGTGAGATGCTTTTTGTGTAACTTCTAGTGGTGACCAGGGATAGGAAAATATAGAGCCATCCTCTTCATAACATACTTTTTAATACATGAAAAACATAGAGTATCAGCAAGGAGAGGTAACATATACTTGTTCAGCTAGGTGTTGCTTTCCAGATTCTCTCTGAGGAGCCAGGAGTCCACTAAACTGTACTGAACAAAAATATCCAGTACAAATTAGCTACTTTTATTACAGTAAGTTCCTATATTGCCAAGAAAAGAACAAAAATAATGATAGTAAATGCAAAATTTCTCCATCAACTTTCTCCATCATTCATAAAGGCTTTGGCAAGAAAATATGGATTGTAACCACGATGAACTGAAAACAACCTTACCAAAATAACTGAAATGTTCCCATTACCAGCAAAAGTGCAGCTATTACAATCTACTATTATGAGTGTAGTTGAAAGTGCAGATAAGGTTTGAATGTACAAAAAAGCCTCATGACTGGACATCTTGCAAACATTTCTGAAAACTGCTTCTGTCTTAGTTTCTGTAGTAATGCTAAAATAATGCAGTGTGAGTCAAGCCAAGTATTACTCCCTGTTCACTGCTTATGTCTTTTTCCAAATATCTTTTGGAAAGTTGTGGGGTTTTTTTTGTGGCTTCCTCATGCTTGTCTTGGGGCTAGTGAAAGAAGACACAGATTTAAAGTGCTTTCACAGCCTGGGCCATTGGCTACTGAATTTTCTAGTGGGCCAGTAGGCCTTTTTTTCCCCTCTACTGCTCCAAATCCAGGCTTATTGATGACTGTGGACAACTATCTGTGCTGACACCTGCAATGTTTTGCCTGAAATCTGGAGTTAATAACTCCTCTCAGCTTAGTGCCAGCCTTCACTTTCCCATTGACAAATGTCTGCTGCACTTTTTAAGCTGGAAGGGGGAATAGCCCCTTCTGCTGCTGCACTGAAGCACCTTCTCTCATTGCCTCAAACTACTGCAGGAGAGGCACTTGAGCTTCTGTTTATAAATGTTCCAAACAAATTTCATGTTCCCCAGCTGACTAAAGGGTTTATTTTCTGGAAGGTAATCTGGTTTAACCTGTCACTTTCAGAAGAACTCATTTTGTTTGGCAAAAGTACACTTCAGGAAAAAAGGAAATAGGTTTTTAACTGGACATAACACCAGATGGATACATACTAGTTTTCACCTACCTTTGAGAACAATCATGAAATTTAGCAGTGAAAAAGAGCATGGGAGCCAAACCATAATCTGAAGGTATAGTAAAGACTGCATATATCTTGTCTATGCAGCAGCAATGTTTTCTAATGTCTTTATGAATGAAAAAAAGATGAAGCAACTTTCCCCTTTATGTGTTGTATTTATTTGATAGAGCAATTAGCACAGTTTAATTAATTTTCTCTTTTAAGAATCAAAAATGCTTTGACTATGCTCTTTAACAGTTGTTTTATTTTTGTTGAATTTGACATTATCTGTCACCAAGGTTAAATAAGGGAAACACTGCCTACTGGTAATACAACAGAAAGCTTTAGTATAAAATCAATATTGTTTTAAGGACAATTTTCTCTAATTAGATTGAGATGATAACATGACTGATCTCTCAGGAAGTAAATTAACTTTATATATATATGCAGAATTTTGGTTAAAGTATCATTAAAAAAGGAAACTCACCTCAAATCAGACAATTCTTATCCTGATTCTGACTGACTTGATAACAGTAGCAGGGATTTTCATTTGAAAAATATCAGATTCTTCCCTAATCTATTATTCATTAATGTATTTATGTGAGTGAGTGATTTAGATGTAAATATAATCTATTACCAAGGAAAAAGAATATGTCAGTGCAATGGACTTGTCAATATGTTTTCTGCCATTAATATCTGTCTGGGCTGAAGAAGAATGTTTTTTTTGTTTGGGTTTATTTTCCTAAGACGATTCATAATTATGTGATATAAAATAATGTCAGTATAAGATTGGCTGTAACTTGTAGGAATCTGTCTGAAGGCAGGTTTCAGAAGACTCTGGTTAAGTGAAGATGCTAGTGGCAGAAGCTTTCATAGGATCATAGAAACACAGAGTACCCTGAGTTGGAACAGGCCACAAAGATCATCGTGTCCAACTGCTGGCCCTGCACAGGACACCCCAAGAGTCACATGCTGTGCCTTAGAAATTGTCCAAACACTTCTTGAGCTCTGTCAGGCTTGCTGCTGTGACCACTGCTCTGGGGAGCCTGTTCCAGACCCCAGCCACCCTCTGGCTGAAAAACCTTTTCCTACTCCTTTGAGTCAAACATATGTTTCAATAGCAGAAATCCAGTGAGAGATGATGTGAATAAGTAGTGAAGTAATGAAGATGAAATGAAACATATGCATTCTAGAGATGTTTCTCTGCAGTAATACAGAGATTCCTTTGCATATGGGTTTCTGGGGAAAAAAAAAGGAAATATTCAGCTTCAATACAAGGACATGGAACTCAGCAGAATTAATGATTTCCTGTGGATGCAGAAAAGTGACTCATTTTCTACAAGCCATTAACTCCTCCACAAGCAAAGAAAACTATTGAAAGTCCTGTCCAGAACCAGGGACACAATTAGAAACTGTGCTTTAAATGGTGGACATGATTTTATTGTCCTTTGCACTGTAGGTAACCCAGATTTATCAGCCAAGATTTTTGACTGATTTACCAACACTGGATCAATTTTAAGCTTTCCTGTGCAGGCACAGCCACTTGGAATAGTGCAGGGTTGAGCCCTCGCCCCTTGCAGAAGGAGCACACAGTGTGCACTTTAGTATCTTTATGTTCTAAGACAATTTTTTCAAGTCTGGACGATCTGATGTGATCTTCTGTTCTGCCTGATCAAATGTGAAAGGAAACACAGAAAATCATTAGTATTAATCTGGTCTAAAAGACAGTGCTCAAAGTTGGATGTATCTATATATTAAAGACTTAGTCAATAAAAGAGAAAAACAATTTACAATTGCTTGCAATATGTGAGAAAGAACATGGCTGAATTTGTTGTCTACACCTTCTATTTACATTTGTGATTGAATCTCAGTAGCAGATGATTGCAGCACATAATTTAATAATCAGCTCTTGGATGGTTCTGTAAATATAGTAAAGATCACAATCTCATTTAGGTATGTAGCTTGTTGAGCAGATGATAAACAAACCAGGAGACTGATAAAAACAAAGCCATGACAAAGAAAGTGTTGGAGATTTTCTTGAGTTTTTAGTGAACATTACATCTGAACCTAAGTATCTCTTCAATCTCCCTAGGGTCAGAGGAGGAGAATCAAAGGAGAATGGGACTCCAAATCTCCTGAGAAATGAGGTGAAAAGGGCATCAATGAAACCAATTTCAAAATCAAATTGCTATAGGTTTTAGAGATACTGATAACCTGCTAATACTCCAACAATAAAAAAGCAGATAAACAGCAACACCTGTTCCTGTTTTCTCTTTGTCATCAAGTAAGTAAAGAGGTGTCCTCGTTTCACTGATATTTAAAATGCTTAAACATTCAGTGGCAAAAAGAGAAACAATGATTTAAGGACAATCATGGTGGCAAACAATCAAGTGAGACAAGGCTTTGGCAGGAAAAAAATACTTTGCAGGACACACAGCTGTTTTTATTTCTTAATGCTCCCCAAACCTTTTTAGGTTAATAAACATTAACATCACTCCAGGTTAATATGGCTGTGACATTCATCTACTTTTCTATTGTCTCAGTAGCATTAATGACAGAGTCAGTTTAAAAGATCAAATTAAATGATGCCACCAAAAATGTCAGCTACTGCTTTCACCCTTCACTGTGGAGCTGTGATGGATGACAGACCACCTTCTAGATTGCAGATGAATCAGACCCTGCTCTGATGGTTGATTTGGCTTATCCTCAAATGGAAGTTAAATCCGTAATACACCTTCCTTTTGCTGTGCTGCCTTAGGGCTGTCTGCTTCAAGAATACTAAAATAATCACAGCTGCAGTGTGGCTGCACATCTTTAGGTTCAGCTCCATCCTCTTTGGCACATGGTTTCTGTGACCTTGGACACTCAAGTAATCTCTCCATATATTATTCTTTTTTTCCTCTTTTGTCAGTTTTGATTTTATAATCTCCAGGGCAGAGAAGCCTGTTGCTTATCACAGAATGAGGGTATCTGGCTACTATTGTCATGCAAAATAAATTATGAACTGAAGTTATTAATACTAAATGACTTACACTGGTAGAAATTTAGCATTTAATTACTCTTCCGTGTTTAAAACTGTATTCTCTATCCAGTTGTTTTTACAGCAGTTTAAGGCAAAAGGGCATGGATTTGAAGCTGCAATGAAAGGGAAGCAGTGACAGCTGCTGGGTTTTCCAGTAGGCCACAGAAATTGTTTGGGACTGTGCAGTCATTAGATAGAGCCTAAAAGTTTTACCACCTAGCCTAAAATTTAAACACTGTCTGTCTCAGCTACTTACATGAAGTTACAGTGTGGTCATAAAGCAGTCAAATGCTGCCTCTGGGTTCACCTCCCATCCTGGCAGAGCAGCAGTTCCATAGGTCATTGCCACCTCCTCAGCCATCAGCAAAAGTTGCTCTCTTCTTCTAGACATCTTTCCCTGAACTGCTGTCAAGAATTGACCCTGGTTATATATCTGAATGGCTGCTTTTTGTGTTGCCCTGAGTCCATTTTCACAGCATCTGGAAGAAATCTGAAAATGTACTTTTTCACAGGTGCACACTCTTGGATGGGGTTAGTGGGTAGCATCACTGTGTTTGGCATTTTGCTGGGTGCACTTTTCAGTGCCTTAATTTTCCCCTCATGTCCCTGTTATTTTCCATCATTTTCCTATAGTACAATAGAATATACTATTTTGCTGTTATTGACAAGCAAATGGAAGAGACTTGAATAAAATATTGATCTCAATATTCGAGGGAGTAAATGTGTGGGCAAATGACATTTCCTGTGGCTTTGGTGCAGTAAAAAATGTAGGAAATGTTGCTTCTCAGATCTAGTTGTGTTTGCAGCCTATCACCTAAGTACCAGATGAGCAGAGGCAGGAGGAATGTTAGCAGGGATAAAGCAGTCTTGGCCAGGACTTCCTTGGGCACTGAGATGCACACAGAAAATAATGCACCCTCTAAAATGCTTATGCTAAAAACTTTTTATTCTTTGATTAATGCATCCAGCAAATCTTAACTCTTAATAACTTTGTGCTGCCAGTACCTGCTGTCCTGTCAATGCACTCACACACACGGCTCAGGAGGCAATTGTTTGCTTTGCAGCTGTAATTCGGCTACATCGCTTTAAAAGTTAGTCGCAGTTGTTTCTTGGAGGGTTTTGTGTAGGTTGCTTTTTCTTTTAATGTGCTTTCTGCAATGCAGCTGTGTCTCGCTGGCAAGCAGAATTAGTCTGTAAGCTACTTTTTTTCCCCCCTGTTTTCAAGTATTCATTCTGCATCTGCCATCTCTGCAACAGGGACTGTCCAATTTGCGAGTGGGCACTGTTCCATTTGAACAGACGGGGAGGAGTGGAGACAGACAAAAGATCATATGGAGTAGTCGGCTAAAAAGTGTGGTGGCGAACCTGATCAAGTGGCATGGATTTTTCTTTATTAATGTCTTGGGCTTTGCCTTGGTTTTGTTTCTTTGTTGGCTTTTTTAAATATAAAACTTAGAAAATCCTTCATAAATTCCATTACAGAGCAGCCATGAACACAATTGACAGTAATGCTGCACCCTGAGTGAATGTAGGGTTTGAAAACAGAGTTTGACCTCTCTTCTCAGGCTGTGATTTCTTGTTCAAGGGATTAAAACAAACAAACAAAAAAAACCCCTACTTTATTTTTGTTTCCATGCCTGTGTCTAAAGTGTATTCAGAAGAATTCTTTTCAGTGGTCATGACATAAAGGCTTACACAGCAGTGTGAAGATCTGGAGTCTAACTCTGTAACTTTTCAAAGTGAAAAAAGCTTCCAAGTTTTTAAGCTAGCTATACAGCTGCTTAGACTGGAGTATAAGGGGTAATTTAAAAATCAACCCCTGCCTCTTCTTATGTTATTACAATGTAATCTGGCCACAAGGCTCAGAAAAATATTTTATCTGAAGCGGATTTTTTCCCATTGTTTTATAGCATTTGTTCTAAGCTTTTCCAAAACCCTTTTTGTTTTCAGTTGCATGGTGTTAAGTGTCATAGTGTACAGAAGGTTTAAAAAATAACCTAACTTCTATTTCTTGCCTTTTTCATTTCCTTGTTTTTCAATCCTAGCCAGTTTCCATCTCCTCTTTCCTTTGCCCTTGACTAAGCAAGCACAATTTAATCAGATTTATTGGGAGATAGGAAAGCAGAAATTGAGAAACAGATAAGAGAAGCAATTCAGCATGGTTACAAGTTACTCATGAATCTCACAACCAATGTGAGAACATTTTGGGGGCCTTGTTTACCCTCATGTAGTCCTGTGGGTCATTTTAAATTGTTGAGTCAAGTAATGTTTTGGGTGGAAAAAAACATTATTTTCCTTTCTCTTTCTTTTTTTTTTTTTTTTTCCCAAAGTTATTTGAAGACAAGTTGTATTTTTGTTTCTTAATAGCCTACAAAACCTCCATTTTGATAGGTTGTAATGACTTGAACTTCTGTGTTTCTGAAGAGAATTTACATTCCTAACAAAATATATTAGAGCCTGTACTCCTGTACTCCTGTATTCTCTAAATTTGAAAATTATATAGCAATGGGTACATGATCATTTGGTTTCTGATAATTTTTAAATGTAATAGATGTGGTTTTATTGTTTTTAACACTGCACAACTTTTATTCATAGTGGTTGCTGGCAAAAAAAAATTACCTGTCTGGATAGATGAGAGTTTATCCCCATGTGAAATCCTGTCTTGGTAAGATGAATAGTAGGTTGTGTTGCTGACTTTTAAAACTCCAGACTTTGGTGCATACTAGGTCAGGAGCAAAGCTGATTTACCATATCCTAAAATTATGTTTTAAAATTAAACTTCAGCTTTT
Organism: Cyanistes caeruleus; assembly: GCF_971803275.1. Lineage (NCBI taxonomy): Eukaryota > Metazoa > Chordata > Aves > Passeriformes > Paridae > Cyanistes > Cyanistes caeruleus. Next base: position 36,945,723 of record NC_141704.1, on the reverse strand, counting down.
TATTTTACCAGGTTATTTTAGAACCCATTATTGAAAAGCAAAAAAGCCCAGACCAAGTTTCAGGAGAGTTGACAATACTAGTGCATTCTTTCCTGCTAAAGTTTATTAAGTAGGTAGATTTTAATACCCTGAACTACACAAGTGTTGCCTCATTTTGTGTTTCAAATGGGGCATATGTTAAAGTTCCAGATCTGAGTCTCTGGATTTTTTTTTGTTTGTTTGTTTGTGGATTTTGTTACAGTTTTTTTGTTTGTGTGTGTGTTTTAATGAGAATTTCAGTTCTTAAAAAATCTAAGTAATTTTTTCTTAGCTTTTCTACAGAGAGGAAAACAGGAAAATGTAACTTGAATGCATCTTGCAGGCTTAGAAACCTGACCTGCAAATAAAATCAACCTGAAGCTTTTTAGGAAATCTGGCAGAGTGGAATCCATACTCTGTTGAAATCAAATCTCCCATCTACTTTTCTGAGAATAAGTCTTCATCTCACATGTTTAAGGCGAATTTATGACTCCTGAAGGTCATGCATTTGTGTGTATTTTTAGAATGCTTGGAGTTGATATTGTCCATAGTTTCTGTAAAACCTTCCTTCATATATTCAGCTGCCTGAAAAAAGAATTTACCCTTCAAAATGGAATGTAGAAAAATATGATATGAAAAATACTGACCCTTAAATTCTCCATGCTGGTCTCATTTTATATTGCTTTTGGGTAGCTGTTACAAAAGGTGGTTCAATACCTTCTCTTTCACAGGCAGAGACTGGAGATTCTTGACTGGGAAAAGTCTTGTTGGCTGGATAATCTGGCTACTTTGCCGAGCTCCTCAGCCTTTTATTTTAATTTCTTAAGACAGCCTTGCAATTGTCATTTGTAATTTTGACTGTGTGTGTTTTGACATCTGGGAAACAAGTGATTCCATGGCTTTTTGAACACCTAGTGTCAAAACTGATGTACAGGAGCCCTTAGCAGAGATTTGAAACCTTGGCACTGCACAGCACACCAAGCATAACCGGTTTCAGATTTACACTGAATCATTTGTCTCAGCTGCTACAACCCTCTCCATCAAAAGGCATGAAAGCACTAAACTTCAAGGAAGATGTGTTTTTGTTATATGAATCCCGGTGCCTTTTTCTTCCTTCACCTTTACACCAGCTCCTCCCACATATTTTCCAGTTGCTTCAGATTACAATGATTTCAAAAATCCATTTTATTTCTTTGAATTGACTAGGGAATGTGCAAAAGTGTGGCAGCTGTAATTCGGAGTTTACAGAGTTTCTTTTGTATTGAAGTCAACAAGGGAACAAAACAATTTAGTTTCCAACTTGCATGATAAAACACACAGTCCTGTGGTAGTATCTCCAGGCAATTCACAGTATACTCCTACTAACATAGTCTCATTTGTTAGAAATATGTGAGCTGTGTCTATTGCTACATAGAAATATCAGTAATTTCATGTATATCACTACAGAAATAAAAGATATCCAGGAAATCACTGCAGTTATAAAATTACTTCCATGTAGCTCTCATCCTAGAAAGAAGTTTGTTGGAGAAGTTAAAAATATTTTCACAACCTTGCTGATACACAACCCCAGAAGTCCTTCCCACTGAAGGCAGGACTTTTATATGTACTGTATGTGAATACTTTTATATGTAGAATTAATGCAGGCCTAAGAAATGAGGTTTTGTTGCCCACCCACTGAAAACAAGAACTGTTTCCTTCCAGCCCAGTACTGACAGAGGAAGGAATGTAGATCCTCATGCCTGGGAATCACACAGATACTGTCATTCTGGCAAACACTAGGCTTGTCCCTCATGGCAGGGAACGTGCTGTGACTGCTCCTTTGACTGGGTCAAGAAGCTGCAGTGAAGTCTGTGGCCTTACAGGTGTGAAAGGGAGGCCTTACATTCCCCCTTCTCACTCCACACTTTTCTGTAACAAGCCATCTGCAGGGGAATACTAACAATATGCTGCGCTTTTGCATAACGCACAGAAGGCAGTACTGCACTCACAGTGCTTTTGCTTTCAGTGATGCTTTCAGAAGAACAGTGGATGATTTACTACAAGCCAGCTATTTGTATGCATTGACATCTATTTGTAAGCTGAAGTAGGGAGAGAGAGCAGCAAGTAGTTTCTGTCCAGTCTTGTCTCTAGTGCAGAGCTAGTGCTGTCCTGCAGCTCACAGCCACTCTGGATGGGTGCTCAGTGACAAATTTGCAGTCACGTGGAGGAAATAGACCTGAATTCCACCTGTTCCCATGCTGAATGTCACAAGCTGAGGTGTCAGGAGTACATTATGGATCTGTTTTCTACTCTTTGGGGCTGTTTATTAAGCAGTAGACACTGCAGAGATATTCTGGTTACCAAATGCCTGGTAGTTGTTTCAGCAACACCCGTGGGAAACAGTAGCCTCAGTGGGGACAGGTAATGTTTCAGCTAGGGGTTTGGATGGTACAGGAAGGGAGAAAAAATTTGATGTCCTGTTGAAAACATGAGAAAGAATACAAAGGAGGAAGAGAAATAGCAACAGAAGCAAGATAACTGAAATAACAAAGTTTCAGTTCTTGATGATGATGAGGATGATGAATGTGAAGTGGGTGGTAACTTTCACCACTAGTTTTAGACTAGCAACCATTTAATTTTCATTGCCTGATGAAAGACAGGAGGGTCTTTGGAGGCATTGAAATATAGTGATGTAAATATGCTGCTTTTTTTATTCTCCCTTTCTTCAGGGGAAGAGACCACCAGGTCACAGGATGTTTAGGTGCAGCATTGGGCAGTTTCCTTTTCATACACAGGCCCTTACCCCCCCTGCTTTAAGTTGCTATTAGATGAAAAGGCACTGCTCTGAGATATATGGGTATTATCTTATATTTATAAGGGGACATTGCATGTGATCATTGGAAAGTGGGCAGGGGTGAAAAATAGAGTAGGAATTTAGGACAAAGATAAAAGTACAAGAAAATAAAGGGTAGCCCAAGGGTAAATATTTTGTATATTCATAATATGAAAAAAAAAACATTGACAACCTTCACAGAAGATGATTGGTCAGATGGGGCCTAAATTATTAAAGAATTGCAAATACACTGGCATACTAATACCATGGAAGAAAAATACCATACCATGATCACAATTTGAGAAGAATTCACAGTATGGAAGTACCCTGAGAACTATCACAAGAAAACAAGGTGACATCTTTAGCAGCTGGTGTGTAGTGCTGGCTGTAGTTCAGTAGGTGATTTTTTTGTTGTCTGGTACCCCAAAAGCAGAATAGGAGGGGCAAGTCCCTTGACCCTTTTAACAGGTCTAGAGGAAATGCCGTGAAGCTGAATCAGAGGAGGTTTAGGTTAGACATCTGGAAAATATTTTTCACCCAGAGCACTGGAAGAGTCTCACAACAGCAAGCCTGACAGAGTTCAAGAGGAAATTGCTCAGTACTCTCAGACACAGGGTGTGACTCTTGGGAGTCCTGTGCAGGGTCAGGAGATTGAATTAATGGTCCTTCAAACTCAGCATGTTCTATGACTTGGTGATTCTGTGATTTGGTGATTCTATGATTCTGTGATCTGATAGGGCTGTGGATTGTCTTATGTTTCATCTTTTTAACCAGAGTTTGACATGTAATGGTGATACCTTTGAAAATGCACCTGCTCCACAAAGTAGTAATTGTAAAAGCACTCTCAGATTCTAGTTGTTTTCATTCTCACAGTTTATGGCCTGAGAAGACAATTGGTCTGTAGCTTAGAGAAGAAGCTGAATACTTTTTAAGTTTAGCCATGTTTCTCCTGCATATTACTTCATTTTCTTTTTTCTTTTTTTTTTTTTTAAGCCATGCCTATTAGCCAGGGCTTTATTTCCTTGACTGCTCCTTTCTAGGTAATGAAAAGAATAGTACGATTTTCTGTTTTCTAAAGATAGTGTAAGCAGCACAAGCCTAGATGCAAAACATTTTTGGATTAGAGATCATCTTTGTGAAGTCTGAAGTAGATTTTTTTCCAATGCAATGAATCACCCTACCATTGCCCACCTAATTATTCTGGATTGTTCCCTTTTGAGACCATAAAAAGAGCAATGAAGTTGGTGCAGTTTTCACTTTTCCTCCAGGAGAGCTCCCATTCCCTCCCTAACTGCTATTTTTCTTTCTAAGATGTGTTCATTGTTGCATTTGCTCCTTTGGTTCACAATGCTGCTTACTGCAGTGTGAGCCCACTCTTAAACATGGACTCAGAATAGGAAATGAGGAAAAGCTGCTAAGTGTAGCTGTCTTCATTGTCTTTCCCAGGCACCTGAGGTTTTTCATTCTTCATTTTGCACTCCTGGTTGTTGATTTTAAAAGAAAGGAGATATAGTTCTCTCTAAAAGAAGAGATTTTTCTTAAATTAAAAAAAAAAATAATAATTGAAACTCATAACAATCTAAATTCTGGTGCCCAAACTGAATGGTAGATATGGCAATACTAGTATTATTTTTTGTGATGAATTTCAGAAATCTCAGAATGTTTTCAAATACCTTCACTAGCAATTTTGTCCATTTTTACCCTCTAGTTCTGCATAAAGAAGGCTTGGCTACTTCCAGCTGGACTCTGTGCCTGACTGGGGAAGAGCTTCAAGCAGGTTTACTGTTTCCTTGCTTGACAGAGAGATGAGACTGACACAATTGTCTTGAAGCTGAGCTTGATGATATTGCACTAAAGGACCAAAGGATCACACAAAAAGCTGAATTCAGGTGTTCCAAAGGGAGCAGTCACCAGCAGCATCACCTGGCAGCTGTTCCCAGTGCTGGCTGATGCCACAGCAAGGGGGCACGGGGAATGTTTGTGGGCTGAGCCGCGGCACTCCCACCTGAGCTGGGACCATACCTGCAGGCTGGCAGCCAGGAATGGAAACTGTAAAGCACCCAGACAGATTGTCAAAGGATTTCTACTGCCCTGGTCTTCCATCCTTGGCACCATTGCTTGGATAGTAGTGGTTTGAAGATGTGTCATGCCTTAAAGCATGGCAAAGGAAGCAGGGGAGGAGGCAGCAGATGCCACAAGGGGGTCAACTTTACCCGTGAGCCAGAGGGAAGAAATGGATCTGTGATGAATCAGACAGCTTCAACTAGACACCTGAAATAGTATTGTTTATATTCAGCCTCTCTTCTGCCAGTATAATACAACATCCCTGCAAAGGTTAATCAATTTGAATGCTAATATAATTCTTATTTTCCAACCATTATCTTTCAAATATATGATGTGCACTTGTCATCTTCCAGAATTAACAACATGACAAGTTTGAACTTTTAAAAGCAAGACACTTTTTGGTTATTGGAGAGCAGAAAAAGGTCACAATGCTTTGTACAAAACAGAACCATGTACACTTCCAGGCCCATAATTTGACTATTCTTCTTGATAATTTATAAAGCATGGAGGAAAAAAGTAATTCAGTAAGAAGAGGGGCTGTTCTGCTTATGGTACGGCATAAGAGGAATTATTATATGGAAAAAAAGAATTATCTGTGTAAGTTGACTCTTGCAGCCTTCTTCTGGTTGGCACAATATAATAATTTCATTTGTTTCCTAAGAATGAAACACACTGGACCCAATTCACCATTCTGCCTGATTCTCTATAGAAGTTATTTTTTGGTTGCAAATAATAGTCACAGAGAAATGAGAAAATGTATTGGCATCAGTGTTCCCTTGATCAGTGCAAGGCAAAGGAAAATTCGAGTATTTGCTTTCTGCTGTGGCTGCTATTGTCCTTGGGGACTGCTGAAACTTTAAATCAGAGTCCTAATTGGCACTCGGATAGCCATGAAATACCAGAAGCTTCAAAAGGAGCTTAAGAGGGTAGTTGCTGCCTTTTCCCTGCTCCATCCTTTGCTATCCAAGGCACAGACATAACAAGGATTTGGGAGGTAGAGTTATCAGCATTACATCTTGCTGTGTGACTGGCTCAGACTTTGTAAGACTAGGCACCCCTGAGCAAGGAGCTGACATTGAAGTCATAAACCTGCAGCAAATTACACTCTGCAAGTGATTGGAAGTGTGACATGATTTGCCCCGACTCATCCACTGTGCTTTTGCTGCTCTTCAGGTAAGCCTGCCATGCTTTTAAGAGTTGTGTTGTCATTAACAGCTTTTTTAAATCGAGATAACTTGCAAAAGTCACTATGTTCATGTGCCCATAGCTTAAATAGCCAGGAAGGGTGGGATAGGAACTCAAGGGATGAATGAATGAATGAATGCCACTTGTAGGAGACTGGAGGCAGAGATACTCCCTGCTTGGTTGGTACAGATGTACATCCCTGGTTTGGACTTCGCCAGTTCGGAGCAACTTGGTTGACTAATGGCTCCCTCCCCTGCTCCCTCACCTCTGATACACAATTTGAATTTTATTCATCTGGCACCAAAACCTGCTTTTATCAGAAAGCCCCCTTCACACCTGTAGCAATCAGAGTAGTTAGTATTCAGGGTAGTAGTGACCACAAAGCATTGATAGAGTTTTGCTGATCTGCGAAGTTCTGGTCCCAGTGTTTTTGAATCCACTCTTGCACCGAGCAAATGTGATGAAGTAGGAGCAAGCACAACTGGGGCTGTTAGGCTGTTTTAGTCTAGCTGGATGAAGGCAGCAATGGCTGTTGGAAACCAGGGAAATTGATTTTCTTTTACATCAAATATCATCTAGTCCTAATTTAATTTCTCCAGCTCAAGGCTGTCCCAGCCGTTGAAAGCTGCTCTTGGTGACGATGTGTACACCACTGGAGAGACAGCACAGCTGGAGTAGATGTTCTCTCTCCTTTCTGCTGGCAAAATGAAGGAAAGTGGGGAGCCCTCTCTAAATCTAATGCCAAGGCAATGAAAGTTGTTCTAAATTCACTTGAAATAGATGAACCTTTACTTTCAGTAGAAAACAAGTTTTCCTTGTGCAGTGACACAGGGTGAGTCTGCTCAACAAAGTGGGCCATTGAAGGCCTGGATATTTTGAGCAGGTTTTGCTGGGTTTTAAAGAATCCAAAGAGACTTCAATCCTGAAGACAACCAGGAGGACTGAACCCCAACGAGACCCCCAGAGCTGGTGCCCTCAGATACTCAGGGTAGTGTATTTAAGTTAGGTATGCTGAAACACTTCTTGTTTTGTTCTTTTTCAGCCGATGCAATGTCAGTCAGGCACGAGTACTGGGAGGTGTCAGGGCCCCCCGTTAGTACCAGGTGAGGTTTACTTCAGTGCTTGGCAAAGTGCTCCAAGTGCTGAACCACCTTTGCTCTGAGCCTCCTATCCCAGTAGTCCCAAGAAAGGCTTCCTAGAGGACAGATCTGGAATTTTAATGGGAAGCCAATACATTTGGTAAGAGACACCAGAAAATTTGTAAGGGAGGAGTCAATGCCATTTGTACATCTTTGAGTCTGGACTGAAACTCCATTGTCTGGAGTAGGTTGATCGTGGTTTTGAGCTGTTTTTTTGTGGTTGTTCAAGAGGCTATAGCTATTTATCAATCCTGATTGTTCAAGAGTTATGTCACAGAAATGGCGTTTTACAAGGAGTATGGGATTCTGGTTACTGAAAAGCAGAGAATACAGCTTTATCTATTTACATCATTCCCTTTCCTGCAATTAGGCACTCACTGAGCCTGTATATCAGAATGCCATCACTCCACAGAGCTGGGACTGGTGCTGAGAGATCCTTGTGGCTGTGCTCACCTCACCACCATCTTGATCAGCAAGCTCATCACCTTTCTCTCAGAACTCTTCCCTTACCCCTTTTTGCCACAAAAGTGTGTGCATGTGTGTAAGAATATAGAAATAATGTCATCAAGCACAACGATAAAATAAATAAATATAGAAACAGTGAAAAATAGCCGTGGGAACTATTTACTAACCCTCATTTAGTTAGTTCTTTGTGAATTTTCATGCATCTGTATTATACTAGTATTAGCTTGCTCTCTACTAAGAACATAAAAGTAGGTTATGGCTTTTTGGTTGTTTTGCTGGGGTTTTTTAAATTATACTTGACTAATTTTGTGTGCAGTATTTTCAGCCTCCATCAAATGGAATGGCTTGCTCCTTTGCTTTTCAGCTGTGGAAATGCAGCCTATAGTCAGAGTTAGGCTCAGTTTTTCAGGGTAATACCAGTTTTACTAGCAAAATACAGTGGCACCTGGGCAACCTCCACAACGATCCAGAGTTTGTTTGTGTATGACAGGCTGGAATTTAGCTAGAATTTGAATGATAAGGTAGTGTAATGTGGAGAAAACAGTCTGTCCATCCATCCCTCCCTCTATCTGTATGTCTGTCTCTTTCAGTGTTGTAAATTTGAAAAGTAAGAAGTTTTTTAGTCGGTGTAAGTAGAAAGTGCCCATTTCACACAGTCTTTTCCTGAAGGGGAGCTGCTTTTTAAGGCCAGGTTCTTTGTTAGAGAAACTTGATAGGTCTAATCAGTGATATTCCTGGGAAGGAGCATAATTTAAAAAATAGAACTGATTTCTTTCTGTATTTTCTATCTATTTATTTATTACATACATCCATGCCTTATACAGGAGTAATTTTTTTTTACTTCCAATCTTTTTACTGGAAACTTAGAAGCCATACTGCACAGCTGGAATGAAGAGTAACTCAGTTATTCCATGCCTCTATCCACTGAGGAAAGTGGATACCTTCTTTCCTAATGGTAGAGTACATCTGAAAGAAATAATAATATGAAAAATATTGATTTTTATCAAATGAAAGAAACAGCACTTGATAGCATTGTAATAGCTTGATAGCCAGACTATGTTATTAAAAAAATAAAATTTATACTCATGAATATCTTCACTTCCTGGAAACTCAGTTAAATACCCAGTGTTTGATGGCACAGGCTGTTTGCTGCTTTGTTAGAAGGCATATTTTGCAGGCACTTAAACTTTGGAAATTGCTCTAATTTTGAACCTCCAAATGTTGTTGACAGGGTTCTTTACCTTGAATCAAGGCTATTATTATAAAAAAATTCACAGTTCTGCCAATGAGAATGAGATAGTAATTTCTCCTGGCAGACTAATTCAGACAACTTTTCAGGTACGCTTTTTTAACCGAGAGTTGCGTGAGAAATGTGAAAAATGTTATCACTTACCGGAAATGCAAATGTGGCATTTGTTCAGCCTAATATGAATGCCTCTGCACCAGGCAACAACACCAGAAGTGCCAATTAGGATGCAGTCCTGGTTCCAAAAATTCACCCTTTCTTTTCAGCTAATATGACATTTATGTGTCACGTCTTTTTTTTTTCTTTCACAGTGCGCCTGTGTTTCAACCTACTTGCACAGAAATGCCAGTCGTGCTTGAATTTTATTTTAACTGAAAACCTGTTATTGTGCCAGGCATCAATACAGAATGGCTATGCATGTAATGTGTTTTATTATGGCTAGAATTTAAAGACCAGTGCCATATAGGTCAATCAGTGTTACGAATGACAGCAGTTGTTATCTGCTAGTGAGGACAGCAGTACAATAATAATGTTTATTGCACATCATTTTTCAATGATTTTATGCTATCATTTAGGAGATGAATGAAATGGCTCTCTAGCTGACATGAATGTAAATAAATTAAGCATTAAGAACCAGAGAGTTCTAATCATCTTTCTTTAAGATTGCACTAAATGGTTGCAATCAGTGAAATAGATGAGAGATTGCATTAAATTGCTCTCCCAGATACTATATCATGCCAGCTCAAACAAGGTTCACAGGCATTACAAAACAGCTCAGATTGAAGGAGCAGCTGGAATGCCTCATAGGCATGCATTAGCTGAGAGTAATGCATTGGACGTGTACCTCTGCTTACAGTCTTTTACATTAACATACATGGAGTGACAAAGAGAAACCCAAACAAATAGACAAGGGAAAACCTGTGCTGTTTTGTTCCAGGGATTTGCTCTCATTATAGATTTATATTAATATATGCCATGGTTTAGAGGATTATGCAGGAGCATCGGTTGCAGTATTTTCTCAGCTCTTTCATTCAGCCTCTGCAGTTTTTTTCAGGATGTTATTGGAAATTCAGAGGGCAAAAAGATGACAGGTTGGAGAATGAAGGGAGGTTTGTTACTGTTATGAGGGGAGAATACAGGCACTGTATCTTATGGGTAGCAGATAGGCAATATCTGAGAAGCTGTCAACAGGACACATTAAGGCTGGGTTTTCAGGAGCTGACCTCTTATTCTGCCAGTACAAATCCACAAATTAAATTGTGTGAGCAGCTAGGTCACAGAGAGGTAGAGACGTCTGTATTCATCTGACCTAAGGCAGAAGCACCAAAGTGAACCTGAAATAGGAAGGGTCTTGGGGTCAGCAAAGACAGATTGGAAATTTGTCTCTTTATGTCTTTAAATAGCAGCACAGTGAGCACAATTAAAATTGTGACTGTTCAGGTCCTCTGCTGCCAGCAGTAGGGGCAGCATCCCTTTTCATTTAAGGGTAACATGGCCCAAAAGTTATCTCATTACTGATAGCATCACAGTCCTGGCTGTGTGGCACTGCCTTGGCAGGATGCTCCAAGCACCCCTCCAGCAGGTGCTCTGGAGCCAGCTAAAGCCCAAGACCTTAGTACAAGGCTGTGCTGGGAGGAAAGTGAGATTGCAACTATTCCCAGCTTCTGGGTTCATGTCCTGTTGCACAGTTGCTGCATTATGAAATAGAAAATTCCATATTTCTAGATTTCCTTCCCTCCTGCTGAAACATCCATTGACTGTGCAAGCAAACAGGCTAGTTCTTACTTAAATGAACAAATTAGTCTGTGTCGAGCACTTAGATGTAGTATTTCTTCACCACAGTACAAGAAAAGAATGGATGAAAGGAAAAAGCTCTGTTTTCAGGTTTTATCTGATATTTTTCAGTGGCTACCCAAATTGTAAACACTTTTTTTGCTTTGGTTTGATTTAGTTTGGTTTGATTTTGTTGTTTTTGCTATTTTTGTTGTACTGGACATACGTGCAGTTTACTCAGGGCTAGACAGGGACCAGCCAGGACATATCCTACACAAGCATCAAATACAAACACTTGGGTAAACATGTGGGTATGTGCCTTATAATTGCATTCTCTTCAGAGCCCAATATCCTTTTCAAAGGGTGACACCTGCATCTTTCTTTTAATGTCTGAAGGTTCAATAACAAAGGTCTGTAATATGACTGCTCTTTCAAGCTACAGTGGGAAACAGAAGGAATATTTCTGGAGAGTTTTTGCTTGGCTGGTTGGTTTTTGTTTTGTTTTGTTTTTGTAGTATTGCTCATCTTTCTCAGTGGGTCAAAATTTATGGCAGGAAGAAACAAGGCTAAGAGAGGCGTTCACCAAGTTTTTCAGAAGTGATACTGGCTCATTCTACAAAGGCGAAAATCTTAATCCTTATGTCATAACTTCAGGTAAAAGAATGATGGGAGCACCTAATTTTTCCCAGTGACTCCAAATTTCACTTGTGATCACTACAAAACTCCTTGGGTGTCTACAGTGTCTGGTGCTTTTAAAATCCTGAAATATTCCCCATAAGAGTGCTTTTCTGAACCCAGCAAGAATCTGGTCTCCAGACTGTGAGATTCTTCAGCCTACAGAGGAGTTCCTTTCTGTCACAGGTGGTGCCCAAGGAGTGAAGATATTGATGGACTGTGTTGCAAGAAGACATCAACTGCATTTGGTAAGTAGCATTTGAATGTGTTGCCTACTGAGCCATACAACATTTTGCCTGTGCCTTTCATGTATGAGGTAATATTTTCAGCACTACAGCTTGAGAAAGCTTCTAACTCAAGTCTCTAAATTAGGAAGTTTTAAGACCACCACAATTCTCACTGAAGTTAATGGAAGGTATGAAAAAACTGCACTTTAAGCTGTGAAATTTCTGGTACCCAAGAGGTAGAGAGGCTTATGTTATCTTTCCATTAATGTCAGCTAATACACTTGGGTGGCCTGCTGTCCTCTGGTTTATTTAAGGCTTTAATATTTTTACTTACAGATAAAAATTATGGCTTAGTCCTAAGTATGAGCTGGCCACATAACCATGACCATTCAGCTTATATAGACAAGAGTTTGTTGTCTGCTGAAGGGAGGCAGAACAGATAATCCTATCACTTTTTTACTTTTTGTCTCCAGAATTTAACTGTAGAATTTAGTCTTCCTCACAGCAGGTAGGGAGCACGGTTCAAGTGAAATTTTGCCTCTACTTATCAAGTATTGTCTCATATTTCAGAGGTTTATTGCTTTGATTCCCAATCAAGTAAGTTATATCAGAACTAGAACAATAGCATGATGTATGAAAGAATTCCAAAACTATTCTGAATGAATTTTTAGTAAACATCTGAGTTGTTGTCCAGAGCAGAATACAACATTGGCTTCATGGATGCGGTGACTGAGACTGAGATTCAGATTCAGTGGCTGTTCATAACAGTGTCTCTGAAAGAGCTCCCAGTGCACCTAAAAGCAGCCTGGTTTTCTGCATTTCCATATCACTTCCTCTGGAAAGCTTATGATTTTTTCATTTCAGTTTGTCACTGTTTCAGTGGTCTCTACATCCCACCCAGGTCAATTCTTACACTAGATATCCATGTTCCCATAGTTAGCAATCTGCAGATGATGTCTGCAGTCTGCAAAGAGAAGGCTTTTCAGCCAAACCCTGCTCCAAGGAGGAAGTGCACTGAAAATGATGGAAAGCACCCCAACAAGATAATAAAACCTATTTTTTTTTTACCTATGCAGCGCATTAGAAGAGAGCAGGAGAAATCAAGGATATTACTGGTGTCTTGTGTTCCTGTAGCAGAAGTGATTTTGATAAGAGAAACTGTGGTTAGTCTGCAAAAGAAGGATAGATATAATCTAAATTTATACCTAAGTTTTGCTGGCTGGCATTTTAAGATCTTTGTGATATACATCCAGGTACCTGAGGCTCTAAGTAGTCAACTAAAGCATATATGTATAAAAAGGGTTTTACAAGTTCTGTCCCATTTCCAAAACACACAGAGAGCAGTGAAATGGGATGTGGTGATGAAAACCTGTTTCTATGGTGCTATAGAACTTGAAATACGTGCTCTGTTTTGGTGGGGGTGGTGCACTTGGTGTGGAAATGGAAGAAGGTCCATGTCTGGCTGGAGAGACTAGCAATGCATCTGCATAATGCCTTAAAACAGTGGTGGGGGCAAGGCAGTATCAAGCTTGTGTCATCATGGTGTAAAAGCTTTGCTAACCAAGCAGGATAGTGCCCCACAAAGGGAGCATCCTCCTGTCCAGTGGCACCGGTTGCATGTGACAGCTCTGTGAGTTGAGACAAAAGACCCCCCAGCTTTATCTTTCTCCTTACCTTCTGGGTTAATTTTGCAACCAATTAACCCCCAGGCTGGTTTGCTGTGTGGTGCAGAAGCAGCTGTGCTGATAATGCTGAAATGTGCATGTGTGATTGGGCTGGGAGGTGGCCAGGAGAGACGTGACTCTGTTCCAGGGTGTTGGCACCAGTCATCGTCCTGCGTGTACTCCCAGCTGGCCTGAGGTCCACAAAAGCAAAACATCATCAGCTTTTGTGCATGTATATTGCTTAAGGTTTTTTTGGATTCTACTTGGCTGCAGCATTTTAATTGCTGTAACTCTGTGTGAGAGGGATATAAGCCTTTTTCTCCCAGAGTGTTACTCTGAGCACAGATACCATTAGACCAACACTACAGTACTTTCTACCAGGACAGTTTATTACCCTGTGGGAAATAAAAGCAAATTGTTTGTGCTGATAAAAGCATTTTCTGTGGGTGCATCTGTGTCATTTCCAGTTTTAACCCCAGAGAATTTAAGACCATGCGTGTGTCAGGGCTTTATCCCTTTATCTGAAAGCGACTGTCCAGTGGCCTCACACTGCTGGAGCAATGTGTTATCTATATAAGGTGGAAAGGCCTGTCCTTTGGCACAGGGGGTGGGTGATATCTGCTGGGGATGCTGTGTTCAGGGTGAGCCAAATGCTAAGGCTGAGATACAGGTCAGCTGGCACTGGTAAAGAAGGTGACATTGTTATTTGATGCCATGCTCCAAAGATGACCGGTCCATGTGTGTTAGAAGTGCAAGTGTTTTAAATACCACTGAGATAGTTATCCTGGGGGGTGCTGTTCTATTAAAGACCATTGCCATTCCCCACAACTCATGACAGAACCCCAGGAACCCTTATTTTTCAGTTTCTCTAACCTTTTACAGAGCAGCTGCACTACAGCTGGTGTCTGCATCACCTCTGGTTCGCAGTTCACAGCCTGGAGACTCTGCTGGCTTGGTACTGTGCTTAATGATCTGAAAGTCAGCGCGCCCAGGACTGTCCTAAGATGTCTTTAAGATCCAGAAACACTCACATTTCTTCTCACAAAAGCAAAATGATAGATCTTGGAGGCTGCATGATTAGCCTGGAAAGCATTCATGTCTGACACTGTTTTCAGAGCAGCAGAAATCAAAGCTAAAATCAGTAAAGGTATTGTGAAAGGAAAAACAGCAGGGGTTGGTCTTTAGGAGGCTACCAAAGCAACATTCATGCTATCTTGGATCAGTTATTGTAAGTGACCCAAAGTCACTATCATGATGCTATTGAAATCTACTAAATAACCATCATATTTTTTAAAAAAAAAAATTAAATATGGAGCGAATCAACTTTAATCGTTAAAACGTCACTTTAGGACAAATGATACTAAAAGTAAAATACAGAATTCGGACTCACGTGTTTTTTTCTTTTGAATTTTATCTTTAAAAAAATACAAGTAAATGAAACACTTTCCACTGTTTTGTAGAATAAAGGTGCTTGCAGTTAATGACTTTGTTGACTAATGACATTTTTTTTATATATATATGTATATATATATATATATATATATATATATATATATTTGAGACAGAGTTGTTTTTGTAGTAAATATTTTTACTATATGGAATTTGAAATGTACTGGTAAACAACAAGCTTTGCTATTGTATTGCACCAACACTGGGAAAGTGTGTTGGATGGGTGATGGAAAATATATTTGGAGACAAGTAATAATGTTAGTAAAGGAACTAAAGATTTAAGCTGTTAAGGACATTTCTCTTGACTGCCTGATAAAGAGTAAAAGGTGGAAATTGGAAGCAACACGAATCATAAGCCACAATTATCTTTCTGGGGACCCAGGAGAAAATAGAAGTTTGTGGGCAAGGCAATTTTTAACAGAACTGAACAGTAAAAGCTAACTCAAAAGGCTATTTTTCTTGTTGGTAAAAGTGTTTTCTTCTAGAAGAGTTTTATTTCATTCTTTCTTCTTCTTGATTTTTCTCCTGATTGAGCAGGTATTGTTCAAGGGGCAAATGAGAATAAGTTAGTCTTTTTCTTTGATGATGGTTATCTTGACAATCATTTGTGTGTAAGAGGAATATAGATGTTCTCAAACACTATACACTTAAATGAATAAAAAGAATAAGGATGAGTCTTCAACATGGCTGGAAAATTGGTGGCAAGGTCACTGTAATCATTGTGAATTTTTTGATAATATACTGTTAAATCTACATTTTTCTTCACTCACAGTAGTCAAGGATTTCAGGGATGGAATTCTTTAAAGGGGACACTAATGGCTTCTGGTATTTTGAATTGTTTACACAGAATGGAAGGGCTGTGATGTTAAACACTGGAGGTAACTTCAGTGAGAGCCTTGAGTGGAGCCCAGTTACACAGAGCAGATGAATGGAGGCTGATGCAGTGTCCTCCTGGACCAGGAGAGTTGAATTTCCTGCTCAGCTTTGGGACTTCACTATCAGTACCAAAAGTGCAGGCAAAAGAAGGCTATAAGCAAATTCTTAATGACTTGACCTTTTTGAAGATACTGTATATGTGACTTTTACCCTTTTCATTGTTACCATCCTGTAGCCTTTCCTTAAAAAAGAGGGGGAAAAAAGTCTAGGACAAAACAAATAATCCCTGATTTAATTAATATGAATGTGACAGGTTAGAGGATCATCTCCTGGGATCCAGGCAGAGATATAGCTGGGATTTTGAAGTTTCTTGCTTGCACATAAAAGATGATATTTCTGCACGGTTCTCATCATTGCAAATGATGAACTTTGTATCCAGGCTTAATGAGACTGCATGGCTTTTGTGTTTGTTCATTGGTTGGTTTTGGGTTTTTTTTATAGAAAGAGCTGGTGGCAATAATAGAAGGGAGAAAGGAGCAACAAGGAAAATGAAGTCAGAATCAAACTATTTAAGAGAGAGAACCTGGTAATGGACTTTGACACAGAGTTTTTGCAATAAGCAAAGGCAGATTCACAGATCACAGAGGTTTCCTTTGACAGAAATCCAGAGCTTAGGATTTCTTCACACACATCATTTCATTCTGAGCATTTGGACTGAAAACAAGCACAGCATGACAGATTCCAGACTAAAACTTTAGCTAGTGCAGTGGGATATGTCAGAACCCAACTAAATTCTTGTAATTTTTTTCCAAGTTTATTAACATTTTTCAGGATTTTGTAAAAATAGAAACCCAGTGGAATCCATGAGAAATTCTATTATAAAAGCAGACAGCACTGAAAACATATATACTATAAGGAAATATCTTATAAATTGTGGCATGGGATGGTGAAAGGTGATGTAGCTAAGCTCCTGGGAAATGCAACAGGCAGCAATACAAGAGAGATGTTCAAAGAGAGGTGTCCATGAGGTTGGATGAGGGTACTTCCCATGTAGCACCCCACGTACATGAGCATCAAGGGAAGAAAACAATTGCTTGTAGCATTATAAAGGAGGCTAATGCTATGGAACAGGGAACTTGAAAATTCTGGCTGATTCTTTTAAATGCTGATTCCAGCAGCAATACCAGATGAGGGAATGACCTTTTAATAAGAAGCATAGCTTCACTGTTCTACGGGCCACTTAGTTACAAACAGATACTTTGCACTGTAGAATTGAGTACAGGGTTCTGTTCAGAATATCCCTTTATTTTTTCAGTGATTAACTCTGAGAGCTGGGATGATATACCACCTGAGGTTTTCTCTGATGCTGAATCAATTTTCTGTTGCTCATATTTTATTGTTATAGTTATTGGTTCCGAATAACCTCTGAAAGCTTACCGCCATATATGAAACTGTTCCTTCATTAGTGTCTGACAATCCACAGGGACATTTTCACGAAAACTTCTGCATCTTGACCTGTAAATTTTCTAGGATTTGAACAATCTTACTGTGAGCAGAAATCTCCTCTACTACAGTGGTGGGGAATTATTTATTTGTACAGTAAGCAGTGAATGTACCCCTAAGCTATAATAAAACTGTTGAAACCAAGTGTTCAGTAACTTCCCATCTATAAACATTTTCTAAACCTTTCTCTTTATAGTTTTCTGTGGTTTGAATTATCATTTGTTAAGTATATTATGACATATATCAGACAACGGCTTGAGACCTTTGTGTGACTGTGTCCCCTAGGAATTTCATAAATAAATCACTGAAAACTAGACCTATAGTTCTGTCCCTCTTGCTGTATTTTATGCCTTCTGAACGATATCTGCTTTGACTAGGATGAGACCAGATTTATTAATGTTTCTTTGTCACCTGCTAAAGGATGTCATGTGCTGAAGCAGGATTTGGATACTGCTTCTTCTTAACATGTGTGGCTTGTAGATCATAAAGCTGTTATCCCAGAGGGGTGGGAGAAAGAAGGGAAAAAAAAGGTGGGGGGGAAGGTACTCATTATTCAAGACAGCTGGGCAGATTGAGGAATCTTGGTTCATCTGAAAGCCTCAATTGAACTTTCCCCAAACAGGAAAAGGAATGAAATGCTTCTTGACTGTGTTTTTTTTCTGCATTGTATTTTGACACTGATTTGAACTGAAATTTCATCTTGACCAAAAGTCAACATCCTTAATATTCATATTTCTTTGGTGGCTCAGGTCTGTACGCTCAAGGATTTGCTGACAAAACAGCAACATTTTGTAAAAGTTGGTGGCTTTACTTGATTGCTTACAGAAAGTAAGTCTGAGAGAATTGGCCTAATACTGGGTGTACATCTGATTCTTAGTTAGTGAGAGATGTAGATGGTCGGTACTTCTCATTGTTGAGCCATACAGATAAGGAAGGCACCTTACACCGGCTTTTGAAAAGAAAAAGGAAAAAAATGCCTCATTCTGAGCAGCTTGGTTCATATCTTACTGCTTCTCCTTCAGGCATCATTCGTTTAATAGTGCAGCCTTATCATACAACACATAAAAGCATATATCTAATTGAACCTTAATTGTTGATTTGGCATGATACTTACATGTGGATGGGCCCAGAGGATGTGGGTTTCAATCTTGCTGCTGGAGTACATGTGAACTTAAAACAAGTGAGGCTCAGAACAAATGCCTGTGCTTACTGCCTTGCCACACTGGGACCAATTGCTGTTACACTGTCCTGTGAAATACATTCCCTGTTCTGATTTTGGGTGAATTCAGTATGATGTCTTTTGTATTGTTTTTGTCATATTCATTTTGTGAGCAGAAGAAAGATTTTTAATCTGAGTTGCCTTTTTTATCTTACCTCCATTAAATAACCAGATGGTAATAAACCTGTTTAGATTTTTTTAACAATAATTAGATGGGATTTTTACCTTCCAGAACTATTTTTTAATCATGCATCATTCTCTTGGGCCTCTTTTGCAATATATATGTACTCTCTACTAGTATTCATATATATGCATTTCACATGCATGGAAATAAAAATTTTTAAGTTGTTCTCATTCTTGTTGCATAAAAATATTTGATTATTTTTCACCTGTAAATTGAGAAATTTCTTTTTGTAAATCAACTTGTTACTGTTACAATACAATCAGTATTGTCATTTTATATATCTCAGCAGAAGGCTTGCCAATGTACTTTGGGCTGAAATGTACTGAGATCAGCCATCCATTTATGTAATGCCCTCCTGGCATTTAGAAGCAATATCCATTCTGCAAGAGCAACAATGTGTGAAAACCTGTAGGAAGTAACATAAATAATGGTTTATCCAGTTGAAACATGGAGCCATTGGTTTGTAAATAGCACAGATATAACTCACATGCTGCAATTTGGACGCTACTCTCTCATAAAACCATCTGACTTTTGCCATGTCTAAGACATATCACACAGTGTATCACCTACTTCATACTCTATAGTTGGTTTATTTTTGGTGATCTCTGAGAAATTAATTACTAGATCTAATGGCTTCATGAAATTAAATAAATTCTGAAGCTGAAATAGAACATCTCTATTGGATCTCCCTCTGTCTTGGGCCTTTTAAGTTGCTTCTCAAATAGTGAATATCCTATTTATTTTTAATTACAAATAGGTGATGTGTATTTGCAGTAGCCTTTGCTTATTCTTCCATTTGCAAAAGTCAATTAGTGGCACTGTGACTATGACCTTTTTTAAACAGTGTAGCCAGCTGATCTGCTATAACCACATAGTAAAAAGATGAAAAAGGTGTTTATGGAAACCTGATGAGATTTCAAAACCTAACAGTAGAGAATTAAGGTTTTTTGTGTGTTGTGGAATAATTTGTCTT
Source organism: Cyanistes caeruleus (assembly GCF_971803275.1). Taxonomy (NCBI): domain Eukaryota; kingdom Metazoa; phylum Chordata; class Aves; order Passeriformes; family Paridae; genus Cyanistes; species Cyanistes caeruleus. The sequence goes on along the minus strand of NC_141704.1, from coordinate 36,926,251 downwards.
GTAATTTAGCTTTAATTCACATTTTCACAATTAATTAAACATCAACCTAATCATTATACACATAAAGCATTTAAATTGATGTATGAAGAATGATGGGGAATGAATAATGCTTTGAAGATCCATTTCAAATTAGTTGTTTGATTAATGAATATTCCACAAGGGCATTTGTGTGATGACCTCTGTTGATGACTTAAGGAAAGGCATGTCTGTTTAGATAATGAGAAGACAAAGTGAATGAGAGTTATCTCTGTGAATAAGCAGTGTAGAATTACAAGAATTAATCTATACAAAGCATATTACTCTTTTGCATTGGTGGTAAGAGATAACACAGAACTGTAAGTTCAGTAAATAAGTTTGGCATTTGAAGATGCTGCTTAGTGATAAACTGTGCTGACTGCACACGCTGCTTGTCTTTCTCTGGATATGGAAGACCATAGTGGAATGCTGTTCTCTCTTCCCAAGCCCATTATGATCCTTCACAGCACTTGACATTGATTTCTTTCATGAAAAAGAAGTAAAATGTTTCACACTGCAGCTCATTCACGTCTCATCATGTCTATAATTAGCAAGATAAATTGTAAATGTTTTACTTGGTAATCTTGCTTAACAGATTTGATTTCCAACCGTTTTATTTAAGCAGTGTACAAAATGTATATAATAATACAAAAGCAATAATAATCTTATATCTGATCAGGGAATATTGGATAATCAAGAGGATAGAAAACTTCCCATGCACCGGCTGATCTAGAACAGAGACAGTGCAGGTTTCAGATACCTTCTCTCTCTTTTTTCCCATTCCACTGAATCCCTTTATTCCAATATTTTTCTTCTTTTAGTTGCAGTCCCAGAGAAACTTAAACAAAATTCTAACATTTCCTCGTAACCCAGAAAGTCAAGGACCAGCCATGTTTTCTTTTGTTTTCTGCAGAAGCAGGGACAAGAGACAGCACAGCATACCATCCTATCTCTGCTAGGTAAGACATTTCAAATTTGCTATCCTGTGTGACTTTTTTTCCTAGATCCTTTGTGATTTCAAGGGATTCCTGCAAAATCTGGATACAGGAAGAGAATGAGTTCCCATTTCCCCAGCCTACACACTATTAAAAATAATTAGAAGGTAAATTAGAGCAGACTTGAAGCAAGGGTTAATGCAGTCAAAATGGTGAAATATATTTTGAGTGAGAGAATATCAGCACACAGCTGTTAATCACAGTATTTACACAAGAGAAATCAGAATCATGCCCACTGTGACGTGCTCCAATATGTTCCTTTGGAAAAGCACCACTTAAAGCACAGTACTAAGCCACAAATAGTAGGAATTAAAATACAGTATACCTTTGATTCATCAATGGATAATCATGATTTGAAGTTTATATCTCTAAATGTGATCTTTTTGAGATTTGCCATTATTTCTTGTTATATTTTTTAAATTTTGTTGCTGATAAAATTAACTCTCTCTTGTGACTGCAATGAATAAGTGACAATGACAGAAAAACATATTAATTAATAAGTCCTTTTTACATAACATTTTGAATCAATAGGTGAAGATGAAGCTGAACTTGCACAGAACATTAAGCTGTGACAAGGGAAAACTTTAAAAATGAAAGTTGTCACTGCCCATGGCCTGGGGGTTGAAAAACTAGATAATCTTCCAGGTCCTTTTCAACCCAGGCTGTTCTTTGATTCTATGATGAAAATTTAGGAAGTTACTACATTGTGGAAGTTAGAAAAGCTACCTGCAGTGAGAAGCTTGGAGGTAGATGTTTTGGGCAAGGCAAATTTCTTTATTCATGCATAATGCCTAACAACTCCATCTAGTGTAGTGTATAGCCTCTCTTGTGGTATCGATTACACTAACAGTAATCACTGTTTTTATAAAATATCTTTAAAACCTTCTTACAATTAGCTCATTTCTAATGACCCACATAGCTTAAAGAAAAAAAATCCTAGGGAAGAAACAAGGACTATTCTGCCTCAAGAAAAGAGAAAGCAAACGCTTCCCTCTAAGATTTCAGCTGGTGCAATCAGTGTCCTTCAGGAATCCCACTGCTCAGGGATTTGTAGCAATAGGTACTTTTCTTTGCTTGTGGTATAGCTGAAGTGAAAAGAAGGCAATTGTTTATCTCTAAGCTTCTTATCTTGTGAATATGTGCTAGAGCATGTGTGTGTGCATGCATAGATTCAAAGCTAGCACCAGAATAGAGAACTACCATTTAGCCAGAGCTTTTTCTAAAATTGTAGCACATACCCCCAGACCACTGAATGTTTTTATATACCCATGATAGAAGATCAATTGAAAGATCAATTGGAAGTTTTCAGCTGACTGCCCTGTGCAAATTGTCCTCCTAGGACTCAGCTCCAGTGGGACTGGTCAGAGAAACTCTGCTCAGCTCAGCCAGCAGCCAGAGTAACAGCAGGCTGGCATTAATATGCCTTCACTAAAGGGTGAAACTATCTGCAGTTTCTTTACCTCCTGTGTATCTAATGGTTTTTTTTTTCCTATTCAAGTTTCTCCTCATTACTGTCCTAGAAAGAAATAGCCTTTCTCTGAAAACAAAATGTTGAAACTCTACTTCTAAGTATGTACTGTTCCACCCTTACATTTTCAGTGTTGAAAACTGGTTGTTACATCTACAGCTGAACCCTTCAAATCCTGAGCTTATTGAAAGAAAAGGGATCAATTTTGAAACTGTGCTGGAAAGAAAAAATTCCTGAGAGGGAAGTATTCAATGGTAACATATCCAGCCGTGCAAAGCTGTTTGGAAGGGAGAGCTGATGCCCTTATTCTTGAATGGCACAATTCAGAGAGTTTTTACAGCAATAAAATTGCACCTTTGGCAATCATGGGGAATGATTTCTGCACTGAAGTCTTGCAATGTGAAAGTATGTGCAATGGACCTTGAGCTTGTTTACCTGGTCCACCTTGAGGGATCTGGGCTGTTGTTTATGCATCACTGTCATGGTTCTTCACATTTAGCCACAAAAGCCGTTCATTTCCAAAGAACCAGGTGGTTTAACACCAGCCTGGAGGGCCAGATATTATCTCTTTCTGCACTTTGAAGGGCCAGATACAATCTACTTCTGTACTTTGCAGACCCTGGTACGAAGAGATTTTTAAATTCTCACCCCAGCTTCCCTCACATTTTGAGGTTTAACCAAAGATAATATATCAAAATGAAATTCAGTGGAGTGATGGCTTTATTTTGCCTTATCTCATTTAGAAAACAGTGTGGACCGTGAGGTATGAGGTCTGTCAGGTATCTGTTTTGGAAGAGAATGAGCTGCAGCTCCTGTGAATCACTGTGGCAGCTTGAGGAAAGATTAATGTTGAACCGTCCTGAGACAAGATATTTTAATTGTATTTAGGAAACTAAATTAGTCCTGCATGGATCAATCCAACCTAAGCCAATGTGTTTCATTTTCATTTTGCATATCAGAAATTGAAGCACGACAGAAAAATTCGGTTCTCACAAATTTGCTTTCTATTAAAAGACTTACCCACAAATTCTCTATTACATTCTCAACTGACAAGTAATATTTACTTTTTCCTGCTCATGGCTGAAAGCCAACTTCCTTCAAGGTTATTGTTTGCAAAATCCTTTTGCTGGACGGGAGGCATGCAAAGATCAAAGCTCTCCCTGAACTGCTTGGCTTCATCAGGGAAAGGTGCTTCTTCAGCTCATCGAAACCTACACTCTAAAACCAGGCAAACACCTCAGAATAAATAATGTATAATGATTTCACTCATAGGGGCAGGTTTGGGGGTTGTAGCCATTCTGACATGAACATGGACAGCTTTAGTCAGCTTGGGCAGTGAGTTAATTGTCCTTGCTTCTATCTGCGGTAAAATGAGCCATTTTGCAGAATCACAAGCCAGCAAATTCAGCAGCAGGAAGGGAGAGAGAGAGAGGGCATTGTGGAGTCGTTTCACAAGGATCAGTAGCTACTGCTTGCTGGTGAGAGCCATTCCAGACCTTATGCTTGTAATTGGCACTCCAAGATGCTTTTGCTTTTTATGTTTCCAAGTGAGCCATTCAGCTAACGTTAATTTCATTCAATGGCAATAAAGGTGAAATCTCTCAAAAAATAATTCTCTTCTTTTGCATCGGGATATGATGCCTAAGTAAACAGACTTTAATTAATGGCAGAGAGCATCCCATCAGCCAGCAACCCTCCCTTGCTCTGCGCAGCTACGCTAAACCCATGGCGCTTTAAAAACAACTCCTTAGGCGCAGCATCCGAGCCTTTCATCCTACTGCCCAGCACCCCTCTCTGCAGTGAAACGCAATGGTTTTGAGTGATGTGATACAAAAATAGCACCTAAGCAGCTGGAGCGAGCGAGCCTGCTGTGCTGTCGGAAGGGAGAAAATCTTTCGCTTTGTTTTGTGGAGGTTCATACAGTGGTGGCATTTCCATGAGTTTTAAAACCTTTTTTTTTGTGTCCATATTGAGAGGTGATAGTCTCCAGCAAACATGGTATGCCTATCATTGTCAGCTTTGTTTAGGAGTTATTCTCACCAGAAGTCAGAGCATAAAAATCTTTTGATGACTCACAGGTTAGGTGAAAGACTGTTGTACTTTTCATCAGCTGTCGGTTGTCTCTGTCTCACTTCGGTGCTGCGGCGACCGATGAGACACCCACCAAAAGGGTCATTTTAGACCTCAAAATTTTTGGCAGCAACTTGCTCTTGCCCTGAGTATCCCACTTCTTCTTTACCTCCGCGGCATGCCTGAAAGTTAGGCAGTGGAGACACTGATGTTTCTGAGCATTTTCTCATTGCTTGTGGCTATTTCAAATTAGCTCTCTGTGCTGGTAATAAATCTAAAGTGATGACTGGCTGCCTGCTAGAGCACTCCTTAGTGCATGCAACTTGCCTTGCAAACCTTGCTGGCAGGATCTACCCTGCCCACACTGAAGGGACCAAATCATGCAAGCTCCCTTCTGCCATGGAGGACCCATGTAATGCAAGGGGAAGTGCTTTGGGAAGAGTGCTTCATTCATGAGGGCTTCAACACCTCCCTCCTGTTCCCTCTGCAAGGGCACCTCATTGACAACCTCCATGTGCTACCTGCTGGTGAGATTGATCCTTGCCCAGTGTCAGAAAGGTGTTTAATGATCATTCAGGTTAATTTCCAAATGTCCTTGTGATATCTTTCAGAGAAGAAGATGAATGGTGGGTTGGCTATATTTAACTGGGTTTTGTGAGAGGTTTGTTTTGCTGGTGGATCAAGGCAGTGAAGAAATATTTGCCAGCAGCTATGGCCTCATTGATGCCAGTGACCAGACAGAAGGATGGTTATTTCTGGTGACTTGCCTGAGCACGTGCTAGAGCTTCTCCCTCTGCAAAAAGCAGTAGAGGTGCTGGTGCTAAGTGGAGCTTTCCACATTGAGCAGTTGCTTGTTGAGAAACAAAGGGTAAAAGACAGAACTTCACTTAGAGAGAGGAGGATAAAAGCTGAGCAGGTGACAGGGAGGATACTGTGGGCACAGCGTGCCAAACAACTCCCTGGTGGGCACATCAGCACAAGCAGCAGCTGCCCTTGCTTCTGGCTCTTGCTCTGTGTTTCATGCCCCTCTACTCATCCTGCAGTCCCATGATGGCACAGCTGTTTTATTCCAGGACAGGAGTAAAGCAGGCTGGAAAGTAAATATTCTTGATTATTTTCTTCCAGAGGATGTTCATCAGCTGAGTCAAGTTCCTCCAGCCTACCTGACCACATGGACACAAATGCAGCAAAAGGGACTGATTCACAGCCAGGAGAAAGCCACTGGAAAGGACAGATGGATGGGGCAGGAACTGGTTGGAGACCTGCCTCTAAATGCCAAACCATTTCGATCCTTGTGGCATCATGGAAATGCTCTGTCTTTTGAATAATATGCAAAAACCTGCAAGGCATTAATTATGCCAATTAATTACCTGGATTTCTGGAAAGGAGCCCTTATTGCTTTTTAAAGATCTTTGGTCATATAGTCAAAGGAGCATGTACACAGCTTTGGATCTCCTGTGTCTTTTTCCAGCAAAGAATCAATATGGGTTTTTGAAGAAACTGGCAACTCGCTGCTTGTAAAGTTGTTTTATTGTAGTTCTTGTCTTGCTTGACTATTATGAGGAAGGAAGATATGTATTCACCATTCTGTTAACTGGGGAATTCTTTGGAGTTGCTGGCAGGTTTCTGGTCTGATCACCACAGTGACTTGGGGAGCTCATACCAGAGCTGCAGAATGGTTAATGGCCAGAGGTCTGGGGGCTGAGAGGAAATCCTGAGAACTCTTTATTTCTAGGCCAGGCTATAGATCATGAATTGGGACTGTCTAAACCAAGAAAGCTAAACATTAAATGAAAGCAAACCATAAAAATGGCTCTTTCTCACTTTATACAGAAGGCTGCAGAGGAGTTTAAAGGGCTCCACCACGGATGGCATAATTACTATATGGCAAAATCAACCAAAACTGAGGCTTTAATATCTGAGATATAATCAAGATTTGGCCTACTTGTTGCATATTTCATTTTACAGGCAGGAGTTATGGGTTTATGTACTGGAACTCTCTTTATAACAGCTTATCAAAAGTGCTTCACATGAACATATGTTTTCCCAGGGTTGTGTTTTCCAAGCATGCTGAACGATTTAGTAATACTGGCTAACGATGCAAAATGGTTTTCAATAGCAATTTTAGTGGCTAAATGAATCATACTTAGATGAGGGAAATCTGAAACATTCCATTTTATGCAAAACTCCTAAATGACCTATCCAGAAACCTCTGAGGAGAAGTTAACACAGGGTGGTTCATGGAACTGGAAAAATACAATGATATTTTCTCCTTTACAAATGGTTGGGATTTTAAAGTGAAATCTAACATGAAATGCCAACTATTTTCTTTATGCTTGTTATCTTTGAAAAGATTCATGTACGTCTTTGGAGATGAACCCTTTTCTTCCATTTTTGCATGTAATGTGCTGAAATACTGGTTTATTGTCATTTGTTTTCTTTTGCCTGTGATTTCTGCATCTTTTTCCCTTTTGTCTTTCTTATTAGATATTAATAAACTGAGAAAAACAGAAAATTACAAATGCTGTGACTTGAAAAACAAGTTATGTAATGCATATTTTACCCTATTTTATTCTACACACCTATGAAGTGAGGTATTTCCTCCAAAAAAGAGATTTTCAAATCATTTTAGAAAATATGAGAAGACTCCTTACACAGTTTTGGACATGCCAGAGTTGATTAACAAATGCATTCATATTTGTACAAGTAAAATCAAATTACTGTAAAGCCTAGAGAAAAGAAAAATGCAATTAGCCAGGTTTCATGCCGTGATTTTTATCAGAAAATTATTTGCAATATTCACATGCTTTTTATTTGTCTTAGAGCCCTATCCAAAAGATGTGATCTACTTGCTTGTTTGGGAAAACAAGAAAGAAAGGAAGGGAAAGCAAAACAATGGAAAAACTGTTTGTTATAATGAAAGTCAACCTGTCCAGAAAAGTGGCTGTTACTCTTGAGAGATTAATCACCAAAGATGTTCATGGTTTGTGAATTTATACAGTATTCCAGGATCAGAAGATTACATTTCTAGAAGTGGTGCCTGAAAAAGTACTTTATTAAGTACAGCACTGGGTAGAATTTTATATTGCAAAACACTTCTTAACTTTTAAATAAATTTTATCCCTGTTGACAAGTTAATAGATATCACACTAGGCTATTTGCTAGGAATTGATTTATGTTGGTAGTAGACAGAAACAGTAGCCTTCTTATTCTGAGAGAAAATTGGGAGTGGGATGTGGAGGAGGAAGTAGAAGAAATATGAACTTTATGGTGATATTAATTAGAAAAATATTATAGCACCAGGGTCACACAAAAGGGGTGAGGCATTGTTTTACTTTATGACAGAAAGATTGATAGATTCCAACTAGGATTTGTGGCAAAAGCTCATTTTAAATTGCCATAAACAACAAATAAAAATTACAGCTGAAAATAATATTTTTATGCAACTGGTCTGCACAATCATTATTTTTTTCTAACTTATTCATCCTTTTTGACAACAGATATGTTCCTATTTAGGGAATTTCCATATTTTCAAAACAATCTCTGCTGAGACATGAAAAAACTATCAATAGATTATAGAATTTAATGATTCTGTGAGAATATGTTATCCTCAATGCATAGAATGAGAAAAATAGAACACCTGAAGTTGACATTGACTTATTTCAATTATCTCTTTGCTTTTCAGACACTGAAACATGGAGTTTCGGACCAGCAGCACCTAGAATTTGTTCTCTCAATAGGCTGGAAGCATACCTGGGGACTCCACTGAAGTGTAAAGGAACATTACAGATTGGCATGATAACTGATAGAAGATAACAGACTGATTAAATTACTGCCAGCCAAAACCAGTTAAAGATGCACAAGAAATTAATTTACAGAAAAATCGGTCTTGAAATGTTCTTAAGCAACACTAATTAGAGTTATTCATTGCTTTGAAGAAAGGATGTTACTTGAAACTCAGAAGGTATTTTGAAGGTCTTCATAACCCCATAGCATCTAAAATTATTTCCAAATTACATTCCTTCATACCTCTCTTTTCTTTTGGCCTCACTAAGAAACATGGTGGAAAAGTGGAGATCTGCATCAATGTATGGTGTGCATACTTACTGTGTTTGGGAAATGAAGAAACCTAGAAATCTGAACCCCACGCCTGGGCATGTCCATTGACACTGTCAAATATTAAATCTGACTGCCAGACAAGCCAACAAATGCCAGCAAACAGCTTCATGACAGTAAAATTGAGCAAACTCTTTGTTTTTGTGGGCTTCAAATTTTTTCTTTTCTTCTTTTTTCCTCTCTCAAGGCTGCCACTTGCGTTACTCCGACCGTGACAAACCCTAACCAGACCTTTCTTTAATTTGGTGTGCCTTAATAAGGCTCCTGCCTGATTCCAGCAGCTGCAGGCTGAAACCTATTCTTTACCTCCAGGATACTTTTTATTTATCAAATCTTCTCTTGGTTAAATGTTCATCATGTGGAAAGGAACGCCCCTTGATTTTGTGAAATTTGATATTATCACGTTCACAGGCTTTCTCTTTATTATTCTAATACCTGAAAGATAGATAGGAACTTAAAAACCAGGTTCTTGCAATGGTTCTTTATCACTATATTTACAGAGAAAAAGGACACCATTGAACATCAGAAGAGAAATTGCGAGAGTAGAGTATGTTTTAGTGTAAATCTAATGATTAGTTCTAAAATCAGCAGTTAAATATGTTTTGTAAGAAACAGATTTACAATATCACTAATTATGCAGTGTTTATAGTCTTACTCTTTTAAACAAATTGTCTTCTCTAAATATTTTTTAAGTCAAAGTAGAAGCAGTCTAAAAAGAATATACACATTTTTCTGAAATTAATCCTGGGTATAGCAAATATTAGGAAAAATAAAAAGTAAGATTGCATCCTCTATTTTTTTTCACTCTGAAATTGTACAAATGACATTACAACATTTCAGAGTGTTTTTTATAAATAGTTTTCACTTTACTTTGAATATTTGCACATTAATAACTTGGGGATTTTGTCATTTTCAGTGTACTCTTCTTTCATGAACACTCTAGTGATTATTCATAATGAGCTGACGGTGTCTTTGAAAGTACTGCAGACTGTGCAAGTAAGATTAAAAAAAAAATAGTGACTGAAAATGAAAGACCTCATTAATCAACTAAATTCCATTTAAACATTAGCATTAGAAGCTTCAGTATGTCATCATTATATGTTTAACCCCTTGAAGACATGCCCCTCTAAGTCCCACCCTGAAACCTGTGTGATAGCATAGCACAGAGTATCTGAGTTTAAAGTGTGTGCTCCAGACCAAGTGTGGAGCTCAAGCCTCATCCTGGTTGCATTCTCAGACCTCTCTCTGGGTTTACTTAAAGCTCTGTTTGAGCATTGATGAGAGAAAAAACTCCTGTTCTAAAACATTTGCATGGGTTTAAGAAACTGCTGATTCTCCAGTAAAAAGGATATTTATGTAGTTAGTGTTGGTGGATTTTTGTGTTATAAAGTCAGCCCAGTAATGCTGACTGCATTTACATTTCTCTGTGTGTGTGTGTGTGTGTGTATTAGTATGCCATTTTAAAAGTCATTGAAGAAATATTTAAAGTGTTATAAATTGTAACACTTTAGTCTGAGGAAGCTACAGAGGTATCTGCTGCAGTCCATGGTTAAAGCTGGGACACATTTTTGCATTTGTTAACCATTCAGCCCCTGTTAATTCCAAAGTGTGTGTTTTGGGACCGTGTTCTGGAAACACCATAAGTGACAAGGAAAATAACCTGAAACTGTGTATCTCTCAATTCAGTTTAATCAGGAGATATAAGCAAAAAGCACAAAGTTTCTTACTTAGAAAATATAATAGGGTGTCAGCAGAGACATTGCTGCTTTACTTTTTCTAAGAGAAAGTAAACCTGCTTAAAAAATAATAAAAGCATAAAAAGGCATAAAAACAAAGCAAAACAAACCTAAAATGAAACTAAAACCAGATAAACAAATAAAACCCAACTAAACACCTCTCCCCAAAAACTTCTCAGAGGTCATTGACCTCGTAATTTGATTTGTGCTCACTTGAGGCTCTAAGGAAAGTACAAAGACATGAAACAGTGCCAGGCTAAAAGAACACTTGCTGCTGGCTAGGCAGTCACTGAAAGCAGCATGGCATTGGGTTAGATTCAGATCTAACTAAGCAAAGCTGTGGCTTCCCTAAAGACCTGAGTACCTTTGAGGACTGAAAGTTAATGTGATCCTTGTGTGATATTATAGGACATGCATTTCATCCATGGTAAAATAAAATTTGCATTCCACTGTGACCCCAAGGTGCTGTTTATAAGTTAGACTCCCTGAAAATCTTTATTTATACTAACTTCACCTGGACTCCACAGCTGAGAGGTTTCTGGGCAGAGAAGTCCAAGGCGCTAAAGCAACTCATATTTGGTTCCTCTGGCACCTGGAGTAGGTGGGAGCTGGGACAAACAATGTCCTTCCTCATACCCTCCCCATGGGAGCATGCCTACCTGCATCACCCACACAGTGTCATTTCCTCCTCCTCATTAGCTTCCCACAGTATGAGAGAACAGAATTGTCCATGCGGACGAGCAACTTGTGCTTGATTTATTGTCGCTGATGCTGACACAAGTAATAAATTCAAGGGAAGATGAATATTGCCTAACAAGAATGATTCAAATAACACCTGCCTTCCTGGGCAAAGGAGCACTTATTTTCTTCTACTCCACTGACAGCACATTCACTGACCTTTACAGGATTGGTGAAAACTGCACACATGCCAATATTTAAGAAATTAATGCCTTTTTATATCTTGTCTCTAAACAAACATAACAGAAAGCGCAGGTTCTGTGCTCTGGCACTTATTATATGGCAAAAATACGAAGATAAACTCTCCTATCAACAAAGGGTAGAAATCTTACATACTTAATAAAAATTTAAAGATATATTATAATGATATAGAAAATGCATTAATTCTGAAATGTTGATTAATATTTTGAAACTGTGTTGAATAAGTGATTTTTTGTAACGGCCAGTGACAACATAAGTTTCTGTCCACATGTTATGTATAAGCTGTGATTCTCACAAGTGAATGATATTAAGATTTGAATTTGAAGAGTAATTTGCGCCTTGAAACCACTATTGCTCATTGGGCACAGTTGATATCTTTCTGTCTGTTCATATACCTTCTTGGCTTCAAGACAGGGAAGCATTGCTGGAAATGTATGTCTTTCTCTGACCTTAAACCTGGAGATCCTCCTATATGAAAATATATATTTCTTTTCCTCCCAAAGGCCCATAGAGACAGTTATATCTCCATGCCAGAGGTCCAAAACTCAAGCTGAAGAGATCTTGAGCCTCCTTCCTTCGATGGACCCCCTTTGAGCTGCACCAGAAGCTGCACCAGAAGACCTCTGGAGAGCCCTTCCAGCTTCTTTGCTCTGTGAGTTCCTCAACCACTTCATGCTTGGTGGTTCATGCACATGGCTCGTGTGAATTGTGTGACTTGTGTGATTTCTGAAGGAGTTGAAGGGCTAATAGGTGATGTGAAGGGTTGGGGGAAGAAGTCAAAGGCACAGATTGCCTTGGGTTGTGGCTGTCAAAACTTCTAGTACCTGAACTGAACATCTCACTGGAGAACAGCACTGTATATGAAGCTCTCTTCAGGCTAGTGCTGTGAGGAGTACTCATCTTCTGGACTGGTGTCACTGAGAGCCTGGTGGAGGAGCAGCAGCAGAGTCTGTATAGATACCACATATTCCCAAGAGCAGTCTTTCCAGGAGGGAGATAGCTAGCATGTCACACAGCCACCTTGTGGGCTGACCTTCCCACTGTGTCCCAGAGCAAAATGTAAACGAACGCAGAAAAATCACCAAGATTTCTTTTTTCTCCCCTTCTCAACTGTGCTATGGCTGCTATGTCAAAGAGAATGATATGCTTCAGCCATTTAAAGACAGCCTAGTAATTTTATTTCCTATTATAGGGACCAAGTGTCTATTAAGAGCATTCCTAAAATGCAGAGTGCTATTTAGTTGAGGGTGTTTTACCTTCTAACATACAGGCAAATAAAACTATAGTCATGTACAAACATTTAAGCAATTAGCACTCAGTAAATTTTAAAATAAATGAAAATATTTGGGTTCAAGTTAGAAATTCCAGCATAAAGGCATTCAGGTATAGGGTACCAAGCAGAACTCTAAGTTCTTTTTACTGTTTTATGCCAAAATAACACAAATTGGCATAAATCTCTGCAGCTAGGGACCTCTCTCTTTCAGTTGTGAGACCCTGGGACATCTAGAATGCCAAAATGTAAAGAAATGGATAGCTGATCTCTCCAGTCCCAGTAGACTGGAGATGGGAAGATCTTCACACAGCTACAGTTGCACACCAGGACATGTACTTCTTTATTTAACACGTTGGGACTGACCAAACCTGGACTCTGATGGGCTGCTCAGTAGATGTGTATAACAGTTTTTCTTCGTTCTGATCTTTGCTGCACTGTTTGGTCAGCTTCTATTATAGCTGCCTAATATGATGATAGCCCATAATGTTTGAGTCACCCAATAAGTTCTCCCAAATTAAGTAAAGGAGGAAAAGAGCTTAAAATAATGAATATCAAGTTATAGATAACCTCAGTTTGAGATGAAGTCAGATGTCCTCAATGTTCTTTTGTAATTGTGGAAATTTTGGTGTGACTCTGACACAGGTCATAGCCCATGGGTTTCTGAGCAGGAGGCTGATAACACTGTAAGTTGTGATTGTGGGACTGAGAGATAGGAATATCCTTTAGAGTGTGAGTAATAGACAGAAATGTTTTCTACAATGACCAAATATTATTTTTCATCAGCCCCCTAAAAAGTTTCAACCTGCCCTGATTTTCTCCATTCAATCTAATAGAACTGGATTAAACTACAGGGGAGATGAGAACATAAATTTGATTCCTTTCATTCCATGTAATATTAGGGTTTGTATTCTTTCAAGCTGTAATAACCTCTAGACTTCAGCAAAATTGAAAACCTTTAAATAGCCTTTCACAACCTTTCAGTGTAGTAATGAAGTTTTAAGTGCTCACTGGGGATTTTCAGTTCAGAAAAATCTAAGCAGCAGTAGATATTAAAATCTAATGTTTACTTCAACTCTTTTAAAGCCTAATGGGTTTTTCTGACAGTGTAATTTTTAAAAGGTTGGGTTTCATTTATTGATATAGTATACTCACCCTGGAAATCTTTCTTCTTTAAAAACTCTGGTGGGAACCTTATACTTTGTTGGAGCACCTGAAAAGCCATCTAGAACAGGGAAAAGGAAAACTTGCCAAGAGCTGACTAGAACAACAAGCAAGTTTAAAAAACCCCAAACCCACAACTCATGATTTAAACACCACAGGAGGCAAAAAACAAATTAAGGATGTAGATTCCCTGTGTGCACATAATTACAAGTATGTGAGTCACTGGAGTCAGCACGGTTGCTCATCTACCTAAAGACCTGGAGAGGATGTCTGGCTGCACTTGACTCGGGGAGTAGCTAAGCCAATTTTATTTATTTATTTGTTTATTCCTTCATTTTTAAATTTATTTATTTGTTAAGCTGTTGCTCAAGGGGGTAGCAGTGGGGAGAGAAAATTGCAGAGCGAATTTACACTGATTAAAGGAACACAGTCTGTGTACACAGGCGTTTCTGAGGCACAGTGTGGGACTGCAAGGATTCCGGGTTTTTGTGCTGCTAAATTAGTGGTGAAAAGAGGATCTGAATTTCTTTGAGACAGTAACAGTGTAAGTCCCAGAGGGTTATTTTTCATTGCTGTATTGCTCTATATGCAATGTTTTATACATATCTATTTTTATTATGCATACAAACAGTTATTAGTACTCACTGGGAACATATACTAAGGTGACTTGTAGGTTTGCTTCCTGTTATAATAATTCATTCAGATGGCACTTAGATATATTTTGTTGATAGTTTTTCATATTCTTAAATAATAAAATAAACACAGAAGGAAGTACAGAAACAAGGAAATAAGAAAATGATTTTAAAAAATCTTGTATGTGACAGATAAAAGTCCAGTGTTTTTAAAGCAAAAAATTAAAGCACATTTTCATTAAGAATATAAGCATGTAGGAGAGAGAGGATTTGCTTATGAATATCTCTTAAACACATAAACATATGCAAATGAAAAGAAACAGGTCCCAGCATAGATAGATATGTAATAGGAAAACATCCCATGGCTGGTTTCTAATTTCTAGCTAATTTTGACTCATCAGTGTGTGCTTAACTTGAAGTGCATGTTTATATCTATTGGTTAAACAAAATGCTATTGGGCTAACTACCACTGCAGTGTCCCAGGCTGCTACTGAATTCCCTGTTATGGGTCCTTGTTTTTCCATTCAGTGTTAGCTTCTCCGTTAGGACAGTGTTAGCTTCACAGGAAAAGGAGCTTCCTCACTTGTCTGTGTTGCTCTCCTTTTGCCCTCAGACTGTGCTTCACAGAGAAGTGTGAGGAGACTCACAGACTGAGGGCTGAAAACTAAGACTTATAAAAAATTACCAAAGAACGTGGAGGCCTGTGGTCATTGTCTTGCTGTTCCAGTTTCAGGCAGATATCGTCCCTCTGTCCAGCACTCCTGGTCAACAACAGCACAGTGTTAACACACCAGAGAATGTCTGTTGTTGAGCAATGCCCAATGGTTCAACTCTTCAGTCTTCCCAAGCTGAAAGAGACTTTAGGTGAAGGGAAAAGCTAAGAAGCCAGAGAAGCGTTCACACTATGGGAAGCAAAGCTTTAGAGAGAGAGACAAAACATACAGTGAAAGAGGTTTGAGAGAGACATTGGTGGTTCAGAAACAGCAGTCATAAGAACATTGCAGAAAAAGATACTTAATTAGAAAGTTTAGGAGACTGAAATGTGGGATTTTCCATTTCACTCATCATGTGATGCTCAGTATTTGATACTCCAGTTGATGGAGATATTTTCAAGGATTCATTGGAGCACCTTTCATGGGTGTGGTTCTGGCTGCTGCTTCTGTGAGGGCCACAAAGCTCCAGTCAGGCTTCCTCCTTGTCTCCAGATAGATGCACTTTCTGACCATCTGAATGTAGCTTTTTGCAGCACATAAGGTATAGAATGCAGTGCTAGCAGAGCACTTGCTTTTCATTTTGCAGGCAGCAGTCCCATTCATGTTTCTTTCCTGTAGATTTATTTAAATCAGTCTTGGGCAGATAGGAGATGGAAGAAAACAAAAGGTTAGGAGCAAGAGGGAATGCTGACAGAGAAGAAAAGCAGGTTAGAAAGAATAATTGAGACCTAGAATGAAAAAAAGACAAATGGATTACCCAGACCGCTGTTCTCACACAGCAAAAGAAGGAAGCAGGGAAATGAACAAAAAGGGAAAATGCAGTGCAAAGAAATGATAGTTTAGGGATATGAAAATCTCAGAACACCTGTGAGGGCATGCTGGGCCAGCTCCTTCACTTGGTGTAACTACTTATTTAGCAGGTATCTGGAAGTGGCTTTATCAGAGTGGGCATGTGTGTCAGACCCACAGAGGGGAACAAGCCCAGGTATATTTCTACAGTAGATCCTGGTCTTTCCTTCAACTATTTGAAGTCCAATCTTGGGAAATTTGAGTGTCTCTGCTGCTTCCCACTGGGCCCCAGACTTATGCTTGGGTGGAGCAAAGCATGAAATTCAGGCAGACCAAAATGAAAGTACCAGACAGCACAGTGGCAAATGAAAACACTGCTGATGGATACAGGCTAATGGACTTCAGAGAAAATAATCTGAGTTTTCATGCACATTGCTGCTTTGAAATTATCTGTTAACCACCAAGGAAAAAGACTAGGATATCATTGTGAACAGGCCACTCTAAACCTCTGCTTAATGTGAAAATGTGAAGCAGTCGATTAAGAAGCATCCCAGTTAAACTGTTTTTTAATGAACTGGATACAGAATGCAGAATACAAAATACAGAATACAGAATACAGAATAATACTGAAAATACTTCTGCCATGATTCAAAAAGACCCCCATATCCCTTCAGTTCCATGCTGTTTTTCAGACACAGCAATCCTGTCTTGGATAGAAGTTACAAGAGGGAAGGTCTTCAGATGACAGATTTATGGCACATTTTAAGACAGAGTGAGATTTCAGGTCAACCATATGATCTTACAAGGTCCCTTCCAGCATGAAGCCTATAGATTTTGTGAGCCTATAGATTTTGAAATGAGAAGAGGCTGAAAAGTGTTGAGATGGTTACATGTACACAGGGCATTGCCCAGCAGAGGTATTTTACTCCTGTGTCCCTTTTTGCTTAACAACATATGTGAGAGGACAGAGATGAAAAAACAATGAACTTTAAAAAAAATAAAATAAGAAAGTATAGCAAATTTATCCAGTTGATAAAGATACTTCCAGTTCCAGGAGTTGGAACAAGAATTGAACATTTGCAAGGGCAATGAAGGCCTCCATGTTGTCTTCAGATAGGATACGTTTTTTCACACTTATTGTTTGTGATTATAAAAACTGAAGTTGCTAGGCATGAACTAATTGCCAGGTGTATGTCTCCATTGCAGTAAAGAGTGCTGTGCAGACATGACTGAATTAACTGAGAAAGAGGTGATATACTCTCTGTGACTCCTGGCACTTGAAATTGCTGTGTTAATTATAAAGTTTGGGAAAGTCTCCATGGCACTGCTACTTTAAAACTGACAAAGCAAGCTAGGAACTTCTCTTGTCAGAGATTAGCTCATATGTCTTGCACTCTTCCCTGATCTCAGAATCACATGAAAAGATAGATTCAAGATTATCCCAGTTGGTTTTTCCTCAAGAGAGCAGGAGACCAAAAAAACCATTTGTCCTCATGTATTTTTGTCTGTTTTTCAGACCAAATAATGGACATTCCACAGCCTGCCCATTCACCATTGTCACTGTTCTCTTTTGCTTTAAAAACAGATTTTTCTAAATAACTTTTTTTAATGATTCTAATTGTCTCTTTCAGTCTTATAAAATGATTTATTGTAGAACATCCTTATTTCTCTTTCAAGATGTTCTCCAATGCCATACAGTTTTGTTCAGCTTCCTCAAAATTTACCACACCATTTTAGCTGGAGATTTTCCAGTGATGAATGATTATTTTTTCAGCATATCTCTATGCTTTTTGACCTCTCATCACAGCACTTTTGAAACAACAGTGCTTTCTTAATCACATTAGTGAGGTGTATGCATTTTAATTTTTGCACTGTTCTGTCATGTAGGTGGCTAATGGAAACATCAGAGAGCAGCAGACTCAAGTGTAATGTACCACAGAGCCATGTTTGATATAGTCCTGTGCTTGACAATCAACCACTGGTAGCTACATTTAAACTATGTTTTTCCAGCAGTTTCACCACCCTGAAAAAAATTCCCCCAGAAAACTTTTCCTTAGCTTTCTCTTAGAAGGTGTCAAAAGCCTTATTGAAGAGATGGTATTTGACATCTACTATAACTTACATACCTACTCATCAGTCTCCTGTCACTGGAAGAAATCAGACAGTTTTGGTGTGATTTTTTCCCAACAAGTCAACCCAGACTGTTTATCTTGTTTTCAGGGCTTATGGACAGTCCTTTGTTTAATTGCTTGTTTCAGTGCTTTTTAGGGGATTTGAAATTGGGCTAGTAATTCTTCATTTTCTCCTGTATTTATACAGGAGAACAGCTTTCTGTTGGTCCTTGCCAATATCTCACTAGTCACCCACGAATCCTCGAAGACAGTGGGTAATGATTCTGATTTTGCTTCAGCCAGGTATTTAAATATAATAACTGAGCAAATTGGTTTTTAACCTCTTATCCTCTCAACCTAATATCTAAGATATTATCCCTCTGCCACTGGTTGTTGGCTACCACGTTGTGGCTGGCCTCTCTAGTAAAGAGATGCAAAAAGGCAGTAAGCTTGGATCTTCTCATCATTACCTGCTGCTGATTTTGCCTTTTTAATTTGTGTTCCAACACTTTTTTTTCATCTTCTAGTATAACTAATACTCTCGAATGATTTCTAGTTACGTACCATGTCACTTTGTTGTTGTATCTCGTTTCATGCTTTTGTGAGTCTGTCATCTTTGGCTATTTCTGGAAGCCTGTCTGTAAGCAAATATAATTTTTGCCTCCTGTATGTCTTCCACTATTTTTGCTACGTGAAAAGAATATTGTTTAGTGAACTCTTTCTCTCTTATTTTCTCCTTATTGTAGTTTGCATTTATGTCCTAAGTACAGTCAAATGAGGGAACTGCTATTTCTCCTCCAATATTTCTCCCTTTCTGCTTAGCTCCTGAAGAGCTGACCAGTCAATTTTTTGAGGTTATCAATATCTTGCAGTCCATTGGTTTCTGTTTTGCTGCACTTTCTTGGTAATGATGTTCACTTGAGATGTTTTCTATATTCAGGTTTTCCAATTGCTCCAGTCATCAGAATCAAACACAGAAATATTTTTTTTTTTCTTGATGTTTCTCTGCCATCTGCATTTAGAGGTTGTTGCCAGGGCATCTGAGGGAGAATGGGATTCTGTGTCCCAGTATATCCAGTTTCCATTAGGTACATCTGTACTGAAATGCTTGGGTGCCTCTAAGTCTTTTCATTTAAATAGTTCTGGTCATGAAATTATCTTCTACCAGATGATCCTGTTTTGCTGAAGTTTTATAGACTCCCCACTACAAATATTCCCTCAACTCATTATTTAAGAGGTCTCCAACTGCTCAAAAGTCCTCTCCTGGAATCTCAGGTCAAATAAATATGTTCTTAATATTTGAAATATCAAATTCTTCTTTTCTCTTCTATCTGCACTTCTTGAGAAAGTTTTGTACCACCTCTTGTGCTGGTTCTGAGAAAGTGGTTGGACTGAGCCTCTATGTCATGTAAGCAGTAATTTTGATAAAGTTTGAAGACTTCAGTCCTCTTTTTTATTCCACTGTATGTTTATTCCACATACTTGGTATGTAGATGCGAAAGATAATCACTGAATCTGATACATTTTCTCTTCCCAGTGTTTGTGGCTTGACCAGATAACCATTAGATAACTAATGGTTATGCGTGGTGATTTGCTTGCTTTGTCACCTCTCCCTTTCAGTGCCCAGGATGGCTCACATAGGATTTGGTGGCTCATGTGCAAAGATTGACCTCTGGTGGATTAGAGGGGCTACTGGTGTGACCCGTTTGGGTTGTTCCTGCATCCCCTACATATCTGCAGCTCCTATATCACTGTGCACTTTGGAGCTGAGGCTCCTGATAGTGGCAGGTGAGACTTCACTTGGAGAGTTCTCCACCTCTGTATGAGCTGGGGCCTGATAGCTCCACAGGTGAGCCATCTGTCCAAGTCATGCTACTACATTTATCTTGAAGAATAAACCCGAAAGTTTTAGATGGCTTTTATTTATGAGCACAGTACAGGGAGGAAAGTTCAGCAAGCAAAAAGCCAGGAGGAACAACTTACCTGCAACTGCATCAGGTATCCATCTGTGTTACCTACGCACCAAACCAAAACAAGTGGTTACTAGTGGAAGAGCTTATAACTGAAAATCTCACTGTCTTGAGCTTGTTATGTAGGTTCAGAATGTCACTTTTCTTGTCATTATCTTTTTTTTTTTTGTATAATTTGGGAAATTTATTATTTTTAGTCTACAATGTATGTTTCCAAATTAGCTTTTCCATCAGTGATGCAGCTTTTGCCTCTTCACCCTCTGCATCTTTTAGCCCAGCTACAGCAGCAGAACAAGTGTGTGCCCCGCACAGTGTAAATCAGCATGCTTGTTTTTAGATTTTTCAAGTCTTAACACTGTCTATATTTGCATAAGTACTTTAGTTTCCACAAAACCGCCTCTGTGGGCAGTGATTTCTCATGCTTATTCTTCAGGAGATGATGGATATACATTTCCAGGATGGTAAAAAGAACATGGAGCGAAAACAATGATTTGCTTTGGGGAACACCTGGGTTGCTATACTGCTTGTGTGCCACAGGGCTGCCCAGGAGAAGTGTCCAATGCAGGATGTGAGGTATCTTCCCCAAGGCTGTACTGGAATTGGTCCTTCTCAGAATACCAGACATTTTGGTCATAGAGGGAGACATGGGGATGGAGGAGGAAGCTGGGTCTTACTCAAGTTCCTCTTGGTGATATCAGTCACCTCACCCTGGCGGAGTTCCTTGTGTCAGCAGAGAGAGGAAAGGGATCCAGGAACATCTTTTTGTCCTTTATATTTTTATTTAAAATAATTGATCATTTATGAGGGATTCTGAGAAGCAAATTTAAGTGGAAAAGTTAGGTGGACATGAAACTGCTGTTGTTCGTCTTTTAACTTTATCTTCCTGCTGTTAGAGATTTATTTTTTAAATTGTGTGTAAATGCAATTCTCATGCTCCTGTGAAAGATTGAGTTAGTTAAGAGCTGCATGAGCTGTCTTTATATTACAGACTCAGACTGGATAAATAAGGGGAAATTCTGGGGCCGGGGAGTGACGGCAGGGGAGGCTGAATTACAGGCAGTAAATGTTGCTGAATCCTATACATTTTAAATAACCCCAAAAAATGATCTTTTTAAGGTCTTTTCTTTTGTCAATGCATTGTGTTGAACTGCTCTGATGGACAAGACTACAAAGCCATGGGGAAATTCTTCAAAGGTCTGGCACAATCTGGAGCCTTGGTGTGCTTTGATGAATTTAATCGTATAGAGCTGGAGGTAATTGTAGTACCAGTTTCTTAGCAAAGTTGGTATTCAATGAAAGTGACAAGCTTGACAACTTCATTAACAGCACTGACATTAAACAACATTGACTGAGTTTTACTGTTAAATGCAAAAAATACAATTTTAGTACAGTTTAATCAAATACAACAGGTTGTCTATGGCAAATCTCTCCTTGTGATTTTCTTACGGTTTCTGCATTTCTTACTGAAAATATAGCAGAGAAATATTGTTGTTGCAACCTTCTGAGCATAGTGACAGGGGGGGGGTTTGTGGGCAGACATTGTATTTTGTTCGTGATAGATTAGTGGCGAGATTTCTCTTTCGTACGGGTGCGCAACTGCCACTCACAGCGCTTTGAAAGACAGGAGTTAACTTCCATCTTCAGAAAACTCACAGCCAGAGAGAGAGACTGCTTTAATACCACATTTATTGCTTTGCTGGGGAGGGGGGAGCAACAAAAAACCAAAAAAAACAGCCCTGCAAAGAGGGATCTGCAACAAATGAAGGCTCTGAGTTTTAAGACTGTAATTTATTGTACTTACACAAAGCATAATTAAGTTTCAATATTTGGAGATATTGCATAAATTATTTTTTTGTATATGTTGATCTGCCTGGTCTTTCATAGCTCCAGAATTTTTGTAATTTTTTTTGTTTTGGAGTCACAGCTACAAAGAACCCTAAGAAGAAGTTACAGACATTGACTTAGTTTATAACCATTCATTTAAACTTCTGCTTCTGAGGTAGCACAGAAACTGGCTTTAAAAGTACAATATGCTGTATTTTCCATTATCTTGTGTTAGACCATTAGAGATGCATAGCTGTTTCTGGAAGATGCTATAGCTTTAACATTTTCATTTATTTAGCAAGTTATCTCTATTTAATGTATAGGGAATTTTTCAATGCACTGGGCAATTTATTAGCCTAAGGGTGTGATGGATTTTTGTTTTTATTACACTTAGTAGCACATTAAAGCATCATTTTGAAGTTAAAACAAAAAAAAAAAACACATTGTTTTTTCAAACTAAAATTGTGGCAAAGGTCTTGCTTTGTGCTTCACTTTGATGATCTTTATATCTGCTCAGCAAATGTTGACCCTTCAGACACCAGGTCTGAGCAGATGTAGGAAGATATGTCTGTACTCACCTTCAGCTATGCTTATTATCAACAGTTTTGGTGAGCTGGAGGAGTGGAGCTGTCAAACAATCCAAAAGGAACAATAGTATAGCCACTTTGCTACGGTGGACAAAATTATAGGATCATTTCTTCTTTATTGCTGCTTTGCTTCTCAGCTAGACTTAGAGAGATTTTCTCCCTAGATCACAGTACCACAGAGAACAACTGTGCCTGCATTGGTTCTTTTTTAGTAAAGAGGCAGCAGGCACCTCTTTTTCTATTAGAGTGCAGCATACACCAAGTAAATGCCTGAGTGAAATCTCTTTTGCCTTTGTGCACTTTTTTCATTTGCCCACTGACAGGAGATCCCTCAAGACCAGCACTAAGCTCCTCTTCATTAGAACCCAGTTTTCAATTTAAATTTTAATTAGAATAGATGTCTAGGATACTCACCATTCGCTGTAATTTCTGCATGACACTAATCAACAACCAGAAAAATACTTCTTTTTTTTAAATTTATTTATTTCTGAAAACTAAGTTCCTTTTCTGTAAAACATTTGTCATTTCTAGTTAAAATTATTTTAGCTCACCTCATATAGTTGCATTTTTGAATGAGTTTCATTCTTGCAAAGTGATATTATTTTTTCATTCTTTTAATGTAAGGTATCTAAAACCTGGATTCTTAAATTAAGAAAGGGCTCAGGGGCAGTTAAACTACATTCTTGTGCAGTCCTAAATGTGTAGTGGTTTTTAGCCCTTCTTTGATTAATAATGAAATATTTAATGTTAATACATTATCATAAACTGCTTATAATGATATTTATTTGATGAGAGTCAGTTGAAGGATTGAAGTCATCATTGTACTTGTCTTTTAATCTTTTTTGTTTGTTTGTTTGTTTCAGTTCTGAGACCTAGACTGCATGTATTCCAGCTGGAACATAAACCATTAGATCTAAATATTTCCTATGTGATTTTTCTAGTCCTCAAATTGCTGAAGCAATTTATTTCCAAATAAAAAATACCACACCAAAGGCAAAGAATTTTATCTAAACAGAGGTCGATATATCTGATTAAGTGCTTCAGCTGCTGGCACCCCCAGGCTGCCACAGGCAGAGCAAGATGCTAAGGGATAGCTTTGGTAGAGGCCACACATATCTTTGAATGATCTGATCAAATTTGGAGGCTTTTTTAAGCATATGTAGATCAGTGCCTGGAAATCCAACAGAGGTCAGTGAGTATTTTATTCTCGTTCATGTTTTTGGTCAATCCCAGAAACCGCTCCCAGACGCTGCTTATTATCATGGCAACTGCCTGGCAGTAAAATAGTTGGGTCTGTGTTGGAGAACTAATATCAGAGCTGTGAGTCAGGAAAGACTTTGGGTTTGCTAAGGGTTTTTCATGTCTGAAGAAGAGCTCAGGTGTAATACAGTGCCTAGTCTGAAGATTTTAATTAAAAAAAAAATCTTTACAATATGTCCGGTTTCTTCCCTCAGTCCAGTACTGTGACATGTGTCTCATCTGCACAAGCTTGACTCCTCTGCTATCATCCACTCCTGAATCTAGAAATTCACAAAGCTATTAATTTTTTTTGTAAGTGTTGAAATGGACTAGATTAAAACACAGAGACTGTAAATGTCCTGTAGGGAATTCTACCAGGAATTTTGTCATTAAAGTGTGTATATCCAAAAATTTGTCTCATTATCTTTAATTGCTCTTCAAAAGCTCTGATACTGTCACTCTTAATTTTGTATAAGTATACACAGAGGAACACTTAGAACACATGGTGGAGGATTTAAAATTTCTAAATATTTTTAAACTCACGTACTGGAACATTTTCTTAACGTCATACTGTAGGAAAGAATAAACAGGAAAAATATTCCCCTAGAATTCTGAGTACTAAGAGCTAGATGACAATAAGTTCTCTAATGTGTTGCAAGGTCTGAAACTGTGTAAGGGGTAAGTATTTACAAGAACTTCAGACTGTAGAGAAAGCTAGCAAATATGCCATTGTATCAGGCCAAATATTATATTATAATACATCACACAATTCAAACAGCTTCAGAATTTCTCTCATTTCACAGAAAGATATTATGCATCTTTGGGCTTAAAGAAAGTACTCTTTGACACTGCTGTAATAAGAAAAGTAATATTCTAACAGGAATATGAAATAGGACAGTATGTTGTGCTGGTAGATGGCTAAAGAAGTGAACTCATCTTTTCTGCAAGTATATTCCCCAAACTAGAGATGAAAGCTGATTTAATTTCTGTAATAAATATTCTAAGAGAAAGAAATCCAACCTTTTGCTTTCTGACACCAGAAATATTTGTTATTCATAATAAAGTGTATGGATTACTAACCTCAGCTATTCTTTCTCTCTCTTTTTTTATTTATTTTTTTTTGTTCCTTGTTTTGTTTTGTTTTGTGGGGTTTCTTGCTTGCTTGCTTGCTTGGGTTTTGTTGTTTATTTTGGTTTTTTTGGGTTTTCGGGGGTTTTTTGTTGTTTGTTGGTTTTTGGGGTTTTTTTGTTTAGTCTGCTCCTTTGCATTCTGTTGTGCACTTTTTCAGTGCCTGAAAGAATGTAAAAACTTCTTGCCATTGAGCTAGTAGTTGGTTTTGAACTAATATCTTCTTTGCTATTGACATTTATAAATAAGGAAAAACAATGGAATTATCTTAAAGCAGAGCTTTGCTTTCAATTAACATCAGGTAAAACAGGAAGGCTCTGGTTTTTGCCTGCCTACACCTGTTTGATTTGAACCACAACATGTTCTTTCTCTCTTTACCAATATTTGTATTCCCTGAGCAGCAGAACCCTTCTCTTCCCAGCTTCTTAACCTCACCTGCACAATCTTTGCCACAGATAATGCCCAGATTGGGTCCCAGACCTCCACATTATCTTGTAGAAGCTGAAGCATGCACCCAACTCCAAATTTAATGCTGTCTTCATAACCACATGCTCTGCTCTGGAACAATGACAAAAATGTTCATTTTAAATTTGAAAGACGTCAAAAGATGCCTTATTAGTGCTCCTTCCCACATCCAAGGAGAGCCCAGATATTGCCTGATGGAGCATATCTTCTCAGTGATGCCAGGGCAGCTGTCTACTCCCAGGGCTGTGATTCAAATTCACACAGGAGTGACCTCTGTTGTATGCAAAGGCTTCTGTATTGCAAGATCATCTCTCTCTTTTGAAAACCATTAAATTTTAAACACAAATGCTGCTTACTGGGAGGCAATCATTTCCAGACAATGTCTTCCAGACCAAAGTCACCAAGATCAAGACAGCTTGTGTCTTTGCCTTCTCTGTGACAGAGGCAAGGGAAGATCCATCCTGCTTTCAAGTGTTACCAGTACCCCCACCTGTAACCCCCTCTGCCCTATTGCTCTTTGTGCATTCAAAATTCTGGTAATATATAATAATAGATTCTGGTACCACCTCCAGCTTTCTTGCCATCCTGAAAAGATGTGACACCCTCCAATACAGGATATGTTTAACTGAAGGATTGACTTGAGCAGGTAGAGTGCTAAAGAAATCTTACTCCACAGCTTTATACTGCCCAGTGCTGATTCTGTAAATTTTGTGCATGAATTCTTTCAAAAATGTGCTTTTCCAGCAGCCAAACATTTTCTGCAGTGTACCTCTGTATATCAATGATGGTTGCCTATTTATGTTAATTTTGAGATCTTTTTTATTTTATGGGAGCTCACAAGGCTGTTCAATTTTCTCTACTGCTATGTGACATTCTCCTGTTCAAGGTACCATTTTACTATTTCTCTGTTTAGTTTTTTTAATGACCATGTGTTTACACAGCAGCCTTGCAAACATCATGCCGTCATCATTTTTCCTTACAAATGAAACAAATAGCTGACTTTTCCTGTTCATTTTCTAAATGTCACTATAAATTCAGCTGGTTTCTACCCACTGTAACTGTTCTGGGTAGGTTCTGCTATTTATTTATTTCCATAAGCAAATTTTTAAGGTCATTTGTCCTGTTTTTAACATTTTCAATATTCTTTCTTTAAAAGCTTCAAGAAAACTCTGGATAATTATTTTAAATGCTGAAATCTCATTTTTTTTATGTTTTGTCTTGATATTCATGGATATAGGGATGCAATGTCAGCTATTTGTAAGTCTGTGGGTTTTTTAAATATTAAAACATATATTTTATCCTTAAAAGCAATATAAGTAAAAATAATCCTTCTCTATACCCTCCTAAAATTCACCTGCAGTGTGTCTCTCATTGCCTTTTATATCAAATGTGTTCAGTTTAGAAGGCTGAACACAGAGCATCTAAAGATCTAACATCTTAAGATGGATCTGGACCTCTTTCTGCTGCTTAAAATTTAAGGCACTGCAAGTAGTGTGCATTGGGAATGCTTGCCAGCACCTTTGCTAACAATTCAGAAGGCAGAAGAGGATTTAGATTGTTCCTCCAGAGCTCTGCACTAGCACTGCAGTACCAGCCTCAGTAAAAAAAATTAACATACAGGTAGTAAAGCAACTTGAAATTGCAGCCTTACAGCAGTCAAAGAAAGTGTGGCCATTAATTTAGAAGGCATTATATGTTCTCTTGCTAATTTAGTGACGCATGTTGGCATGTGAGTAATGGAAAGAGCTACTCCCATTGCTTTACTTGACTGATTCCAAAGAAGATTCCAAAACTCATAGGATGTCTGTGCTTTTATATTTTTCGTTCCCTTTCTCTAAAGTCATATAAAAAGTTGAATCTTACTGAACTGATGTTTTGTTTAGGATAGTGATCCTATATTTAAGTGAACACTTCACATATCAGTGTAGAATTTTCTTCATGGACATATTCCCAAGTTTATATAGAAATACACTTTAAAATCTGTTCTTCCTTCCCCTGCTGGTTTTTTTTTTGCATATGTGCAAGGAGTAGATATTCTGAATGCCTCAAAGATGACATTTTAGCAGATGACTTCATTACCCTGGCCATTTTGAATTTAACTCCACACTAGTTTTTCAAAGTTTTTGATTATTTGCCATTTAATGTATGTGAAAGTTGCACTCAGGTAATGGGACCAATATGTTTATAGCATGTAAAAGGCTCACTTGTATTTCAACAATATGTTTGACTGTGCTGGTATTTATTTAAAGTATACAAATTTTCCCAACTGATGACCATATGTCTGTGTGTATACTTCATCCTGGTGAAAAGCTGCAATATTTTCCTCAAAGAAAACACACGTCACATTTCATTTTCCTCACGCAGCTAATGTTGAGACAGTTGTTGTGGGCTTTTATTTTTAAACTAGGGGCTAAACCAAATGTTTATGTTCTTATTTGCTTAAGAAGAAGACATAGGTTGCTATACTTAAGTTACTGGCCTTTTTCCTGGATAAGCAGGCTTCTAGTTAACTCAAATGTTTTAAAGGATTTCCTCTGAAAAGTTGTATTCTTCTGCTGGAATTTTATATTTCCTTACCTTTAACAGGACCAGAATTTAAAAGGTTGAAAGCAAGTCCCCTGGATTTTTCTGGAAGTCTCTAATCAAGTAACTAATAAATAAATTTGGCCCAAAATGGGGATTTTTAGGATAAGGTGGATTTGTCTGGGCAGCCTGCTTGTGAAAGAAAAAGCTTTATTCTTTCCTCTTATGAAGGACAGTTGGTGAAACAATCAGGAATTCTTGGAAAAAGGGAAATCAAGGGTTTCTAACATGCAAGTAGAAAGAGTATCTCTTTCGATGGAGCTAATGATGTTTTGTGTTAAAAGCAGAGTTTAGGCTGGAGTTACACTCCTAGCATGGTGATTTCCTACCTTATTCCATCAAAGCCTTGCGAGCACCATTTTGACTAAACCACCACTTGAAAATTAAGACAGGACAAAACACCAGCCATAAGGTAAGATACCATGAGGAGGTGTTGCTCTGTCTTTTACAGAGTGGGATGCAGATCTGGATGAGCAAAGTGGCAGGGCAGACACCTGGTGGGGTGGAGTGTTCCAGTGATGGCAGCATGGAGAGGAATTACATCCTGAAGGCAGCGGGAGGAAGCATCGCACCTCTCTGGAAGCTGCAGACATTACCTACACAGGTACCCCATCCCAAACTTAGGTACCTCTTTCCCTTTCTTTTAAAGGGTTGCTTTCTGTTTGTTGCTTATTTCAATTCATTTATTTTTTTAAATCACATTCCTAACCAAGATAGCCCATGATGTAAAATAAACACAACAAAATCCCAAACTACCAAGTAAATTTTCCATCTGCTACCCCTGCTTCAACAAACCAGCAGCTTCTTTTCAGCTAAGTAATTTATTTTTGCCTATTACAGTTTTAAGCAATAGGTTACTACTGAGTAAATTTTCTGTTTGCTACCCCAGATTTGATAAACTAGTCGCTCTTTTTCAAGTAAGTAATTTATTTTTTCCTATTACAGTTTTAAGGAATAGGTTATAATTAGCATGCTCATATTAAAAAGGGGCTGTTTATCTATGTTCCTTTTAATACAACATGGAGAAAATTATTAAAAGTCAAAATAAAATTGAATATTTATTATTTTTCCCATCTGTTAGGGCAAACCTAACTTGTTAGGTTTTGCATCCCTGGACAGTGTGGAAAATAAGTTTGCATTAATTAATTCAAGCAATTCTCTGTTGTACTACCTAAACAAAACACAGTGTGTAATATTTGCATCATATTTCAGCTCTCAAAAAAGGGTGAAGGGGAAAGATAGAGATGTGTTTGAAGACATGAAATGATAGCTTTACAGAGGATCTTTTAGGAATGAGAGAGGCTGTGGTTTGGGGTTTTTGGAGAGTCTTTTTTTGGCTTTGGTGGGGTTTTTTTGGTGTTTAGTTTTTGGTTTTGTTTTTGTATTTTTCCTGGTGCAATTGCCTTCAAACACACATGAAAAAAGCCCCACAAACTGTAAAAATAATAACTGAACTTCCTCCTGACTCTCTGCAGTTAAGTAGTTGGAAACAATGCATCATTCCCTGTACTTTTTGCCCCTGCCCTGTATGACAGCACTATATCTTTGATGCTAGATTTCCAGCAGGTAACCTTGTTACTTTGATGAAATGTCTTTGAGAGGTGGGTTCACAGAAGAGAGTTCGCTAGTCTTACTGTCAAAAAATGGAATTTTAAAAGAAAAAAAAGAATGGAAGCTGCTTGCTCTTTACACTTAGGGAAGGCTTTGTTTCACTCCAAAGCATAAAGATTTCTTGCATAATCCAAAGAGAAGTTATTTTTTAGTTAATAGTTTATTAACTAAACTATTTTTTCTGACTAGTTTAGTTTGGGTTAGTTCTTACTGTCTCATTTCAGAGCTGTGTCCAGCAGCCTAGTACAGCATGCAAGACATATCACAACTTCTCTACATACACTGTCCACACTCTGGGCTGGAAAAATAAGAAAAAAAGAACTCAGTATGGCTCATATGGGATCCCACCAACCTCCAGGAGGATTTTGAGACTGTCTACTGAGGACTGGAAAGGTGGCAGTCAGCAGAGATCTAGTATACACTGTAAAAAAAACCCACCATTTCATCACATATCTTGTGGCAACTCATCAGCTTTTCCTTTTACCAATCAAACTTGTTGGTAAATTATGGAAGAACAAAGCCTTGTGAAAAAGCAAATATTTCATCTAAAGCTGAACTGTCTCTGGTTAATAAATTTTTTAAAGGTAAATTTCTTGAGATTTTCCACTACATTCAGGAGAGATTTATCAAACCCTTTTCTGTGGGTAATTTTAGAAACTCCAACTAGGGAAACATTTTTACAGCTAAATAAGTAGCTCAGCTTCACTGGGGAGCAGGCTACAGAGACTGCAAACATTGACAGTTTTGCTGAGATAGTTTCATGGCCCTCTAGCACAAAGTGATGAGCAAAGAAAACTGCAACTCTTCATTAAAAAGAAATTCACTTATTTAACACCCTTGCTTTTAATATCATTTTAGCCTTCATGTAGCCAGTGTGAAATGCAACACTGCATGTCTTTCTCATATGCATTAAGTCCTTGAATGCTTTCATTTTAATTTAGAGCTGAAGTTTGACCTAATTTAAAGTTTCCCAGTCTTATAATTATAAATTGGATGTATTCCAACGGCTAGTGTTGTGTCAAATATGCTTTTAAAATGAGTTCCAGATTTTAGTTCTTGTCACAAGATCTGTCTTTGCAACCCATGGGTGACAAGGGTAAAATTTGTCCTCGTCTTCACTGGAAATCTGAAAGTTAATTTACAGACATTGGAAGTGTTGGTTTTCAGAAAAACAATCAGAGATGTCAGCTTGCCAAAATTAACTCTTCTTGATGGTAGCAGAGGGCATTTTCCTTGGAGGCATCTATTTTATACTCACCTTCCCTTTGTCAGTTTGTTCTCAGGAGGAGCTGGTGGAGTGTCAGAGCCAAATTCTTCCTTCTGCCAAAATACCTTCCCTGACTGTTACAGAAAAAATACCCCCGTGAAGCTACTTCTGTTCCAAACCATGAGGTATCAACTACTTCTCTCAAATAGAAAGTTTCCTTGAATGTTTACATCCTGCTTTTGCATTGCATAATGCAAATCTGTGCATTCTTACACATGATTTCATAGGTTTAGCTTACAGCATTTCTCTGTGCAGAGGGCTGTGGGTTTCTGGGGCACTTGGCTGGGAGGCAGGGAGCCAATGCCCTCCTGCAGGAGCCCTGGTGCCCTCCTCAGCTGCTGCTCCAGGGTGAGAAGTGCTGCTGAGCCCTCTCAGTCCCTGAGACAAGCTCAGAGCAACACGCGTTTAACACCAGAAACAAACCAAACACCCTGACAAAGCTCAGGGCTCCACTGCACTCCCCCTGGAGGGAAGAGAACACAGGGAATAAAGCATAAATGGCAGGTATTAAATGTGGTGCAGAAGGGTATGCCTATAAAAATTATAATATATAATAATAATGAATGTAAATATGTAGAATAATACAAAATTGTACCTATAAGTATATATTAACAATATGTTGATTTACCATTTCTGCAGTAGCACTGTTGAAAAAAACTAGTGGGATATGTTGTCTTTAAACAAAAAGCAACATGTTTTGTCAGGATGATTTAAGACCACATACAATAGGAAAACCATCCTAGCAAGTCACCTCTAATAGTTGCCTCTCACATGAGTCAAACCTGACCTGGGATTTCACTGTATTTAAACAAGCTATGATCTCTGCATATCAGAAATCACATCTCAGAGGAGACTTTATCAGACATATTCAGTATGGTCCATTATGGTTAGAAATATCACCCTTTAAATCAAAATTATTTTAGGAGGCTATTTGTTGCTGGAAATGAAAAGTGATATATTCTAAATGGGCTTTTAAACTAAGGAAATAAAGGACTCAGGGCTTCATTGCAGGGCTTGGAAACTCTCCAAGGAAGATTTTTAAAGTTTATATCTTGTTTACTGTTTGTTCTCACTCACATATCTGATAAAATGTTATGTTTTCTTCCCTTCACAGCTACTGATAAAAACGTTTAACAAACAGCTGAATGCAGGCATTTACAAAAATAATGTCCAGGAGGATATAGAAGACAGTTCTATCCAAGATGAACGGTGTAACTCATCAAAGCTTTATTTATTTTTACCACCAGTTTGGATGTAAATTCATGAGGCTCACACCACATTTGGATAGTGTTCATTTTGTCTTATCTTTTTTTTAAGACAAGAGTACGAGAACAAAGCCGTTAGTGTCTCTGGTTCATGTTTTCCCCAGTTTATAATGACACACCAGGAGCCTCATAAGGACTAGAAATAAATGTCTGCAAAAAAATCCTCTGTATTCTTTTTCTTCTTACCAGGCAATTGTACAATCAGAATTTACTTTTAATTTCAATTAGTGAAAACTCTGAAAAAGACATTGATAAAATAAGGCATTGAAGATTCTCTTCAAAAATCACCCGAGCATTTTCCCACATGAAACCCCCAGTTCAGATCCACCTTATATTGTAAATAATAAAGCGGGAGAAATTTTACCCTTTTCTTGCAGCTTAAAAAAAAAAAAAAGTGACTGCCATGCAGTCAGGTTTTAGCACCTGTTTTCTGAAGATGTAATCCTACATGAGTAGCAATTTGCTAAAGATGAGGAATTAATTTTTTTTTAATAGTGCTCATGTGCCTAGTTTGTTTTGCCGTCTGAAAGTGAGAGGTGAAATTCATAATGAAAAGAGGTTGTCCCTTGCAGTTGTAGCTATACCATATTTATGAAGACTTACAAAACATGGTACAGGTTCATCTTTTCAACAGCTATTGAAAATATGCCAGTGAGAGGCCTGCAGCTACCACATTGACCTGCAGACTAGAAAATAGATACTGGCTGCTCTATCCAGGCTGAAAAGCAGACAAATATGTGGTTTGTTGCAGAATCAAGGCATTATTAAAGGATTTTTGTTACTTGCAGGTGTCCCTCACCTTGATTTATGTGCATATTAAACTGTGTCTGGTTAAGGGATCTCTTTGCTGACTGTTAATTTCTTGTTTGTAACATGAGAAGTAGATGAATTCTGAGTAAAATACAGATTTTTTGGTATCTATTGTAAATTTTATTTACAAGTCATGGCTACTACTCTGTTTTAGTAGGGCCAGACTTTGAAAATTGTGTCTTCTGAGCTGGGGACACAGGTACAACCTTCTTAATGAGCTAGAGGATGTTTTTTTCTGTGATGCTTCTTCAAATCCTTCTAGATTTTTAAAGTGAGACTTTGCAAGGATTTATCATCTATTTATAAGTAGATTATGAGAGATTAAAGGATTTTTTTTTTTCTTACTTAGTGTGTAAGGAAATCTTACAGCATAGCTCCTGAAAGGTTATGTTGATTCTGGTTTATGTCCTTGTGACCATTTGTAATTTGTAGCTGCCTTTTTCTTCAGCGTACTTTTCTTAATTCTTGAGCATGTGGGACACTTGATGACCATGCATCAAGCACAATAAGCCATTAAACCCTTTGTTAACCTCTTTTTATTTCTGTATAAAAATGGGATGCACTGAATGCCCTTCTGAAATTCACCCTAATAATTATATGACAATAGTAGAATTATAAAATCACCTGTGTATTATTAATAATACAATTTTACCTAATTTTGAAGGATAATTTTTTTGTTAGAAAAACTCTATGTGATGATAGTGTACAAAAAAAGCCCAAGGTCCCCACAAACCATCCAAATCAGGTGTTTTTTTTCTGCTAAATACTAACTTTTCCATATAAAGAAATCTTTGCCAAATTAATCAGACAGCAGTTCCAGAACATTTAAAATGTAAATTGTGTAGGTAAAAAAAAACAATGTCTGTGGCTCCACTTTGAACTAGGGAAGAGAAAGTATAATAGCTATTTGGGTTTGAAAGGTCGCAGAATGGCTGGGGCTGGAAGAGACCTCTGGAGCTGATCCAGTCCAACTCCCCTGCTAAAGCAATCTCACCTGGAGCACATTGCATGGCATCATTCCCCAGTGGGTTCTGTATATCTACAGGGAAAGAGACTCCACAGCCTTTTTTACCCCAGTGTTGCACTCTAAATAAAGCACTTGAGCAGGGCTATACTTCACCTGACTCTGATTAAGATGTGTAAGTTGCAGCCAATGACTTTCCACTGCCCTGGCAGGAGAGGTAGAGACTCGGATATTTCTAGAGGGTTATTCAGTGGATGAGCCTGGGGTGATATCTAACTTTAGAAACTTAAATTAGGGCAGGAAAACATTGGGCTTTTTCCCTCTGACTCATAAGATAGTGCCCCAGAGAGGCTGGAAAATAAACTTATTTAACACAGAGAGGTACTCAGGAAGCCTGCTATTGGAGGCAATATCAATATTGCAAATGAATACACAGACAGAATTTGCCAGGACATTCCCAGACAGGAGAGTACTTTCAGGGGTTCTGGGATTTATTTTTTGTTTATTTTTAGGGTATGTCTCTTCAAAGTGTGAGTGAGGGTTTAATTGATTGGAAGCTTGGGAGAATAAAAGTCCTTTAGTAAAATAATTAACATTACTTTAATTAATGTTGAGTAATTAATGTTTCTTTAATGTTACAGGAGAGAAAAGAAATTTACTGCTCATGCCCTGACTTAACCACTTTTGCAGGAACTTTAAAGAAATGTTCACACTTTCATTAAGAGTGTAGGTTTGAAGCTGCTGAGCTGCTGTGAACAAACTCATCTGGAAGTGGGAAACATTAATCAGTACCACCAGATTTGCACTGATCTTGCTCTTCTTTTTTCTTCTCATACCTGATCAGTTTACTAAGTTTCCACCCCACAGCCAAAGAAAATTCCTCTTAGAACAGGTGCTATCTGACTTATAATAACTGAAAGCAGATTGTGCTATACACTGAAAGCCAGGGATTTTAATTTAGGTAACTATTAAATGGAAGGTGTAGCATTTTACATTTCAGTTTTTATATATTTGTTAAAATTTTATATTGCAATTTTTTGACCAATTTTTATATCCCTCAGAAGCCGCTCCAATGAAAACCTTTCCTTCAGTTAGAATTCATTTTCTTCTTGATTTGCATGGTAAGAGATACATGTGGTTACTTGGGTTGAACGTGAACATTCATAGCAAGAGTTTTCAATTTTGCAAGAAAACTCCAAGTATCTACAAAGAATCTTAACAAATTATACTTTAAATTCTGAGGAGAGCCCTCTCTACTACGGAATAAAATTTGGTGGCTCTGGAAAATTAATTGATAGAAATAGATTAAAAGTTAACTGAATTTTATTTCATTAGCATGTAGCTAAAGTTTTAAGTGGCAGGTGTCACTTGGAATAGATCCTGTTCTCCAGATCCACAATCAAAATAATCAATAAAATATACTCGCTTCAATGCTTTCTCAAGTTGCAGAAAACAGAAATTCTGTCTCATCCTTAACATGCAGCTCTCGATTCTTGTGAGTTAAAGATGCCGTTTTCCTTGATGAAAATTAACAAGAAAATGTTTTTTGTATTCCCCCGCTATTTGAGCCCATTCCAGAGAGCCGGCTGGATCCAGCATTTTCACACAGAGGCAGACAGTGACAGTCAGATGGCTCCACAGGAGCTGTTGCTCAGTTTTGGGTGCAGTTCTGGCCACACTCAGGCTGTGGTTTTTTAGCACTGTCCTTTTACACCGAAATAACTCCAAGGAGTAAGAAGGGATAAGTGGGATAAGCGTGCATGCTCAGGATTTTGTGGGAATAGCAGCCATTTCTGTACTATCTCTCTTAAAATGAAGACCAGTCAGGGTTTGCTCATTCTACAGAGAGACAATTTTCCGCTTGAGATCCTGCAGATTAATTGCCAAGTGTCTCAGCTATCCCAGGAGAGTGGTGGGAGGTGTATTGATAGTACCTGCAGATAGCCAGGAGATATGAGCAGTTAATGGGATTCAACAAGTCACCTCTCCGATTGGGAAAAAGCTTCTGGTCTTAACTTAAAAATCAAATTCACCTGTCAGAGAAGCTCTTTGACTTTGCAAGGTTAAGAGTTTCTCTATACACTTAGGATTCCTGGGCTTAGCTGCATGATTTCTGCTCAAACTGGGGGACCCTGTGCTTTGGTCTGTCAGTGAAAGGTTGAGCAAGAGCTCTCCTTGGGACAGCCCGTGTTGTCTGTTCTTGCTAGGGCTCATTCCTAACCTGGTCCTTGGGGTAGGGTTTGTGAAGGGATGGGAGAATTCCCCATGCTGATGGGGAAGAGATGGACATCTTACAGCCAAAGATGATGTAAGAACCAGCCAAATCCATGTTTCAGAGCAGCCTTGGTGATGTGCAACGCTGCCCACAGCGCACTGAAGCCCACCCCAGCCCTGTGCTGCTGCAGTGGGCGGACACACAGCTCCTGCTCTACTTCAGGCCCAGGATGGAGCAATTAAATGCTGGGATTAAATTAAATCGGCTCATAAGGCCTCACTGGTGAGGCTTGTAAAGAGGCATTGAGCACTGCTGCCTGTGAAACCTGTGACCCCTTAAGAATTGTGGTCATTTTGCATAATTCTTCCCTACTAGACTGGGGAAGTAATTCCCTGCATACATAAACCAGGCGCTGATGCCAACTCTGGCAAATCCCAAAGGCAGAACCATACCGTTTGGAAAGGTTTAGGGAACGCTGGAATCATCTGCATCTGGGGCTGAAAATCAGTCAAAAAGGTAAGATTCTTAGGCTCACATGTTGTATTCAGTGGTGAAAATCAGTAAAGAACACCTGGAGGAGTACAGAAGACCAGGGAGTAAGGAGGTATTGAGCACTTGGGTGAAGTACGTGCAGCTGGTTAGACAAGCCAGTGTGGTAATAATTCAGGCGGAAACATAAGTGTGCTACAGATTCCTTGTTCACAAAAAAAAATTACTCAGAAATATAAATGCAAGATCACTGTAAACAACTAATTCAAGTAGGTTAAATGCCTTGAGAATTAAGAAATCAGGATTATTCCTTGAATAACAAATAAGAAGATCTTCTAATCTTAATATTTTTAATGATAATAATAATAATAATTAATATTTTTAATAATGTCAATGAAATTGGATGTCTGGGGTTGAGAGAGGGTTGATAAACATTAGGTTGAATTAGCTGAACATACAGAGAGAAATTCTCCTTAATACATGGACACATATACCAAGTTCTATAGTACTGCCACCCCAAATGACTGCCTGTAAGGCTTAGTGAATACTGTGCTTATCTCTCTGTGTGGGTGCCCAAGGTGTCTGGTGAAATAAGGGCCATTACAAGCCTCATCTCCATGTGAAAAAGAAGTCTTTCCTGGGCTTGAAGAGTTCACTTCTATGATTTTTTCAAATTGTCATAGGTTTGTCCAACAGTTTTGCCTTGTCTGGGAAGGAGGAGTAAAAACATTCACCATCTCAGTCAAGCTTGTTTACATGAGATTTAATGTTGTTCTTGCAGGCCCAAGGGGCTCAGCTAATCACCTGGACCATGTAGTGAAACAATCTCCAAGCTGTTAGAAACCCACTCATCAGTGCTCTGCAGCAAAACAAAAGGGTGCAATTATGTCTTTGCACATGGGGAGGAGGCACTTAGCCCTGCACTTTGTATTGCACCACATCAGGCATGATGGGCTCCCTGCGCCACGCTCTCCAAATCTCCCAATGAGCTGATCTCTTCACTTCCAGGCACCTTCCTTGCCTGATCTCCTGGTTCCTCCCAGCTTCTCTTTCCAGTTCCGAGGCTGCTGTTAGTTCCAGCAGGATGACTCCACAGACTGTGGGTCTCAAACAGTGTGTTTCAATTACTAAAGCTAGCAGTTGAATTAACACATTTCCCAATTATGATGTGCAAAGTCATAATGCTGAACAAAGCCAAAACTCTGTAAAAGTTTTGCTTTCACAGAAATAACAATGGAGGGTACGAGACATTCCAAGAGGCAGGCAAGGGGGCATGAGATGGAGGCTGACAAGAAGAGGTGTGAGGTGGTGGATCAGGACTGTACAGATGGTCTGACTTGACTTTTTCTGTGGCTGGGCCATGCAAGGCATCCACATGTCACCTCTTTTTACCAACCACTCCAGGGGCTGCTTCTGGAATATGTGTGTGGGGAGAGGGACAATTTGTCTTCACCTTTATCCTGCATGGATAATGAATAAATCTTGGAAATTTAAGACAGAAAGATGCCTTCTGGATAAAAAAGGTTGGCAAGAATCCGAGGGAAAGAACCATTTTGTCTGGGCTTAGGCACATCTGTCAAGCAAAGAAAGCATGTGTAAGTACAGCTAGCTGCAGAAAGAAGACCCTAATGCTTGCCTGATTTGGAGGTGAAGTTCCTTGAAAGAGGAGGAAAGAACTGGGACAAATCTAGACAAAGCAAATGGGTCTATACTAATGCATCCTTAATAGACTTCCCCAACAGATGAGTAAGAGAATTTGTTTTCTTGCTCATATATATATTTTCTATGTGCATGTACATACAAATATAATCAAATATTTATATCTTACCATGCCAAGTTTTCCTAAAACAATTGACTACTAATCTCTTACTAAGCTCCTGCTTCTAGCTCCTGCTCTCTTCTCTCCCTGTGAAATATAGATTTGCAATGTCTGACAGGTCTACGTTGTCCTTAATAGAATTACTTTCAATCTATGCTGGCATCGATGAGAGGGACATCTTGTCCTTTTCTCTGCCTACTGTCAGCAAAAAAAATCATTGTTTCATAGTTGCTACAAAATGTGGACACAGAATGACTGGGATACTGTTGCGGATATTGGGAATTTGAAAGCGAAATGGTTTTATTTATGTGAATCTAGTCAAACTAATCTATGAGACAAATAGAACATAAAATATCTTTGCTGATCAAACTTAATTTCATTAGCTAATGAGTCATGTAATTAAAAGCAATGTGTCCATTTTCCTGTCTCACCAGACAGCTCCTGGTAGGTGCTGCTGACAACATCAAATGAAGGGGACTGCTGAGAGCACAAAACTAGAGAGGAACAGAATACTGATGGCCTCACTGCAAACATGATTCTCTGCACTGTAGACATCTATAGCTACTTTATATAAAATGTGATCATGCTGGGCACCTTCTCTGATGATAACCCTTAATTTAAGAGGCATGCAGTCTGAAGACAGTGGAGTGAACAGGAAATTGCTAAGGATATTTTCTCTTTCTAAAACAAGAAGTTTTTTTACTGCGAGAAAGATGTAAATTACAACAGGGAAATTGGCCAACTAAGCTACCATGGGGCTAGGTCTGGGGAGGAATTAAAGTTAGTCTCTTTATTACATACCTTATGAAGATGCAGCATTTGAGATGCAGCCACATGAAGGGCAACCTCATATCTCCTGCATCCACAGCCACAGCAACCTGGTCCTTGTGTCCTGTTTGGAGTGCTGCCTGCCTACCAGTCAAGCTGCCACAGGATGTGCTGGCCTTCCCAGAGGCTCAATGCCTCCTTGGACAGAGGAAAACAGGTCCCAAGAGCAGCTCCAGGGCAGTTTTTGTGAGACAGTCAAGCTTCCCATGGATCTTGAAGCTTGCAGTTCCTCCAACCTGCTGCTGCCAGGTCCATGGAGGAAAAAGTGGAAAGTTTGTTTTCTATGGCTTTAGCCAACAGAGTCCTAAAGACATATTTTTTTACCTTTTTGTGATCTTGCACAGAAGGAGATGACTTGCAAATATGTGCCTCTATGCTGGGTTCTAATTCTTTATTTCCACAATGTTATGCATTGTGTATTTGCCAAGTAATTCCAGGTTGTAATTCATTCAAAACAAAGGGGTTTGTGTGGTGTTTATTCTTTAATGATTGGACTGTGGATTAGAGCAGACTTTTGGCAGAGATCCTTCAAACTTGTTTACATTTCCATCTGTCTCTGCATCTTTTTGAGGTTTTTCAGGTTATTGTGCACGTACCTTATTTTATATTCCTAAGAGGAACTGGCATTTTAAAAATAGAAATAAATTAGGTATTTCAGGTTTTGAAATTTTGCACTTAGGTATCTCTTGGAGTTCTACAGGCAGGTTTTTTTTTTTTTTTAGTTGCCTCAGAATTCTGAACACTTTTGTTTCTTCTACAGATAATTTATTATGCCTTCCTTGAGAAAACCAGATTGCTTGTTTTTCAGCCTTTAAATGCTTTGGTATAGCTTTGAGTCGTTGTCTTGCATTAATGCGATGGATCTACAGTTAGGGAGACTAAGAAACATTTCTCTTTCATGTGTTGGCTACAACACTTTGAAAAATAGATCTTAGACTTGGTGTTTTATATTCATCTCCATTTTGCTTTTGAACACGCATGGAAAA
The DNA here is from genome assembly GCF_971803275.1 of Cyanistes caeruleus. Taxonomy (NCBI): domain Eukaryota; kingdom Metazoa; phylum Chordata; class Aves; order Passeriformes; family Paridae; genus Cyanistes; species Cyanistes caeruleus. Next base: position 36,886,183 of record NC_141704.1, on the reverse strand, counting down.
GTGGCATGGTAATTTAAATTGTTTTGGCAGGGAATTCGCTAGTAGCCTTTACTCCTTGAAATGCATTTGGAAATGTTTTTATTGTTTGAAAAACCTTAAAGCAGCATTACAGCCCTGTAAAGTTATTAAATACATATTATAATGGAGGCTATGGGATGTTACTTTCCCTTGGATGCATATCTGTACATGTATGGAGGAGGTAGGGGACTGACAGGCTTTTATTCTGGAAGTTGTCATTCTTTCTGTTGATATGAATTATGTTTATTGAGTGATAAAATTCTCTTTTTTTTATTGGTATGAAACCTCTCTTCAATGTATTTATACTGCCTTGCAGCAACCAGAGTGTTTTAAATGTCACAGTGAGCAATTGAGTTCAATGTATCTGCAATTTGATCACGGAGTACTTTTCAACTGTTTCTTTTGGGCATGATTGAAACCTAATCTCTGGTGGGACTAAAAACACTCTGACAAACAAGATGTTTTTTACCATTTGAAATTTGGATCTTAGAGGTTTTGGTGTGTTGGAATAATATGATATTTTTGATTGTAGAAATGTGAAAATCATAATTTTTACATATTTTATTTGAAACAGTAGCATTCTTTCAAATTACTTGTGTGTGAAAACCAACCTAACTCTGCTAGTTCAGGAGTGTAGACCAAATTAGGACATCTCAGAAAGCTAACAGTTCAAATCAGTCTATTCAAATGCTATTCAAATTTAAGCTAGACAACCAGAAACAATTCACTTTTGAGAATCTTTGGCACGTATATACAGCATACTCTGCACATCACCATGTTTTGCTCTTTATCCTTGCAGGCCGGCTTGGATGGGACCCTGAGCAACTTGGTCTAGTGGAATGTGTCCCTGCCTGTGGCAGAGGGGCTGGAATTAGATGACCTTTAAGGTTCCTTCCAACCTGAGTCATTCTGTGATTCTCTGACTGTATATCATAGAATATAGTCATTTAAAAAATATACACAGCACGTACTCCTGAATTGCAGCAGTGCAAACAAGAGGTATGCCTATGCAGATATCCTGCTGAAAAACAACAGCTCACTGGTGGCAGCCCTCTTCCATGGCTGCAATATTATCACTAAAGTATCCATACATTCATTTTCACCCCTCTGTGCAAGTGCTTGTCAGCAGAAGTGAGCTCACCTGCTCCCTCCCTGCCTCTGCCTCATGCTGATGCTGCACTTTGGGAAGGCGAGGTTGGAAACCGAGGAGCACGGAGGAGGCTGGTGGTTTGGATCCAAATAGGGTGTCACCTGCATTCAAAGCTACAGGAGAAAACATCTCCAAAATGCAGGAACTTCCTTCTTTGATTCCAAACACACTGTTGAAGAAAGACAGGGAACTGCTTGACTAAGGGGACTGATCCAGAGTAGATTGATTTATTCTTCTGGGTACATACACATATCTCTCTATATAGAAGAAGAAAATTGTAAATGGTGAAGGGTAATGTTGCCTCCTCTCATGTTAGAGCAATGCCATGTCCTAAATCTCTCAAGGCAGCACTACTATTCTTACCGTAAGTCATTCTCATGGCAGCAAATTTAGAAGAAATATCCTTTATGAGAACAAAAAAAAGGACATACTTTTGGATGCACAAGTTCTTTCTCGATTCTGAAATAGAATCAGGAAAGGATCTCTTTCATACCTGTCATTAAGCTTCTTGGTCTTGATTTTTATTTTAAGTATTTCCTCTAGGACCACTTACTATACAACAAGACATTCAAAGGTAGAAGAGCTAGTCCTGACTATATACAACAGGTGAAAAAGCAATCAGATCCAATGGAAATACATAGGAGAGTTTGGAAAAGATCTCTTTTACGAAGGCAGCTCTGGAGTTGATCTGTGCTGCCTGCAGGACACTAGTGTCCTCTCTTTAGTCTCTGGCTTTGCTGAGAAGGGGGACTCCATTTTGTAGCTTTTTTTGTCTGCTTCCCTTCAGTACCACAGTCTGTCTGGCAGGCTGGTGAGCAGGATGGGCTCTGTTCCCCACCAGCTCCTCCAGATCCCGTGGGTAGCTGGGGAGATCCCAGCAGGACTGGTGCCACGGTGTGCTGCCTGACCTGGCACCTGGGTGGAGGAGAGGAGAGGATTCCATCAGCTGGGACTGGCTGTGCTCCCCCAGTGCAGGCTGAGCCCAGCACAGTGTGACACTAAGGAAGGGAAGGCACACAGGTCCTCTCCTGCCTTACACACCACATCAGGCTTATCTCTGCACAGCAAACAGGGCTATGAAAATAGCCTTTTTGTTGAGTTGCTTGTGCAAATATGTCATCTGGGTCCAAAAGAACACAAAATATGTGTATGTATGTATAGTTTCTTTTTTATCTTGCTGTTGCTGTCATTGCTGTTATGAAAGTCCGCATTTAACATTAATTTGGGGTCATTTCCTTGTGCTTATTGCTTCTGTTCTTCTATGTACTGGTCTGTCTGACCCTTATTAAGAGTGAGAAAGATAATCTCTTCATCTCTAATGGGCTACCTTTTATTTTAAATGAAAAATTGTTTTCATAGATGGAATGCTCACTTTCTTTGATGACAGCTCTGTTTGCCACCGAGAATCATCTTGGCTTATATCTTTGCTACTTTGTGATGGGATTTTGACAATAAAATGTTCATTTTTGGCAGTTTTTTAACTTGTCACCCTCAGAGATATTTAAAAGAGACTTTTGATTCACCAAGTTTTATATATATATTTTAGATGATGAAAGGCCAAAATTTTACTTTTATGTTTTAGCAGTAAGTGTGGAACCCTCTGAACTACTTTTAAAAATAGCAAATCTTATTAATTGTAGATGAAGGATTAAAGGAGATTTAAATAGAAGAAGCTAGAATTATTGCATTAGTTATGGCCCTAGCTGCACATTCCTCATCTGTTTTGGTTTTGGTGTTTTTTAAATTTTCTATGCCTGTCCCACAATATTCTGTTCTCTGACAGCATCATTTCTGACCTCTTCATATGGGATTTTTCACTGTCTCCTGACCACAGCATCCTCAATGTATCCATCAGGGAAATCATACAGAAAATGAATCTGCAGCTGGTTCCTTGGTTCATTGGTTCATTTGTTAGATAATACAATCCAGGACATGTTTTTATTTAATGCTTTAAAATGTGAATTCAGAGTTATTTGGTTTAAGAAAATAATGTAAAACCATTCCAGCGAAATCATAATCTTCTGTATATTTAAACAGTTGTTTTGAACTGTATATGCTCACTGTTTAAACAAGCTGTTAAATGAAAGTCCAGGGCAAAACTTAACAAAGGAAAAGGGGTATAATGGGAGAAGAATAACCTTTCCTTTAAATCCACCCTTCTTGCTTTCCTTCCCCAATACTTCAGGGGTGTACTACCTGTCCTTCTGTCATCCTCCATTAGATAAACAAACAAACAATCAAACAACCAAACAGACTTCTTTAAGGACATAATATATGTCTTATCTTTTCAGGATGGGATTTAAGCTATGCAGTGCAACTTCTGTCATGGAAAAATGAATGATTGCCTGGTTAAGCATTTTGTCTCCATAAATAAATGTGAACATATTTTTGTCTTTGAAAGTCTATGAATGAACGCTAGTTTGGATTGGTTATAAGGTTGTGGAAAGCCCTCTAGGGTGTAAAAACCTCTGCTTTGAAAGTATACGTTAGATTCTTGAACAGCAGGAAGGAAAAGTTCTGATAGGTGACCATAGAGTAGAACATGTTTTCATATGCCCCAAAACTATCACTATGGAGCAGCTGTATAGCAGATTTGATCCAATTTCACATGAATGGAGTGATGGCTGGTATTTCAGAGAGCAGAACAGGGCTCCTGTAGTGAAAACTACTAACCACTTTAATTATATTTTCATGCGTGGCCTATTTTATAGTGCAATTTTCCTGAAAGGCTCACAATTTGATTTCTCAGACTCAGGAGGTTAGTTTGGTTAAGGTTTTTCTTTGGAAACTGATGGACGCCTGGCAAGCTTTTTTTTTTTTTTTTTTTTTTTTTTCTGCATCATGTGTGAGCATATGCTACAAGTCAACCTCACAAATAAACACTTAAAACTATTTTTAAATGTGATAATGAGTTAAAGACCAGTCTTAGCCACCAGTGTTCAATGCAAATAAGTGAACCACAAAAGACTGAGGAGCTTGTTATGATGAAGTGCCTGGCTCCAGCTCACTTTGGTCCAGAAAATATCTTTGTGGTGAGGACTGAAGTGGACAAGATGACTGTAAGCATGCATGTGCATGACTGTCTGTCCAGCAGTGGCCTGGCCTTTCTGGGTGTTTACTGCTCTGAATTCCAGGCTGATGTGTCCCTCAGCTGGTCTGAAGGTCTGAACAGGATTTGGCTATGGGGAAGAGAATAAATTCTAAGCCCGTGTTTCTGACTATATAAATATTGAAGTTAAAACTGTCGTGGATTCATGTTATTCACAGAAGGCATCTTCCTTTCAGTAGGGTCCATTTTAGTATTTTCTGTGGATAGGATACTACAAGGACATTATGTTGCAGTATGGTTTAGTCTGATTCTGAAACTGTCATAGGAGAGCACAATGCAGAAACTGTCCAGAGATATCAAAAGAGAAAGATATTTAGCCAATGTAATTTTCCAAAAGGAAAACAAAACTGTCTTGAATCATCAGTACGTAATCATGAACAAACAAATTTTCATAAAATCTTTGAAGCAAATCTGCCATATGAGATAAAAACATATAAAGATACTGTGGCAAAAACTACTCCAGTATAAGCTGGATTCAAGAAGCTGAGACAATATTAAATAATAGTATTAACATATAAAATGATATTGCTGAGAGAAAGGAAAAGGAATTAAGGAGGGAAAGAGAGAGAGCATGCTGCCAGCAGTGAATTGAAGTGAGATAGAAAATATGTGAGAATGATACAGGACAAAGTTTCTCACAGATGGTGGGAGCGTGGAGGATGGTGGGTGAATGCTCCAGAGAGGAGCAGGAGCTTCAGAAAGGGGTGAATGGCAGTGCTCATTTAGTGGAAGGAAGGAAGGAAGGAGAGCACAACAGCAGAAAATTATTCCACATGCTGTTATACACTTGTTAAAAAACTGGTGTAATTTATGGCATGTCTGTGCCAGTCGTCTATGAAGATCCAGGTTTTAGTTTTGTAGGGGCAGCTGCTCAGATCTCAATAGTTCTCCCACATGAGGATTGCCAGCTCAAAAAGAACTGCAAATAAGCAAATTTTTTTTCTAATATTTTCAGGAAGACAAAATTCCATGGAGAATGTGCTCATTTTAATGAGGTCACAGGTTTGCCAGCAGAACTGCTCTGAGACTTATCTGACAAGAAATGGATTGTTTAGAGCAGGTCTTTTTTTCTGCCCCAGACTCCTCACCTGCTCTCACTTCTTCAGCCAGCTGGGACTTCATTACCCACTTCTGTATTGCTGGGCAAAGTGGCTTACCTTTTCCTGAGTCATAGTTCAGAGCATCTGTTGGGAGAAAAGGGTTAAAAGCAGAAGAATGGCGAGGAGGATGGTAGATTCGCTCCAGTGACCCTGCAGCTGGGAATGCCAAGGTCTGGAGAATAACAGTGTGGGAAACCATATGTTATGCTTATTGCTGCTCATGCTCTCTCTGTTTTAAGAAGCAGAATTTCTGTGTAGAGATAACATAGGTGTTTGCAGAGACCTGGAGGTCCTCTCCCAGCCATGCTTGAGCTCCTTGTCTTGGGACGGAGATCAAAGCAGAAATCATAAAGAGCAGAGATGATCACAGCATGGAGGCAAACGGTGTTTGTGTGGGCCTCTGACAAATGGGTGCAAAGAGCAGCCCTGCCAGCTGCTGGGATGGACTGAACCTGACAGTGCCTGTGTCCCCATTGCAGCCTGGCCCTCTTTTGGGATCCTCCAGCCAGAGAGGTGATGAAATACATTTACTCTCTGCACTGCAGCCGTGGTGTTTTGGTTGCCCTCACTCGCCTGTGTGTGAGTGGAGTCTGTAGAGTAGGACAGAAAGACCTGACACAGAAACTTGTGCAGGAGCAGTCTGCCTGCTGCAGTTCCTCAGTGCCAACTACCCTGCCAGCATGGCAGCTCCCCCCTACCCAAATAGACATGTAAACTAGACCTCTAGTATTTAAGTGACTCGATTAAATTTTGCTCAGGAAGCAGTACATGAAACCAAGTGCCTTTTGGATGATACATCCTTCTGTCAATAAAATTTAATTTGTTCTTACTTTGAGGAATTGCTTCCACTCTTCTCCACTTCTCTCTTCTCAAGGGTCTTTGAGATGTATGATCTCAATGAACATACAACACTGACACAGGAAGAGTAACTGTCAGCAGAAATGGCTGCCTTGCCCAAAGAAGTCTCCAGGAATTCTTGAGAGGATACAGTGAAATAGACCAGTACTATACAAGGAGATGTGACACAATGAGACAAAGACAAGACAATTCAGCGACAGCAAGACAAAGAAAAAAATCAATTAAAAAGAAGAGATTAACCAAAAAAGGAGGAGCCCTCATAACCAGTTTTCCTCGTGCAAAATAAAATCTCACAGAAGAGAATTAAAATATGTTAATACTTCTGCATGGTGCTCCAGGGATGTTGGGTAATTGTGACTGGGAGGCTGGGAGAGAGGGTGATCGCTCTATTAGAATGTGGCCCACACTGTGAGAAAATAATAATAAATGGATTGCTGCTTCTTCAACTCTTAATTTAATTTAATTTAATTGCATTTAATTAATATGATTTTTTAATCAAGAAGCAAAATCTAATGTATGATAATAACTCTGCTCTTCAGGAGAGCCTGTGAAAATCATGCATCTTATTTGTAGATGGTACAAAAAGCTGTTTAGTCTGGGGGATAGATGACATGTATTTCAAGGATATTGAGTTCAAACTCTATGCAGTGTGCATTTTCATTAAAATTTCTCTTAACATTTTTTATTGATGTAGGACTTATGATTTTTTTTTTTTTTTGTTTTTCAAAGCAAAAATTGAGGTAAAAGCTTTCTTTTTTTAATTGATGTATTTCTCATGTAAGACAGAGAAATTAACTGAGAGGCAAAGTAACTGTTCATAAGCTAGCAACTATCTTTATGGAATTTTGACAATATATATATATATTTTCAAGATCCAGGTTTAATAAATTTAAATTTTTAATTACATAAATAAAGAATTACGTACTTATTCTTTAAAAAACTCAGAAAACCTAAGATCTGATTCAGATGTTGCTCTGTTTTTAATCTTCTCATGTTAAAAAGTCCACAGCTCCACATTTGTATAAAGAAATATAAAACAGGTATCCATGAGGTGCCCAATACCTAAACTGAAATGCCACAATGGTAAACAAATAGCTTTACTATGATTTTTTAGGACTACTTTTTATGACTAACAGTGCAAGCCATCCATGATACTTCTATCTTCCTTCAGCAGAGTGAATGATCCACCATCAGAATGGTAATAAAGTCTATAAGATGTAAACTGTAAATCTCCATTTCCATGGGGCAAATGTCAAGTTCCACTTTTGGGAAGGTCTTTTCTGGCTATGTAGATGAGCATCCTGGTGGGGACAATCTGGTTTATAACACCCACAGCACACTTTAGGCTTCTGTTCCACATGTGCCATTTACCTGAAGCTAAAAGATCTATATAGAGCTGTAGTATGTTTTCTCCAGGTGGCAAGGGTGTTATTAAAATATTGGAAGAATAACAACTAAGTACTCAATGCTGACAGAATTTTCATATAATATCCATAACTTTTTTTTATTGTTGATATTTAAGAATGCAACTTTCATGCTTGATTCTGATGCCATTTGTCACGTTGCTGTTTTTCAAGGTCTCTTTTTCCTATACTGATGCATTATTCTTTAGTTTGAAAAGCAATTTCAAGTCCTTGAGGCTCATAAGGGATTTGAATCCTTTGCTGACTAAGGATGTGATTTAAATAAATGCTCATCACTAAGCAGGTATGTCAAAGCTGTTTTACACAGGAACCTCAATAAGCACTAAGTGGAATTTCGTGCTATAAAAACACAAAAAATATGTTTCACAAAAGGGCCATTCTTGGAAAGGTTTCACATGAAGAAGAAGAAACAAATAAGTGCAGGCAACTGAACTTTGAGCTGATCTTTCACAATCCTCTCTGTATCCCTTAATTCTTCGTGTATTGAAAAGAAGTGACACAATTACCATGTTATTGAGCTGTGAACAAAAAATGGCTAAACACATCATGTGTTCTCTAGATGTGGCAGACCAGCAGTGTAGGTACCTTCAGAGCACAGGTATGTTTGAGGACCTACACAGCCAGGGTGACCTTTAGTCTCGTTACCCCTTCAAGTTAGAGCTCTCTGGGTAAATGCAGCAATTTTTTTGTGGTTTGTGCTGCTTCATCCCCACCCCTACCATTTTGTTGCTGTCTCTGGGCCTTTCCAGAGCTGTCAGCAGCAATTTTGGCTGGTCTGCGAGGAGAGCACCACTGTAAGCCTGGCATCAGGTGAAGCAAACTGCACTAAAATGTACTTTGTAACAGCTTTGCTGAATAATTGCTCTTACTGTCCTAAACAGAGGCAGGAGAGGTTGGGATGCCAAACAAAGGACCCAGCCACATACTTGTGCACTGTTTTTCTCCCTCATGTTTGAGGACATGAAAACAAGACCACTGTTTTCACAGAATCATAGAATAGTTTGGGTTGACGGGGACCTTTAAAGGTCAGGTAGTCTAACTGTCCTGCAATGAACAGGGACATCTTCAACTCTGTCAGGATGCTACTTTCTTTTCTGTCTGTGAGATTCATAAAGCCAGAGAAGAGGCAAGGAAGTCCCTCAGTTGCAGACTCTGATTCTTCCCCTTTTGGCCCTTCAGCAGCAGTTGCTCATTGCACTGTATCGTCAGTGTTGTCAGTAAAAACATATGCTCATCCCTCTGCTCCGTAGTGGCATAGGGAGCCACTCAGCTGCTCCATCCTCTCTGCCTTCATTGCTTGGGTTTGCTCTGCTCAAGCTGCCCTCATGTTTTCCTCTGTCCCATGTTAAATCTGTGTGCTCTCCACAGTGCTCAGGAAAGATGGTGGTGTAATTTCATATTGGTTTCTTTCAGCTTCTTGCTCTCAGTCTTAAAATCTCTTGATGTGTCTTTGACCAGCAGTTGGAGACTTTGGGAGCGACATTGACTGTGTGATTTGTACCTAGATCATAAACCCATCTGTTTCCCAATACTTTAAATGCATCCCAGCAGTTCTCTAGGCTAATGGTATCTTGACCCTGGGATTCTTCAGAAACAAGGTTTCTGTGATGCTGTCTTTTTTCTTCTGTGTCTAAGACTTGGGAACCACTCGGTCAATGTCAATCAGATCTGCCATGGAGGCAAAGAGGTCAGACAACACATTCACAGATAGATTCACACTTTCCTGCCTGTGTGTAGTACAGCTTGACCTGTGATCTTTGTATGGAAACAGGATTCCACCTTTTCTTCCTCTGTATAGATTTAATTTCCAAGCCCAGATGTTGGACACGGTTGTATCAGAGATCATGAAGAGCTTCTGTGTTCCACACCACAGACAGGAAAAAAAGATATTAAAATCCTTTGAGTTTTATGCAAAAAGAAGGAGCAGGAGAGGACCAAGATTTCTGGAGGGGCATCTGTGACCTCCCCAGCTGCATGCAAAGCTTTGCTTGAAGCTTGAACTTTTTAGCCACAAAGCAGACCAAGCAAAAGACATAATATGTTGGAAACCCAAGTTCATTAATTTTGCTGTTCACAGATATTTGTCTGAAGCAATAAAAACACAACATTTATCCTCCTATCTTCCAACTCATAACTTTTTACCTTGGCACTGTGCTAGCCCTGAATCTCAGCCTGTGCAATATTTTGTTAGAGACTGTAACTGTTTTAGAGGCTGAAAGTCAAAAGGTCTTGAGATTTAACCTCAAGTAATGTTTTGTAAGGAAAAGGGAGACTCTCAAAGGGGTTAAACGAACACCAGAATTAGATATTAGAAGTTGAATTTTCTGAATTATGATGTATAAAAATTTTTCTCTCAAGGCCTATAAAATAGCATTTGGAGCATTGAAACATCTCCTGCTTTTAGAATATGTAGGTGATGAAAAATGTATATAAAAAGCAATGATTCAAAATATTTCTGAAACATGTAATCTATAAAATGTGTGGCGTGTATGAAATATATTACTACGTAAGAGTTCCTTATCTAGGGCTTGAGCTTAGAAAAGTAGTCAGAAACAAGCCCAAGGTGGGTTGTGGGTAGTCCAGGATAAATTTGACTTTGTGCCTTGCCAGGAAGTTGCTAGGCAGCTCTCTTTGCTGAGCAAATTACAAGTATTTGCATTTTAAGTCAAGCACCCAGACAAATCTTGTGAGCAGTGAGAAAGTAATTAGTTTTGTCTGTGAAGTCAGATGTGCAGAAAAGAGAGCACAGGCCCATAGGGTGAAGGCTGAGGATGTTGAATTTAGTCTTTGGTTAAAAATCTATTTCCTTGATGTTCCTCATACTTGCAGGGTGGTTGTTGCACAAGGGCCATGTTCCTGGTAGAACAGGTCTCGTGGGCAGGTCACCTCTCTTCCAGCATGTCCAGGAAAACAACCTGTCTGGGCTCTTCATCTCCATCTGTGCATGGGGACATAGGTGCTGGAACACCATGTTAGCACATCTGGAGGTCAACAAGGGAATAAGCTTTCATTTCATTAACAGCAAAAGTAGTTGTACTGACAGGGAAATACAAATGCAGAGGAAGAAATTATCTTTATTTAAGTTCAAATGGCTTTATGGATTCATATGTGACATTACTATTCTTTTAATTTACAGTTTATACCTGTAAAAAAAAAAGTGTACTTTTAAAGACCTCCATACATATGTTAATGTAAAGGGATATCTAGAGTCATTTTCACATGTTAGGTACAGACAGGTGTAGAGATACTATCAATATATCAAGCAAAAAAGTGCTGGTAATGAATAAAATCGCCTTAGGGCAGAAAATGAAAAAAGACATTTAAAGACTGGGAGAATAGACATGGAAAACTATTTACAATTTGTTTGTAGTAAGTTAAGTATGAGTGTGATAGGAAAAGGGAAGAAGGAAGGAAGGAAGTGGCTGAAGGAAGGAAGTGGCTGAAGGAAGGAAGTGGCGGAAGGAAGTGGGGAAGTGGGGAAGTGGGGAAGTGGGGAAGTGGGGAAGTGGGGAAGTGGGGAAGTGGGGAAGGAAGGAAGGAAGGAAGGAAGGAAGGAAGGAAGGAAGGAAGGAAGGAAGGAAGGAAGGAAGGAAGGAAGGAAGGAAGGAAGGAAGGAAGGAAGGAAGGAAGGAAGGAAGGAAGGAAGGAAGGAAGGAAGGAAGGAAGGAAGGAAGGAAGGAAGGAAGGAAGGAAGGAAGGAAGGAAGGAAGGAAGGAAGGAAGGAAGGAAGGAGGGAAGGAGGGAAGGAGGGAAGGAGGGAAGGAGGGAAGGAGGGAAGGAGGGAAGGAGGGAAGGAGGGAAGGAGGGAAGGAGGGAAGGAGGGAAGGAGGGAAGGAGGGAAGGAGGGAAGGAGGGAAGGAGGGAAGGAGGGAAGGAGGGAAGGAGGGAAGGAGGGAAGGAGGGAAGGAAGGAAGGAAGGAAGGAAGGAAGGAAGGAAGGAAGGAAGGAAGGAAGGAAGGAAGGAAGGAAGGAAGGAAGGAAGGAAGGAAGGAAGGAAGGAAGGAAGGAAGGAAGGAAGGAAGGAAGGAAGGAAGGAAGGAAGGAAGGAAGGAAGGAAGGAAGGAAGGAAGGAAGGAAGGAAGGAAGGAAGGAAGGAAGGTGTTGAATGATAGGTTCAAGAACAAGTTATCAAAGAACATAGAATTAATTTATTTTTTAAAAAAATACTTTTAATTTATAATGAAACTTAACCAGATTGCAGGCAAGGAAAGTATCAAGATCTATCCCTGATGTGCATCAGTACCTATTATGTAGAGACCACAGGCTAATGATCCCTGGCTCTCAGACATTTTTTACCTCATTTACACATTGTCAGACCTACCCCTCCCCTCCTTTCAGCACTGCTCTGGGCTCTTCAGACACATGCAGTGACTAATTTCAGTCCATTGGCTCAAAGTCATTCTTGTTTGGATGTGTGGCCAGAAAGACTTATCATATATCTCCACCTCTTGAAAAACATAAAACAGGAGACAATAATAATTATGTATATTTTATATATGCACACACACAAATATATATGCCCACACACATATACACACATATATATATACACACACACATATATATACATATACACACATATATTTGTATACACACATATATGGCAAAAAGAATATAAAAGTTGCAAAGTCCAGCATTCAAAAGTTAAGTGTTCAAAAGTTAGGCAACGTCAGATTGAATTTCTCAAGGCATCCTTAATTTCACCTCCTGGTGAATATGCATTATGATACAGCTTTAATTACGAGGTTGCATACTATTACTTTTCCCCAGGACACCTGCTTCAGCAGGGCACAGGATGGATGGTGCTCACTTAATGAGCAGCTATTCAATATGTTCTTTTATCCTCATTGCTTGGCGTTTGGCCTCAGGCCTTATTTACTGCACACTGCTCAGGCTTGATTCTAAAGACAGAATTATTCATTTCCTACTTGACTGTTCTGCAGTTCTCACTCTATCTGAACACATTACAAACTTTAATGAATCTTTACAATACCCTAGGAAGAGCAAGGTCCACTGACCCCCATTTATAGGTAGCGACCTGCAACATTTCCACTTATCCTTGGTTTTAACATTCATTTGAATTGCTTTCTCTTCCCCCTTTCAGGAGAAACCTTCTTTTACAAGATGTTTTCCACATCTTTTTAATGAATTCTGTGGCTGAAAATTTAAAAAAGCAGTGCAATCTGATGTAGCAGTCCAAGATGGAATGTTTGTGCTTTTCACAGAGCAATAAGCTTTCTCTACAGAGTAACAACACTCTCTCTAGATGGGAAAAGATGCCACTTCAGTTACAGAAGTAACTGTTAGTTACTGCTAGTAAATTTACTTTACAAAAAGGCTCAAACCTTCCCCGAACAGTCAATCCCTTGGCTTCACCACAGCTTTGTCCACCTTCTCCAGCTGAGGAGCTGGTCAGTGTCTTCATGGCTTCTTCCCTAATTAGATAATGAATAGATTTGCTTTCAAAATCTAAACTTTATAAAATATGTTTATTATAAACCCTGGAATCTGTATATCTCTTTCTAGTAACACGCAGTTTTAAGTTTCCTGTTTCTAGAAAGAAAAAGAAGATGGGCACAAAAACTGGGTCTTTCCTCTCCTTGTTTAACCTCATCTGTTTACCACATAAAAGTGGATAGTTAAAATAAAAACCTGGTGATAGTCTATCCTGGGCCAGTGAAATCCAATATCCGATATCCTTTGGTGGATTTTTTGGCTTAACAAGGTGGCAATTTGCAGGTGCTTCGGAGAGATTAGACTCTCTAGGAATCACTGAGACAAAATGGTAGAAATGATAGCAGAATGTCTTTGTTGTGCAGCTGGAAGATGACTAAAACATTGACAAATTACTTAAGCATTGATTTCTTTTTTTTTTAATTTTTTTTTTACATATAGGTAAAAAAAACCCAGCTGGGTAGGTTTTTGTTTGGTTAGTTTCTTTAACTGAATAAATTCAGCAGCCAAGTTGAGATTAACTGAAGAATTACTGACATGCAAGATGAGAACAACTGAACATCCTGAACAAGGATTTTTAATAAGTAGAAGTTCATGGCATGAGGTTCAGAGCCTGTATAAGAATATATTCTTTTTCTAGACTATATTAACCTGCCTGTATCTGATGCTGCTGTTTTGAGTTCAGATGTGAACTCTGGTAGTGTCAGGTTTAGCTTTCAGACACATGAGTTTGGAAAGCAAGATTTGTTTGAAAGACATGAAAGAAATCCTGGAGAGAGGATCCCAAACCAGCCTGACTCTCTGTAGCCTTTGTGCAAAAGATTTTGTAGTTGCTTTGGTTTTCCAGTGGAAGAATTCTTCACTTCTCTTTTGGCACTGAGGATACAATGACATTTTTTTACCTTTGGTAACTAATGAACACTGTCTTCTGAAATGCCAGAAGATCAGGAAGAGAACTTTGGGTGAACTACATTAATCAGAACTGTATTGTTTTTCCCTTTTCCAGTTCATGGCATATTCTCATTTAGTTCACAGTTTAGAGTGCAAGATAAATGGGCAAAACACAATTGCAGGAGACAGAATTTTCTTTCTTCTCTTTACTTATTTTTGTTGTGTGTACACTCTCCTTATATCTATCCTGCTCCTAGGCTTAAAGAGAAATTGAATCTTTCCTGAGGGACTGATGGGATAAGGAAAATTTGTTTTCCTTTAAACAAATATAAATTCAAAAACATTATTAAAATTTTCTTAGACTTAGTAATTTCAATTTAAAATTAACTGTAGGATAAACATAATTTAATTTTCAAGTGGTTCAAACTTCCAGTTGGAAGAATTTTAAATGAGGTCCATCTTCTTCTGTTGTGCCCCATTCTATACAAGTTTTCCTCTGACCATCTGCTGAAATGCTATTCAGAATGGTGGCACATATATTTTTGGCTTCTGTTTTTTTTTTCAGTTTTCCTTTCTTTTCTGTTTGGAATGTTATCTTTTTTTAATGATGGGTTATGTAACCTGCTTAGAAAATAACATCCATTCAAACAGTAATATAATTTAAACTGCTTCTGCACTGTTAATTATATCACAGAGAATCACTATGGTGAAGAAAAAGGATTTTGCTCCATAAGACTTCCTGGCATTTCATTGTCCTTCATCATCAAAGGTGTTCACACCCAGTTAGTTCAGCTAGCAAAGAAATGGCAAAATAAAGGGATAGTGATTGACAGGAACATGGAAATTAAAAAGCAGCCTCATTGCACAGGTACTTCAGTATTCTGCTCTTCCTGTGATAAGCCTTAGCAAGTAAGTGCCTCCAAAAGCAATGGGTTATTCTTAACCTCTGTTTCTATCATTATTTAAATCTGTAAGATATTTGTGCCAGACTTTGCCATGAGAGTTTCAGAGATTCCATTTGCAAGGAGCTCAATCTATTGTCTGTAATTTGTACAGTTCTGAAACCGGATATGACTGGTTTTTATTAGAAAGGGGAATACATTGATCTGTCACAATACTTTTTTCTTTTTTTTTTTTTTTTTATAACCTAAGCAACAAGAAAAAGCCAGACTCTGAGAAGGAAAGGGAAAAATTCTTGTCCTTGTCCTTGTCCTCTGGGGTTGCTCCAAACAAAAAGATTCAGAAAGTAGTCCGAAAAATCCAGTGAGTTCAACATCAGTTATCTTTGTGTGGTGTTTTCCCCATCCTGTTGACTGGTGGCACATACTATGGTGCCAGAAAGTCATCAGTCTGGCAGCTGGGGTGTTTTTGTTTTGTTTTGCCTTGCTTTGCCTTTCTAACACTGATCCAGTAAATATTTGTTGGGCCATTTGTACCATCTGCCATGAAAATGTTAGTCCAAAGAAGAATGACAGACAGGGTGGAATATCTATGTTAAAGCTCCATTTAAAGTGGAACTGCTGGTGCCAGCAGCAGGAAACTGTGAGAACAAGGAAGATAAGCAAGAAATACAGAGCGGAAAAGAACAGAGCCTCAGCAGCTTTTCTAAAGAATCATCTGTTTCCCTTCACCTCTGACCAAAAGTGGGGATCACACATTTCACATCCTTCTCTTTCCTCAAGATGCAGTGAATGTGGGAAAATAAGGACCTACATTTGGATGGCTTGGCACTAGGAGAAGACAAACTGTTTTGGCTCAGTTAGAAAACACAGACTTTGCCCAACGTCTGCAACTAAAGATACAAAATTGTGGGGCTGAAAACCTCTTTGGTTTCTGTCTGCTGCTCCTGTGTGCTCAGGAGCTTCTGTCTGACTCAGAAGCTGGAGGAGGAGTGATTTAGAACCAGGATGGGATCATCTTGGCATTTGAGAGTATTGTTTCAAACAAAACACCATGAGATGCACTAATGTAATGAAATGCCCATGTTGACTCAGGCCAAGGAGGAGAACTTGTGAAATTCTTATAAGTACCTGGGTTTTGATCCCCTCCTCTATTGTGTGAGTCAGCTCCTTATTTAACACAAGAAAAACTCATTAAGTTTCTGCATACTTTTCCTTTTAATGAAACCAGCTTCCTTTTGAGTTTCTTTGTTACTCACCGGATCATTTCAGATGAACACTCTCAAAAAGAAAAGATTTTAAAGAGACAAACAAAATACACCTTCATTTTGTTTGACCTGCGAGACAGAGAAAGGCAAAAAGACCATGATATTGATTTTCAGATGACACATACTTCACCACAGGTCAAGTCAGAGTACAGCAAAATGCATGGATCTGTGTAGCACAAAAGGAAACAATAAAAGGTGATTTCCTGGGCATCAACCACTCACTGTTAGTGTTGCTGCAGCTGTACAAAACCCTGTGTAGTCCTGTTGCTTGACCTTCAATCACTGTAACAATGACGCGTGGTTAGAAAAGCACCAAATTTCACTTTGTTCCATTGCAACATCCTCCACTGGCATTTGTGATGGGAATGATTGTCAGAGAAAATGAGGTGTCAGGATGCTTGGACAAAGCATCACAGACATCAGCAGTGTTAGGAAATCACATAAACAAACCAACAATGTCACGACCAGTGTACATTAATGGAAGAATGATTATTTCAACTGGGTTAAATAAAAACAACCCTCAAAACAGAAAGTGTCTTTCTCCTTTGACAAAGTGATTAAATGATTAGCAGTGTTGTTCTTATTAGCGATTCCTGATCATGTATTTCCTGCTAATATCTGATGCATTTTTGCTATTTCTGGTCATTTTTCTTCACTGTGTCAAAACCAGAAGGTTTCCTTTTTGCAACAGCATGAAAAGTACCAACCTTCTAGCTCAGCTCAAGCCTGATGAGGTTTCACAGACACCAGTGAGCTCTTTTGATGTTTCAGTAGAAAGTAAAACCAAAACAAACTAATCCTTCCTATTGGAAAAATATATAGCAAATCAGAGTTTGGGAAACCAGGGGTAAATGACTTTTTTTGCTTCTATTGTATAAACAATAAAATTGTTTTCCATGTACTTGATTGCATTGGGTTGATAAGTCTCATTTTGTATGCATATGACAGTGAAAAGAAGTTCAATTTTCTCTTTCCCATCCATTGTCTCAGTGAATGTACTGATTCCCTCAAATTTGAAGAATACAAATTATACTGTTGGAAGTGAAATCAGGATGGCATTTCTTGCTTCCAGACTTCCTTTGCTGCCATGTAGGTTATGCTTGCCTGCATTGGAACGGAGAGTGCTGTGGGCTCTGTCAGTGACAGAGTTACTGTTGTGTGTTTGCAAAAAGACAGTGATGTGAATGAATCTGAAACTGTCATCTTTTCATTGTTTCGTGGGACAAAAGGTAATTTTTAAGTCAGTCCCATGTGTCACTCACATGTGTTCAGCACTCTCTGCAGCACCATCCATTTGCCACCTTCACCCAGCCCTGAGGACTGGGAAGCCCAACTCTAACAAACAGAAAGCATACATTAAGAATAACAAACACTTGTTTTTTCAGTATTCCAGAGAAAGTTTTTCACTGATGTATATGTCTATTGTAGGTTTATTTATTTCAATTGAATTTTGTTTTTACTATTTGACCTTCATAATAGATACAGCAGCTATCAAACATTAATTGATTCATTATAGAAGTATTGATTAATCACAGGCATGGAAGAAGATCATTGCCCAGCAGATTCCAATTTTAATTCCAAGTGATGCTTTTCTCTATCTTGATTTAGTGAGCTCCCACTATATTCTTTGTGCCTTGCTACAAGAGGGATGCATCTTCCTTTCCTTTCAAGCTGATTGACAGACACTTTCAGGCAGGAGATAGCAGCTGCAGCAAACTCACATTTTTGTCTTCCTTGTTTGCCCCAAGTGAGATGAAACTATATAAAGGGAGTTTATTCTCTGAGATCACTAGAGCTGAGACTTGAGGCACTTGGTTTCCTTGTGTGACACAGGACTGCCAACCCTGGCTTTTGCATAGATAAAATTTCCCATGCTTTTTTGAAAGGAATTTAAGTTTTGAAAAAATGAAACATATTTCTGAAAGTACTTGTGTAATGACCAGATGTAGCAAAATTACTTTCATATTGCTTTTCATATTTCATACTGCTATGTGGCAATTTGCAGTGTCACTGCCACTGGGACACTATAGATGTATGCAGTGCTTAAAAGGGCCTGCATAATTTAGTGGCTCACATATATTTTATTTCTCAGAGCAATTGCGTGTTGCCTGGGGGAGAGGAGAAATTTACTATATTAAGCAATAAATATAATGTGTAATTGTGTTTAAATGTAAACTCATATTTTCATGTAATTCTTTTTTTTTAACTGGTCAGCCTGAAGGTAGTAGTTAATTACAAATAATGGCTGGACATCAGGAGTGACTTTATGAAATTCTAAGGCATGTCTTGAAGTACAAAATCTGTTGGTTAGCAGTGCCTGCACATGCCAGTTTTTAATTTCCTCACTCGTTTCAAATATCTAAGTTGGGCCAGAAATGAAGACATTATGTCAATTGCAGACCCCCACAAGGTGAGAAAGTATCAGAGCATCCAGCCATGTCAAAGAGAGATGTATGTCAGGAAAGACGGTGTTGTGGGGGTCAGGTAGGGTGTTTGGCATTGGCTCTGTGCCTCTGCCACTTCTGCATGCTTGTTTTGCCTTTCAGACAGACAGATGGACCTCTGCACAGCCTTGTTTGGGACAGACTCCAACATTTCTATTCTCCAGGTCTGTTCTCACTCTCTGCAGCTGTCATCTTGGGACTTGAGAAAAGTCACTACCATTACTCACAATGGGAGTGGCTGAGAGTGTGGCAAAGTTTCTCCTGTGCAGAGAGTACCTGCTATCCATCATCATCACATCACGGAGTTTCTAGGGGTGTGCATGCTTGCCTTCTCTGGTTGGGCCATGCAGCAAAGCAATCTCTTGCCAAAAGCACAGAACTTTGGCTGAGTGCCAGTCCTGCACCTTTCCAAGAGCTGTGCTTTCAACGTTGAAGGCAAAAGAGAAAATTGCAAGATTTCTGGCTCAGTTCCTCTGGCGGGGCAAACTCAGGGTCTGGGACTGATGTGCCAGAACAGGATGGGGTTTTCCAAATGACATGCCAATGCAAAAGAAGAGGTAATTTGTGTTTTGTCTTCATGAAGTAAGTTGACTGAGTTAGGTTAAACAGTAGTATTTCTCAGACTATTCTGTTTCCTGATACTAATCAAGTATAATTAATCAGTATATAAATATTATAATTATGATGGAAGATAAAGATATGTGAATTGCAACTAGCTTAATTTTTTTTTTCCTGAAAAATCTCTTGAGAAATAAGTTCCTTTTCTAGTGATTGGTTTGTTTTGCTTTTCTTGAAAGTCAATTTTCATTCATGCCTCAGAAGATGAGGGAAGGTGACTAAAGTAATTTTTGGCATTTTTTTTCTTTATTCAGTACTTTTGCCTTGATTAAATCTAGTCAGAGAGCAAGTCACAGGTGATTCAGAGGATGTCTGTATGTGAATATACACTGCTGCTGGGGGGAAGTGTTTGAGGGACGGGAATGGGAGCTTCATGTAAGTACAAATACTCACATCCTGGGATGTGGGAAGCTCTGGGCTTCAGTCTGATACATATTGCAACCTGCAAGGCAGATCATTTAGCAACTGATGGAATTCGTTAGGGTACGACAATGATGACATTTGTATTGGCATCTGTCTAGCAGCAAATATTTTAGTTTCGTGCTAAGCATGATCAAGCCAAACAGGAATTGATTATAAACTCAAGTCAATATTTTGCTGGCAAAAGTAAAGTATTCAGTGAGAAAAAAGCGGCCACTTTTCAGCAAAACTTGTTGTAATGTATTATTAATGCAAAGATGATCAGATAAAAACTGGAACTTGGCAAGCTGTCAAAAACTCAGAGTGAATCAAAAATTTATAAAACACTATTGAGTTAAAACAATCCTATTATAGATCCTAGCAATCAATTTTGCTGAAGCACACTCCTTAGATTATTTTACTGTTGAGACATTAGTACACAAGGATTTAGAGCTTTGAAGATTCCCCCTCTCTCTCTCATTCTCTCTCTTTTCTTTTTCAATGGCATAAAATTAAAAATGAAATTTACACAGTAAATTATTTAGCTTCAGTTCACATTTGGATTGAATAAGAACAATAGAGTTTAAAATAATGGCAGTACTTTTTTCCTTTATGGATTGTATTTTGCTGACTTACATGAAAAATTACTGCTATTACATTCAAGCAGAATAAATTGCTTTATGAAATCTGTAAACTTAATTTGTGCATGCACTCAAGCACTAGCTGCAGACATGATGCTTTCGGGAACGAAAATAACCCTGGTGAAATGATTCTTGGTCTATGGATCTTTTCTGCTTGTGAATGTTTTAAATTTTTATTATCTGTGTCATTCTTAAACATGAGATCCATTTTTCCCAAATTCTGGGCAGTGTCTCTTGGTGGATATATTCTGAAATGGGTGCCTATAACTGTCCATATCTCTGAGCATCTGCCCCTTTTTGTATGGAGATTTCTAAAGTGCCTGCATCATACTTGCATTTAAGCTTCATTTTTCCTGGAGATAGCTTAAAGCAAGGGATGTCTTGAAACATCAGCTCTTCTAGATTTCATCTTTGTGTCTCTCACTTAGGAGTTGGCAGTTTTTGTTCCTTAAAAGTAAGGTGAGCCCTGAAGGTTTGCTAATTTAAAGCAACGTAGTTCTGAAATAAGGATAAAACTCTTTCTTTCTTGATGCAGGTGTCTCAGAACAGAACGTGAGCTTGCCAGGTCCTGTCATCATAGATACTGCAATGGAACTGCCATAAATGCATTGAAGGGGTAAGGTGTTATATGTACTTTGCTGGGTCTTTTGTCAGATTGCCAGATCTTTCAATTTGTATTCATAAACTAACTTTTCTAAGTGATAAAGTAATAATTGTATATTACTTATTATAAAAGTAACAATATGCTTCGTAATAATTGTAAATAATTACATCATTTACATTCATTAATTATATTATTTACATTATTTATATTAAATAATTGTAAAAAATAGGAGGAAAGGTGTTTAGGAGGGACCTGGAAGATCTTTCTTTCAAGCAGCATTTCTCCTGGAACCGAGGCACACCATCCCAGGAGGGCGCTGGCAGGCACAAGTAAGGCTTGTCTGCAGGTGCAACGCAGTTCCCAGACAAAATGCAGGAAGCCACCTCGGCTTGATGCTGATACTGAGCTGATGTCCAGCTTCCCCAGCAGGCTGGCGAGCCATCCTCAGCACTACACTAGCCACGGGCTCCCAGCATCCCACCCTGGCTTGAGGCTGCAAAGAGAGCTCACCGGTACTTACCCACCGCCCACTGTGCAGACTACATTGTGTTCTCATCTTAGCAGTGTGGGGAAAATGAAGACTCTTTGTAGGTATTTGAATAATTGATAATCTTAAACTGAAATGGATTAAGCTTTTCTTCATTTACAAGCTCACCTAAAGCCTGAATGCCAGAGCAGCTTTAGTCTGCTCAGAGACGTAATGAAATCACAGTTGATACCGTGACCCATGAATTATTATTTTTAACTTGACATTTCTTTCACGTCACTGCAGCTGTTTTGAGGAATAGGAAATAAATGAAATTACTGGGTTCTTTCTTTTGAACTAACAGTCTATTGTCAGGTTTATCATGTTACAATGGTAGCAGCAATTGCCTTAAGTGATTTTTAATGGATAACAGTACACACCGAGTTATGATCTTGTCAGTTGTGAAAACTAACCAGGGTTAAGTTTCATCAATATTTGAATAGAAAACTGAAGAAATTCGTGAGGGCTAAAGAAAGCTTTGAGAACAACAGGTTATTAGGAAAAGATAATAACAACAGGAAAATGTATTGCTGCTAATTAAAATTAATTGGCCATAATCTTCTCAAAAAATTAATGCAAGTGCAGCTGTTTATGCAAAATATGGATGATGAATTTGTAATTAAGAAGAACAGAAATTTTAGAAATACAGTCACAATTATTTCATTTACATGTATATGTCTGTGTTTGTGTATATATATATATATATTTATATATATATATATATATATATACACATGATCAGCTTCATATTCTCCAGTCTGATATTTGTCAGGTGAAAATGTCACACTGAAATTATACACATACACAAGCAGAGGCAAGTTCTGCTGTTTTGACATGACATAGGACCTAACATGTAACCAGTACTTTAAGATCAATAATATAAAAAGTCCAAAAAGCCGGTTGCTTCCAGGCTTCTGTTATGCTAGACTCTGGAAAACATAAAAAAGAAGCTATCCCTAGCTTTTCCAGTCAGACAGAGGAAAGGGGATGGGAAATACAGTCTGCAAACAAAGAAATGAGTAGTTGTTTTCCACTAATTTAAATTAATTACAATTTTACTCATTTTAACTATGCTCAATAAGGACAAGAGGATAAGAGCAGCCACAAAAGAGAAGAGGAAAAGTCATAATGCATGACACTTTGAGATACCTAAGTTTAGGTGGCTACATGAGTGTCTTCCTCTGCTCTGGATATCTAAGCTGTGTTCAATGGATATTTAGCTGAGACAGGAATCAAAAGAGCCATTCAGATCACATTCCAGGTGGTTTATCAGCCAGACTACTCCCAGAGACACTGTTAAGGGTATGGAAATGAAACTGATCCTGCAGTATAAGGGGCCTATTCTTCAAGTAAACCATTTTACAGGGTACCATAATCACCTTCCTACCTGAATGTAGGAACGCTTTGTAACATTCAATGCTCTTAATTTAAATTAATTCTCATTTGAGTCAATGTATGTGTGAGGTAAAATCTACAACATGGCTTTGGGATCACAGGCTTTCCTCTCCCTCCATGAGGGATGAAAGAGATACAGCTCAGCAACACAAATCTTCCCCAACCCTTCCGCAGCACAGTTGTGAACTTCTGATTTGAGTGTAACTTTTCATATTTGTTTTCATATTTATTATTTGACCTATATTTTGACTTGAATGGCTTTCCACACATGTAAACTTAAACAATTTTTTTTTTTTAATTTGGGCTTTCAAAAACACCCTTTGCTCTCAGCATCAGAACTCAGCACCCGCACTGATCTAATGAGCAGAAAACAATCTCTTGAATACTTTTAAGAGCTTTTCTCTAAATGATGTTGTACCAGTTATCTAATGATGCATGAGAATGACATCAAACTGGAAATGCTCTTACTAATGTTTCTGTGTGATCACAACATAAAAATGTCAGATGTTTGGGCTTGAACTTTTTGAGTGACTTGTATCACTTGATGCTCAGGTATGAGTCATTTTCCTTCTGTGTAGTGGGTGGCTTTAAAGCCATGGCAAGATTGTAGCTGTTGACTTTTGCAGATTCTGTTTGAGGATCAAG
Organism: Cyanistes caeruleus; assembly: GCF_971803275.1. Classification (NCBI taxonomy): domain Eukaryota; kingdom Metazoa; phylum Chordata; class Aves; order Passeriformes; family Paridae; genus Cyanistes; species Cyanistes caeruleus. Next base: position 36,862,740 of record NC_141704.1, on the reverse strand, counting down.
AATATGATTTTTATCAGAGAAGAAGAGTAGGCCATGGCCAGGGCTATCTTCTAACATCTGAGGTTAATCTAATTTCTCTCCATTTTCTACCTCTATTGCAGATAAAGTGAATTTTTCCACAAATGCTGTTTCCACACAAGAATATCACCAGCCATGCCATTATCTCTGAGTTACCTAGAACTGTATTGTAGTTTCTTGAATGATCATGCTGGGCTTGCTCTCTCCTTCCCCACTCTGCTCCCACCTGAGCTACTTGGCTGTGATCTGCAGCTCTGGGCTGTAGAAGCATGCCACGGGGCTTACGAGTAGAGCTTTCAGCTTATTAGCATCTCAGCCAGTAAAGCATTTGATTCCACAGGGGCATGTCAGGAAACCTCAAGGAAGATCTTCTCTGAATTAATATCTTTTTGGCTATTAATAATGTTGACCAGCCCATAAAACTATCAGTAATAAGAACTACCAGCTGCATCTAAAACCCTGGTACTTTAAAAACCTTGAAAATACCTCCAATGTGTATGGTGACCCATTGTCTCAAATGAAGTCATCAGAAATGCAGTGTTTGATGACTACTACCTCAGTGTGATTCACTCTAGTGCTGGATAATGTATTGCTTACTTTTGTTGGTTTCAAAAGAACAACTGTAATAATAAATTATCAGTAGGCAGTGGTTTCCTCCATGTTCAAATACATCAGTTGCCAGTTGCTGTCAAGCTCTGCTGGGTGCATCACAAATGCTCACAACTTCCCAGCATTTCTGTCTGGTACTTTGCACAGTGGCAGCAATTTCTGACCATTTTTACTCTGTGCATCCATGTAGGCCCAAAGAAGTCCACTTGTTGCCCAGTTTTTTGCATAACATCATCTGAGGTGTCCTCACGAATCTTTTCAGCCTCTTGGTGCATTTTAATTGGAGTCTCTGCTTTCCCCTCTTTCTGCACTTGCTCTTTCTCTCAGTCACCTCTGGGTTTGTTTCCATTCTAAAAGTCTCTGGTAGTCAAGGGAACTAGTTTCTGGGCAGCAAAGTGTGAGCTTATTATTTCTTTTAAAGGACTCACTGCATTGTCACTCTTAGTTTCTCTGTTTTCCAGCTCCTATATCTTGCAGATCTGATAACCATTACAGCAGTGAGTGTGTGTGTGTGTGTGTGTGTGTGTGTTTGCTCTTTCAAATACTTTTCTTTGTCCTTTTGCTTCATTTTCTTCCATTCTGCATTTTGTCCTTCTTTGAAATTACTGTTTTCTATTTCACATTTGAGGTGTACTTTTATAATTCTAACACTAAGCATGGGAAGTCACTGTGGCACCAAAGACAAAGTTTTGTCTAGAATGTCCTTTTATTCACATTATATAATATAAGAGCAACCAGACTGAGTTGAGAAAAAGATCTATCCAGCCCAGTGCCTTACTCCTGGAAATGGCTGACAGCAGATGCCAAAGGATGAGTTTGAAAAGCTGTTAGCTATCTGTGATACTACTAAAATATTCCCCAAGCGTTCTACAAGTTGCAGATCAGTGGTTTCATAAACCAATGCATTTGGAATTTTAGGACAGTTTATTATTTATTTATTTTGCAATTAATTACTCTGAAAAAAATGTATTCTTTTCCTTGGACAGGTTGCTTTTTGTATCTCCATAAGCACTTATGTAAAACCTCCCGCAATCTGAAGCAAGAAATTCCGCAGCTGAAATACAAGCTTAGTGAAGAACAACTTGCTTTAATTTTGTTTTTAGGAACATACCATCCCTGAATGTCTATTGATGCTTTCTTGTTCTTGTACAGAAACAGACTGCAAAGTCTTTCTGAAATGGTCTAATCCTGACCTTCACAATTTCATAATCTTCTGCCTCTCTCAGTCATTGCTTTTCAAAGCATGATGTTTTCTAGTTTGATTTGTGTTCTTTTCTTTATTGTTCTTTATGCTGGCAATTTTGGTTTTTGATCATAACTCCTCCTTGCTAAGATTTTCAAGGAATTTTCTACTTATCCACTAGAAGCCTAGGATCTTGGTCCTAAAGGGTAATATCAAACAAAATTTCCCAATTTTGTATCAGAAGTTTTTCCTCATTGTATCTTTCTCTACTTTGAGTTATGATGCCCAGTCATTCAGCTTTAAGAGGTCCTTTTTCCACTTCTAGTCTTCAGCTTTCCAATCCTGAACAACCCAGTATTCTCAGTAAACTTTGCCACTTCACTGCCCACATTCCACAGCCACAGCGTCACAGCATATTAAGAATATGTTAAGCAGCATGAGTTCCAGCATGGTCCTTGTAGGACTCCACTGGTGACCTCCCTCCACTGTGAAAACTTGCCATTTACCCTTCCTTCCAATAGCTTAATCAGTTGTTTATTCATGCAACAACCTTTTATCCCACACCCATTTAGATACCTTAGGAAATTATGTGGAAGAACCTTGCCAAATGACTTTTGGAAATCCATATGGACTGTATCAGACTGCTCTCTTTCATCCAGATGAATGAAATACACATTTAAAGTGGTTTTTAAAGTGTGAATAATCTGACCTATTTTCCAGTCACCTACATTAGGATAAAGAGAAGCTACCCTTGGAGTGCTTATTCACTCCATTGACTTGAGAGGCACTCTAGACATACAATCACTGGCTTCAGTGAGTTATCCAATAAAGACCACAGGTATCCTGCCTTTATGTACAAAAAGGTATAAGGAAATATGCCTGCAACTTCCTGGTCCACAGATCATTTATCTCATAGAGTCCCATAGTTGCTGCCCCACAAAATTAACCTCTTCTCTCCTAGACCAGTTTTCTGAAATATCTCTTGCTCCAGATTCCATCCATTTGTTGCATTATTTTTGTCATTTTTCTGATGCTATGCATTAATTTCCTATGAATGCTTACCAAAAGGGAGAACTCCAAGGAAGTGCCATGGTTTAATCCCATCCTTAACCATGCCTCACACAGCCCTTCACTCCCTACACCACTCCAGTGAGATGGGAGAAAGAACAGGAAGGGTGTAGCAAAAAATCATAGGTTGAGATTAATACAGGTTAATAGGTAAAGTAAAACTGGATGAACTGCAAGAAAAACATAACAAAATTTTTTGCCTCTTCCCACGGGCATGCATGGAAGGAATCTCCAGGAAAGTAGAGCTTCACCACTTGGGAAGACAGAAGCATAGAATGCTCTGAGTTGGAAAGGAATTGAATCCAGCTCGTAAGTGAATGGCCCATGTAGGGATCTAACCCACAGCCTTGGTGTTATTAGTACCAGGCTCTAACCAACACCATCTTCCCTCCTTCTTCATTCTCCCAAACTCATATACTGAGCATGGCAACACATGGTCTTGAATGTCCCTTCAGTCAGTGTGGTCAGCTGTTCCAGCTGTGCCCCCTCCCAAATTCTTGAACACCCCCTCTCTGCCTCTCTCAGCCTCCTCTCTGGGGTGTAGCAAGAAGCAGAAAAGACCTTGGATCTGTGAAAGAGTTGATCAGCAGTAACTAAAACATCTCTCCATTATCAACACTGGTTTCAGCACAAATCTAAAACAGCCCCATACCAGCTACTATGAAGAAAATTAACTCTACCCCATCCAAAACCACCACAGGAGAACAGGGAAAGCTACTAGGGGAGGGAGGGATGTTAATAGAGTTTTAAAGGCTGAATTCCCTCTTATCAGCTCACATCCATATGCCTGGGCACAGAGGAAGAAGTGAGATCCCAAGACACTTCCTTTATGCCCTCAAGGGTTCCCATCTGGCAACCTGTCACACAATGCTGTCTGAACACATGCACTTTCCATTACTTAATATTTATTTTCAAAACTGCAGTGTTTGGTTTTATGCTGTATTTTTGGTTTTCTTACATAGACTAATTTTATTTCAGATTGACCATTTTACACAAATGAAAAGGTACAGATTCCAATGTTCAATGTCTAACTTAAATATTTCATCTACTCATAAAAACTGAGAGAAATATTGATATATTTGTCAGCTATTCTTATTGTAATGGAGAAATAACCGTTTCTACCACCTACTACAGGCAATTTCACCTTATGAATATGTTTTCTGTAGATGATTGAAAGTTTCTTTTTTCAAAGGTTTCAAACAGTTGTTACAATTAACCCAATCAGTTTCCCTTTATGTTAAAGATATTAATTATTAGAACTCAGACAGATGTATTTTCTCTATTTCATCTCATCATAGTAATCCAGATTTATTCTAACAGTTTGGTTGGCTGCATTTCTACTGATAAAGAATTGGTGTGGGACAGCTTCTTCATCCTTCTGGTCCCCTCTGTTTAGTGTTTTTGTCTTCCTAAGAATGCCTGATTTTTATATTTTCTTTTCCATAATCTGCTGAGTTTATTATTTAATATGATTAATTCCGAAGTATTTTCTTCCATTTTCCAGATCATATAGCAGCACCTATTTCAAAAGCCTAATGGCAGTTTGTGATTAGAAAATTTTAGTCTGAATGGGCTTAAAGCCTTACATGTTATTCTTAGGCAACCACTACAGCCGTCTTTCTTGATTTAGACTAAATGCCTATAATTCTACAGCTAATTAAATTAAATCTTTGAATGCCCTATCTCTAGACTTAACTATCAGACCACTTTAGAAATATGAATATTTTAGGGGGTTAAAATTAGATGATTTATAGTAATGTATCTGGGGATTTTATTATGCCTCCTTTGAAATACATAACGTTATTTAATTCCAGATTAATATGTCTAGCAGCAAGTCCCTCAGTATTTCTGACTCATGAAGAATAAGCCCTTGTTCTACCATCTGGCTACTGCTGCTTTTGCCCATGCTTCCAGACCAGACCCATCAAATGTCACTTGTTTTTGGCCTCAGCCTTGCTCTCTTTCACAGTGATATCTGTCCCTCTCAGGTTTGTATTGAAATGTTGAGCCTCTCTTCTGCTTTTGAGTCTCAGCAATGGCTATGGAGCCCAGGTCTTCTATTGAGGTGTGCCTGGAATGGGGGCTTTGTTGGAATAGCCATCGGTGCAGGCCACCAGCATCCATCAAGAGGATCTTTTCTTTGTCAGGGTCATCCCTGTGGTTACCACCTGAGGTACCTGCTGCTTTCTACTGTTTCCCACATGGACAGGACATGATGCAAAGATTGGTCCAGCCTAAGAAGGTGGTTCCCCAGAGGAGGAGCAACTCCTACTAATGTAAGGGTGGCATAGGGATAGATGTGTACAAACACAGCTCATCACATTGAACTTCTGCTTTTTTGACAAAGCAGGCAAAGGCTGGAAGACACAGAGGCTGAATGTGGCCATGTGTGTCGTTGCAGAAGTGGAGTCCTAAAAAGATGGATTTATTTCTTCTCTGTTGTGCAGAGTGGGGAGTCAAACCCCAATCTCCCAAGAGTGCCTTGGCTATAAGACTGAATGTCTCCACTGTGGTGATGAACTGCTTTTCAGATGAGTTGCAAAGCAGTTAGCTTGCTCCTCTGCAGTCATTAAAGATCCCAAGATTGCTTTCACAAGCTTCCAGCAGTGTTACTTAACAGAGTATCCTGGCTGCAGTCCAGCCTGGCTTACTGTAGACCACATCTCTAGGCTTCCATCATTTCAGCTGTGAAACGTAAATCATCTCACTCAGCACCGCCAGTATTGCTAAAGAGTTACAAAGGCTTGTTCCATAGCCACTGTAAAGCCATGAAGTAATCCTTTTATATAAAAGCTGTATGCAAGCTATAGTCTGTCTGCATTTCTTGCATTTCTTTTCATTGTTTTCACTATCATTACTCTTATAAAGTATGCTCATCATGGCATGGACTAAGGAACTCTGTGAAATGCCAGTCTATTGCCCTGGACTTGAAACTGATTATGTGCACAGTTGTCAAGATCATGTTTCAATAACATGTATTTTGGATATTCTGCATACAGACAGAAAGGGTTGAATAATTGTGATTGTTTTTCTGACTCTCAGACATAGTCCGTAAAAATTTGTGAGCACCTCTCGAGAATTATCTCTTCACTTTCATGTTAAAGCAGCCATGAGGTCTGAACTAAGCTGTCTTTTCTGCTCGATAGTCCTCTCCAGACAAGACATACCAATGTTAATCCGACTCTGTAGATGTAACCCTGGTGCATTCATATCCAGTAGCTCTGCTGTGCCTTTTCCTAGGTCTGACCAGCCAGTCTAATCACAAGATTAAGTTCTATATGGTCAATGGCCTTCACTTTTCTATTCTTTGCTACTGGGGCAAGGCTGTGTTTTCAATACTGCTCTTTTTTAGAGAGATAGTGCAGGAATCAAAATCCAACACAGGTTAGAGCTTCCTTGTCTGCAACCCACACCAGGCACACCTTAGGCCATCATCAACCAATTGACTGCAACATGTATTCCAACCCCAAAATTTGTTATGCACTTTGCTTTTGTTTGTAGCTCTGTTTTTAAAGTATGTCACGGTCATTTTATGGAATTAGTGACTTCATCTGACTGTTTTATGCATTCTGCTCTTTAACACCAGGAAGATATTCATCAGCCCTCTTCAGAAGCTTTGTCTGTATTCCACGCAGAGACTTTTGCCTTCCTCTGCTTAAAATAGCATACAGGTTCAACTTCAGTTTCCTCCATGGATTTTTTCCCCATTCTATTTTTATGTACCGATTTCAAAGCCAGGGTAGTTCTTTTTCAGATATGTAAAAAATTTTCAAAGCACAAAACCATCAGTAGACTTCAGCTTCTTGCCTTCTTTTCAGTTAAGACTGTACAGTATGTCAACACCAGCTTTGGATGGAAAGCCCTGTGCATGGTGAGCTGGTTTAGATTATCTAATTTTATTGCCTTCATTTATCACTCATGATCCATTATACCATTGCTGTATGATATGACTGCAATAACATCTCAGACTTGATTAGAATATTATTTTTTTCTCAGAGTTATTTCTTTCCTGTGACAAAGATTTTGAAACTTTTCTACATAACAAGTGGGTAGTTATTTTTCTTATTATTATCTTATTCCAAATGTATTTCTTACATTATCTAGGAGTGGGAATTAATATTTGAGACCTCTCAGTGGGTCTTTTAACTTTCTAAAACTCAGACAAAGGTGCCATGGCATTGTCAGTTTGCCTTTTTGTTATACATCCTCAAAAAAAAATCCTAAAAATATACGTTTCTATCAAATGAAATCCATCATTTGTTACATGTACTCACAGAAATGTACTTTAGAAATTGCAATATGTAACCAACTTGAGAAAATTAAGTTGATCTACTACTACATTATCAAAGCTTGACTTAAAAAAAAAAAAAATCACTAAAAAGAAAGGCCCAAAAAACCAAAATGTAAATTCCTCTTGTCATGCTCCTGTGTTATTGGCAGATGCCCCAGGCAACTCTGATTTCTGTCTCAGATAGTGAAATTATTACCCTAGAGCACAGTGTCTGAAGAGCTCTCAGGGCTTGGAAAAACTCTAGGGCAGCAGACATGTTTAATAGGGATGTGGGATGACTAGGGCAAGGATTTCCAAATCTCACCACCTGCAGTTCTCTTTTATTGGTAACTTGAATATTTGGGCGTGTTTCAGTTTCAGTATTTTCTCCAAGTGGCTGAAGGGGGTAATGAGCAGTTCAGGGCCACTGGCACAACCATCTCTGTCTGTCCTTTTGTGCAGTTTGTCCTCTCAGCAGAGCCAGCCATGCTACAAGCCAATGATGGGCATGGCCCCTTGTGCTGAGTAATGGCAAAGATTTACTCTTAGCACCATATTTCTTCCATCCACTCCTTTTGCTCTGCCCTTCCAGAGGATATGGTTCTGTTTCCTGAGATCCATGTCCGGTATTTGCGGTGACACTGGGCACCACAATGCAGGGGAGCGAGCGTGACCCTACCGCAGGACTCCGGCTCCTGCCTAGCAACAGCATCCACAGGCGTGCTGGTCGTGTGCTCTCTCTCCCCTTGCTGGAAGAACAAATGCTAATATTCTTCACATGTGACTCCAGAAACTGAATAATAGGAGCTGACCTGACCATAAATGCCAGGATCACAAAGTCTCAGGAGTTTAGTGGCTAGCATAATGCATCATTATGCTGGCGAACCAAACTCCTTGCTTGCTGTTTGCAGCCACATTAAATATGAATAAGAGAACTAAACAAACCACTGAAAAATAGTCTAATTAAATTGTGTGGTGAGATAGGCCCATGGCTTTTAGTGCTTTTAATTCCCCATGAAATAAAAATAAAACCATATTCTCTTTCCTTCTTTTTTGTGACATTTGTTCCCACACAGAAAGGCTAAAACCAGCTGGTGTTGGCTTGCTGCTAACGAAGGACTTTCGCCTGTGAATTTGCCTGCAAATGACTTTTTCAGGGTTAAGCAAAGCATCTGCAGGACCAAAACAAGACTTAAAGCAACAGCGAGTATAATCAAACTTCATTAGTGTGCCCACTGATCTCTGCTGCAGAATAATCCCTGCTGCCTGGAGAGGTCCTTTGCTCTCTGGCTTAGAAAAGGAGGGCAGTCAGGGGCACAGAAGACACAGCAAGGCACAGCATGACATGCTGCCACTGTGCCAGCTCCTCCATCCAGGCTGAAGACTCTGCTCAGCTGTAAGCATGTCCTTTGGGAGTCAGCACTACTACTCACAGGCTGAAAGATAAGTGGGTGCCTGAGTGCAGTGTAAACCAAGGTCTAATTGGGAGCTCTTGTATCTCTTCCATACAAAGCGTTTCCTTTACCTGTTTCACAAAAGTTAAAAGTGAAACACTCCATAAGCAGCAGTTACAGTTTTTTCTTTTCAGTGCTCCCTCTTACTTGAAGGATCCAGAAAATAACTTTCTTTAGCTCTAGTCATCTGCACTTGTCCCTAAAGGAGAAGTACCTATTAAATTTTTTATGATGTGTAAACAAGTACATTTCCTTTAAAAATGACAGTGTTTTCACAAACAATGCCCCAGTCCCTGGATTTAGCTCCAGAGAGGTATTTCATGGAAAACACCTTCCAGTCACTCTACTTCTGATTACAGTGGCAGATCTGAAATATGGCCACTTGCCACACAGGCCTCCAAGCACTTGTAATATCCCCCTTCTCCCAAATCAAATGCATTTGAATTTCTTTGCCTCGTAGAATCCAGGAGCTTTTTTTGGGGTGAGAAAAAAACATGTATTCTGGAAAATGAGCAGCTGAATATTTCCCTCTGGATTCGGGTTGATAAATATTAAAGGATGGCAGCGGTTCTTATTTGCAGAGAAGAAAAAAGACACTACTCCAATCTCCTGAGCCATATTGGAAAGTTTATTTTATTTAGCAAAGATGAAAATTGCACTGGAGACGTCAACACTTTGATAGCCCTGAAGCATTTTGGCACCCTCTGATCACAGGAGCTGAATCAAGAGAGACTGCCCCATTGCTGTGCTCGCTGCCTGTCCTAACAGGTGTATTGGGGAACGTTTGCCAAAAAGGCGGAGAATGGCACATTTCTGATGAGCCAGTGGGTGCCATTTGGCCAGGAAAGTGGTTGGATGATAATAATATGCAAAAACACAAGCAAAACATAACCTCGTGTGAATCTCTGAATGCTCTCTTTTTCCTGCAGTCTGCAGCCTCTAAAAGATACTAGAATTAGGCAATGTATTTTAAATCATATCAACAACCATTTTTTAGAAAAGAACACAGACTAGGACGTCCCACTCACTAATCACATAAAGTGAAATAGCCCAAACCAAATCCCTCTTTTGGTCTTTAATCAAAATATACAATATCTTGAAATTCTCTAGCGACAGTATTTCTAAAAATAGACTGCTAAGGCTATCAGCACAACATCTTCAGATAACCTTTTCAAGTGTTTGTAAATGACAAAATTGCTCCCGTTGTAATTTATGGCATTACACTGAGGAATATCGGGAAACATACCTAAAGGCTCTGACAATAATTTTGTTACTAATATATTCCCCTGGTCTGCCTTTGAACCCTGTCATTCCTTGCCTTGCAGCTGTATTTAATGAGTGGTGAGATTATTCAAATGAGCTCACAGCAGAACATTGTTTTCTTAGCTCCTAGATCTTGAGAAGACATCTCCTGCCACAGTGAGTAGGTAAAACCTACATCACAACCTTAGCATTGAATCCAGTGTTATGCTTACGGGTTTGTAAATACCTCTGTACCCTATAAATATAATTGTGCTTGGTTGTGATGGAGCTGATCTCTACTTACAGCAGCTGCCAATGAGCCAGCAATAAAACAAAAGAAGAAACAGCTCAGCCTGTCATCGAAAAGTGAGAAGCCAAATGTGACTGTGCTTATGCCATGGCATAGAGGCTTCTGCAAGTACATTGAAAAAGGAGTTTGCAGGACGCTCAGACGGAGCACATTTGTATATGGGAGATTGCTGCCATCTGTTATTTCCCATTCTTAACCACTGGGTTTTGTCCCTGAGAGAGAAAAGGGAGACAGAAAGAAATTCAATTCTGTCCAAAGATGGATTGTGAGAGACGTTTTCCAGCATGGAACAAAATTAATAAGGTCCAATTTAAAACTGATAAATAGTCAATTCAGTATGGTGGGATTAAGGATTTTTCCTAAGGAATTTACAGAGAGATAAGCATCTCATGAATAAATAAATTCAGCTGCAGCGCACAACATATTTATTGATTCACAAGCCATTTGTTTGAGAGTTTGCCCCTGAGGAGCAGAAGGTACCCTATTATTATTGATAATGTAAGAGTTACAGTTATATTCAGAAACGACAAACTGCATTTAAATGATATCTTGGGGTTAGAACAAGAACCCACCAAAGCCAGGAAATTCAAAGTTAAGTCTGACACTATGTCAGACTGCATGGTGTCAGGAAAAATGACGGTCGTGTCTTTGCATATCTTGGCTTCTGTGGTTTATATCTCAATTTTAATGGCATAGAAGTGATATTGTTTCCTTCTAAATTCATTTTTGTTTTACTTTATCATAAATAAAACAGAGCAGTGCAGGACTGAATATGGAAAGAGGCCACAGCAGCCCTCCTGAGGTAATAGCTGTCTGTGACAGAAAGGACTCCACCACTTGTCTAAAGACCTACCTTCTAAATTGGTTATTATTTATTAGTTGTATGTTTGCCTGGTTAAACAATTTACTGATAGCTTTCACAGGCAGATACAAGGACAAAATATCTGGTCAAGAAGCTTGTAGATAGAACAGGTAGCAGAAAAGCAAAGTTTGTAGGAGGACACAGCAAATTTGTGTGAGTGCAGCTCTGAGTAGTGCTGGACTTAGAGCTTTTTCAAAGACAGAATATTCTTTTTCAGTTATCCCTTTTTCTAGCACCTTCTGGAGGAAAACATCTTGAAAATAACATCCATGTTACGTCACATCATTCTGTACCTTGAGCTGCGGCTGCTGGTGCTCCTATGTCCAGTTTGCTGCTGTATGAAGTCAGAGCAGCCGAACCGGTTCACAGTGACTGTCTTCACTGCCCAGAGAGGACATTCACCCACTTGGTGGGAGTCTTGGGGCAGATCTTGCAGGAGACCTTTGATGTTTCCCTACTCCACATCTTTGGAGGAACAGGAACATCTCCTGTTTGTACACTAGCTGGTGGCACTGTATGAGTAATTTCCTCACAGGTGGAAAAATGTATAACTAAAATCAAGGTTTCATAGGTAGAGAAAAACCCACATTTGCCTTTACTGTGCCCTGGGAGGCAATTCATGAAGCTTAAATTATTATTGGTAGGTGTAAACTATGTTTCTAATCCTCTTTTATTTTAGGATACCTTCTAAGGGGTACCCCAGGTTACACAAACTCTTACCCTTCCACAAGTCAACTCCTGGCTCCAAATGGGAAATCTAGAGCTGTTTACATGGTGAATTCGTTGTGTGCTGCAGAGGACAACACATCTGTTCATCAAAGTTTATCAATATTCACAGATCTATGTGTTCATAGAAATTACACTCCATGTTATCTTCTAGGCAAGTTGGAAACGCACACATTTTAGGAAGGAAAATTCAGGAGTTCTGTGCTATTGAACAGGCTGATATAAGAAGTGTTTGATAGGCTGTTTCTCATATGTGAGCAAAACTGACAACCTAGACCCTTTCTTTACATATCTCAGTGCAGTAAAAGATGTAAGATGGAAAAGATATAAGGTAGATGCCCAGGTGAGGATCCTCTGTTTGAACATAGGCCTTGATAATTATACTTCCTTCAAAGGTATCCCAGGAGAGCTTTGTCTTCAAAAATAGAGTATACATATATATTTTGCCCACATTGACCACATTCATGCGTAGCAACTCTGAGCTATTTGTGCTGAAAAAATCCATCATAGTAATAGATTTTTTTCAGGGGTTGAAAAATAAAGCCACAGATGTAATGACTTTCAGATGGACATTAATAGTTTGAACTTAGCTAAGTTCAAACTGACAGAAATTCTCACCAAAAAAAAAAAAAATAAAATAAAACTTTATACCAGGTTAGATCTGTTTGATTTGTTCATTGGAAGCAGGGTGGAAGGTAATATTCTTTGAGGGCAATTTTACAAATAATTCCTGTTCTCCTAGATTTGGTCAGCATTTCAGCATGTGACTAATAACTAAGCTCATGGAGAGGGCCTGCCTTTTTTTTTTTTTTCTCCCTGATACCCTTACAGTTGTAATCATGCATCTTGTCAGTTGTTATAAAGACAAATGTTCCCCATTGCTGTATTGTCAGCGCATTTCAGAACAAGCAGAACGGTAGCACAGCACACCTGTTAGATGTGTGGAATACACCATTTGTCTTGTCACAGCAGCAGAATCAGCTACACCTTGAGATGACAGGGTCTTCGGTGCAGGGAAAATTTGGGTCTACTCTTTGCTCTGCCGTTGACCATTCTGCTGCCATCTGTGCACCTCCATAAGGCTCTTCTAATAAGTTAGGAAATAGGGAGGTAGTTTTCCTGGGAAACAGCTATTTTAAATATGGAGGAGGAAGTCTTGCCTTTTTCTTTGAAACGCATCATGTAGGGAACCACTGAGCTATACATCCATTATTAAATACGCACGGCGTGACTTGGAGGCAGAAGTTCATGATCATGACCTTTCTTCCTTTATTATATTCAGCTTTTGAAGAAGCAGATGGGGTTTAGCTTAACTGTTAACATAAATTGCCATATGGAACAAAACACAGCTGATTATTATATTAACACAGATTTTAATATGTTTTATCATGTTATTGCAGCTTCAATTGCCACGCTATTCTGTTCAGTATATTCATTCGAGAAATTTAATGTTGTATCTTACAAATTGAGATCCTATTACAAACATATGGTGTATAAATAGATTTTGCCACCTGGTGACTGTTAAAAATCTGTAAGGGAGAGATTGCCGTACTGTTAACTCCTCCCTGCTGGAAGTCACTTTTCCAATTGCAGACATTGTAAAGGAACAGTGAGAGGTGAAAATTCTTGATTTGCTGCTGTGACAAAGGGTTAATTGTGCTAATTGCATTGTAATACCTGCTCAGTCTAAAGTGTTTCCCTGTTGTGATTGTCTTGGGAGTCAAATTGTTTTTAAATTGGTTTGTCACTTGAATGCATTTGGAACTTTGTGATTAGGGTTGTGGAAACGGAGATAATGTTTAAGTTACATAACAGTTCCTTCCATAATCAATCACTGTCTCATTTTAGATCTACCTAAGAAGGTTCCCGTACACATGAGAATACACCAATTGAGGTAATGGATGAGGTAAGCTAGCTGCTTGCTGGCTGTGAAAATTTGCATTTATTTCCACCAGTGAGTGCTGTACAGAATATTTGTGGGTTTTCTGTTTTCTAGAGTCACACCCAAGATCTCCATGTGTCTCGGTACACCATGAAATAATGGGATTAAAAAAAATTCCTCTCTTAAATCTTAAAAATGTTTTCTTAGTTGTGTTGATCTTTTCTGCTCTTACAAGTAAAGAAATAAAGCAGCAGACTCTATTCATTGACCACTCAAATCAACAGATGAACTTTTTTGGGCCATGGACCAGGCTGTGTCATCTAATGTCTGCAAGGGTGGAGGGGAGCATTGTTACTCATGGAAGCCTTTTCAGCTCTGCCTGGCAGAAAGTGCCTACAAACACAAGTGCTGTGGGCTTTTATTTTGTTCATAGATTGGCAAAGGTATTGAAATGTATATATGAGCTTGTAAGAAATGGGTGAGACTACTAGCAATAATATCTAATTAATGGGTTGAGTTTTAAAGAAGTGGCTCCAACGGTAATTGGTGATCTTAGGCAAGGTAGCGGTACCTGTGCTCTGTAATGACCTGAGGACCATAAATGCTGAAGATAGATGGGTAGACACGATAGGAATACAGTTACTTCAACAGTTTTATAGGGGCCAAGTAAAGGGCAAATAATTCCCTGGGGAAAAAACTGATAAAAGGCATCAGGGTAGATTGATGGAAAGAACAAGAAATGGGTTAGCTGAAATTTATTGCAGGCCTGAGCAGTGTTTGCTGTGGAGAGAGTGGAAATATGAAAGAGAATTGAGTGGCAGTAACAGCCAAAGTGGAAGCAGCTAATGGGGAAGGGAGAGTGAAGAGGTGATTCAGATACTGAAAGGAGAAATGGGTACTGGTGGGAACTGGATGCCCAAAAGGCAGGAGTGGGAGGCAGAGACATGGGGGATTGGCATGTAGGTGGGACATAGGTGGGAGCTGCAGGGCCATGTGGGGATGAGCAGTGAAGAAAGGAGCAAGAAAGGACAGGAACAGTGAACACTGTGAGCAGGCTGTGGATATAATGAGCTGTGATAGGGACAGAAGCACAAACTGACAGCTATAGCATCCATGGCATGCTAAGGACAAGGGGCATGAAGTTTTCTCTTAGTTCTGTGTTCAGTTCTGATGTACTGGGGCCTTTAGCCATGGCTACAGGGTGCCTAATAAAAAGTCCTTAGCTTAGGTTCCATCTGCTGGAACTACAGGGGTGATCGGCAGCTAAAGAAAAAGCAATAGCAATACAGAGAAGTGAATTCCTTCCCCAGCACATCCTCAATTCACTGCACAGTCAGCCCACTTAAATGAGCTGTGCCAGATGACCAACAGAAGGACTATGGAAAAATTTCTGAAGTGTTTTTGTATCTAAAGCAAGTATCAGAGGTGTTATCAGGTCTGGAAAGTAGATAAGACACAGAAGACTTGTCAGGACATTCATATGTCCCACTACAATGAATTCTGTCCAGCTGCTGCATCACAAGCAACTTCTAGTCACCCAAAGATAGCCAGTTAGCCAGTGGTGTGTGTTTTTTGGGTTTCTTGGCTGCTAACCAACAAGTGAATGGAAAGTCTAAAGATCTGGTCATCACCAGAAATTCTATTGTAAGAATAATCACTTATCTCTCTGTGTTTGTCTTTCTGTAGGCAAATTGCCAGAATTTGACTGCTGCAAGCAGGAGCATGTTTTTATTTGTTCATTTTCTTACCTGTTCTGAACCTGGTTATTTTTCCATGGCAAAGATTTTGTTGAATTTAGGTGTGAGTTAATCCTGCAACCTTCTGTTGTGCTACTTCTGCTATTTGTTTTTCTTGCAGAAATGCGTATTACTATAGTAATTTGTACTGATGAAAATACTAGCTAGCATATGAAGTAGTAGGATGATCACACAGAATTTTTCAGTCAAGATAATTTTTTGCCAGTGTTTTTCCCTAGTATTTCTGTCAGATATAAATTACATCTAATACAAGTTGTTAGTGAAACAGAAATGTACTGTATCAAGCTACTGTTACGTGGTTTCTAAATGACTTTAAATCACATTATATCCAATAATTACTAATGCTCCATTAAAGATCGGAAAGGCAATTTATTAGGAACTCCCAAAAGTCTTCTTTAAGCAATTCAATCTGTGTTTGGTTAAAAGTTTACATAAAATCAATACAAAATTATAGTAACATAAATAGTTAAACAGTGCTCAGTTCTCAGTTATAGTTGAATCCACTCTGCTTTTGATAATTTAGAGGAAGGGTAAGGATACAGAGAAGGAGGACACAGATAATTTTGCTGTTTTGATTGCTGTATGGAATGGAAGAGCATCAGTCTATTACTTGCCAGTTATGTCTTTGTAGACTCTTTTCATCTCCTTGAGTAATCTTGGGGGTTACATGAAAATAATAGCAAAAGAAAGTTTTTTGCTAAATGCTAGTTCTCACTAGCAAAATATTTTATATCATTCCATGAGAAGAAGTGATTCTAATTTTAATTAAGGTCCAAATCATCTCCTCTCTACACAAAAATAAGAACAGCTTAGCAGCAGGTTCTGAGAAAATAAGTACTTCATTCTTTAAAATAAAACCAAGGACAAAAAAAGCCCTCTAAACAAACCACAACTGAAAAATAAACTAAAGAAAATTACTTTCACTTCCACCTACTCTTCCAATTTATTCATGAGGACATTTATTTACCTCTATCTAAAAGTCTTATCACCTTAGGAAAAAAAAAAAAAAAGCTAAACCACCTGTCTGTTTTTCAGCCTTGCAGGATAATTTCAGCTCTTTGATCATGATTTGAACATTGTATTCTACTTACTGAACTAAAGCAATGGATTAGTCATAGCCGGTGACAAAAGTTGTTTTTGTTTACAAATTTGCAGTGTTGGTTATATCTAAAGAAAATCTCCCAAAAGTCACATTTTTACCACAAGCAAATAGTTCAAACCTCAAGCTGGAAACATACATATCACCTCTCTTTCTCTTCTTGGCAAATAACACAAAAGAAATCATGTCCGAACAGAGCACTGCTGTTAAGAGAGACATAACGATTCTACAAAACAGAGCAGGGGTAAAGGCAAAAAATGTTTATTCCCATTGTGTTAGTCAAGAATAAAGGATGGGTGTTTTGTACCTGATTTGGAAATGCATAAGAAGCAAAATATTTGCAAAGGATTTAATCAATGTCCCATATTGCATGCATCCCATTTTTTTTTTTCTGTAGCTTGGTTCCTCAAAGCCTCTACTGTCTAGGCTTTGGGAAACACAGGTGAAAACATTTCCATTATTTAGGGCTTTTCTCCCAGGCAAAGCAAAGTGGCCTGACCTTGCTCCAAAGCAAGTGCCCATAACTGTCTTCATGTGCAGAATTTATTTTGCCCATCAGGACTCTGACACCACAGACATGTGTAATTTTATGTCAAGTGAAGGATATGCTGTTTGCCAGAGGTGTTTCTTCCCTACTAAAACAAACTAAAAGCCATGGTGTAATGAACTTGCTTGACTTACCATGGATCTACCTTAGGAATAAAGGTCTATATTTAGGATTTATGAAAAAATCAACATTCCTTGTCTACCTGAACATCCCATTTGCTTTAGACATAAAATCTAATTTCTTAATGAGAGTGTCTTCATTAAGATGTGGATCTTATCAACCTGCAGTTAATGATAAAAGCAAATCTTATAAACAAGCAGAGTTTAAATAACACATTAAAGCTTATCACTGATGATATCTTTAATTATAGTAAAGCAAATTGTAAGATACTCTAATGGGAAATACAAATTACTTGTTAAAATTATTAACAGAGTTAATGTGCTTACATTTGTTTATGTGTACAGGAATCATTTCAAATATTTGACTGTAATGACAATATGTGTAAAGATCAATTAAAAGTCAGGAAGATGAGATATTGGATTTTCAGACCTTAATAGGATTTCATCTGCACTTGTTATATTATGTTATCCACTTATAATTGAGCTTCCATCATATCATAGAATCTGTCACTTCACCAATTTATATTTCTAACCTCTAATGAAACTTCTGTTTGCTAAAGAGAATTTTTGATTCTGTGATCCTGCTATAGCTGTTTGGTACAAATACTAATCTGCCCCACTCAGAGGTCGGGGTTCAGTCTGTCAACCCAAACCCCAATGTAGAAGTGAAAATGCCTATGCAGCCACCTAATTCACAAGCATCACTACCCACACAAGTTGATCTAATAAGCAGATTAGGTGCAATAAATGGAAGTTTTATGTGTAAAAAGCCAGGTATGCTGGTAACAAGAAAAATTGCCAGGAGTCTGCCCAATCTCTAGTTTATTAAATTTATCACAAAGAAAATAACTACCATAAATGCAACAAAACTACTTTTGCTCACCCACTGAGTCAGTCATGCCCCAGCTGAGGTTGTGTCCCTGGAATGGATCCATGATAATCCATCAACACCATTTTCAGGGTGGCACAGTGATGGGGATCCCCTACAAGCAATGGCTATGGCCCAACTGCATCCACCCCTGCCTATCCTTTGCACTGGCAGTCATTCCAGTGGAGGGATCTCTTGGCATTTTGACTGGGGAAGTGTGAGGATGAACACATTTCATGTGTTTCATGAACACATCCTCAAGAACAGTGTAAAGCCAGGGTCTTCCGCTTCCACTTCAGCTCTCAAGCTGAAGCAATTGTAAACAAAAGTGATTGCTGCAAACAAATATCCTTGTAATTTACCTTGTATGTTCTAGTTTCAATGCAATATTATGAGACAATAATTTGTGCATAAAGTGGACCTCGGCCAAGGTATTTCTACTGAGAGCTAACATTTTAGCAGTACTTTATTGTAACAGCAAGCTTAACCTTGAAACCAACAGATGTTGCTTTGAAATGATCTGATGTAAGGCAGTCTATAAAACCCAGCTTACATGATAATGAAGAGAAAAACACCAGACACAGAGGATATTCTGACACTGTTTGAAAGCATCTACCCATAAAAAGTTTTTTGGCCAAATTACACGTATTTTTTTAAAACTTTTTTAGACAGCAGAAGTATTTAAATTGTTCCTGGCACGAATCTGACCCTTCCTTAAACTCTCTGGTGCTAGAGATTGTCTCAATTCATTACACCTGGGACATTAAGCCATGTGCTACAAAGATACCACATTGCACTCTGTCTTCTCTGGTACTACATACAGTTGCTTAAAATAAAGAAATACTTCCAGAAAAAAAAGTCAGAAGGGGGTAAAAAGAAAAAAAAAAAATTGGAGAGAATATGAAAGAATATATGCCAGGTTCTCTGATGGCATAAGCTAGTATTGCTCCTAGCCTAGCCTCAGGTTTATTTGCTGAGCCAAATACTGATGCTGAATTGATTTTTAATGACATGAGAAAAAGCTGAATAAAAAAGAACTTGCAAAATAAGCCAAAACACCTATGATTAAAACAACAGTTTGGAGGAGAACAAGTCTCACCCCATGGGTTGTCCCTTCTGAATGGGGAGCATTCCCTGTGGCAAACTGCTTGCCACCTGTATTGATCCTCTCCAGATGTACTTCATTTTAAACACTGAATATAGAGCAGAAAATGTTTGTTTATGTATGTAGGCACCAACAGCTGTGGGGAGCAGTTGTGTGCACATCCATCCCCTCACAAAGTGGGTTGGAGAGGGCCCTGAGAGCCATTGGGAGTATCTGAGACCACCAGGCACCTTACCAGTGCTCTCATTTATGCCTGTCCTCCCTCAAGCAGTGGATTCCCTGTTCCAGGTGAGTCTCCAGAGCACCACAGTTGATCAGGTGAATCAATGGCTTATCCCCCAGTGTTGTGTGTCCCTCACCAGCAGACAAGGCTAGGCATTGCCAGCTACCTCACCCAGAGTGTCCCCTGGCTGGGTGCCTGGGACAGGGACCCTTATCCCAGCGATCACTCTTTTGATATCTTGTTATCCCCCATGCTGGGAAGCTTGGGCTGCTCCCTTTTTGTCTGCTGCCTTTAGTGAGCCAACCCTGTCTCACCGTGCCAGCTGGGACAGTTTTAGGTGCTGAATTTGCCTCAGACACCAAATGGGAGTTCATGTTTTAAGCACAGGGCTCTGATTTTCACCAAAACCCTACTCTATTCCTTTTGTTGGTTTTCCATAACTGATTTAAATACATACAAAGTTCTACATCTGCATCCATTTCCACAAAATGTGCTATTTGAAAATCTTCTTACCATCATTTTTGTGCTGACATTTCCTGATCCTGACTGGATTTTGGCCTGATTTTCCTTTTAATAAAGCACTTTGTATGAAACTATCTAGAA
This sequence comes from Cyanistes caeruleus, assembly GCF_971803275.1. Classification (NCBI taxonomy): domain Eukaryota; kingdom Metazoa; phylum Chordata; class Aves; order Passeriformes; family Paridae; genus Cyanistes; species Cyanistes caeruleus. Next base: position 36,842,795 of record NC_141704.1, on the reverse strand, counting down.
GAAAGGGAAAGGGAAAGACTTCTCCACTCACTGCAGAACTATGTCCTGAGAGGTGCTGAAATACCCATCTCATGCAGCTTAGAGCTCACTGAGGAACTGCTCCTGCACTCCTCTGAATGCTAAAAATGATTATATGCTGGGGATTCAGGATCATGCAGAACTGATTTTGCAGGTGTAGGCACAAGTCAGAGTAGCCTCAGAGTGTACAAATGGTTGAATCTTCAGAGGCTGAAATTTGTCATTTCCCCCTTAAAACCAAGGAACTGCTTTCATTATTTTATTTGCTGGCTTGTTACTACGGCAACATTTATATGAATAATTCATTCCATCTTCAACTTTATCTTAACAAAGTCAAAGACTGCATTCTTAATATCAAAGCAGGCCAAACTTTTTTCCTTCCACTTTTTCCAGCTAAAATGGCATTGTTATCCTTTAGTATTATTATGCTTATTATTATGAGACAAGTATTATTCTCAATTATTATTGGTCATGGCCTGAAATTATCAAGCATACAGTCCTTTCCATGATTTTCACTTAGAGATTAATTTAGCCTATTCCTCTTCCTAATTGGTCTGCCTAAGCCAAAACCTTTTTTTAAAAAAAATATAATGTGTCATATTATCTTTTAAAACCGCACTAATTTCTCTGAGTTGTTTTCCCCTTGATAATATTTTTTAATTTAATGACAAAGACGTGGTCATGGAAATCCCCAAATTTCCCTTTGACTATGAAAGACACCCCCGTGTCAGCAGCTGCCTTTGATCACACCAAGTCAGCCAGCAGAGATGCACTACAAAGCTCAGGTACTGCAGAAAGCAGCACGGGCCTGGCTGGCAGTCAAAGGAGGAACAGCTGTGCACAGGAATTGTCCACTCTGCCTGAGGACTTGGCAGCATGGCACAGGGGCAAGAGGCTTAATGAAAAAAAGCAGGAGAATCCTCGCGGCATCAGTCCGTGAGTGACCACCGTGGTGAGATGGCAGCACAAAGATTGAAGTCTGGTGACACCAAACAGCAATCTCAGACACCCAGCATTCTGGTTACACCCTTGGGTTCTGCTTTGACCACATGCTATATTTTCCATAGGTTTTCATTTACTGGCTGTTTTCACCAGAAAACTCAAAGGTTTGCTAGGATGCCCTTTTGTCCACAGCTAATATATTTCAAAGCCACTCCATTGGAGGTAAAAGATAAGCTCTTCAGACTGCCCCCTGTAAAATAGTTTTTCTTGTTGAAAGGATGCAAAGATGATTTCCAATGTCCCAAAAATTTTGTTCTAAGTTAGTGGATATTTTAAAAGAAGCTATTTACTTGATGACTTTTCAGTCAATTCGCTTTTCATCCCATTTCCTCTGTATATAGTCTCATATTTATTGACTTAAAATCAGACAAAAAGGTTATTTGCAAAACTTTCTGAGAGCTGCAAATGAGAAAGCCTGTCAATACTTTTCAGGATCTAGAAAAAAGCCACTTAGGGATAGCTGACATTTTAAAAAATCAAAGCAACTTTTCTGCTATGTTTTTTAAGATTTGGACAGCTTCTGAAAATAAAACCAGGAAAAGTACTCTAGATTCTGGGCAAATAATTTTTTTTTTTAAATGACATTCTCAGTCAATTTCCTATGTAGTATGAATGATCAGCAAGCAGAGTTGTCTGATTCTTGTCATATTTATTAAGGATGTACAATACTGGCATGGTATCCTGTGCAAATTATAAGTTGATTAGTTTTCAGCCATGCCATGTCAGCTTGTACTTTGATCCTGTCTAAATCAATATGCTAAGCAAGGAGAAAGTAAATCATTGCTTAGATGGGAAGCCTATATCAATACTACATACTTTCCTCTCAGCAAGGCAGAAGAGGAAAACATAGAGTTCATGTAGGCTGCTTCTTGTTCTTAATAGAGCCCAGCCAGAGCTGGCTCAGATGCAGTGAATGCTGTTAGTCTTTTCTGCAGAAGCATATAGCAAAAAATACTCCCAAGCTGCAGGAAATGGTGCTGGGCCTTTGGTAGGTCCAGTCTGCACCAGTACCAAGTCCAGATGGCAGCAGAATTTGCTGCTGGAAATGTTCTGAGTCAGTTGGGCCATGAAGCCAAGGTCTCCTCCCCTTTGAGCACTGCAGGCAGCCTTGTCTTCAAGTGTCTGACTATGCATCCTGATGGCTTCACCAAATCTCAGTTTGTGACTGCTTTGCTCTTTGCAGCTCCCCCTGTAGCCAAGCCCATAACTTCCTCAAATTAATGTGCATGGCTGCGTGACATTAAATAATTGCAAGCTCTCACCCTCTACAGGTCATGTTTTATCAGCAGACAGGGCATTTCTGTTGCAGTTTGGGTTAGGCAATGTGTGTATGCACGTCTGGGTGTGCATATGTCTGTGGTAAAGTGCTGTGAGCAAGACAATGTTGGGCAAAGGTTCAAAAACGGTAGTTACTCTCTACTAGGTCAAAGCAATACTGTCCTTTAACACAGCATTATAAAACTGTGACACAGATAACTAGATTAAGAATCAGAATTTGAAACTATTATAATTCAGTAGTTTTTGAATTATAATACTACAAAGGTACATATTGTATTGTGATAGAAAACAGAAAGTATTTAATAGTTTCTTTTTAACAACTTCAGTATTTCCCACAATTTAACTTTTCTCATATGGCTTTTATTTCAATGCACTGTACAATATTTTGCTGTGAGAGATCTGTATGTCAGTGTGGATCAAATGGAGTGATGGCTCTGATGCCTTAAATTTTAGCTTTTCTATTTTTCAGATTCTGTACTGCATTGGTATATAACTCTGAACTTCACATACAGTGGTAGCAAGTTCTCTTCACGGTGTAGTTAAGACAAAACAATCCTTTGCAGCCTGAGAACCAAGGACACTGTTCCAGCTCCAGGCCCAAAAAGTATAAACAGTGAATTGAGGAGAGCAATCTGGGAGGATGGGACTTCATAACCTGAAGCTGTAATTGGACAATTAACCCCAGTAGGTAAATTGACCAAAACTTATAGAAGTGTGAAATCTCGTGACCAGTCATACATCTTGGGTGGAGCCCCAGCCAGGCTCTTGTACTGCCCAAGGTGTATCCTTTGAAGACCTTTTAATAAATACCTACTTTATTCCTTTAACACTGTCTAGCCTCTGTTCCAGGCAGCCTCTCAAGGCATCAGCTTTACAAGTAACTCATTTTGGCTGTGTCCTGAAAATTATTCTACAGGGAGGGAAGAAAAAGGGAGCAGCTGAGTTGCATGAGAAATGGTGGTACAGCATAATCTTTTAAAGCACCTTGTCACAGAAGGACATATTATAGGACCACACTGATTGTAAAACTCACTTCCTTGTAGGAATGATGCAGGATATGCAAAGGCATTGCAAACAGTGGGAAATGAAACTTTCCATTATTAGAAAAATGGTTTTATTATTCTTTAATGCTTTGTGGAAAACAAATAGGGGTAGGAAAGGAAGGCAATGGAAAATACATTGCATTCTCATTATCACGTGAAATGGTTGTGTTTATTTCTCTTATTTTATGTGTTACAGTTTCAGACTATTGGTACTTACTTTGCTCAGAGGACAGACCCAAAATGAATCCGATCATGCCTGACACCAAGCATAAAAGCCCTTGATATATTTCTTTGCTCTGTTGGGTGCCTAGAGTGAGCAGCATTTTATTTTTAGTCATCCATTTTATACACAAGACTCCAATTTAGTGAGATTTTCTTATTCAAAAAGCCATATAGGCATGGACTTTAATCAACTGGATTTAAAGTGTGCTTTAAAATAAGTCTTTAACAATGTAGTCCTAGAGAGCAGTGTAAGGGGACTTAAGTATATACTTGAATGTATTCCTGAGCTAAAAATATAATTCACACGAGAAATCTCTGAGAAAACTGGTAAGCTCTCAGCTGCAGTTATGTCCTCCTTAAAATGGGAGTAATTGTACTGATAGCATAAGCCTTTCGGGAAATCCATGATATAATGTTGAAAACAGCTTGCATACAGCAGCCTCCCTAGGGACATGATTCCCTTTGCTGTCAGAGGGAAAGACGTGCTCCCGAGGAGCCAGCGACATCACGGATGGCACAGGGGTATGAGCACATCAGCTACAGGAGTGAGGCACAGGGCAAGGGATGGATCAGAAAGAGGGCATGAAATATTGCCAGGGGTGGTCCCATGGCTGCCCTCCCTGACATTTTTAGCCACAACTGCTTTCCAAGCCTCATTATCAGAAGCTGCTACCACAGAAAGAAGGGAGAACAACTGACTTTATCTTTTGCTTACTCTTTCCAGCACCTTCCTGATGAGGCTTGGCCTATTCCATGGAAGTGCTAGATGAGCAGGTGGGAAAGTAGAGGTGTAATCACAAATCTCCTGCCCAGTGGGTACAGCCCCAAAGTAGCCTGTTTGAACCATCTCCTCTGCAGCAGCTGAGCAGGAAATGTCTCCTGGAGGGGTGCAGTCTCCTGGTTCCTCAAAGTTACGTACATCAGCTGGAACAGACAGGAATGCAGTAGAAGTCAAAGCAGCTGTTACAGTGCCACCAAGTTAGGTGTTGCTTGCCTGGTAGCCAATGTAACAGCTGTGTATGACGTCTATTCTATTCTATTCTATTCTATTCTATTCTATTCTATTCTATTCTATTCTATTCTATTCTATTCTATTCTAACATAATCTGTGAAGAAATCCACAGATTTAAAGTTCTGCTGGCAGATCTTCTCTGAACTTCTAAATTTAAAGTTAAACCTTGGGTCTGAGTTCTGTGATTATTGTAAGGAGTCAGTGAGTATTGCACACACTTTATTTCTCACAGAGGGTACATCTAGGTGCAGACACAATGTGTGAGACACAATGGGAGGCCTGTGGAGTAGGCTAATTATAATCCTTCAGTATATGCATGCAGAGACAGGAAAAAAAATTATACCTTTTCCTGATGATTTCCACATGATTTCCCATTCCACTGTGACCATGCTGATTTCACCACTTATTCTTCAATATCATAAACAAGTCATAATATATTAGTGAAAGCAGTCACAAAGAGTTCATATAGCAGACAGGAATCCTCAGAAATAGGTTATACAGAATTGATCTCCCAGGAGATTTTAAATAACAATCAAAAATGTATGGGACAATGATCACTGGATTTGTTACTGCCATTTTCAGCTTGATATTTTGCAATTTATATTTTCCTGATAAATTGGAATCCATTCAGCTGGTTCATATTACCTGGGACTATGGAACAGTCTATGTTACACTGAAGGATTAAAGTGAGATGCAAATGACTTGAAGGAGCCTAATGACTTTGCTTAGCAAATTAATGTAGATCTAAAATAATCTCTGCCCCATTAGACAGAATAAGAAGCTACAAAACATCAACAAGGAGACAATACATTAGTTCAAGGTGTCTCCCCACTCCAAGAGGGCTTTCCAGCCCCTAACTTCAGGATTCTCCACTGAACTGTTTGAAGGTATTGCCTTAGGTTACCACTTGTATTTGTAAAACAAGGCTTCAGGTTGGTGATAGATTATTTTCCAGTCACATTTCTAACATTGCAGGAGAGGGTGGGGGTGGAAAATCGAGTTTTCATTCCATTTGTAATGCACTGGGAATATAAAAAAGGGATATTTGCAGTTTGAAATGTACTTTTCCCTCCTAATTAGTTTCTGGATGTTGGTAGCAATCTGATTTTTCTGTTAAGGAATTCCACTGGTACAAACAGACATACCATGAAGCATTTGCAAAATATTTTGGAAGGTTATGCTGTTCAAGCTAACATTTCTGACACTCTTAAGATTGAAAAGAACTTTGAGAAAAGTTTTTTAAAAGCATGAAATTTGAAAGAGTCACTTTCCTTAAAAACCCATCTACTACGAGTGAGTGATAGTTTTCATTCAATGGGAAGCACTCACGACTTTCACATGTTCAATACAGAAGATTTTGCAGATTGTAACTGGTGCTCTGCCACCATCAAGGGATGAAGAATTTGTCACCGCAGAAAGGATTAATTCCCTGATCCATGCTATGTAAGGGACCCCAGCACTCAACAAGTCAGGACTGACTTTTAGACATCTCTTTCTGGACATTTGGGCAAATAGAAAAAAATCCACTTGACTGCTTTCCCACAGCAATCATGCAGACTAAACCCACCCAGCAGCTGGAAAGCTGCTTGCCATCATTTTCAGCAGAGCATTATTTTACATAGATTTTTCCGCTGGGTTATTTTTAATTCAGATCATTTCAGAAATCTGTTTTACAGCCTCACTGCACAAAGGAAGGTGCCAGGGCAGACTTGGAGCAGGGCTGGGAAGGCTGTCTGCCCTCCTGGGAGCGGGCAACAGAAGGCTTGCTGCCTTCAGACTATGGTACTTTACTAGATCTCAGCTTTACTTTCCCACACTGAATGCCAGATCCTTTTGTTCCACAGGTCAGGTCCCATGACTGAATTTGGTAGTTACAGCAAATTTTGTCAGCAGTCATTGAGAAAATGGAGGAAAATGCTGAAAAATTGTAGTCTTCTCAAAGCATGTGCTACACCACTCAGTCAAAGTATTCAGCTCGTCTTGTCACAATGCTACTGCAGAATTAGGATATTGCTAGAGAAAGAAATCTATCCAAGAAGCCCTAATGGATTAAAAACAAGGTCTTCCGTAAATGTTATTCTCATTTTGATATGCAGCTGCTAGAAAATTCTCTTCCATGTTTCTGTAATGTAATTCCTTTTCTTTCCTGCAGTCTCTTTATGGGGTGATGCATTCTTGGCTAGCATCACTCACAGACAGGATACAGGATTTGGGACAGAGGTAAAAGATGTGCAGCTGGGCAGGACTCTCAACTGAAGTAGAAGCTGAGGTCAAGGTCATTTCCCTTCTTTCTATTTCATCCTCTCCCCAGCACAAAAGAGGTCACTCCCCCTTCATCTTCTCCATACAATTCATGTATCTGTAGGCTTTAATCTTACCACCCTCCAGCTGACTGTCTTCCAAGCTGAGGAATTCTCATATATTCTTCTCTTTTTGAAAAGATGCCATAACCTGGCTCTCTGTTTTCTTCTTCTTCCTTGTGTTAGCCAGTTCTCTCACAGCACTTCTGAGGTGACTAAAATCACACACAGTCATAAAAATGTGTGTGACATAAGGTCTTTTCCCTGTTGCTCCAGTAACTTTGCTGCTAACTCTGAATATCTGATTTGCCTTTATTGCTCACCATTGTGTTGAGTTACCTACAAATCCAGTATTTCTTTCTGGGTAACATCTGCTGAGTTGGAGCTCATCTCTGTACATGTATACTTCGGATTATTTTGCACACACATACTCTGCTTCATATTAATTACCATAGTATGTAATTATCCATTTTATCACTCAGACATATAATAGTAGTAGATCCTTCTGAAATTATTTGCAGTCAGCTGTGGTCTGCAAATGTGGTTGCCTCATTCCCATTTAAAGCTCACTTCTAAATACATCAAGGAGCACAGATGCATCTGGAACCTCACAGTAACATTCCTGCACTGTGAAAACTGGGCATTTGTACTCACCTGGTACTACTTTGTTTCCTAGTACTAACTTTACATTTCCACCTTGGAAAATCACTTGTAAACCCATTTGATTATATCTCCTTGAGTCCAGATTGAAAGTCTGAGTCCAGGGCTTCTGTTTCTAAATTTTGGGTATTTTTATTTTTTTAAAGTCACCCTTTGAGATTTCTTGGATTTGTTTGAAGTTCTGATACCTTTTTGGGATTTCTTGATGATTTCTGAAAAGCGTCATTTTCATAGAGAAACAATAGAAAGTCTTTTCGTATTATTATTATTTCTGTAATGCTGTGCATAGGTATAGTTTTATTTGTTTTCTAATCTGATCATCAATATTTTAAGTAGTTCTCTGACCTGAAAAAATCACAGAGCCTCTTTTTTTACAAATTCTTCTAGGTGTAAATAAAGGATTGCTCTCATTAGCCTTTCAGTGGCATCACTGGTAAGGCTTTCTTCTGCATAGCAGCTTATTTTTGCAAACCTTGGGGGAGATTAAAATCCTCCTTTTTTTTATTTTTCTCCTTCTTTAATTTGGTTGAAACCGAGTTCAGCGGTGGCATCACAAAGACAGACACACAGACGTGTGCATGCAGTGTGACAGCATGAACCCTTTCCACAGGCAACTGGCCTAAAGCAAAGTACAGAGATGTACTATGAATTCTCCTGGAGTCTAGTATGCACACTCCATTGCCATGTATCTGGGTCTCAGCAGTCTTTGTCAGAAATCTGACATCTCTGGGTGTGCACAATGCATACTTGAGAAAATCCACATTGCTATATATATAGTCATATAATAACAGTGATACATTAATTGTTTTGTGAGATTCTAAAAGTATTACTCTACTGTCAACTAATGTTGAATGGAATAATGTGAGTTTAAGGAAAAGCAGTTTCCATGGTTACTCTGGAGGTATTCTAAATATAGCAGATGATGTAATCAGTTACAGGGACTAGATACAAGATTGCTGTGTATTTCAGTAAGAAGTTTCTTCTCTGGAGATACCTGTGAGAAAGTGTCTATATTACTTGAGGACACTATTTTTCAAATTATTTCTGTTGTCCCATGATTTTCTGCTCCTCAGAGCCTTTCCATTTTTCCATTTACAGGCTGGTAGCTTCTTTATAGTTATTATAAATCATGTACACCAGATAGCTTTAATGTTTTTACAGAATTCTTAACATCAAAGGTAAAATTCCCTAAAACAGTTACCACATCTGGCCAGAGAAAGATTTTAGTTCTTGCAATGTCTTCTACCCCATGTATTAACACCCTGTTATCAGCATCTGTCATATCTGTCTATCCATCTTATCTCTGTATATGTCCATCTATCTCTGCTACTGTTGCTGTCATGTTTCCAGTGCCCTCTGATCTGATTTTATCCAGACAGAAAAGAATGGCTTAATGACCCAAACACATCTCATTTTCCAAGATGTGTAATAAAACATTCCCCTTCCTCACCCCCTGCCAAGCAATTATTTCCCAGTGGAACAGATTTCACTCCATGAAATTTGGACTAACTACTTAGCACGCAATACTCAAGAATGAGTAAATAGGAAGGCAAAGATTTGTTGTCACTAAAGGGGTAGGAGAGGGCAGAAGAAAATATTCTGGGAATTTCTTCACAGTTGGTTGCCCAGCTTTCTTTTGTGTCACCTTTCTGGCCCTACTGAGTCCTGCTGAAATTCTGATTTTTCTCTGAGTTAATAGTAAGAGCTAGTCACTTCCTACAGTCAGTGCAGTTTTATTCCACAGTAATCTAACTTTAGTCATTCCTGCTTTAATTAAAAATTCCTTTACATTCCTACTGTTTCCTTTAGTGTTCTACTTAAATTTCAACCTTAATTCATTTTTTAAATGACACAGTCCATTTCAGGAACGCTGAGGAAAAAAAAATGTTAAGTTGATAAACCATGAAAAAAAAGAAAATGTTAAGTAGATAAACTGAAAAAAAAAAAGGCTTTCTCAGAAAGCACTGCTGTATTCCGAGTCAGGGTTTCTTTGTTTATTAATAGCAGCTGGTCAACAACTACTTGTCTACTCAGAGCAGTGCTGTTAACATGCTGCGTTTCCAGTATGGCATCCCTGTTTTCCAAAGGCAAAGAATGCCAACGTGTGTAAGACACCGCATTAACATCTAGAGGCTAAAAATCATCCTAGTGCATTTTCACCCCTTTCAATAAAACTGTTATTAATCTTAGTTCCTAAACCTTTTTTCTTTTTGTGCTGCAGATAGCCTGAAGACGAAGATATGACAGTGACGAAAGACTGCAATAAAGGGCAGCTGAAACTTTTTGGGGAGATGTTTCTACTTTCACAAGGCAAAAGACAGTGGCAGCATTCAATGATCAGAAATTAATTTTATTTTCTGAATATGAAAGCTCATGGAATTATAGAAATTGTGGACCAAAAAAAAATATATATTGGGTCATCTTGTCCATATTGGAAGCTGTGGCAGCTTTGTCCCTGTTTTTTAAGGTATTTTCTGAGTCGAGGGTCAAGGTCTCAGTAGACAGGGCTTAACAGCTTACTGTGAAAAGCTATTCTTCTATATATTATCAACCCTTGGCTTTATATTTAGCTGTGAATGTGTCATTTCTGAAAATATGATCCTACTACTGCTCCTACTCTTACCTATGACACCACTTCAATCATCTCCTTTCCATCCTTGGGGTTCAGGGGTTTCTGGTACTTGTGGATGGTTCATGTATCCTCATACTAATATTTGGTACTTGGCAAACCTTGTCATATTAAGATTTTGTACCTTTCCACATCCGTCAGATTTTCTGATTGTCAATTAACCTTTCTTAGCAAATGGCTCTTCTTCCAGACAGGTTATTGATGCAGTTGAGTAAGACTTTTCCTGAGAATAAAATTGTTTCTGTAGAGCTAACCATGTTGAAGGCTTCAGCTGGTTCTGTACTCATGACTGGAAGTTGACAGTAGTAGATTTGAATGAAATGAAAAATAAAAAAGTATTTTTTAGTAGGTAAATGTTAATTAAACCGGCTTTCTGGGTGAAATCCTAGTCCTGTTGAAGTCAAACTGCAGCTGGCCATGATATCTCTTTGCACCTGTAATCCAAATGAAGTTGCCCCTGAGGATTGTCTTTTCAACAAGGGTGTTCAGTCATGTCCAAATAAGAGCGGTTAGGTGGATACTTCCAATTATCACTTTCAAAGGTAATAATCCTTTTTTTCTTTTGCATATTCTTTTGAAGGTCCTGTGATCCTGCCTCACTATAAGTATGAAACTACATGACATCTGGCACCCTGGTGGGAGAGGAAAATGACCATGATAAATGAAGAACTGTCAAATGCAGTCTTCTCCAATGGAACAGTATTCCTCCAGCAGCTGTGGATGTGCCCTAGAAAACTCCCAATTCAAGCCACCAAGCCTCCATATCTTTCCTTCCCCTCTAAGGTCTTTCTGCACCTGTAGCTGTACCAGTTCAGTGGTTTACATGGCTGAACTCCAAAGGGAAGTACAAAACACCCGTAAATTTTATCTTTTGCAGTGGGTTTTATTTTCCAGTTTTACCTACCAGGCAAAATTAACAACTGCAGAGTAGGTTAACTACGTTAGTTCTCTTGCAATCTTTGTGCTTGATTCAAAACCAGTGGGAGTCATTTGGTGACTTGTAACCTAAGAGTGATTTCTCTGAAACTTGCTATGGCTCCCACATGTGGAGTTTTGCCACTCCTTCCAGCAGGGTAATCGTGCACCCTCCTGTGTGTCGGTTGGGTGAATTCTGCTCTCTTTATGGAGTCTGTGCAGAGAAGGTAATCAAAGTCTTTGTGCAAATCTATTCCAGAAGATGACCCAAGAATCCTCTAAAAGGACTGGCCACATGAGAATTAAATGGGGATGAAATTGGGTACCTGGCTCTTTCTGACCAGCCAGCATATTTGTACAATAGTCAGCAAGAAGTTTGGGAACGTTTTACCAGCCTTGGGAAAGAACTGGCAAAGGGAATCATCCTTCTCGTCCAATCTTTCAGTGTTTCAGAGGCTCAGGACAAGGTGAGAAAAACATGGTTTAGACAGGAAGTTTATTACCTTTCTCTGTCATCACAAAGCAATCAAGGAATGGCTTTAAAGTATAGGTCAGGCATTCTCCTTCATTAATTTTAGCCAATTTGAGGGCTGCTGCATCCACATTCTTCAGGCATCATGCCAACCTGATGTCAGTACCCCATCTTTTCTTCAGGCATGAGCTATCAGGCTTGAGAGAGGTGGTTTTCTTCTAGCTTTGGAAGTAGAACAAAAGACTGGCACAGCACAGGAGCCCACCTGTGGCGAGGCAGAGGAAAAAGTAAGGAGGGGAAATGCATGTTATGCTCAGAATAAATTAATTAATTAACAATGAACAGGGGTTTGCAGCTGAGATAAGGGCAATGTAAGGCCATGGCAGATAGAGGCAAGAAAAAATTTTCATGATAGCCCCAACTCTGTCCTCCTTCTGTGCACAGCAATAGATAAGCACCACTTATCCAAGCAATAGGGATATTTCTTTGCTCAGTGTGTTTCTCTGGCCCCATGCCACACAAGGTCTTTGTCAGCAAAATGTCAACACAGACCTCAACTATCCATGGCAAGTAAGGATATCAATCTAAAGCCAATTTTTCCAGCAACCCCATATTAAGTGGGTGTTGGGAGGCTTCAGAGGGCAACAGTGACCCTGTCCACTATGAAGACAGGTGCACCAAATCTCCCCAAACTGTTTCATCTAACATTCTAGAGCAGGAAAGCTGTTACAATTCCATTGGACTAAGTACTTATTCCCCCTAGCACAGAGCATCCTCCCAGGATGGAGGGAATGAACTAGGCTACTGCCTATGGGGAAAAACTGTGGCAAATAGCCCTTGAAGGGCTGCTTTCCACTTCCTGTGGGTCAGAGACTGAATGTATGTGAAAGCGGTGGGGTGTGTGTGAAGACAGACATACTGAGAGGCTTTAGTTTGCCTCTGATCATATGAAACCTGTCTACTTGCAGTCCTGCCCTGACCCCACCCATGATATTCCTGGATGTGTATGAATCTCAGATTCTGGAATATTATAAACATGTCTTACAAGACTTTGTCAAGTTTCCCTACATCTACTCTCTATACTAGCTCAGTCTCTGTCTCTAATAAAAGCAGCATGTCATTGTAGCCTCATTCTCCCTCTCTTATTTCCCAGTCTCCTGTAAAACCTGACAGGCTGAGCCTTGGTCTGGGGAGCACCTTTCTGTTAACAGAAAGCCAGTGTTATTTCAGAGGTCCCAGGTTGGTGTGGTTATGTTTTCAGCACAACTAATAAAGTACCAAGTACATTGTTGGTGTCCAAGATGGGGCCAGACATACAGAAGTAGAGGGCAGATCATGAGAGGCATGGGTCTGGTTCACCCCCGTGGTTTTGCTGTTGTGATGGGTGTGAGCTCAAAGGAGGCATGATGTTTTTGTGTGCCTAGGTGTCCACCTGCATCTGACAGGCAAACAGAGATTGAGAACCACCTTCCATGCATTGCTGGAAGCTGAGCACCTCAAACCACTGGATATCTGGCATCTAGACTGAACAGAGTACAGACAGCTGATATCCCAGAGGCCTTCTGATCCAGGATTTTGGAGAAAAAGTGTTGCCAGAAAGCTGAAATGCTCCTTCTTCTAAAGAAAGATAATGGAAAGGGCACGTCATGGGGAAAAAAGTCTCCAGAGGAAAAGAGTGAAGTGGAAAATTCCAAGCAGTTCTACTCTTTTTACCCATCAACTTTCTTCTACTCTTTCATCTGTGGGTTATTTTTGTTTTCTCAATGCACTGTGCTGTTTCTAACTCCTTAAAGCCTATCTCTCTGTTCTGCTTTGCAAAACATCAGGGATGCATGGCAAGTTGATTATCCTCATGAAGCAGCTACCATAACATTGAGATTCAGGCATTTTCTTTATCATTAGCCTAACAAAGCATATAGAGTTGTAGCTAACTGGAAAGATACAGTACATTATTATTGTTATTATTTCTATTTTTGAAAACCAGGACACTGTGGTGTGGGGAGGGGGTGGGATGCATGACTGCGTAGACAGACAGTCATTTAATCTGAAATGGAGAGCAAAATGTAATTGGTAGGCTTAGACTCATTAGTATGCTGCAGCCTGGCTCTATGATTCCTATTAGAAAAAAATATTAAAAGGCCACTGTTCAGGGAATTGAAGGTGGCACAAACAATTTAGTGGAGTTTTTCATCAATATCTTGCAGAAGAGTTGCACCTTTTTGACTTTTAGGACTAGAATGCAATATTTAAGGAGACTATACTGTTTCAACCGTGCTTGCAATATAGCACATCATCCTTTGAAATATAAATCCATCAGAATAATTTTTTTGTTAGTCTTTTGACTGTATCTTTGGGTTGCAACAGTTGTTTAGGTTTTTGTTTTTAAGTGGCTTATGTCTATCAAAGGAAAACAGAAACAAAAAAAGAGCCAGAGGGAAAATGCCATTCATATTCTTACCATCAGACAGAAAAACAAAAAATAACAAAAACTTTAAAAAATCAGGATGTGTACGTTTCTTTTTCATTATTCTAATCAGCAAATAGAATAAACAATAATATTTTCATTAAAACAGTACAAAGAAAATTACAAGGCCTCATACAAAATTAAACTCTCTTTTTTTATAAAAATATTAAGTATTTAAAATTTGAATACCTTATGTATTATTTATAGTCAATAGTTCCATATTTAATTGTGACTGAGTTAAGTCAGATTTGTTGCTAGACTTAATGATAAGCCTCTTAACATGAGGTATTTTTTCAGTAAGCTAGAAATGATCATAAACTCCCTGCTCTTGTGAGAAAATTAACCCTATATTACACCATGTATATATATGGCAGTAGAGATATATTGTATTCAAGAGTTTCCTTGGACTGTGTTATAGGGTGAGTTTGTTTTAATACAAACAAACTGGTCTGACTTAAAGAAAGCAAAGGAAAAATTCGGTATTAAATCCCCAAAGATAGAATGCATCCATACCAAAGGTCACAGTTCAGAACCTCTAAAAGAATGACATACTTTCCTACTAATTGTTTTTAAGGTTATGTTTTATTTGGAAGAAATCCCTTCCTAATTTCAAAATTTATCACATATGCTGTTCCCAAAATAAGTTTTAGAATCCCTTACACAAGCAAAGACTAAAGAATCACCCTAATTTCCTTGTAGAACAGAGATGTTAGCAGAGACATTTCAATGTATTACGTTTAATCACAATATTGTATTTCATTCACCTAGAAATCCATTAATCATAATTCACACCACAAGAAACCATATTAAAATATGGTGATAGCGGGCAAGCAGATCTGTGTTCACAGCAGTGTTATTTAAACAACTCGTAGACCCTTGTAGTTATGCAATTAACCTGCAGTAATAATCTTTGTTATTACTATTCTGCATACCTCATCTGGAAGGTGGCCTAAGTTGACAGTATAAATATCACTGAACTAAAACATTTACCTTAGCTGGCACACTACTTTTCTCCTGTAAATTGAATAGGTAACTTTGGGGACACCTTAAATCTTCATATTTAGAGAGAGGAAATACTCACTCATTTCACACCATAATACTGAACCTGATGTGTTTACAGCTTATGGGTTGGGGATTCAGATGTGTTAGAAAGAAGGATACTTTTGCTCCTTTTGGCTTCTGTTTACATATATACATATTTTAAGATGTTTTTTGTTTAGTATGGATGAGTCTCCTCTCTGCCTATTTGGCTAGGATGAAAATGACAATTGAATAGTATTGTCATATTATTAGGAACATTATGAATTATTTATACATAGTATGCACAGAGTGCTAGACATTTAATATGCACATAATCAGACTACTTCCATTTCTAAAGTCAGAGTTGTTACTGAGGAGTAGTTTTTAATAAGTAAGAGATGACTGGGACAGGAAACAAGCATACAGACTAATAGCTGAAATATTTGTTGCTGATTCTTTCGCCTTTTTGAGGATTCTCTCTCATTTCCCCATCCTGTCTAATCTTACAGCCAACTGTGCCCACGCTCTGTGCTTGTTGAAAGCAGCCAGCAGACACCATAGCAGAGCACCACTGGTCCCAGCTCTTCAGAGCGCTTCCAAGGCACTGGGGCTGGTCTATGGCATGGTAAGTTTTTAACAGATATCATTGGGAGGTGCTGAGATGGTTGAGACCATCATGTTGGAGGCAGACGCTAAGGCCATGCCTAGGGGGTCTGTGACCTCCACCACTCATTCCCAGCACTGGGTTTCACAGTAGAGTCTAGAGTACATCTCTGTGGAGGGCTCACCACAGTGTTTGGCTCGCACAAGTTCTAGCACAGACTCTCATGTGAACCCTGCCAGTGTGACTGAAGCCAAAGTCCACCACAAGCAGTTCCTTTGGGCTGAGGAGATAAAGTGATGTCATTGGCACTCAAAAGAGGTAGGGTGATGCTCAGCTCCAGAGTCCTGAGGACCTGAGGTGCTCCCAGAGCTTAGGTGGGAGCTGGTTACTGCAAGACAATAGGAGAATATAAAGCTTGTAGCTTTGGTATGATGAAAAGTTGTTTGTGCCTCTCCCAGAAACTGTATGCTATGCTATGTATGAAGTGGCTGACATTTCCCTTATTTGCAGAGACAATATTTTCACTGGTCAATGGGGCATACTTCAAATGCTGCCCATAGACCTGGAGATGCCTTGTAATAGGTGACTTCTGTAAAAAAAAGTAGCTTACTGATATCTGTGGGAAAAGAGGGGTTTAATACAGCAGCAGTTTCACAATATGCTGCTTATCAAGTGATTCCCCCATGACTGCTATTTGCAGCAGATGCATCAGCACTCAACATTCTCCTCAAACATGGGAAGTGTCTGTGAGAGCGGCCTAAGGAGGGGAGCATCTGACACTTGAGGAGCATGGACTGGTACAGTCATGACCAGCAGGCAGTGTGGCAAGCCTGGGAACCAGGCAAATACGAGATGCTGAAAGATACAGGGTGGGTGGTTTCTTTGCACCAGCCCCCTATAAAAAGCCCTCCACAAATATAAACACCACAATTCTGCATACTGCATGAAATTCTGACAGATTGCTTTCATTTCAGTCTGGTCACACACATAGAGGTGACCCAGGTGCAGCCCTTGCAGCAGAGATTCAACCATTCCCAGTATTTTCTCTGTGAAAGCCTGTGTAAAAGGCTGGACCCTTGCGTACAACTGCCAGGGCCCTGAGGGGGATAAGAGCTCTCCATGGCAAGCCAGGGCCCATCCCATCTCCCCAGTCAGGAGCAGGGGTCACCAGCCTTGCTGGGACAGAGACTGAGAGCTGAAATGGAGTGCTGGGATATAAGCAGGGTGGGGGGGAACCCCAGGAAGGGACGGGGGTGCTGGGGATGGCCTCAGGGCCCTGGCAATAGTCACTGGCTGCTCTCTGTGTGCACACTCAGACAAAGGCAGATGTGTGTGTAAGCACCCAGTCTGCAGTTACAAACCAGACCTCAGAAGTATGACAGAGAACTCAGCAGTAATGATATGGCAGGGAAATTACCTTATGCTGCTATTTAGTCCCATCTCTCCTCCCTCCCTGGGAAGCACCTATTTTGACTGTGAGATGCACACACACTCAAGGTGTCTCTTCCTTTCAAACACAAGACATTTTGAATGTGCTTATGTTTGAAGGAAGAGACACCTTGAGTGTATGTGTGCTGCTTAGATAGCTTACACATAAAAGCTTGTGATTCAAGGAGCTCACTGTCTAGCTGAGATAGGCAGTACCAGCAGAAGCAGCATTAAACTGAGAGATGAGATAGCATGCAATAATGCAAAGGGAGACAAGTAAAATCCTCTCGGTGAGTGCATGCTGGGAGTGCAGATGTTGCAGCTTTAAGCTGATACTTCCCAGGTTTCCTTCCATATGGGCTGATGGACAAGTCTGGCACCGCAGTGATAGTAGAGGTTGTCCTGGGAACAGAGCACTGCTCTGGCTGAGACAACCTGAACCATAACCATGAGACCACTGTGCCAATGGAAGAGAGAAGATATTCAAACCACAAATGCACTCTTAGCAGAAGTTCAGGCATCTCTAATGGAAGATGAAGAACTGATAGTTGATAAAATATTATGACTACAAAGTTGCAGAGAAGGTGATAAGAACTGTGGGGCAAAGAGTTAAAATTTAAGGACTCCAGGAGGGTAGGCTGTGACATCTGACATAGAGGGATCTCTCAGGGACTGAAGCAGAAGACTGCAGATCCCTGGATATCCGGTTTACAGACAGGAGACAGTCACTTGCAAAGACTTGATTTTGTGTCTGGCTGTCAGAAGGAATATCGGGTTTGCTATGGAAGGAAATTAGAAGTCAGTGAGTAAAAGAAAAGCTGCAGCAGATATTGTTACAAGGATGACCTGGCAGCTAAGTACATGGGGTAGGAAACTAAAGAGGAAAAGAGTGGAAAATACACAAGGGGTACAGTCTCCCTTGGAGCAATAAGAACTAGCCTGATGGAGCCTGCAGCTAAAACTGGAGCAGAACACAGTAGGTCAGACAGGTAGGGAAAGCTGTCTAAAGAACATCATTGTATTTAAAATGCAAAGAAAAAAGAAAGACAGGTGTAACTGGGCTTTTGACATTGCTTTAATGGCTCATTTTAATTATATTTTGTTATTTGAAGTGAAACGTATTCCCCTGAAAAATTTTATCCACATAGCTTTTAGCCTTTCTTCCAATTATATCACACCCATCCTCTTAAAGATTAACAAGCTTTAATGAACTCTATTGTTGCTAATTCATCTCCCTTTTATTCTGACAGTATGACTTTTGTTTACAATTAGTACAGCTAACATTATGCAGGGTCATGTGGGTCAAAAGAAGAGGATATCTATTCAACAGGGTAAGAAAACAAATGAGTCCTGTCCTCTGGAGTGCTTGTTAGTTTTGTTTTGTAATGAAGAAAAATCTCCCAGATATAGATCTTCTGGTGGGACTTAATAAAACTTGAGCATCTGATTCCAAAAGATACCTTTGAAGACTTCCCTTTCCTACCCCTTACCTTTGAAAGTACCTTAGTTTCACTGGTACCACAGATTTTTACCTATTTTCTTAGGTATGACTGATATTATGCAGAATACATTTTTTTACCTACAGATTCAATTTGAGTACTTTTTGAACTTAATATTTAGTTTCAACCATATTTCAAAGTGGAAAGATAGTCTTAAATATATTAAATTCCACAAGTTTGATGAAAATAAACAGCTGTGTAGAGGAGTAAGACTGTAATTAGAGTGCCCACTGTGATAAAGCCTACAGCATGAGCTTAATCCTTATTAGACACTGAAGTCTCTATGAGAGAGAAGAAAATCACAGATCCCAGCTGTGGTCTCAGAAATCTCAAGTCAGAACTCATATTCTGTTAGACACTAGATAATCCAAAAGAGAAAAGAACTTTTCTTAGCATTGCTCACAGAATTTCTCCTTTTACTCTACTTTTAGTTTAGTTAATAATTTTATTCTTATGATTCTGAAAATGCCTAAAGACTTGGTTTGTTCCCTATCAGCTTCCCTCTGTTTTGAAAGTGAAGAGCAACTCATCTCCAGCTGAGATCAAACTCAGAGGAAACTTTCCCTCTGAGAAATCACCTACAGGCCAGCCTGACCATCCTTTGGAGGCCATGGGCAGCCAGAGTGGGCTCCGTGGGGAGGCCGTTCCGGCTGTGTCCTCCTTCAGAACAGCTCTGAGAGCACCCGCTGCCTCCTCCATCTCTTGGCGTACAATCTTTGCTTGTGGCTTCTGTGTTCATCTATCAAGTGGTCAACTGATCACTGCTTAGTTTTGCTTTGCCTGAAGGGCCCTCTGAAATCCTGGTTCTGGGTTGGTGGATTAAACCATACTGAAACCCAGGCCTCTCTTCTCACACCTGAGGCTGATTTTTTCCTTAAGCTGTGAGATTTGTAATATAATCAAATATGTTTCATCAACCCCTTCTTTCTGATTCCTGTATGTATCTTGCATTATTTTTATATAGTTACACCCTTTCAATATAGGAGCTGCTTAGCATCCTTTTCCATGCTAGCCTAATGCTTCCTGGTTTTGTCTTTGTGTGAGAAGTAAGGAGGACAGTAAGAAGTAATAAGGTTTACCTCAGAAGAGGAATTGGGATCCTGCTTAGGACTCGGGAAGAAAGAAAGTACAGATGTCAGTCTTCACGGGAGAGTTCGGCTGGCAACTTGTGCCTGAGGGACAGGACTTAAGACTTATTGTTGTCATTAGCTGCATGTGTCGATTAGCTCTAGGCAGCTTCCTGCCCAGCATGCTGGCTATTTGTGAGCCCATTTTGCATATGAGGATGCGTGTGTGACACACGGTTTTGTGGCACTGTGGAGACCAGGCTGGATGCACTGTCAGCTGGGGAAATGGAGCTGTGTGTCATGCCAGTAGGGTGTAGTTGCACAGGGCACTTCACAGCCATCTCAGTCCCCACCGTGCCGTGATGGAAATTGATCTGTTGTTTAACCACTGCAGAGCAGAAGCACTGTTGCTCATGCTAATTTACCCTCTTTCTCAAGGTTGCTTCAAATTTTTGAGATAGCTGAGTAAAACTTTACATGTTTTGTTGCTCTGCACAATGATGATGTACAAGATCACCTGCACCAGCAACATTTTAGGTTGTATGAGAAATCTTGAATCTCAGAAGGAGAAGGTAATTAAGAGTTCAGCACTGCGACATCTGGCTTTTGGTCCAATGTATTTTGAATCTAACTTTTAATCCTGGTCACTGACCATCTGTATTTTCACGAATTGAACTCCATAATTCTATCAGTCTTTGTAGTTTTATGAGAAATTTAAATCTCCTTCAACCTGAAGGCCTATAAATAGATTTTGCCTTGGGCTGTTTTTCGTTTTCAGCAATCACACTACCTATGGCTATTTGCTGTCTGCCTGTTTGCATTTTTACCTCTGAGCATAATCAAGTATGTACCTTGTTTTCACTTTGCTACTGTTTCTGCTGGTGTACTGGATTCACTCCAGTGTTTTCACTTTGCTACTGTTTCTGCTGGTGTACTGGATTCACTCCAGTATGAATGACAACTGCACCATTTTCCCTGGTACATGATGACTGCCCAGGAATGCATGGGTCATACAGTCCTGCAGCATCACCTCATAGAGGTCACACGTGTGAAGAGGCTGGGTGAAGCACTGAGCTCCTTCAGTTTCTGCAGGAGTCCCCGTGATAAAGTTAGACTTGGATCAGGAGCTGGCAAAAAAAAGCCCCAGGGTGAATAATGATCACAGACAACACAAGTATATGGCTTTTCAAACCTCTTCTGGGTAATGTGAGAGGCTGATGAATGTAATCTTTTTCTCTTTAATGTTCAACTATCCTTGGCATAAAAATCTTCTCTGGTCTATGGTTTCATGGAGGTGTCTGACTCAGAAAAGTGAGTAGCATGAAATAAGCTATGTTCACAACTTCTTTTTTTTATGTATTCATGCAGAGGAGATACCTTTAGATTCCACTGTAGCTGTTGAAATCTAAACATAAAACAGTTCCTGTCTTTGATAGAGTCAAATAACAGACTCCTGAACTGAGATCAGACTCCACAGAAGATGTAGGCATGCATAACTTTGTTTGTTGTAAGTTTTCTCCCAGGATGAAGGGGATGATCAGTGGTCTCAAACTGAGAATGGATTTTAATGACTTCATTATTTGCCAGGAGGTAGTAGCCACTAATATGTGGTTGCGCAGTGCGAATTACTTCTGTAGAGTAAACTGGTATTTTTACAGCAAGATGAATGAAAGGCTCTAACTGCATTTGAATAGACTTGGAGCAACTGACTCCTTATATCTCTTGTGAAAAGCATGGTCATAGCTTATTATGACTGTACCAGAGCACACTGGGAACACTAAGCATTGGGATTTTTTCAGGACCAGAACACGCTTAAGTTTAAGCCATTTTTCCATTCTGTGACAGAAAAACAAATTGTATCTTAGGCTCCATCTTCAGTATGTTTGTCACCAGACTAGGTGAATAGGATCATAATCCTTCTATTTAGTGGAACTGTAGCTCTGCATGACCTTTTCAACAAATATATTTTAATTAGCTGTATGTTCACCTTCTTTCTACTGCTGAAAACAGGGAAAATGGATTACTCAAAATATGGAGTATATTTATATATTTATTTATTATTAAATATATTTATTTATTACTCACAATATGGAATATATTTAACCTTTTAGGCTGAAAATTTGGACTAGAGTGAAATCAATCTGTAAGATAGCTAGCAATATTGTACAGGCCAAACTACATGTAATTCAAAGTTAACTGTATATCCTCACATGTGTACAGTGCACGTCTCTGGACCCACAAACTTTCTGTGATAATTAAATAGTTTTTTATTCTTCTATTTCCCCCTTTCTATGTCAGCATAACAAGGTCCCCTAGTATGTGATTTGTACAGGGGTGAGGCACTACTAAAAATGGATGTCCACCTGCAAGAACATCTAATTCCAGCCCATCAGTAATGTACAGCCAGGCCCAGAGACAGGAAAAGGGCTGATTACAGAGCCAGTACTTCAGGACATGCTCCAAACACGACCAATACTTTTTTTTACAAAAATGGGTAGGAATCCCAGAGGAAAAGACATATTCTACTGCAGGAGTACTGGCCAACTGCTTCCTCTTCAGTCTGTGCCTTTAAAAGGCTTCAAGGCTTCTTGTTATAATGAAAAGGATGTTGTTAACTCCCTGTGCACTGATGTATTTTGTGTATTTGGTCATGGTTCTCTATAAACGTTACAGACATCCTCAACAGAGGATAATGGGTCTTACCCACCTGTGCTGCTCCCCACAGTATCCTGCTGGAGGGGACCCTATCACAGCCAGCTAGGGATGCTGTTAACTATTTTGCTCCAAAATTGCTATTTTGACCCTGGGACACCGTACCACATCTCTGGCTTTCCCTCCAACCTTTTAGCTGCTTTTTTCTGTTCATAACTCAGGCTGTTGCAGGAGGTGGGTTAGCTCTACCTCTGTGTCTACGTCCTGCCTAGCCAGATGTCATTGCACACAACATACCCATTCTGGAGCAAATGCACTGTCAGTAATAATCCAGGAGAATGAGGGAGGAGACCTCCATGGTTTGACCTCAGCCAGACAGAGAGTTCATATGAGAAAGACAGAGCATTACCTAAGAGTGCTTTTTTCTTCACTGTACTTCTTTTTTCTACATTTCCACACCTTAACCCTACTCTACCAGAGCCTGGTACAGTATATTTCCACTGGCTACTCAGTGTGCCGTAGCTGTGCTGTGGCCAGGTTGAGCTGGGAGGAGAGCTGTCAGCCCACAAACTGAGGAAGGCAATGCAGACACAGCACTACATTTAGTCCTGGACAGGCAAGGAGAATGTTCTTGCAGCTGTTGTTGCTCAAAGCACAATTTGGATCCTGGTAGAGGGGACTGAATAACTTCTAGTTTTCAAGAAATATAAGTGACAACCTATCAAGCCCAGCAACTGGTTTCTATCAGCTTATAATGGTTACATTTTCAAACCTATGTTCAGAAGTAAAAGGGCAGAAAACCTAATGCTTCAATGATACTGTCATTTGCTAGATTCCCTTAATAAGCCAGCTGTGAATAGATGAAATTGCTTTGTGAACCTGCTGCATGGAGCACACTTTCTTTGCAGCTTTCTCATGCACAGGAATAGTTGCTGAGGTTAGAAGATGCCCTGTGGAATAACCAAACAATTCTGCCACCCATACCAAGCTCAGGTAACCCCTTTGGAAGGGTGTGAAGGAGGAGTGCATGCAGAGAGGTTATTTTCACCTCTCTCTAGCCAGACCATGCACCTATAGCAGCAATGAGGGCAGGAAGCTAAGCCAGATAGGGGAGAACAAAGTAAGTGCCAGTTTGATATACGAGTACATAGCAAGTTTTAAGCCTGGCTCCTGCCCTTTTCTGTGTGTAATAAATGAAATGACCTTCCAGTTAAAGTGTAAGAGATTGAAAAAGACAAAGCAGAGCAGTGAGGCCCTTTTTTCCCAGTGTATACGTGCATTAGAATTCTGCTCTCACACTCTTGCAAAGGAAAACTGTAGCTTGAAGAGAAAACAACATAGCATTAAGCCATCCTGGTGTCAAATATTGTAAAAGAAAACAGTTAACGACACTGCATTCTCATTACCAGCTTTGCGTATAATAGCTTCCCTCTCTCATACCAAACAGGATTTCTTAGTGCTCTTTTGTGCTTAACTCTCCAACTTGGCAATTCCACCCAGCCCCATGCTCATAAACTGTAACTCCTTTGTCATTCCCAGGTATTTTCTGTGGGTTTTGATTTTATTGTGACCTGAAACTATTTTATGACTGAGTTCTACCGTTGTTCTGTGTACAGTGGGTAATGAAACACCTTTATCAGTATCTGCATCTTTTGGTTCTTTCTTTTTTTTTCCTCTCAGCTTAATGACATTACTGTGAGCACCACTGGGACTGTTATGCAGATGTGCTGCATACCAGAGAAGTTGCTGCTTCAGGATAAGCCATTACTTTTTGTTGCCCCCACAGGCCTGGGAAAGATAGCTATTACAAACAACTTCCTGCAACAGTTACCTCATGAAAAATATGTTGTATGTCAAATTAACTTCTCAGCACAGGTCTCAGCTAATCATACCCAGGACATCTTCCTAACAAAACTCGAAGGGTATCCTGAGTTTTAATTAAAATCAAATATGTAATTGTGCTCAGTTTGCTCCACAGAGATCATCCACGAAATAACATTAAATGCTCTTCTTCCATTTATGACAGAATAAATGAAAGCTGATTTGTTTCTCTATGTAATGTTTATTACCGGGGAAACTACATTTTAATTGATGTTGACAAAGATTCTGATTTATGGCATATATAGAACAGCACATAGTCCAGAAAGCATTTCTGCTTAACTTTATCTTCTTAGATGTTTTTGCTTTAGGAGAGTGAAACAGCTCCCTGTCCCTGGATATTCCTCAGTCTAAAGCATATTAAAGGGAATCACCAGATTGAGTCCCAACTAGTAAAGAGAGCCATCTGTTAGGGAAAGATCTGAGCAGTAGGCTATATATGGTACTTGCCAACCCACGGAGGGCAAAAAGATCAACTGGAAGAATGGCAGCATCCAGGGGATTATATGTAGAAAGTGGCTAGCTCACCAGCATCTAAATCATGCATTTTTAATTCATCACATGGCAGACAAACAAGTCAAACATTAATTGGCATGATAAAAGGGAGCTCATAGTGTATTCTGCACCTTTCAATACCGAGAGCCTTGCTTGCCAGACAGCCTAGACAAAACCTCGAACTTCATACTTGCAAGCACCAGAAATGAGATCTGTGGGCAGTATCACACCTCAATCAATGCAAAATAAATAATTTTTTTTAAAAGGGAAAGTACTGCAAATGCTCAGTGCAAGCATGAATCTTTAGGAATGTTGGAGATTTTATTTTTGGTGATAAAACTTACTGTAATAATTGTAGCTTTCCTGAGCAAACAAAACTAAGAATTTGACTCAGCTGTGACATAAATAGTTCAAGTATAAAAAGAAAGCATTTTTTGCAGACTGGAGTTTGATAAATGCTATTATGACAACTGGCAGGCTGTACTGAATGGAGAAAAATATCCTACCTATAATACAAAGGACTAGGAAATGCCATAAGGGTATTTGCTGTGGGGCTTACAAGTCACAATCATTTTGATCTCTGAATAGTCAAGATAAAACCACTTGCTCCATGTATTTTTGTTTTATATTTGTATTTTTCTATAAGCTGTGTCTTCAAAGTCTTTCATAAAACCCCAAAATGTTAAAGTAGCTTAGACAAAAGATTTGGAATAACTAGACATCCAAAAATTATCTTTCTCAATCCTGAGAAGGTCAGCATAAACTCTCTGAGGAAGCTGCACTGTTTTAGCCCACACTAAAACAGGAATTTTTATCTTAAAAGAGAAAAATTCTCAGAAGGGGTCACTTCTCAATTTATCAAAGTGCATATGCAAGAGTACAGCAGGTTCTAACAAAGTGCTATAGTGTAAGGTGCAAAGTGCAATATAGGGATGGTCAGTTTTGATTACTAGCATTTTGATTTTACACTTCATAAAAATTATTTGAGAAGTCCATGTGTTTAGCTGATGGATTGCAGTGGATTATCTATGAAATTAGTGAGATCATGCAGATTCTGAAAAATGTAATATACCTCTAGAAAAATCTGTTAAATATATTTTTAAGTGCCTTTCAAGCTTTTTCATATCTGTTTCTGAGCCAAAAGCTGCTGAAGGACCTGAAAGATGGTCTTCCAAAACAATATTAAAGAAATAGCCTTTTTTTTAATGAGAGACACCAACAATCCAGTTTAGATAATTTTATGGCCTAGATGATATTTCTTCTCTGATTATGCTTGGCCAAGATCACTCAGGATTAATTCTTAAAGACCAGGATCATTTCCCAGAGTTACTTTAACCTCCTCAGCTAAAGCAGATAGTGAATATTGCAGAAACATTTACTCAGAGTGAGCAAATCTTGGACGCATGCACCTACAAGCATTCCTGAGAACAAAATCAAACTGTATTATGGGTGCTGCAAGCTTAATTTTAAGGTTTCCAGTTGATCACAGAGACTTGTAAAAGCAAAGAACAGAGAAACTATTTTTGTAATAAAGGTCACTGTATTTTATTAACGTTTTAATTGCTACACATCTGCTACTAAACTAGAAGCCCCAGCACCAAGGATGTTATATTTCATGTAGTAATCAACACAACCTAGTGCTGTAAATGTCAATGGTGGAATAACACAGCACCTAACTTGGCCCTCATGGTGTAGGTGGCTCTCATCTTGAGGTGGGTGAAGTGAAAATTATATGTGTGGAAACAATTTGAAAAATGCAGCCTAACTAGTAAGAGAAGGCTGTGGGTGGTCATGGCACTAGGGAACCCCCCAAAAAACATCTCCAGTGCAGATACTCATGGCTGAGGACCAAGGGTGAGGCTGGACAAGGTGCAGGGCTCTCTCGGGGGCACAGTACTGGAGTAAGATAAAGAGACCCAGATGAATACAAGTCCCTCTGGACAGTCATCAGCTGAGAACAGGGAGGAGGGAGGTGGTGGCCCCAGAGAAGGGAGGAGGAATGAGTTGGCTATGATTTTCAGGCAGAGTAGAGGCAGCAGGAGACTGTTCAGGCAGCGGTGCACAAAGTACCTTCAGCATAGAAAACAGTGCCAAACTGCCTGATCAAAAAGACATTTAAGCTACATTCAGCACAAGGCAACTTTCTAGTCTACAAAAAAAATCAGCTAAAGGAGAACCCAACCTGGATCTGTCAGCGTGATTCAGCCAGTGATTATTTCATTAAGTATCTGATCAAATGACTCAAACTTTCAGGCAGTTTGTCAACTGACTGAAAATGAACACCAGACATCTGACTACATGACTGAAGTAATGTACTGAATTAAACAGTCAAATAAATAAGGAGTCTAACAGAGAGTGCAGAGTGTGCTCTCAAAAAATGAGATTTCTTTCACTCCTCATGACAAAGATTGGCTTTCCTCTCTTTAAACAAGTAAGGAAAGACACCCTGTACTTCATTGCCTGTGTCTACTTGGTTCTTAACTTGTCCAGATCCTCCCTGCTGAAAGGCAGTGAGGGAAAGGCAAGGGTGGCAGTGTACCCTCTTCTGTGTCAGTCAAAATGCTCTGGCCTGGAGCATGAGATGAGGAAGAATGCTCTGCAGGGGCTGGAGACACAACTTCTTCTCCTTCCGTGGAGCTTTTCTTGTGCTGCCTCTCTCCAAGAGCAGATTGCACTTACCCACCTGCTGGAGCAAACATGGGTGGAGTGATTTCCATAGTTTGATTACAGCTTCTGTTTTGAAGTTCTTTGTTGAGCTCTTTTACCATGCCTTGGTGACCACAATTAATTAATTTTTAAAAAGAATAGGGATGTCTTTGCCAAGAAGCTTGTCTCAAGACAGGTCTTTTTGGGGTGTACACTCGGGCTTCTGAGTGGAAACTCAGTTGCGTGCAGCAATATTTTCTCTCTGAGCTTATAGGCAGGTTGCACTGCTAAAGCTGTCACTTCATGCCTGCTTGGGGAATGTGAAATGCTGTACTGGGGGTACTCTGAACGAAGTGAACCAGCACCTTTTCAGGCTTCTCTGCATAGCCCTGTGGCGAGAAAAAGAACTCCAGATAAAGTCCTGTCTGGAGAGTTAGTGATTAGTGCCAACCTTTGCTGTGTTTCCTCCAAGAGACAGATGAGGAAAAGTGACCATCCTTATGAGCATAGCTGGGCCCATCAGGCACTGCTGGAGCTGATATGTACTGCTGGCCCTGAGACACAACCTTATGAGAGATTAGAATATAGGCAAAACCTTTCCCAAGGTGGATTTCCCAACCTGCAGAGATTCAAAAAGGTGAACTGAAAAATGAAACATGTCTGTCTTTGGGAAAAGGCTTTCCCAAAGATTTCTCCATATATATTCCTGTGGATTTCTTTGGTGCTCAACTTCAAGCAGAACACAGCTTGCAGGTATCCTCTGAACTCCCAATCCCCCTTTTTCCTTTGATGCAAAGAAACTGCTTGAGAATCCATGGCTGTCCAGCTGTTGCACATGGAGGAAAAATGACCTGCTCTGAGTACTGCAGGCAGTTCTCTTCATCGCCAGAGAGAAGCTGCTCACAAATGCCATCCTGTTGGTATTTCTGCAGGGAGCCCTCATCCAGAAGATTTTAGAACACATCTTACTCATCTACGTGAGTTACCACTTCTATTTTAGGCAAGAGGCCTAAGTTAAAATGAAAATTAATGTGTTTGTTAACTTCCCTCCTATTTATGTTTGTTAGCTTTTCTCTTATGCACAGTGTATATTACAATGAATTAAAAAATAATAATAGCTAATCGCGGCTTGGCAGGGATTTTTAATGGACTTAATTTTTCTCTATCATGCTTACATGTAATCTCTAAAATTCAGTGTTTTATGGGCTTGTTATCACTTGTAGTGTGTGCAGTGTGTGCCTGGAGTGCTTCCAGAATAACTGTGAGAATTACAAATTCCCCCAAGACCAACAGGTGCTGGTTCCCATCCCCAGGCCAAGCAGCACACGTCCTGTGTCTGTGTCTGGCTGGTTTAGTGTAATTTACATCATGGGAGTTTTTGCCCTTCCCACAACCACTTTGAAGGAATGGAGCATTTACTGGAATGAGTTACATCATATAATCTGTAGGTGGCCTGGAAACGATGCTCAGGCTCAGCCCTTGAGCTGCCCTTGTTGTGCTGAAGCTGACAGACCTCACATGCTTTTTTATCAAAATGAAAGGTGGCTGCCTTTCATCACCTTGTGACATATTACAGACAAAATGACCACATTATTGCACATGAAATAGGAGAACCTGAACATTGCCCTATGTGGGCATGAGTGATGCACGTGTCAGCTGTGGAGGGGATCAGGGCAGGCTGGGGTTTATCATTCTACCCACATAGGTCCTGCCACTGTCCGGAGGGTGGTGGCTTTTTATAAAGCATGAATCCATTGTAATGCTCCAAAATAGTGAGGATTGTTGGTCTGTGCAGTGCAGAGAGCAATGTTGCTATGGTAACAAGTTCTGTATAATTTTTTGTGTGTTTCTGTAATAAATATATATATATATATATATATATATATGCATTACTTTTATTAGATTATGGTACCTTAAAAAAGCATTGCTCAGCTTTTTACCTCAGAATCAACAGTTTAATTTCAGACTGGGTCAGTACCAAAATGATGATCATTATTATTCCAGATGTTTTTTTGGTGGCCTTTGTGAATTTACTGACAGTCCCAGCTCAATAGATAGTGACAGGTGTCTACACTATTAGTGTCTACTACAATTAGTACTAATTGGTACCTCTATTGGCAGTAGAGGTTGGCTAGAGATTTAATGGAGATGAGAGATGAACACATGCTCTCTGAGTTCTTCCCTTCTTTCCCCAAATAGGGAGCAAAACACATCTGAAATAAGTCTTCATGGTCAAAGTAAAGAAGAAAGTTTCAATATTTATTACTTGGTTTGTTCCTGAGTGGTGGCTTAATGGAAGCATTCAATCTCTGAGACTTCCAATTTGGCACTTCTCAGGTGAAATTTTCATTACTAGTCTAATTTTTTCCAGGTGCACTTCTGCAGCTGCAATGTATTGTGCCATAATTTAGCACCTGCAGTTCTTTGTAACAGCAAGAATTTCCAGCCAGGAAAACAAAGGTTGGGTCCAGCCTTGATTTAAATAAATAAAATTTTAATAAACAACCCTATCATATAGCAAACAACGTGCTTTTAAAGGTTTAATCAAACAAAAGTGTTAACAATACAATACCCTTTGTTGATAAGCTTTAACAAAAAGAGGAAGGAATCTCTGTGTATTGCATTTTAACAGATATTCTATAAGACTGCTTGCTTAATTGTTATTCCCCTTTGTAGAGAAATCTCACCCATTTGTTAATTTGTTTCTTTTCTTCTTACGCCTGACAAACAGCTCTAACCATGTTAAATTGTTTGCTTGTGATAGGGGAAAGGGTTTTTTCATTTATGCCTGTGAAGTTAGTTGAAAGTCTTAGAAACGTGAAATTTATAGTAAGTTCAAAACAGGCGAATTACACTCCAAGTAAGTGTTGGCAGCTCTTTATCTTTTCCTTGTTTTCCATATTTAATTCCACCCTTGAAAGATGGAATATGCATCATTTCCCCATCGTCTCTCCCTGGTTCACATTGAGTGAAGTGTTTTGAATTAATTATGTTAAATTATTAATAGCTCAAGATTTGAAAACATTACAGGATTTGAGTAATGTTTTATCAGGCCGTAGCTGTATGATAATTCTGACGTTTTCATAGAGTAGAGTACACTTCCAGCTGATAGGTAAAAATTATGACTCTATGCTGAAAGCACTGAGCTCAGTTCATTGTGAATCATAATAAAGTAATGAACATTTAAGCTGCATATTAGAAAAAAGCTCTTGTTAATGAATAGACTCCAGGAGAAACAATGAAAGCAGCATTTCTTAGGCCATGTAAAATGAACTGTATAGATATATAGAATACAAAACAGCTCCATATTGGTAGGGACATGAATGGCATAAGAAGTCTTCTCTGCATCTAATTCCTGTGATACTCTGATACCAGATATTATCTGATATATCACCTCTATCTGTCAATAATTCACTGATGACTAACTTACAGTCCATTTGTCAAGGAAAATGGAAAATACTGTTAACACTAGGCCCTCAAAACATGGCTTCGAGCTGCTAGAATTATTCTAGCAAATACAAAATTTATCCTCTGTTAAATCTCCCTGACATTTTAACTAGGGCTATAAAATAAATGGTCATCTAAATCAAATTGTATTAATTTTAAGTATTATTTTGAACCCATTTTATGGCTCTACAACCATCCAAGCGCATTTAAGGGAGAGGCGAGACAGCTGACAAAAGACCCTAGAATTAGTCATATAATTATTTGCAAGGGGGAAGTGGCTCCTTTCCACAGCCAGACCACAGTGTACTTCTTGATACATTTCACCAGCCTCATGTAATAAACCCTGAGGAGGAATTAAAGAGCCAAGAAGTATAGGTTAGGCTCACAAAACAGACACTGGCACTTAGCACTCATTTCAATCCTCCCCAGTGTTTGGATCCTGCCTCCCGTGCTCTGACTGGCTCCCTGGCTGCCGGTGCTTCCCTGCTGGGGACCCAGGTTCAGGCCACCCATCCTCCTGGGCAGGGACTTCTGCCATTTCTCAGGAGAGCTGCCCTAACCAGGGCATTTTCCTGGGGCTGACATAGCTCCTTTTCTTGGGTTAAGCAACCAGCTGTTACAAGAGTGGAGGGGTGCCTGACTTTCCTTAAGCTGATTTTGCCTTGCTCTGATACTTGATGTCTCCTGGTGTATAAGGTTTTTGTATAGAAGCGTTGGCAGGTGATGGCTTGGAACCTGTTTTTCTCACTATAAGGAGAAGCCTCAAGCACCCAGCTTTGAGCTGTGGTTTCCTTGAGGAGGCAAAGTGCTTAAACACTGTGTGTGGCATGACCTAAATCTTCCCAGTGGATCCAGACCCATCTGAGTAACAAGCCACAGTATAAGAGACAAAATATGTATACATCTGTCCTTGTATATCTAACCATAAAGGATTGTATTTCCTAAGGTATTTAGACATCTGTTGAGTCATGTAACTGCTAAAGTGATTTTCAAATGTACCTTAGTAGGTTTGACAGCCAGTTCTTATTTCAAAGAGTTATTTAGACAGCAAGTGAGATATTCAAAGCATTTATCTATTTCTCTGAGTATTGTACTGAAAAACCCATCCCAGACTTTTGCAGGCAGAAGCATGATGCTGTTAATATGCATCTATAACATAAGAACACCCATTCACTGACCATTTTATTATGTATTCTATAGGTCTTGGCATCAGATTCAGTGCTCACAAGGACTCATGCAGGACTGGGCTTTGCCAAGATGCCCTACATATTCTTCAAGAGAAGCAAATTCTTCATTTGTCTTCTAGCCAGTAAATTGAGGTTGTTTCATGTCATGCGGTGACTTTACCTTTAAGATAGCTTCGGGAGCTAGGAGGAAGTTGAAGATGTGAGAGGCTGATGGGAGTCTTTTCTTGTGACCAATTATTGGTCATTTCTAAGAATTTACAGCAGTTTTGACCATTGAGAAGTGAGATCAACTTGTGAACACCACCTTGAGCTATAAAGCCAGGGCTCTCTTGTTCTCTTTGGTTTCCGGCTTCTGAAGAGGTAACAGGCTCTGTCTCGGCCTCCCTCACCCTCCAGGCCAGACAAGGCCGCAGAGTGAGGAGGGGGAGAAATGGAGCCGGCCAGCCTGGCTTGGTTTGCAGTTTCTGCTGCTGGACTGAAACCTGACACCATGAACATCTGCAGCTTTCCAAGACTTCATCTCTTTTACTACCTGGATGAGACTTAAAGATTACTCCTTTTTCCCGAAGAGACGGAGAGACAAAGACAATCAACATGAAGAAGACATCATAAAACCATCAAAGACAGTGAAGAAAAGAGTTAAGTTTTAGATAGGGAAGAGAGAATAAGGAGATGCTTTATAAACTGAAATATTTTTCTGTTAAAGCTATGTAGATGGACAAAAGTGTTCTGAAAAAGAGCTCCTTTAATTCATGACAAAGTATATTGGGAGGAATGGAGTGTTCAAAGTGTGGATTTTGAGCAAACAGTGGAGTAGTTGTGATACAGTGAGGTGCTGGAACAGGAGAGAAGTAATAGTTGAAGATTTGGGGCCGCTTTAGGCAAAGAGAAAACTTCTGTTTCCAGAGATGCTCATAGAGACAGATGAAGAGAACTTTTGCCTTGGAATAACTCATCCTTAAAATGACATCCCTAGACTCATTGACCTATACACACCTCAGAGTGATGTGAAATGGGAGGAGAAAATCTGATGACAGATTTCCCGGCAGCTGGCATCAGAGAAATAGAAAGCTATAACAGAAATAATTTTCTCGTGAGAAACTCCATAGATTAGCAGAAAAAGACTTCTGTTTCTCTACAAAGTGTGATGAAAAGACACTAGCAGGAATTGGGACTGTTTTAAACACCAAAGTTCCAAAGTTTTTTGTCTCTATGTTGTCATGTGAACAAGAGAATGGTTGGGTAGTGGGGGAAAAGGAGGTTTTCTGGAAGTTTTATTCTGGTGTTCTTATTCTTGTAGTTTTGTTAATAAACTTTCTTTATTCCTTTTAAGTTTTAAGCCTGTTTTGCTCTGGTTCTAATCTGTATCTCACAGCAAGAAATAAGTAAGTTTTCTAGTAATTTTTTAATTACTACTTTAAAACCATGACATTTATTTGGTGCATTGGCCAGGAAAATGAAATTAGGAAATTTAAACCACTACATTTCACCACTTTCATTCTTGCTAGCTGATATTTCAACTCTGCCTCCTGTCCTATTCCTAGACCCTCCTGCGTGTTAGGTATTTCCCAGGGACCCAGCACAACCATTTAAGCTTAAGAAGAAGTAGAACCAATACCTTACTTTTGACTCTTTAGTTTATATAGTACACGCACCAAAGCACTATCCTTTTTCTGACACTCCAACCTGTTATTTTTGGTGGGTGGGGGGAAGGAAAATGGGGAAAATTTTTCAAGGCCTGTAATTAATTTTTTTTTTGTCATACTACATGCAGAAATGCAGGGTGTCATAGCTCTCTTCTATTTATGTTACTACTTCACAGTGTCCCAAGTGTTTGTGATGCAATCAGGACACAGGATGGTAAATCTGAAGCAGTTTGATCCGTGGTTGCCATTAGTTCAAGTTCTCTCTGTCTTGTAATTAGCTGGAGTGAATACATCTCCCCAGCAGTACACAGTGCACCACAACATGCTTTGGAATGAGGTGCAGGACTCAAAATAAAAGCATTTTACTCAGGGTGCCAAAGAGGCTACTGTAGATGCAGCACCGAAATTCACTTATTATAATCCTTCTTGCCTAATTAATTCCATTGATACATTCAAGTTCATCAGAGTTCTGTTGACAGTCTTTAACAAAGGGTTTTTCTTTTCTTTTTTTTTTTCTTTTTTTTTTTTGTTTAAACTGGAATAGTTTTATTAGCTTGTTTACTTCAGAACAACATGCCACCTTTGATTAAACTCCATGTGGATTTATAACTATGTCCTCCCCATGTTTCTGTGACCTTTACGGCACATCTGATAAAAATAAAAGGTCATGGATTCCAAAAGAACTGGTTCTAATAATAATGTCAGGCAGGCTCCCCAGAAAGTGTCTGATTTTCCTTCTTTCTTTTCTTCTTTTCTTTTCTTCCAATCTCTCTCACTCTTTTTTTTCTGCTTTTTCAAAGTAAGATGAAAATTAACATGAATAAAATTAATGGTTTAATTTTACAGAAGAAAGAAGAGGGTTTACAGTGCTCCACCAGGGAAAAGGGCTTTTGTCTTTGTTGATGACCTAAACATGCCTGCCAAGGAGAAATATGGTGCCCAGCCTCCCATTGAACTGCTGCAGCAATGGATTGACCATGGCTACTGGTTTGACAGGTGCAATAAATATTAATTAGTGTGCTTGGCTACAGAGGAGTAATGATATACACTGTTTCTCTGAAGCGTTAAATTGTAGTGTTAGTCTTTTATAATTCCTCATCTTCTCAGTCACAACAGGAAAACACTCTGAGTTACACGACTCCCTGTATAGGAAAAGGAATAAAGGCTTATATGTTGCAGTGAATTACAGCATGAGAAAGCCAAGCCTATAAGGGAGAACCGCACAACATGCATTTTCATGTTTTTGAGAAAACACTGTCAGTATTTAAGCCAGCACAAAACACTTTCAAATAAATTTTTAGTTCCTGGTTGTTAAGGACTGAAACAAAATAATTTGTCTTTCAGCAAATGACTTTGAGGTTGGAATGCAGCTGAAGATGTTTTTCTAAAGCACAGCCAGCATTTAGGAGAAGAGTGTGTAATAGACTCAGGCACTTTTCTGCATGATTTGTGGTAATACTGGCTGTTAGAAAGACTTCAAATTCTTCCTTTTTTGTGTCTTCTACATATGAACATTAGATAAGTATCTATTGTTTAAAAGTGAGACTACTTGATTTGCAGCTTTAAAAAAAAAAAAAACTAAATTGGAACAGGAAAAGTAAAATAGCACCTAGTCTAGCACTTAGCCTTTACAGAGCTCAGCTATTAGAAAAACATAACCATAGTTTATGATACACTTAATTATATACACCTAAGGTATAAAGCACCTGCACTTTACCCAAAATAATGGGCTGTTAATTAAGAACTGGTGCTTCTTGCATGATTTATTATTACTCTAGTTTGCAATTATGCTTAAACCTCTCATTAGACACATTACTGTACTGAAAATCTTGTTTTCTAGTAATGCGTGTTTAACATTGTATTATAACTTTACATGGCAGTCTCAGACTGTGATCCCTCTGCGCTTTTCAGGAGAGAGGCATGAAAGTTGACAGGTACTGTCTGCATTTCAATTGGAACTCCTACCTTTTTCTTTACCCTAAATCAAATAAAATAAAGGCTTCAGCTTTTCTATAGTGCAATACAAAAGAGTAAGGAAATAGAAAATGAGAAATGTGGGTGTTTTCAAATCTGATGTTTTCTCAAAACTATAGAAGGTTTCTTGATATTTTCAAAGTGGATTTGTACTTGAAGCTTAAAACATTAGGCAGAACCTTTTTACCATTTTATACTGAACTTGGGATAGTGTGATTGAAATGCATGGAATTTTTCTGGTCCAAAATCCCTTGTTTTCTAACAAATACAACAGAATTTCTCTACCTTTAGGAGCAATAAGGCTTTTCATTGTCAGAAATGCTCATCCTCCCCTACACTGTATAAGCCACGAGATGGAGGTTAGGAAGAAGCAGATGGGGACAATGAGAAAACAAACTCATGCCATTTGAAACACAAAGGTTTTGCTCCTTTATAGACTCAGAATTACTTGTGCTTGTGGGTGCACCTTGTCACTTGTCAGCCTGTTTGGATAAGCAATATACACAGAAAGAACAATTCGAGCAAGATGGTCTTCACTGGATAAAAACAACAAAGCATTAGTTACCTGGGAGGCAGAAAGACTGGCATGTTTTTTCCCCCAATGACAGTTTATAACAAGCAAATATTTGCTGATAATGTCTGACAATATAGCCACAGGAAGAAGCAGATGAGGTAATTCTAGGTAGTATCCTTTACTGTCAGAGGGAACCATGGCTTTCTAAGGTGATTAAACTGTTGGTGGCAAAGCCATTGAGGATGCTAAATAGGAAAGATTTCCTAGTAAAAGACCCACTACTGCCTCAGAGGCAGCTTTCTGTCACACTATCTGCGAGGTAACTGCAGACAAGGAGAAAAGTTCCTGATTTCATGCAGGTAAGAAGTCCCAAGGAAATCATGCTCCTGTGTTCTCATTATCCAGCAGGTCCTGCTCCCTGAGAACTTGTGAACCAGTTTTGACACAGCAATTGCAGTCTCAGAGGTGTCAAAGCACCCCAGACACAGAAGGTGTGACCCCAGTGAGGGATGGATGAGAGTGGTGCAGCAGTGAGCCCACATGTTGTGTGGTGGGGTCTTTAGGGTGGGAGGGCTATGGAGGACATGGTACAGAACCCAAAGCTGTAGAGCTGCACAAAGGGGTGAAAAGTCCCTTGGTTCCCCAATCTGTGAAACAAATAATTTTTATTCTCATAAATATTCAAGAGAGCTTTGCAACTACTTGACTGGAAATTCTGTTTCACAGCATATTTTCATTTCTCTACTGGTCTGTCTTTCTATAAGCTTCTTTCTGTAAGACCCCTAGAGATCCCCCTCCAAACTGCTGGAGCCCAATATACCAAGCTCAGACTACCCTGAACATTCCCAAACAAGTGTCAGAGGGAAAAGCAGAAGGTGTAAATTTATTTATACCAGAATTATCCTACATGAAGACTCCTCAATTAATTGCCAGCTCCATCACCCTTGAGCAATCCAGACAGGGTGAAGGAGCAAGAGCCAGGACTTAATATCAGACCCCTGGAATAACCTAATCTGGCAGAAGATCACAGTTGAGACTCCTTTGAGGAAGCTCCCCTCATGGCATAAGTAACATGGCACTCTTTAAAGGGGATAGTGAAGGGACAGAAGGAGTTAACAAACATGACTCATTTTCTTACAGCTAAGGATGTCATGACTTTTAATCTCCATTCTGGGAATTTGTTTAAAACCTGTTGTGAACCCACAGGTACACTTATGTTTGCTCATCTAGGTTTATTTGTTTGCATCTGTGTGTATCACTTTCAAGCCTGCTGGGGGTTTGTCTTGAATACGCTAATGAAATGCTTAGATGAACACGTAGATGCCCTGTGCAAATGAGGTGTAGGAGGGGGAATCACAGTGCAGTAATGAGGGAAAGAAGATCTAAGCTTAGGTTTGGATGATGAAGCCTTGCTGGCTGGAGCCACATGTATCGCCAGCAGAAGACAGGTGTACTCCACAGGAGAAGCAGAATAAATCTGATTCTGAGCAGTATCATTATCCTTTTGTATCCACAGCACGTTCGACCGTGTGTTCATTCGTACATCTGCTGTATACCAAGGTCTTTGTACTCCAGCAAGCCTTGAGTTATGTAAGCAGTTGCAGGTCTACAACTAATAGACCATATGTTGCAAACTGGCTCTGAAGTGCCAAAATAAGGAACCTGAAACAGAAAGCTGAACTTTAATAGGAGTGAGGAAATGCATAGGATGTGTGGAAATGAAAAGGAACAAATCCTGCCTTAAGATACATACTGTGAGGTGGGTAGCTTTTCCCATGATGACAGAACCCTGCTTCTCTGGATGCAAGAAAAAAACAAACAGTTGTGTGAATCTTTCCCTGTTTTGTTTTCTCTCTCTTTTGTCTTCCTCCCTGTACACGAGCCTTGATTGCCCCATTTACTGGCACTGTCCTTGACAAAAATTGTATTAAAAAGGTTAAATTTAAATGCAGTACAGCTGAGTCTGACTTTTTTCAGAAGCTGGTCCTACAGCAAATGGTTGAGCAGACAGTCTTATGTCCTCAATTTATATAATTTTAAAACTATGGCTTTTCCATGATGCAGTTTTAGTGGTGAATGAAAAACTTAGTGGATGTGTTTCTCAGATGGATCACTCCTGATTTTTGAAGGGTTTTTTTCATTAAACAGGAATTGTCCTTTGAACTTGGTGGGAAGGAATGTGTAAGGGAAGAATTTTATAAAGGAAGATGAGAGATGTTCACAGAGTCCTTTGTAGATCATATGGGTGGTTGAATTACTGGGCTGTTTGACTCGACCAGTCTGAGACAGTCATGCTCCCCTCCAGGTCCCTCCCAGGGCAGGCAAACACATGGACTGCAGCTCCTTTTGGTGATGAACAAGCGGCAGCCAGACAAAGACGACAAGGCTTTCCTGACACACTGCTTTCCCAGGTATCCCATAAGACCCAGGAGATATTACATGACACAAAGGCCAGAATTCCGGCACATTCTGTGCATCATTTTCCCTTCCTGTAAATTCACACAGGTATGCTGGTTTAATCAAGAACCAGCTGCTCATCTGTCCACTACTTGCTTCTAAACACTTTAAGGAAAAAGAAACAGGCACGTATGTATATATTCATGCCTTTCTTTCTTTCACTCTCTCTCTCTCTCTCTCTCTTTCTATGTATATACACACACACACATATATATAATTGTAGTTAATATAACACCATACAATACCAAATAGATCTGTGGATGTTTGTGCCATTTTATCTATATATGAAGACAGTAGGGAAGCAGTCCACCATGTGGGACCCACCATCATAACCATTTTCATCAAATCAATGGGTTTTCTTTCGTTTATTTTATTAGGACAAGTCTTTTCCTCCTCCATGCCCATCCCTTAAGAATCCTGTGGCTTTGTTTGAAGACTGCAGTGGAGTCTAACCCAGAGATAGTGCAGTCTCTTCATATTGGTAAGGGATAAAATCTCTTAACTTGCCAGCCATGGCTGCTGAGGACAAGAGGTCTGTAGCATTGCAGTTTGCACTGCAGACCCGTGCAGCTGTACTCAGAAGAGGCAGGAAAATGCTGCTCTGCCCTGGTGTCAGGGCTGAGCCCAAGGGTGGACTTCCTGATGCCCTCACTGAGGCTCATGAGAAGTAGCTTGAAGCTACTGGAAGGGCATTTAGGGCAACACAGGGCTTTACATGGGCTTTACATGAGCTGCAAATCTTGCCTCAGAATCTGTGCAAATGCTTAGTTGTCTGTGCCATGGTGCTGTCTCTGTTGCTTGTGCTGTCCCAGTTAAATAGTGTTACCCAAGATAACTCATTTAATATGGGTTCAAGCATGTCTCTGGAGACAGGAGTTACAGCAGTGTCTGTGGAGCAAAGCAATCCCAAGGTTGTACGCATCCAGGGTTTGGGGTTTTAGTTCAGCTAATGAACAAAAAAATGTCATGAAATGTGGAAAACTTGGGTGGAGATTGACTGAGTTCTCTGCAACTTTTCATCTTCTACATCCTGTCGTATACCCATTGCTCCTCTGTCCCTACCCTGCCAGTTTTACCCCTTGCTTTCTTTTCAATGTGTAGTTTTTAAAAATGAACCCCCCGAGTCACACTTTTTCAATTTTAGATATAGCATTTCATACTTTTCTCTCTCATGTGGTTCTGAGAAGTCATAGATATGAAACCAAAAACATTTGGTCCCTGGAAATTGTCCCTACCTTCTCCAGGCTGAACTCAGTGTTCAATCCCCAATGTGGACAGAGAAAATAAGATGAGCTACCTGAAAAAGGACTGTTGCAAATGGTTCGGGTTCTCTGTAGAACAGAGAAGAAGAAGAAGAAAAACATTTTCCTCTAACTCCCCATGTAATAGACACTATGAATCTTGCTACAGCAATAACATATTTCAGCAGCTTCTGAAAATGTAAAATTTATTATTTCTTCTTGCAGTCATATTATCATGAGATTATGAAGCTAAATTAATTTATATCACATTTTGAAAACTGCCACAAAAATAAGAAAAGAAAAATATGTTGCAGTCCTTTTTTGGATTTTAGGTTTTGGAGAATATTTACACATAAGAAAGTTTCAGAGTTTTAATCCCCCATCATCTAATGTGCTATTTTAGAAGTATGGAATGGAAGAGAGTGCATCATTCTTCTGTTGATTACAATTGCCCTCTGAGAAAGCTGGTTCAAACTGTGTAAAGGATAGGAATGGGAAGACAAGATTCATATCAGAAACCCCTTTCTTTCTCTTGATTTGCACCTTGCCACTGAGCTTGAAAAGCCTCTGTGTACACAGAACTATAATGGAAACAGGCTCACCTCTGATTCCTTAATTTCTGATTTACAGAAGGTTTGAATGTACTCGTCCATCCCTGCCTATCACGATACAGCTTGTATAGTCTGTAAGAGGTTTAGATGTGGATTTTTCCTCTGTCCCTCTTCTTGGTGGCCTTGTCACCCACAAATCCTTCCATACATGATGCAAGATGACACCCTTTGTGCTGTCCTGGTCGATTCTTCAGATAGCTACCAGGCAGTCACTGATTGTTTCATCCTCTCAAAGGCAGCATCCAAAGGGCTCCTTGGTCTCTCACACAATCAGTGCAAAACTGTGCAAGGATTCTAGCTGCATTTCACTCTCTTCCTCTCTTGCTCTCAATTTCTCTCAGTTTCTGTAATGTATTGTACCCATCACTTTTTGTTACTTCCCTTGATATCTTATCGTCTCTCTATAGTTTGAGAACACAGACTGCTGGAGGTCACTGATGAATGAACATCACTTAAAAGTTATATATAAAGTCCAAAATTATTATCTCTAAAGGGATGGTTTCAGAAGTATTAGTTTAACATTTTGGGAGTGTGGCTATTTCTCCTCATTACATCAGTGCTCTTGGAAAACAACATAAGCATTTAAAAGAAAACTGAGATATGCAAACAAGATCATATCTTCAGCCAAATATTACTTGGTTTCTGGGTTGGTTTTTTGGTTGGTTTTTTTTCCCTATTTAATCTTTTAACAAAATGCTCTGCAATCACTTACCCTGTTATTGCTCTAGTAATACCTACTTTTTTATTTCCTAGTCAGAGGTTTTTACAAACTCAATAGTTTAATTATATATAGCCTTATACCATATGTATAGCCTATATATAGCCATCATGAAACACACACTTTGAGTCAGAATCTTGTTTATTTTCACCAGTATGTTTTCATGTTCAATCTGGGAAAATTTCAGAGGCAAAGAAGGGGCCTGACCATAGAGAAAGGTTACACGTTGGTAATTTACTTTTGAAATGAAGCATTCTTGATACAATGGCAACCAGCTTAAAAAAGCCAATCTACTTACAGCCTCATAACATGGTGGGGGATTTGAATGAGTCTTCCTAGGAACAAAGGAGCAAAATGTGAAGCCAAAAATGTGGTGTGATGCTGGAACAGTTTCCAAAAAAACAAAAAAAGCTGTGTGTGCCCCATCCCTGGAAGTGTGCAAAGCCAGGCTGGGTGGGCCTCTGTGCAACCTGCTCTAGATGAAGGTGTTCCTGCCCACTGCAAGAGGGTAGGGACCAGATGATCTTTAAAATGCCTCCCAACCCAAACCATTCTGTGATTCTATGAAGGACAGGTTTGTTTCACAGCCCAAGAAGAGAAGGGCACAGAAGGAGCTCCAAGGACAGAGGAGAAGGTGCTTACTGAATGCTTTAAGAGTCTGATGCTTTAAATTGGTAAGGAAATTGAATCAGAGAACAGCAGGTAGGAGTTGGGTTACTTTACATATATATATATTCCTTGTGCAATCTTTATGTGTCAGAGCAGTGTGGTTAGAAACCCCTACAAGTCCTGTTGGATATCTCGATTATTGCACATTTGTGGAGAGTCGCATGGCAAATCAAAGAGCCTGCAAGTCTTGTGTAGTGGTGAGGTCTTGGGTTAAGCAGTGGAAGGTGATCAGTGGTGCTGAGAGCATGGGAATCACACCCTGTGCATGCCCCTATCTCTGCAAGGGGAAAAAGGGAGCCTGTGCAAAGGAAGCCTGACAAGGAATCAGAAGACATGGAGTTGCCAAGCACAGCCAAAGCATGAATAAACGTTTATATTAATTTTATTTGAGAATTCTCACCAACTGTTAGTAGTCATTTGCAGGGGAATAACAGTTGTCTGACTAACATTGACAATTAGGAATCGTGTGTCTGTGAAGAAAAGTACATCGATCTCTCACCCCCACAAAGTCTTTGCTGCTCCTCTCTTGCTGCTCTCTGCCTTTAGCCCTGCTAGGTTGGGGTGGCAATCAGACTGTCAGACAGCACCACGTTTCAGATCACAGCAGTGACTCTCTGTCTTCTGCTTTTTTTCATGCGTGAATAGAGAGCCGTGCAATCCTCTCACAGCAAGCCGTAAAGAAGCTGAACCACCAGATGGACTGGTCTAGCACCAGTCACACTGCACTTTTCTATAGCTCAGACTTCATCAACTTCTGCCCTCATCCCAGCACTTCCCCCCCAACCCCCCCTCCCCAGGGCATTAGTTTTATCACTGGAACAAAAATGTGGTGAGCCTTTCAAGCCTTCTGACCCTGCAGTCCAACCAGGCTCTTTCTCTACCCACTGTACATTTTCAGTTGAAATTTAGCAGCAGTATTTTGGAGGACAGAGTTTCAGATCTGTGACGTGGACATGTTTTGATTACTTGAGCTAACACTGTTGCTGTGGTAGGGTGTAGGGAGAAGAGGAAGGGGAGACAAAAGGAAGAATTGCTCTGGGAAGAGACAAAAGAGAATGAGTTGACTAAATTGCTGCCAGGGCTGTTTAAACTAAATAAAAGAAGCAAGCAAAACAAATGCAAGGGAAAAGTACTGCTTTTCAAGAGGGAGGCTGCAAATTTTTAGTAAAAAAGGGACTAAGTCTCTGCTCTGTTAGTCAGGTGTAGCTGTGGGCAGTGATGATGGCAAAGGCAATGAAGCAAAGTTCCATAGAAAGGAGTCAGCTCCAGTTTAGGAGTAGAGGGAAAGAGGGCAGCTGGACTAGTGCAAACATGGCTCCATGCACAGACTTTCCCCTACAACTGGTACTGCATGTCACAAAAGAATGGCCTTCACTGAGGAAACAGTGCCCAGTAAACTCCAGTGCCTTGGAGGATGCACGTGTGTGAAGCACATTCTCCTGAATGGTTGGTCTGCCTGTCTGAAGGCAGGCAGGAGGATGGGAGAAAGCAATTTATTCCTTTCATGTTTTTCCTCTGTCTGATTGGCAGACCAGAAATTAGGCCTGTTCCAGTAATTTCTCTGAGAATGCAAATCTTAATTCGCTGTTTGTTAAATGCTTAACTAACGTCTGAGATCATTATTTTAAACTTGAGCTGCCAGAATAAACACTGTCAGGAATCCATTTCCTTTAGAGAATAGCTCTTCCTGACAGCAGCAGAGATGCAAACAGT
Organism: Cyanistes caeruleus; assembly: GCF_971803275.1. Classification (NCBI taxonomy): domain Eukaryota; kingdom Metazoa; phylum Chordata; class Aves; order Passeriformes; family Paridae; genus Cyanistes; species Cyanistes caeruleus. The sequence goes on along the minus strand of NC_141704.1, from coordinate 36,799,314 downwards.
TACCTTTTAATACCAGGCTGTGAAAAGCTCAACCCCCCCAAGCCAGCCCCCCACTTTCATTTGCAGTTAACAGCATTGCCCATCCTTATTCTGTGCTATGACTCTATTCTGCTTTCTGAGGCACACTTAAAAGCAGAGGGATAGCATGGTATGCTTTATGTTCTCCATTTAAGAGAGTATGTGGTAGGAGAGCAGGAAAATTCATTGGGTTTCAGGTTTTGGCAAGGACATGAAAGAAAAATTAAGTCATTTTTGGTTTTGATGTAGGAAGGCAGGGTGTGGTACAAGTCAAGGACAAGTTCTTGGTTGCAGCTATGGCCCCTCCTGGTGGTGGAAGACAGAGATCTCCCTGTCCTTTCATGATGGAATCTCCACAGATGCCTTCCCTAACAAAAGCAGGACAATCTTTCCTGTCGAGTTTCTTTCCTCAGGAGCTGACTGAGCATTTGTATGCAGAGTTGACCCTTTTTTGAAATCATATCCAAGCTTAAAAGTTTATCAACCATGTATCTTCCTTTCTCTGACCATACTGACAAAACTATGAGCCAAATTCTGTGTCAAGGATTTGCACCCCAAGGAAGTGAATGTGACTTCTGCATCTTCTGAAGTAAGAAAACAGCACTATGATTATACAATTTTCCCAATAAAGATAACAAAAAGCCCTCATAGGCATTCATTAAAATAATTTCTCTGTGGTTTTCAGGGGTTTAAGCCATGTATTAGCAATTTCCTACATTTAGGTCATAACCAAGGTCTGTCTAGTGCGCTATTCTATATCCAAAAGTAACTAACAGGGACAGTTTTGATGGGAAGAATAAATATTTTCACTGTAGGTAAATGCAGCATGCCCTGCTAAGTTCTCAACTAACTTGATATATAGCCCTTTTCAGAAAAAAGGAATTGTCTCTAAATTGTTGCCTTATTTTATCCTTCAGTGGGAATAAAATTGGCCTCTAAGAATGAAAAAATTTAATACATCTCTATTACAATACACTCTCCTAATTGATATTGATCTTCCCTGTGGTACCTGAAATGCAAGAAATTATTTCAGCAGGATTTGAGCTAACAGAAATGGGAAATGGAGAGAAAGATTGACACCAAACAAGGTGGTGGGGAAGGGTAGGGACTGGCAGCATGTATGGCTTCATCATCAAATAAAGAAAATGGTTTTTACAAGGGGAGCAAGTATAAAACAATCTGAGATTGAAATGGAGATGATAACAACTTTAGTAGGAGAGAAACAGAAAAAGGATATGGAGTAAGGAAAAAAACCTAAAGAGTCCCTAAAGAGGAAAGACATCCTGTTAGTGAGCCAGCTAGGTGAGCAAGCTTTAAGAATGGATTTGGTTGGGAACTTAGCTCATATCCAGCTACAACACCCTGTTGGAAGGTCAGAGGCTCTGGAAAACAGCCAGTGCCAGAACCCTGTCAAGAAACACCTCTGCAGGTGGCAATGTCCTACAAAGAGGTAAAATTAAAAGAATTCCTGAGCTTTGTTGAAGCACATTTTGGCATTTTGTTTAGTTTTCTTGCCTCCCGTCCATTTTATGAAGTTCAAAATTCTAAATTCCACTGTGCCAAAAAAGCAGAGACACACTCTTCTAATGCAAGCAGTGCTTGACAAGCCAATGGGCTGCATACAAGATAATATTGTTTGCTAATAATACAACCCCAAATGTATTTATCCTGCAACAGAGCACCAGGTAAGTAATTAATTAAAAAGCTGATACATACTGCTTTCTTGAAATGGAGAACAGCATTAGTTCTGAAACATAAGATTTGTAATTTAGTAAAGATATTCAGCATTCTGTGGAAAGCCTGGTTGATTGCACTTTTTCAAAAGACTAGTCCCATCCTTGTAAACAGAACAGGGTAATAATGAGGCTCTCTGTCACTTTGTCATAATAGAACACAGAGGGCAAAACTTCATTACGCTCTTTTGACTCCCCTTCCATCAATATGAGTGAGATAAACACAGGGACCCAAAACACTCCATCAGTTTCTGGGTGTGTTATTTAGCTGCTTGGTGAAAAGTTCATTCTTTTTCTATAATGGTGGAGGGAAAACACTGAGACAGGAGAAACCTCACACATGAGCAAAGTGGGTGTAGATAATTTTTACAAAGTGGTATGCAGCTTTGATGTGCAGGTCTTAAACAACTTGAATGAGGTGCATTTTTTTTTTTCCTGTTTAGCTTTATTTGTATGTATTATTCATCCACATCCTTTGGCAGTTGTTGAGTGACTTGGAAGACAGTACTGGAGCTAGTTGCTGAGTTTTGTCTCAAAAACCTCCAGAGTTGAATTTGGGCACAGCCCAAAGTGACATAGAACAAATTCAGTTCTCAAACTTCATTCCATATAGGACATTAAAGGTTTGAATTATTTCTCTTTGCCAAGTAAACTTCAGTCTCTACATTATTTGTGAATGTAAAGACAGGGGAAGGAGTTTTGGCATGCATACTCAAAAGGAGAAGTAATATTTTGTAAAGAGTCAGAATACTAATATTTATTTCTTTCTTTTTCCTTTTTTTTTTTTTCTTTTTCCTTTTTTTTTTCCTTCCACAATCAATGCAATCCCTGGTTATGCAAGTCCTTGTTTCTGGGCCCTGATATCCAGCCAACAGAGGGAGCACTGGTTTAATTATAAAACCCCATCTCCCCCATTGCCAGTGCTGCTGCTGGCTGCACAGATAAGAAGGTCATTATGGAAAAGCTGTGCAAGCCTTTTCCCCTATGAACTGGTGGAAGACAAAATCTTTGCCAGTGGTACAAAAGGCAAACCTAGTGAGGAATCATTTACAAGCTACTGTGTGCATGTGGCACAAAAGAAAAGGGACACACACACAAATATGAAGCATTTCGCATTAAAACAAATGGTGCCTCCCAGGGAGCAGCCCAGTCCTGGAGTTCAGCTGCTACCCATGAACAAGCAGAGCCCCCTGAGCCTGTGCAACCTTGTCTTGGATCTGGGGCCATCTGTCACCTCATTTATTAGAACTGGTTAAAAAAGGCATGAAATTCTTTGCAGAGTCCTTCTGGTGAATTTTGGCTTTTTTTTTCAAAGTGGACTTAATTGCAAATCTTATTTATCCAGTCTATAGGTCTGTCACTCTCTGCATGGTAATATGGCCATAAACTGCAACTGTGAGCTAAAAATCAAACTGAGCCAAAGTTATGTATGCATCTTTGTTTTCTTCTTTCTAAAAAAGGTCTTTAGTATTGTTTTGACAGGCACTTGTACTCAGAGATTTGAACCCTCTCAATATTTTTTCATGTTCAGGATTTACTTGCCTGCATCTTTAAGACAGGTTTATTCTTTCCATAGTTCTGAAGGAGAAATTAAATGCATCAAAACAATACATATATATTTATATCTCCTAAAAATTGTGTTTATATGAAATTTGGAACTTTTAATTAGGAAATTCTCTGGTCTTGAGATCTACTGAAGGAATGAATAGGGACACTTTTCACAGAGGAGTCGCAACATTATTGGAAAACAAACATGGTTGTATCATAAGAGCCCTGTGGACACATTCATCTCTGTTTGCCTGGTTTTGGGTTTTTTTTTTTGTGGTGCAGGGCCCTGCACAAAGTAACACAAGTAGGGGAATAAGGCCCTGAGGTAATAGGTAAAAAGACAACTGCATATGGCCAATAGTAAGCAAAAGCTTTGTTTTATTTGGATTTGTAGTGTTTCAGAAAAACCTTCCCTCCTACTGATTAAAGGCTTATATCTCTGGCTTCTCTAGTGCTTTCCTGTACCCTCTCTTTGTGTTTTCCAGTGATTCCTGTCTGTAAAGACTGGAAGGGCCCTTAAAATTACCTGGAAAACAAAACAAATAGGAAAAATGGAGAAGATGCAAACAGGAGGTTGATAATGTAGGATGTAACACCTAAGAACAATCAAAATAGCAGAGACAGACATATAGGGATTAAAAAGAAAGTAGTCTTAATTCCTTTTATCACTTACTTCTTCAAATTGTTTCCCTTTCTCTTATGTTTTGATTACATCCATATTTATTCTGTTGACTGATCTGACTTGTAGCTTCTCTGACTTGATTGTCTAGAGAAATGATCAGAGGGCAGATGTTTTTAACTCTGGAAAGTTTTCTTTCACACACATTTATCACTCTCCATGGAGACCAAGTACACAAGGAATGGGGGCGATATCCAAGCTCACTTTATCACCAAAGGATTCCTAAGAACTGCACATGCTTCTAAACAAGATATGGCTGAACTCTTGACTGACGGGCTAGAGCTGCTGTTTGATATCAGTGTATCCAGTTTCCTGCTGATAAACCCGAGCTCTAATGTGGTGCTTTGAAATATCAATAGAGATGTACTTTTAATTTTTTTTTTTTTTTTTTTTTTTTTTTTTTTTTTTTTTTTTTAAAAGTCGTAAATCTTCTCTTTTCCCATTTCTGACCTTCCTTCTGCTCCAGTACAGTTTTGGGCAACAACACACAGGAATAACTGAGAAGTGACTACTGTTTATGTAAATCTTCTTATACCTTCCTCAGAAAGGATTTTTCAGCATGCTTTCTGGGTAGTATGTTCAGCTTGAAATAGCTAAATGTAATCCATGTATTTTTGTGACTCTGTAAAAATGTAAGTAGAAATCTGTATTACAAAGGGGAAAAAAACAGGGATGGAGGGTGGAGGGAAGTGGATTGGTGAGTGGAAGAAGTGGTTTGTAAGATGCCTGTTACATTCCTGGATCTGAGCATAGTCAGAGGGAGGAAATGGCAATGCAGTTTAGACATCCATTTGAAATTGTGCTGCCCTGGCACGTGGAGCACGGAGATGCTGAGGTTATCCCCTGAATTATGCCTATGTACTTAGGAAATTGTCAAAAGCAAGGAAGATCAAGGTTGTGTGCAAGGTTTTTCAGTGTTGTGCACCAACCCAATGGAAAGCAAGAACACCAGAAAGTGAGGCTAGGCTTGAAAAAGCACTGAGGGCAAATGGGAAAACACATACTTCTGTGCCAGTCACCCTTGCCTCTCATAATTTCCCACTGTCAATTTCTTAGTACTTTCTTTGCAGGGAAGCAAACTTATATGAGTATAGAGTTCAGAATGAGCTCTAAGAAAAAGCTTTAAAAAATACAGCCATAGCTTGCAAATTTCTCAGATTCAGAAAAGTGTCTGTATTTCAAAAGGTTGAACAGTTACATGGCAATTATTTGATACCTGGGAATTTGAAGACTGCAGGTTTCTTAAATCACATTACATGAATATATTATTTAGGAATCTGTGCCATCCCTAGAGCATCCACCAGCTAACTTTCCAACATGACAAAAATGTTATGAAGAAGATGAAAACCCCTTCACCCAAGGGGTCTTTCCTGCCAAATGTGGACTTTCCAAGCTGCTTTCAGCTTGCATTGTTGCAATCATTTCTAACTAGCCTTGTAAATTTACTTCTGTAAAGCAGCCTCATGAATCCTGTATGCACCACATAAACAGCTAGTGTGAGAGGTTAGCACTCATATACATTATTTTGTTCTTTTCCACCTTGTCTGAACCCTGCCATTTCAATCTGCAGCCAGCAGTAGAAAGTTTTTTGATCAAACTGAAGATCCTCACATTTAAGTGGAGTTTGTTTTATGAAAGTTGAGGGAACAGGCTGAGGAGTTAATACACCCACTCATCATCTAACCTTGACACTGACTCACGCAAAAGTACAAGTGAATAAAACTACATCATTTTCTGCTAGGTTCTGGAGGCTTTGAGATCTTTGGTCCTGGGATTTGCTTCGACACTCCAGCTGTCGCTGGAGCATACTTCTGTGATTATTGTACATAGTAATTGATTTTGAAAGATTCATATTCTCTGGATTTTTTTTTATTGATTGGTAAGGAGTGATTTTATTGAAGGCAGAAAACTACCTCAAACTACTGAAGGGACGTGAAAGTCAATGCAGCTATGGGTACAGGAAGTCTACTGGGTCCTTTGTGATAAAGTTGTAGACAGTCAAAGCTGGTACAGGGGAAAGTTTCCTTGCACACTGTGAAGGTAAGGAGAAAATCAGCTGATGATTTCAGACAAATCCTCAAAGCCTTGGGCCTTCTAACAGTAAAAGGTTATGAAAGATGCACTGATGCTTTTTTATTTTACCTGTTTGATTTTTAACTTGATGAGTCCAAAATATGTTCAGGTAAATGAAACTTGGCCCTTGGAACATATATTGTACAATGGAAAGTCAAAATTGCTAATGGTAGTGGAGAAATTAGATGTTCAGTCCAGCTCCCTGCAAGCTTAATTTTATTTCACAAGTCATTACTGCTAGACTTCTCTACGGTTCGTGAGACAGAAACAGTCACCCACTCATTTATTGTATAATAATAAGCAAAGTCCATATCTGATGTTATTCAGAACTTGCATTGAACTGTTAAATGGTCAACAATTACCACACAACTGAAAGTCTATCACTTCTCCGTGGTTCCTCTTTTAAAGGGAAAGAAATAACTTGGTTTTAACTTAGTGATGCAGTCTGCAAAATATTCAGTTAAATCTGTGAGCTATGAAATACCCTCCCCTGCTGAGGATGAAGAGCCAACAAACACTGCAACCATGCAGCCACTCTGTTAAACAAAGCCTCTCTGGGTCTCTCAAGGGGATGTGTTCAACAGTTAGAACAGTTAAAAAAGGAGAGAGAGTTCATCTCATTTTTGGTAGCCCTTGCAGCGGGGCCTAGCATCATACAATAATGCGGGAAGAGAGCAGGAACATGAGTTAAAAATGTATCTGATGACAATTCATGTCTTCAGGCAAGCTCACTGCTGAGAAATGAGAACAGGAATGTGCAGTTTGTAAAGGTCTAGGGAGCCGCCTCTCATAAATAAACAATGGGGCAACATCAAAAGCACATTCCTTGAAATTCTGGAACATCTGATAGAGGTTCCTGCATTCTGGAAGCTTCATGATATTCAAGAGAGATTTTGAACAGAAAATGAGCTGACATGGTATTCATAATTCACCACTGATGAGCCATGATCTAATGAGCAAGCAAACTGAAGATAGCGGGCCCTCGGTTTGCTGTCAGACCTGCTCAATGGCAGGTTGGAGAATTACAGAATGATTTGGGTTGTAAGTGACCTTTGAAGATCAACTAGTCCAACCCTCCAGCTATGGAAGGGACAACTTTCACCAGAGAAGATAGCTCACAGCCCCATCTCCCCGGCCTTCAACAATTCCAGGGATGCAGCATCCACAACTTCTCTGGGCAACTTGTTCCAGTGTCTCATCACCCTCATGGTAAAGACTTTCTTCCTTATATCCAATGTAAATCTAGTTTCTTGCAGTTTAAAACCTTTATATCTTGTCCTGTCCTTACAGGCCTTGTTGTATTGAACAGCTGCAACAAGGTCCCCAGCACCTACTTTTCTCTAGGCTAAACTCCAACACTCACCCTTTTTACAGGAGAGAGGTTCCAGTCCTCTCTTTTGTTTTTTTTCTGAGATTTAAACAGGAATATTCCCTGAAATTATTTCCTCTGATATTTTCTTTTCTCATGTCTTTCAGATCTTGCATCTTTTCTAACTGTTTTTCCCTCTCTATTTATCCAAAACCTAGTCTCCTTTAAAGAATGGAGTCTCATTTCTTCTGCTTCTAAAGTGTAGTAGCATTTTGTGGTTGCAAGGGAAGCATTTGTCTGAAACTGAAAGATGACAGATGCAGGCAGACTGAGCTGCAGATGTACATGGATTTTGCTATTTTGCTATTGCCCTTCCTAGTGGCTTGATGAGTTATCCCAGGTGATAGCTCTGGGATTATATATCACTGTGACTTTTTGGCAAGGTGATGACTCTATACCAAGATGACATTCTCCTACTTGTATTTTAATTCCTTTATCTCATCGATGATATGGGGGAAACAAAGTGGACCTATGACTAGAAATCCACCATAAGTATTGCCATAGACGTCAAAGTTTGCCACGGTTTTGCAAAAAGGCAGTTCCTAGATTTAACTGGTTTTAGTTGTGGACTAAAGTTCTGGACTTTGATGGCTGAGTCATAGCAACAGTGAAACTCCCTGGGAATCTATCATGGGATTCTTGAGACCTTTTTTGAAGATACTCAGTCAATCCATCGCACTCACACAACCACTGAACGAGGAGAACGTCTCAGCTCATCTAGCAAAGTCACAGAATGTGGTAAGACATGCAGTAAGGCTTAGCAGGGAACCTTCAGCTTTTGAAGATCTACTGAAAAGCCATGTCAATCTTATCTGTCCACAGGTAGATGGCTTTGTCTCACATGGAGCTTCTCATCTTTTTCTTTGGAGTTTAACAGGTAGGCCAGAAATGGTCTTTGAAAAGTATCCAGGTTGTGGTAGCTTTCTTCACAGGGTATCTCAGACTCAGTGACTCAGATGAATGTACTTACTTTTTCCTTTTTTCTGGGGAAAAAACTTTTGAAAGAAAAAGCAGTCTGAAAGCCCCAAGTAAAATGTCTTGGAAAGGTGGTGTATTGCTATGGGAAAAGAATGATCACATCAAAACTGAAGCTGATACAAAACCATTCATGGGGGAGTCAGAAGGGCACGTGTCTCTACGCAACAGGACAGAAAGGGATGGCAGTGGAGCACATGATCCTTCCAGGGTGACACCACTGATGGAGAAGAAATGCAATTTGTTACTCGAAGACTTATTACAGACTAGTGTACTTTCCTGCTAGGTATGTTAACACCACAAAATGGCAAGGAGAATTACTGAAAGTTGCATTGTTTTATTAAACTGCTTCACCCGATGTAATACACAGGTTTTTAGAAGGAAATAAATGTCTCCAGAAGAAGTTTTCCATTTTGCACCAGCACAAGGTTCATTTGCATGGTTTCACTGGGAACATGCACGCTCCTGGTGATTAAACCCTAGCTGTAAAGGGTTTAATAATAGACCTATAAACCTACATTATAGTACCCTATAGCATGTAATTGTGTCTGTGGTTGTGGGTGTCAAGAGCAATCTCAGGCACATCCACCTACTTTTTCATCCTTTTATTGATTCCTTGGCACCCAAAAAGCCTCAGCTGCTTCCATTTCAGGAGATGTACTATAGTTCTTCTTTTAAAACAGTATGACACAGTTCAGTAGCTGGAATGGGCTGCAGAGCTGGGACTGCTAGATAGCTTGTTTTTAATTTTCTCCACAGGAAAGAGTAATGTGTAACTTCTCAGCAGAGTAACTGTCACAAAGAAAGAGGATAGAATAAAAGGCATATTTTGGCTCATGTCAAGATAAAACTGAACAAAAAAAAAAAAAATCATTCTTGCAGTTCTGTCTTTATAACTCTGAAACTGAATTTATATCAAGATTTCTGGTTCAAATGAGAAGTCAGCCTTAGATGCTTGTTGGAGATTTTGGAACAATTCAATCTTTCCAAGACTTTCAGTGTGTTGGTTTCTGTATTTTGATTCAAACAGGTCTCTAATTAATACTGTAAAAGATTCTTGTAAAGAAATCTCTATCAGCAAAGAGTGCTGATGCAAGCATAGGGAAGAATAGTTAATTGGGAAAGAACTTCATTACACTTTTACACTTTGCAAACTGCCTTTCACCAATACCTGGGTGGCAATCTTAGCGCTCGTGGGCAATGGCTAGGAGGGCACACTGAAGCAACAGGGACTTGACCTCGTTGCTTTATTTGCTAAAAATGTTTTAACAACTGCTTTCAGACATTTGGCTGGCATTAGAAGTAGTGATTTCTTTTTAATTAAAATCTCTTAAAAACTGATGTGACAGGATTCTCTGAAAAAAAAAAAAAAAAGAAAAAAAAAGAACTGCAAAATTAATTAACTAAACTAGAAGGTCAGTTTTAAAATCCTACTGCAGCCTAATTAAATCCTAGACACTGACATTTTTGGCTAAAGATTGCAACCATAGTAATTAGTTGCAGGAAATTTCCATATGCCATTGTGCCAAATGAATGAGAGTATTTCATAATTGTTCCTTTAGGACTTCTTGCAAATAGCTGGGAGGGACATGATTCTGTTGTAGGAAGTATGTAAAGGCAATGTAGTATTTTCATTCCTGTAGTAGAGGCTCTCCAGGTCAGTAGTTTGAAGGAGGGAAAAGTCTGATACATTATAGGAATATTATAAATTACTGTTGTTGTTGTTGTTGTTGCTGTTATTATTATTATTATTATTCTCTCCTTATTGCCTATTTAAAGAAACAACCACTATTTAAATAAATAGCGCAAGCTGTTAGTCAAAGGCTGTGGATAAATACATGCTGAATATGCAATTAAAAATCCTGATAGTGAACAATTTTACATGATGAAACAAAAAATGCTGCTAATTATTTTATTTTATTTGGATGTATTTTAGTTATCTCCATAGAGAGATTTCTTCTTTCTTTTTTAATCATTAACTTTTTCAGGACTGCTAAGGATTTGTTAAATGTCAGGCAGTAAAATTAAAATGTCATTAGATGACATATGGGTCAAGTAGACTTAATAAACTTGAACTACATCATTCCACATTTATTTGTAGATTTTCCTTTTCTATTGGAAAATATGGTGAAAATGTAGTAAAAATATGAAATATTTTTTGTACAGTCTGTGTGGCTTTTGAATACAATGGGCAGAGTTATTAAGATCTTTCTCTTCTAAGGACGTTGTGCAAACTTCACTCAAAGGGAAAAAGACTGCTCCCTTCTTGAGGGGCTCTGCAAGAGAATGGTTTTTTTAGTTTTTTCTTTAACAAACCTGTCTCTTCAAACAAAATTAAAATGCCAGAATAAGAACATTACCAATATACCCCACAAATAAAATGAGTAAAACATAAATGACTGTTTCACATGAGAAATGAAAAGATAATCCTGCCATGCAGAAGTACCAGCCTGAAGAACTGGGAGGCCTGGATTCACGGATCTTGTATGTGTGCCTGAAATGGTGCTCTCAGATAGCTCAGCTTCATCTTCTTGTTCTAAGGCACTGCTCATTACTATTATGTCCCTCTTTTATTCTCCACAAAAGCGTAATGATTAGTACTTGGAAATAGTTGACAGCCTTCTCTGTGGCCAGTTAAACTGCAAAATGCTCAGCAGTGAATCACAGTTTGAGTGAGGAAAGAAACTTCCAGAGTGTCTACAAGCCCTGCTGGCCTAATGTCCTCAAGTCTCCACAGTCAGTCTGCAGTTTCCTCTTTCAAAGACTAATGTGATGGTCGGTGACTGACTGTGGCAATCAAAGAGCATTCAGGTGCATGTAGAGAACAATTTTCTGGTTGATCTGTTCTTTCAGGTGAACCCATTCAGTGAAGTGACATTTCCTACTTCTCTTAGAAAATTTCAGTATTTTTTTTTTATTTTATTGCAGGTGAAGAGTATATGTTTTTCAAGCTATTGTTTCAGGCTCTATGCAAACTTGAGTCTTCTCACAGTAAAACCTAGCGTAAAACTGAAGAGCAGGTGGGTATAAACTGGAGTCATAACGGCAGAATTTCAGGCACATATGGTCCCTTTAAAATTCAAAACTGGGCAAAAAGCAAGTGTATTTCAACTGCCAGGTGATCCAAATTTTGCATGGGATCTTGAAGTTTTGGGAGATTTACATAAGGCTCATTCCACTGCATTGCCCAATCCATAGTCTGCTCTAACAATTTTCGAGCTACACTAACAATTTTCCTAATCAGTCTCCCCTGAACTTCAGAGTCCTTTTGGCTTTGGGGACGGTCCAGCTAAAGTGATGGGGGACTTCCTACCCCTGGAAGAAATGTAGCTTGAGAATTTGAAAAAAAATGTGTTCCAATGCTAAATACTGTACAAATATACACCTAAGTAGAAATAAAATTGACAAGCCTGGGTAGATTTTACAAATATTGTGGCACATGCTTTTTCTGGGTGCAACAGCACTGATTTTCTTTTTAGGGAACTTAGTTCAGCAACAACCTCCCTCACCACCCATGAGACACAAGCCCATCGGTGCTACATTGGTGGGACATTATCTTCCCAATAAGCTGTAAGGAAATTTGCTCTTTTGGCATAAAAATGAGCTGTTGATCACAATATGTATCATTCATTTTCCTGAGAAGGCCATGTTGTTTTTTTTTATTTTACATCATTACTGAACATCTTTGTTCTCTTCTAGGAATGACCCTCTGGGCTTTTTTAAACACTCAGGCAGAGGAGGAGGCTATCATTTCCCTGTACTTATCCCCCTGAACTGGAATCCTATATTTCTGCCAACATTTCAACTACAGGACAAAATCTCAACAAAAGTGGGCTTGTGATCTGCTGGGACACAAGAGTTAAATTCAGGAACAAATTTGGGTCAACAGATATTTTTTCCAGTGGCAACTGTTGCTGTTTACTTGATTTTGCTGTTGGGAGACACTGCCACTGGAATGCATTTAGGTCAGCCAGCTAACAATATTTGATTAGAGCACAGAGCAAGGACATTTTGTGATAGATCTGTTGTACAACACTAGGACAGGTGCCTCACAACTCTGAGGTTTATTTCCTCAGCCGGAAATGGCAACTGACACTAAGCCATCCCTGCATCATACACAGTTTGGATAAGATGAGGGTACCTATACTGTTTTATAGGCTTTGAAGTCTGGGAGACGAGAAAAGACTGTAGAAGGACTTTGACAAGCACGATTTGTCTTTTTGCAGCTTTCAGAGCACCACAATATATTTTCACAAAAGACCTGTTTATATGAAGCTGTCTGAAAACATTTTCAGCACAAGTGTATATCTAATGCAGGCACGGTGGTACAGTCTCTGGATTTTGAGTGCACATTTAAAATGGAAAAAGCCTTTCAATATCTTCAAATAGCAGCAGGATGCTGAATAATTTACATTGTGCCTCATGCAGGCAGGCATAAAATCCAGCAACCTGAAACTGTGCCTGCCACACACACTGAGTGCTAAGAACTTGCTTGTGTTTGTAGCATGTTTGAGAAAAGAGGCTACTAAACTCACAGAGCAGCAGTGCCTTTCTTGAGACAGAGTTCATCCTCTCCCAAGGCTTCGGAACAGATGAAGCTGAGCTAATCATCAAGGAACCCTCTAATCTCTATCATTACTTAGGTTTTCATGTTAGTCATTGTGACAGCTTTTCCCCCTTGTTGTCAGGGGGAGAGAGCAGTGGTTGGCACTCTCTGGCGAGACTGGAGTCATTCATGGCAGGCTGAGCTGTTCCAAGTTAGTATTCAGGAGTCATACACAGTCAGTGAATGGAGACACAATCTCAAAAAGGTGTTGCAAAGGGCCTGGCACAATGTGGGGCTTATGTCGCATTCCCCTTGGCTGATTGTCAAGCAAAGGTAGAGCCAGCCATTACCAAAGGGTATTAATGTGCAGAGAAATACAAAAATAAACCGGCTACTTAGGGCACTAACCATTACAGGCAGAGAAATAATACAATAAATCACTGAAATGAAGAAAGAGTGGTAAGAGGCACTGAAAACAGAGATATTTTGTCACTAAATTGCAGCATTAATAGCGCTTTGAAGCTTCACATTTAAATTGCCTATTTCTGACACTCAAAATGCACATTAGGAAAATGATGCTTATTTTATAGTTACTCATTAAAAGAAAGGGGATAAATAAGATGGAGTTTTAAACTATAAATCTCTTTCATAATGAACAATCAATAAGGATGTGTAGGGAAGACAAATAAATGGATAGTGAAAGAAAGATTTTTAAAATGCTTTTGTAATCTGGGGTGTAAATGAGCAACTGTCTTATCTGATTGAGGATAAGTCATTTTTAGAAGGTCTGGGTAAGATTGCAAATGCAGGAGATACTCATATGTTACTTGATAATGAAGAAGAACTAGAAATTACAAGAAAAAGTTGTTTCTTTTCCTTTGCAATAATTCAGGCGTTCTGCAATTATACTATTTGTCTCTTCTGTGCATGACTGTAATGCTACATGTATTTCCCCACCAACTTTCCCCACCTAACAAAGCATAACTCCAGATTACCTCTGAATAGCCTGTATGACAAATTCAAGGAAAGAAGCAGAAGGAACTTGCACATCACTGTGACATTTAGTCTTCCTGGAAAGGTCTTTCACGATCACCTGTGTAACTTCCCAGCACTTGTTAATGGCTGCCCAGCAGCCTTCTGCTGCTTGACTATTTGCATAGTATCTGCATTTATCTAATCTTTATTTATTTTTTAAAGACTGCAAAGTTACAGCTCATTTGCAGTGCTTCAGGATTTGAGTATTAAACAAAAATGCAAATACAGCAGTAAGCCATTAATGAGATGTATCCAGCTCATTTTTTTCAGCATTAACTCCATTCTTTATCTCATTTGAGCATCCACAGTATAAACTATTCATCAGCTTCAAAACTTCATTTTATTATATTGTCAGCTTCTGCCATATATTTTATAAGTTTAAATTCTAATTTTATCCACAATAAGAATAATAATGATGTTTCAAACCAGCATTTATTGTCCAAAGGAAAATAGCTCAAATGCTGTAACAAAACATCTTTTCTTCTGCACCTCAGAGAGTTACTGAACCAAAATGCAGTGTGACAAACTTCTGGGTTTGTGGTATTTGGCTGCTACTTTGCACTAACTTGAAAGATGATAAAGTCACAAGGTAAGGGAAATGCTAGTTCCACACATTTGTGGCCATAAAAGGAGATCTGCTTGAGGCAATTTAAATACCCTGAGGAAAATTCCTACCTTTGGATGTATATGAGCACACACCTCAATTTTAGTTACTAATTTTAATCTTTTAATGATATAAACCAAACTTTTTCCTCCAAGAAAAGGAAACATGATTCTCTGATTAATACTGCAGTGTGGATAAAACCCTCAGGCCTGGGCCACTGAATCACTTGTGATGAAACCTGTGTTTCACCCTAGGAGTTCTCCTTAGCTTCAAGGTGTGCAGCAGCTCTTCCTCAGAGCTGTCAGAGACCTCCTTCACCTTCCTCATTTTTGGACTGGATTCCCAGAGTTAAGGAGTAGAGATGTAAATAAGTACAGTACTTATTTAATTATTTTCAGTAGTAGTATTTCTGTACTAGTATCAATATTTTTGTCTCTCCTGACATACTAATTGTCCTGGAGAGAAGAGTGTGAGGTTCTGGATGCCCATAAATACAACTCGCAAGGACCATCAGGGGTCACATCCTCTCCCCATCACTGCCAACAGCACCCATCTTTTCTCATCACTTTGGTATCACTGTGAGAGTTATCCATAATGTAGTTTGCTGCCACTGCTGCAGAGTCACTCATGCCCAGAAGAATGATAAGTTCTTCATGTCAGGCTTTCTCAGCATTTCCTCAGGAATTATGTGGTCTGCAACAAGGACTATCAATCTCTCCACCAGTTCTGGGAGATCTGGTCTGTCCCTTATCATAGTGATGGTCCTTGTTCTACTGCTTTCTCCCCCCACCCAAATTTGGAAATGAAAAATAAGCTTTGGAGCCAAAAAAATTCCTGACGGTTTCATGTTTTATTACAGCAATGACACTGGCTAAGCTTCTATGCCAAAGTCAGCTCCACTGTGAGCTACAGAAACCCTTATTTTTTTCCTTGGAAAATGTGCCTGGTTCAGCTTCAGCTCAATTTTTGAAACACTTTAGCCTCTTTCCTCCTGTTCCCTCCCTGCCTCCTGCTTTAAACTGCGGGTTTGTGCATACCCTAGTTTTGATGAACAGGCTACACTGTTCATCAGGGGTGCATAATACCCTGAGTGCCTCATAACAAATTTTTATTTATATTTATTACAAGCAAAGGCTGTGAGGCTCTACAGGTTTCTCTTTGCAGTTTTAAAATGTGTTTATATAAGTTACTGAATTTTATGCGCAGATTGACTCTGATGATTAATGTGTTTATTTGAGAAACAGAGCCTAAAACTTTGTCACTGTGACAACTTTTACAGCATCTTTGGTATCTTGCTTGGGAAAGAACAAGGTTTTGCAATATCAATATGTTGGTCTTAAAATCCTCAAGAAAAAGACTTCATTGATGCATCAACAATAAAGCTGATAATATAATATATATGTTAATATCATAAATATTATAGCATAAGTAATACAATAAAGATGGTAATATTACACAGTCCTAGGGTTTTTAATCTCCAGCATATTCTTTGGATGCTACAATGCTTCTGAATTTTCACTGTGGAAAATTTCATAAGTGTCTTGTCTTTATTGTTCGTTCATTTGCACTAAAGAATTATCAGCTTCACAAACTTCTTTGTAGCTCCCAGTGGAACTAGCAAAATTATAAAGGTGTGCCAAATTGGCTTCTTAGCAGAAGTTATCTATTGGAAGAAAACAAATCTCTACATTAGATTCCATCATGAACAAACAAATCGTTTTAATTGGCTGTGTAATGAGGTGGCCTTTTGTAGAATACGTGCTTGGAAAGTTCACTGTTATGGTGGATCTCCTAAGTTCTGCACAGGATGAGCATGACAGCAAAACTAATTGTAAGAAATACAGCACGGCTGTGTTTTGGCTTTTGAAATGTTGATTATTCATGTATGGCTTTTCATTATCTGTTTAACTGTTTTTTAATAATTTATCAGAGTCTAAATTCCTACTATTTTACAAAGTTATGTTACTTGGGGGTTCTATTTGTTTAAGAGAAAATAGCAAAGTAGTATACTGAAGTTATAGGTCAGCTTCATCTTAAAATAATTTGTGTTTCACCAATTCCTTAAACATAGCTGATTTTAAACAGACAGCTTCAGGGTTTCTAAGATATTATGTTTAGATTGCTTAATTCTACTGCAGCTTCTCTGTAGATTACTTTACTAATTGTGCCAACCAGTGTCTTTCTGGTAGTGGAGCAGGGAGAGCTCTTACCTTCAAGGTTATGGGATCCAACCCCACAACAGTTTCATAACCCTTAGTAAAATCTTTCTCATCCCCTCCTTGTGGTGAGCATGGCTGGTGCACACAGCAGCATCCAGCCCCACAGCATGGCAGAAGTGGAAGCACACACTGTGGCAAATTCCCCAGCTATTCCCAAGGTCACAGGCGTGGGCATGTGCCTGCAGGTTGGACTGAGTCAGAGTTTCCAGAATATAATTGGAAGGTCACAAAATCCCAGCTCTCCTGTGATTTTGTTGATGAGCCAAGTAGTAAGAATGTCTCATAATTGTGTGCTTCAGCTGCCATTTTCAGAGGGAAGATGAACAAAGTAGATAGACTTTGATTTATTAAAAAAAGTTCAATAAATGCATTTCAGAGCTCTTGTGCATTTGAGTGGTAGGTAGCTCTTACTGAGCACTTTTTTGTCTGTCCTCAAGCTCATAGAGATTGTCACATGGTGACTTGGTTGGAGCTTGAAAAGAGGTCATGGAAAAAAAATCAGAAGGGTCCTTATAGGATGTACAAGAGCATTTTATATGTTTTCCAAAATCTAAGCACTAAATTATTTTTTTTTGTCTTATTAGTTTTATCTTTCTAATGAAAAACTCTACTGTTGTTTTGTTCAATTGTACTCACTTAAACTTTGATTATGTAAAGCATATCCAGACGTGCACACATCTACTATTATTGAGATCCCTACCATTAAAAGATATCAGCACCAGCCTTGCAATGGCTTCAGCGTGGTTTCAGCATGGTTTCAGAAGACATGACCACAAAGTATTTCTGAGGTAAAGACTTAGAAATGTCTGAATAATGAAACTGTCATGGAATTAAAAATCAAATTGTAATTTTAATGCAAGAATGCCACTCAATTTTCTTAAATATTTTCTTAAGGTATCACATTTCTCTAGTCATTATGAACAATGTATCATAATTTCTGTAACTTCTGCTTCACTATATTTTTTTATACTTTTCTATATTCACTTTCAATATCTAGAAGATATCACCCCTGTCCTGAAAAGGACTTTCTTGCTTTCTCAAGGAGCTGTTGCTTAACATTAAAGAAGTAGAAAAGATATTTGAATCAAGATCTTTAAAGTAGATCTTTAATATCTTCCACTTCAGTGGAACTGATCCACTGAGACTGCTGAAAATGTATAGCTGGAAGCACATGAATGGTTCCTGTAACATGAAAGACAAGCAGGTGGTGCTCATGTTTGGGTGCTCAACTGTAGCCTAATTTGATGTTAACAATAAATAGTTTTTTGTGAATATTTTAGTGCTATGCGAGAAATGGGATTTCTTGCTTCATACTGGTGAAGGAATTGGCTTGAAGAAAATAAAAGAAAAAAGTGGGGGTTGTTGAAGGGGCTTGAGGAGAAGCTGTGTGAGGGGCAGCTGAGGTCACTTGGTCTGTTCAGCCTGGAGGAGACTGAGGGGAGAGATCATTGCTGTCTGCAGCTTCCTCATAGCAGGAGGTGGAGATACAGACGCTGATCCGCTCTCTCTGGTGACCAGTGACAGGACACAAGGGAATGGCCTGAAGTTGTGTTAGAGGAAGTTTAGGTTGGATAGAAGGGCACAGGAATGAGCTCCTCGTGGAAGCAGTCACAGCACCAGCCTGACAGAGCTCAGGAAGTGTTTGGACAATGCTCTCAGGCACAGAGTGTGACTCCTGGGGATGGCCCTGTGCAGGGCCAGGAGCTGGACTCCATTACCATTGTGAATTACTTCCAACTCAGCTTATTCTGTGATTCTGTGAATAACAAGATGTTGTCTTGGTGCTGAAGCTGAGGCTGGACCCTGCCTGGTGCTGGCATGGAGGAGTCTGGGATATCAGGACACCTCTTGACCCCAAAAGATCCCAGTACAACAGCAATCCCTGTTGCATTCCCAGCACCTCAGAAGAGGCAGAAATCTAGGAATTGGTATTGCAATATCTGTTCTGTATGAAATTACATTTACAGGTCATTTGGATGTGTTTGCATGAATCAGATATGTTTGAATTATTTACAGGATGTGGTGGCTTCAAAGAACCTAATTAGAGTAGAGTAACATGTTTTAGGACCTGAAAAGGCAAGCTCTGCTCCTGCAAGTAATTACAGCTCTAATGAAGAAACTCAGGAGAGTGAAATGCGTAAACAGATTCTGTTGGATCAGTGCACAGAACATATTTTCAAGTCCGAGGAGCATGGCAGTGTAATAGCTGTGAAACTGTAAAAGTATTAATGGTAAAAGAAATAATAGCACCAAAAATTTATAGTGCACTATAGTCTATTCAACATCAAAGAGGCAAAGTATCTTTTTCAGTACGAATTAATAAAAAATCAGTATTTATTCACCTACAATGGGATTCAAATATTTGGAGAAAATACTGTATTTTAATTTTACAACAAAATGAATCATATTTATCCTCTGTGTTGCTGACACACCTGTTACCTCAAGTTCTTTGTCTTCATTTCAGCAGTCACAAACTCTGCCATAAACCCTAAGGACTTTCATATTCCATAATTCAATTTATAGCAGCTTCAGTTACTATAAGAAATGTCCTTATAAAAATGACATCCAAACACTCCCTACATATTCCTGCACCATAAATGCCACATGAATTCACTCATTTTTAAAGTCAATTCAAGATTTTTTCATCAAGACTGGAGATTTAGCCTGATAAATTCAAGTTAAACTGTGTTATTTCTGTGCTTTAAGTATCATCGCCGACTATAAAAATTGTAAAATAAAAACTTAACTGAAAATTCTCTAGGGAAGTGTTTGAGTCAGAATGTGGTATGTTCATGTGTAGTTATATTGTCTCTACTCTGGTGACAGAAGGAAAAATATGGGGTTTTTTCAGTAAACGGAATGCATATCTTTCAAAAATCTCACAGGGAATTGTTATTTATAGCACTGAGCTTCCATTTTAGAGATGAGTACTTTTTTTCTGTTTGTTTTTGATTCCCACCAACAATAAGGATGCAAAGCAGCAAATCAGGTCCTATAATGGGTATTTTAGCCCTTCCATTCTTATTGGTGTTTTAGACAGTAATCGTGAACTTCAGTTGAGATACTAAGCCCGAAATTTGGAACAGTTCTGATCATTTAAAAGCCCTGCTCCTAAACTTATCATGTCTGTAAAATATAGCCATATTGGTGATCAAAAACCCCTCAGCTGTGGACAGCTATAAACCTATTTACTTATTACTGTTCCTAAATCCCTGCAGGGTGAAAGAGAAATGAAAGATATTATAGCTCTCTCGCTCTTTTATTTTTTTTTTTTATTTGTGGCATGTCTGACCTGCATCTCAGCCCTTCAGTTATGATTTCACTGTGCACCACTTACCACACACAGGTAACAGCAGCCTACCTTGTAATCTCCCAATCAAAATCTAAAGACCTTCTGTATGTCAGGGATATTCTGTTATTAAACCCCAACATTATTAGTTTTTCTTTCCTTTTGACAACAGAAGTAGAAACGTGTCAGTGAGAGAAACTCCTCAATTATATGGATTTTTTTGAAGGGCAGATCTGAGCCTTCTGAACCTTATCCTATTTTTAACAGTTTGCTACAAATAAGGAAGAAGTGGCCTGGCTGGTTGCCAAATCCTCCAAATCCAACTTAAACACCCATTCACTGGCTTTGTCTAGACTGGGGTATGTAGGGGATTCATTTGCAAATGTTTGCTCACCCTTTCTAGCCTGTGTGAAAATTCAGACACTTTTAAGGCAGAGTGCCTGTAGCAAACATTGCTCTGACCTATCTGCTGTGTCCCAGATGTCCATGGCACCGGTCAGCCTCTGAAGCAGTGGCTGTGAGGGCATTGGGTATTGCTATCAGACACTTGTTCCTATGCAGCTGAAAGCATCACATCAGTGGATTTTTCTCCCTCTGAGTGAAGAATTAGCTCCACTAATCTGGTCCAAACTAAGCCAGCAGGTACTGCACTGAGGCAGAAGAAAGGCATGGAAACCTCTGCACATGACTCAACCAGAAAAAAAGTTCTTTGTGTGGTGTCTGTTTGATCAGTTTAACAAAATCCATAGACCAGGGTAAGGGTCTTCTCTGGGGCAGAACTGCAGGACTATGCCTGGAGCAAATATTTGAGGAAAGAAAGTCTTCAAAGAACGTGGGGACACATTTATGCAGCCAGGGAGGTGAGCCAGGAAAAGGGCACATGGTCCTTTGTCTTGCCATGTGCATTATCTTCAGGGATTCATTTAGGCACCCTTCATGCAGAGCCAGATTTTGGATCTACTGCAAGTTATAATCAAAGCCTGCAGGTATTCAGCCTGTAGAAGATGTAAATGTTGAGCTGAAGGTCAGTTTCCATGTTTTACTGTGAGTTTCTGTTCTTCCTCTTGAACGTATGGCCCAGCTATTAAATTCTTATCTCAGGGACTTGGTCCTAAGTGTTATTGGCTGCATATAGTCTCCAACCAATCCCATTGCCCTTAGGACCCCGGTACATAGAAACATCATTTATGAGGATGCTGTATAAGGCTTCTCTTCCTTATGAAGAATCTCACTGTTGTGAGTAGCAAGATGGTTGTCACCACTATGCAGAAACACTCCTGCCAAAGAGAAAATTGCTTGCTGACTACCAAAGCCAGAGGAACAGAAAGAGGTGGTTGTGTGGAGGAGTGAACAAAGG
Source organism: Cyanistes caeruleus (assembly GCF_971803275.1). Lineage (NCBI taxonomy): Eukaryota > Metazoa > Chordata > Aves > Passeriformes > Paridae > Cyanistes > Cyanistes caeruleus. Next base: position 36,777,869 of record NC_141704.1, on the reverse strand, counting down.
GACAGGCTAGCTCTGAGATGGATGTTCTTTTCCATTGTGAAAGCCATTCTCATTATTTTTGGAGTCCAAGCAGCTATATAACAGGAAATTCCCTTGACCAGCATTTATCTCAATTTTAAAATACAACTTCCACTATGTGTTAGAGCTCAATAATATTTATACACACAAGTGTCTGCATTGCATCACCTCTGACCTAAACTTCAAGCTGCTGAAGTGGAAATTAGTTTTTCTTTTTAACTTGGTGTGATTTTTGCAAATGATACTTGCTGGATTTGCTGAAGACTGGTTCTACAGATTATATCTTCAGGAAGGATGGGCCAAATAAAAGGGAGAGTGGAGGAAAAGTTGTTTATTTGACAGACATAGTTGTTACTCCAACATGAAATTTTGGCTTGTCCCCTGCGTTGAACAGGGGGGAGGATTCTTTGAATCCCTATTAAGAAAAAAAATACATGATTCTGATTCCTTACCTCAAATTAATTAAGGGTTTTCTTAAAATACTGGAACATAAAGCTCGAGTTGCAAAGTAAGCCACACAGTTAAGTCTTGAAATATCACATTTTTCTGCTTTGCAAATATATCTGAAAGGTTAGCACCCAGTGAAGCATGCAGAGTCATCTTAATGAAACAAAATCTGAGGTGCATCCATAAAGATTTTTATCTAAATTAAGACCTTGTGTTTAAGCAGGTGCAGCTTCCCCATTATGTGGATGGAGTTTGCCATAAACTGCAGCCTTGAGTTATTGACATTAAAGAACAGGTGGAACAAGCTTATCCTGTTTTAATTGGACTATAATACTCTCTTGTTAGAAAGCAAAGCAGCCACCTTGGCATCACAGGCACAGAAATCATCATGATTTTCTGCTGCCCAGAAAGGTTAGGAAGCTGCTGCTTTCTTCTTTTCTTGCCTTTTGATCAGGTATTTACAGCAGAAAGCTCACATTATGTTTCTTTCTCTTGCAGCCCTGGTGATTTTTAGTACATTTTTTTCTTCCACAGGCTGTGAAGCCTGAGCTCTTTTCTGGAAGAAAAAAGTAACCATGGTCCCTTGGTGACTATTCAGGCGTGTCTGCAGCTTTTGTTGTTATACCCAAATTAGCTTGACCTGAGCTGCTGGGCAAATTCTTGAAATACCATACACTTAGTCTCAGAATTAAGAATCCACTTGGTGGTGTTTCATTTATGTAGGGGTTTTTGTTATAGATATTTATACTTTTTATATAGATGATATCTGAAAAGTTGAAAATGGTTTGCACATAAGGAATGTGACTGAGATTCATGGGATTCATGTCCTCCTCCCCACTGCCACTCTCTTCCCATCTGACTTTTGAGCAAATCATTTACATCTCTTGGCATCTGTTTCCCAGTGCACACACATAAAGCAGAGTTTACAGCTACTTCAGAATAATTCATTAATAGCATTAATATTATTTCCCATCTTCCCTGTGCTGTCCCATTGGGATAGAGACCCTGTGCCTACACAGTCACTGGCTGAAGAAGCTGTGCTACAATTAGTATTTGTACAGTTTAGAGTTTGTAAGTATTCAATTAATGAAAGTGTGTTTGCCTGAACTACCCTGCCATACACATGGATGTGACACATGCCCTGGCAGCGAGACACCTCAGAAAAATGGTGATTTTCCAGCTGTCACTCATCTTTCACCTGCCTCTTTCCACTTTCAACTTCCTTTCCGGTGGTAAGCGGGGAGAAAACCCTTACCATTTACAGCAAATTCAGGCTACAGACACAGAGTCTGTAACACTTTCCAGGTAGCAACCATAATGATCAAACACTTCTGCAGTGCTGTGTGCTCTGCACTCCACATGAGAATGGAGAAAACTCAGGGTTTCTTTGGAGTCCTTCAACACCTTTCAGGTTTGACCCCTTGGCAATTAATGAATGGTTTGAAAGCTTGCTAGGAAATGTTCTTTAGCACTGCAGCACTTCTTCATTTAGTACTTCGCAAGTGAGTTGTAAAAATTTGCCCTGGAGACAGGGAAATGCAAATATAAATTAGATGGAGCACTAATAATATTACATTACAGAACAATGCAAACCGTTTTTGACACCCCACAGAGAAGAAATCCATGCATTCCTTTCTGAATCATCTTTATGGAAATTTCTGTAAACGTGGTGTTATTAAAAGAGAGTAGCAATTATTTCCTTCTTTGGTTCATCAGTTGCAGGGAGGGGGAGAATAGGCAGGGGAATTAATTTTGTTTTCTTCTCTCTTCTTCTCTTTTTCTTGCATGTCCTTGACGGAGAACTCTCACATGACAGAAGTCAACAGCACAGAAGCCACCACCAGCAGAAGAGAGCAAGAAGGATGTAAGAACTGGTCAGTATTGCTAGAAAGGCTGGATGTAGTTAAGAGAATAGCAGAAGCAGAGAAGGTTGCAACTAATAAGGCTGCTCAGGAAGCCAAAGCTATTAAGACATGTTGACATAACATTTGCAAGCTTCACAGGGGCCATCGTTATAATTTAGATTTAGTATTGATCAGTCCAGCAGCAGGGCTGGAGGAAAACTGAACACAGGGCTCTTTACAAAAGTGGCACTTCAGGTACTGCCTCCTTATTAACACAGAAAAGCAGAAATCCCCCATGCTCTGGCTGACCTGTGATTGCTGTCCTCTCCCTCGGGGCAGACAGAAAGTTATGGTCACTTGGAGTTGGTGTAATCTTTCAAAATTGCAGCTGCAGTCATAGCAAGGACATTAAAAATGTGCCTGTGAAATAAGTTCAATGCAACACGTCTGCACATGCTAGCAGCTCCCTGCTAATGAGGCCTACTGGAGATTTTGCAAGCATATCATTCAGGATGAAAACCTGCTGGCTGTGCATTACAAGGTGTGCTGGGGAAGGGATCTGGTGATTTAACACATGGTGAGGAAGCAGCTTGTGAGGCTCATTGGATCAATGGGGATTCCAGCCTTATACCTCAATTATATCCCCTCTATTCTAACATTTGCCTTTTACTGTGCGACACCCACACTTTCTTCTTTCTTCCTCTTTCCTCTTTTTATTGCTTCCTTCCTTATGTTCCATCAGTGCATTTTCATGCCTTTCCAGCAAGCACCACCAGAGCAGAAAATACCTGGGGTTTACAGGGAAACCAAAGGTAATTCACTCAGCAGAAAGTTTATTTGTCCAAAATGATGGTTTCACTGTCCTCTGTATCACTTGGCAGTGTTTAAATTCCCAAAGAAAATTGCTGCTGGCAGCTTGACAAGCATGCAGGGACCAGGTGCTGTCACCATGCCAAGTCCTGAATAACATGTACCTGGCAGGGGGAGATGATGGTGATCCACCACATCCCTCTCTGACCCCCCAGCAGTTAAACACCCTTCCTGTGCTGCTGAGATTGGTGGAGACGTTTTCCCCTGCCTGTCTGACTTGAGCTCTAGATCTCCAAAGTGAGTGCAGAAGGGGGATGGTACTATCTCCTCTTGCTCCTTCCTAGTGCAAGAAAAGAGTGGCATTGTTCTGGGTGTGAGCTCCACACCTTCTCCCCAGTTGTGGACTTTCTGAGTGGTTGTCCTTGGCCACTCCCCACCCACACTGTAGGTCTCAGTCCCTTTTCCAACACTACCCAACACAGTTTATTTGGGGAACCCAGACAACATGTCAGCTGTGAAGGAATTGAGTTTTGTATTCACAGCATCCCCCTGAATGTCCAGCCCTCCATGGCTTGCTCTCCCCACCTTTTCTCAACCCCAAACATGGCACAGGGCACCTCTGGCACTGAGCAGATGTTCATGGTCCCCTGGGCAGAACTGGCGATGGCCTTTCCTTACACCTCTCCTCTCACCCTTCTGAATTGCTGGCTCAACACACACATCCTGTGCTTTAAAATATTTGATGTCCATTGGCAGGAGCTACTGTTTGGTCTTAGGCAACTGTGAGCTGCTACTGGGTCCCTGGAAACAGCTGCTGTTAAAACATCCCTGGCATGACATCAGCATTTAGTGATTAATACTTAGTGAAGTACAACCTCCCTTGCCAGTGAGGAGAGATAAAGATCCAAGGACAGTGAGACCCATCTGGGCTTAGCCCTGATTCCTGGGATCTTTCCAGACCACTGCCACTGCATTCCATCTATTCCTCCAACCTCTATCTCCAGAAGGAAGCATCTTCCCAATGTCACTTCCAGCTCTTAGGTCTCTAGTGGGCACAGGAAAATGAGAAACGTCCTTCTGAAGACACATAGAGCAAACCAGGATTGTTCTGGGGACCTAAGGGGTGGCTCAAAAGTAAATTAGAACTTATAATTAGGAAGGACTGATTCTCTGCCAATCCCTAAGGCACCAGGCTTCAATGAACCTTATGGGGTATTTTTAAACACCCCTTGGCTCCAGGGACGTGCAGGGCATGTGGCTAGCATGCTGGCAGCCATGGCTGGGAGCCAGGGAAGGGGCCGGCGGGCGAGCACCGTGTGGCCATGTCCTTGAAAGAGCCAAAGCAGAGAATGTCAGTCACCTCTGCTCTGCACCTCTGCCCATGAGCCAGGGCAAGGAATTACAGCTGAGTGGGGGAGCAGCAGAGAGGCAGGGGACAAAGGCCAGTGGAGGGAGAGGGGCTGCTAGCATCCTCCTGCCTTTGCGTTGTGGTGGCCTGAATTGGGGTGCTTGAGTGCCCAGTCACAGAGAGGGCCACGAGAAAGAGGCTCTTTAAATGAGACTATTCAACCCCTTATGTCTTGTCTCTTCACCCACAGTGCCCCAGCAAGGAGCAGAGACTGCCCATAAATTGCAGTTTAAATCCACAATACCTCTGCACTAGTCTGTCATCAAATGGTTACAGGTAAAGTAACGAGACAAAAATGAAGGCTGGAGAAGGATTTTTATTGCTTTTAAAAGGCCTCTCTTGCAAGTTGCTTGCCTTTTATTTCAAAGACAGTGCTGAAGAGTATAGAGGAAGTGGGGGGAAATACAGCCCCTGTATCTGAAGTGGGGAAAAAGCAATACTTTATTCACCACACCTATTTATAATATAATCTTTCTTACATTTTGTTTCACTACATCTTTTGTAACCATTTCCCTACTGATTTTCTGGAAGATTATGCTAAATGTCAAAATGTCTCTTTGGGCTCATAAAATGATGCCATAATAAAGCATCATTTCAACTTAGAATGGGTAAAACAACCTATAAAATAAAATGGAACATTTTGACATTAATTGAGAAAGTTACCTGCTTTTCTAGTTTCAGCAGATTCATGTCAGCATTAAAGACAAAATAAATTAGGTTACAGTTTATTACAACATGCAATGACCTTTAAGTAATTTTATAGCACTTTATGGTTCTGCTGCAGTCTTCTAATCAGCATTGTGTCTGAGGGAAATGATAAGCAGACTTTCTTATTCCTCCAAAGTTCCTTTAATTTGAATCCCTACACACCACACATTCCTGCTGCAGCCAGGTGAGTCAGCTTATAGTACAGTTATTTGAGCCTTGTAATGTCTTCCTGATGCCTCTTTTTATTTCTAGTTATTTATTAACTTTTGAGAGTTTCAGGCCTTTTTTATTGCCAACTAAATGTGAGTACAACCTAAATTTGGCTACTACAGCATTCAGACCTGTTCCTCTAACTTTGTACTCCAGTAAATAGTTCTGCTAGAAACTGTGTAATTTTCCATCAAAAGACTTTCTTGTACTCGCTGCCATTTATAGAATGAATGTACCCTCAAGGTAAATTTATACTGGCAGTATTGATGCATGTTTACAAAATGCACAACACTACACAAGCACATCCACAGAAATACATGCTAAGATGGTGTTTTAAAAAGGCTACAAAATTATTTTTAGAAAGTCTTTGCAAAAAGACATCCTGCAAGATTTTCTAAGTTGGTTTTGTAATATTTTTTTTAAAAAGGAGAGAAAAATGCATTAACCAAATGCTTCTAGCTGAAATTAAAATGTCCATGATACATTGCTTGAGTATAATAAATTCACCCCTTCTGTTTTTCCTGTGATCTAGTTATAACTGTCGTAGAATATAAAAGAAGATACATGATTTAAATTACAGGGGTCAGAATTGAACATTTTTGAGAGATCAATAAAAAGGAGAAGAAAGTGGTGATGAAAAGCTGCAAAGCATATAAGCCAGCAACCAAAAGTCAGTGGGGGACTGATGCTGCTGCCTTCTTGGTATGGGCTGGCAATGGCTCCTAAGCCAGAGGAAACCTCAAACCTCAGCTGACTGCTTAGATCAGTTTTCTTCCCAGCATATATCTGATCATTTCTCTTCATGTGTTAGAGCTGTTATTATAAAGCATTGTAATTTCCACTGTCATACGACTAAGAGAAAATATTTCTAAGGCTTAGCAGTAAGAAGATGTAATAGTTTGGATTCTATTGTCGTCTTTAATCTGCTGAAGCATTTAATTCCTTTTGTTATAATGAAAATGCTGTATTTCTGTTATCGTATCCAGAGAATTCTGGTGAAAATTATAAGTTTTCTCAGAAAAAGTCGTGTTTGACTATTTCTCTGATGAGGTGAAAGGCCAATTTGCTTATAGTTTCCATGCTTCATTAAAATTCAGCTTCTGTGCTGTGTAATGTGGGTAATATTAATTTTCTAAACATTGATGTACAGCAGCTGCTAACTAATTTCCATAATGGTTGTTCTATTCTAAGGGCATTAAACCTGAAACAAGGTGGATCCAAATGGAAAAAAATGTAGATGATTACTGGCCATCTGCCAAAAAGATGCTTGGGGACGTGAAATTTCTGGAATCACTGAAGCTTCATTTTGATCAAATATTCATATTCTGAGCCATGTGTCAACAATTTTACTGTTTAAAGACAAGGAGGTTGTGGAGGGGAATATTGACACCATTCTTCACATGGGAGTTTTCTTTCAGACTTCTTATAGAAAGGAGAATATGTTGCTAAAGAAGAATGGAGCTAACATTAGGAACATAAACGAAGGAGCAAAAGAATGGGAGGATTTCTTCCCTTGGGAAAAGGGAGAGTGCAGGGAGAGAGGTCATAGAAATGCAGTCAGCTTTGAAGTCAAGCATAACCATATGCATGACCATTTGGGAAATGCTTCATGTATTTTCATTTCCACAGAATCATTATACTGATGCCAATAGACAGAACTGGTTTTTTTTTTACTGAGGGAGCCACAGTACTACCTTAATAGATTCACATGCTCAGGAGGAATCCCAGGCTTGGGATCCTGAACTGGTAAACCAGCCAAGACCTGCTGATTGCTTTCTCTCTGTCTTCCTTTTCTGTCTGCTCCCAAAACACCTCCTTCTGGGAGAAATTACCTGCTGCATGCCATTCAGTCCCACCTGCACATTGCCAAATAGTTCACCAAAGATCCACTTGTGATCAGAGATGAGTTTCTCCAGAATACTGTTTTTCTATTCCTCTTATTTTTCTCTAGTGGATTTGATTTGTGGGCATCAGACCTCAAGGTAGGCAGAGCACGGTTGTAGGATTCATCTTCATTTCTTCTCCAGTTTGGCTGCACACCTTGGTTGCATGGTGCCACACATGACAGAGGTGTTTGAGTCTTTCCCTAGATGACAGCAATCTCATTCCCAAGGCTTTTTGGCTTGCATTTGTCAGAGATGTAACCCAACTTCACCATCAGAACATGGGTAGAAATGAGGTTTTATACCTGCTCCTGAGTGCTCTGAACTACCAGGGGTTTGCATGTGGGAAATGTCAAACACAGCTTGACAGTAGTCTATTTTTAACCTTTAATTCCCTTGCTGTCTAGGCTCCCCTGATTTCAGCCTTTCTCCCCCTCCCTTATTCTCACCCCTGCAATGATTAGGTTAGCCACTGATAGGATTTGGCTGTGTGTAACCCATGGTGTGAAAGGTTTCATGAACATCAGAAGCAGCTGCCCAGCTTGTCTGGGAACTGTGCTCACCACTTCTGAATATTTCTGTGTCCTTCTACCTTCCTTGTCAATGCCTTTCCCTGCACGTGTGCAGACCTAATGAGAAGTTTCTGCACTGACAACCTTCTTCTCTAGCCTAGACAGAGCTCTGTGTGCCAGTGCAAAACATGGACTTTGTACTCCCAGCCCTTAATGGTGTGTTTAGCCTCGACAACCTGTGTCTGCTGATGCAATGCATGCCAATGAAACCCTCATGACAAACGCTTTTAAAAAGGTGGCTTTGGTTCTTTGTCTTCTGGTTTTACAACATTAAAATGCCAGGCTGCATGCAATGGTGCATCTAAGCCATCTCCCTCCGGTCTAAAGCAAGATTAATTCCAGGCAAGAACCATGTGATATTTCAGTTTTCAGTAGCTTTAGTGACTTAGCTTGCTAGCTCCTGAAGCCAAAAACTGAGTTCGCACCTTTGTGGTTAATAGTCCTTAATGAATGTTTCTTTTGTTAATTTAGCTGACTGCCCTTTCAACTGCTTTACACTATGGCCCCGGTAAAAATAAATGGGAAATGCAGATTTAACTAATAAGACTATTCACTTACTTTTTTGTATTAATATCACTTGAGCAGAGGTGTTACACTTTTTTTTTTTGCAGTTCTTTTTTGAAATTAGAAGAAACGTAATGATTTCCAGCAAAAATGTAGTATTTCAGGAAATGTAGACATTTTTGTAAATAGGGGCTATGAACAAAGGGAAAAAAAAGAAAAAAAATACTTCTCAGCTTTAAATATAGCACTGAAATGAAAGACTATAATATAGAAAATTAAAGACTGTGTTTTACTAAGCAGAACCAATTATCCCTTTCTGCCCTCAGAGTGGCCATTTGATTTCAACCCTGCTAAGAGCATCACATAAATAAAGGTACATGTTGGGATGGGCCTGGGGAAGGGGCAGTGGGTAGGCAGGGCTGGGGACACTGCTCTCACTCTGCAGGGCTGCATCCCCATCACTCTCTCCACATGCAGAGGACTTGAGGACTCGTCCCCATTGGCCCCTAATACACCTGTTCTCCCCAGGGAGAAACAAGTCCAGAAATAATACCCATGTTTTATAAGTAGGAAAAGTGAATTTTTGGTGTAGAAAAATATGTATGAGCTGCACAGGCATTGTTTTGGCAAAGAACAAGCTGGGAATGCCAGTACCCTTTACAAGGCTTGTGCTCAAAGCAAAGGTGTTACCAACAAGGAAGGAGAAGATCATTTTGTGTTCTCCATTAAGACTGTTTTTATGGTGCTCTCTGTTCTGTTACACATTTTATTAGGATAATAATTTCAGTAAACTACATCTGGCTTTCCTGAGGGTGGTCCCCTCAGGTTAAACAGGCTGTCTAAAAATATCTTTTTTTTTAATGTTCCTCCTTTTTATCTTCCTTTTGATGGCTTTTCATTTGAATTATTTCCCCTTTCTTTTTTTTTTCAGATTACATTAGCACGTTTTCCCCCTTAATTCTATAATCTTTTCAACTCTAGGTTGCTTTGTACTTTGTGCTTTTATACCCTTTTCTTCTCAAGTCCTTTTCATGTTTCCTCCCCTTTGTTTTTCCCTGGGAGCCTTTATTGTCATTTTATTCTTTATTTTTAGTCCTAAGCTGTACAGTAGGAAGTAATGCTAAGAAAATTGAAAAGGAAAAAGCTGCATAAGCCAACGTAGTAAAGAACAGTCATATACTGAGCCACAGAACAACTTACAAATGAAGGCACAGTGGTGAAGCCCATATACTTTGGTCTCCATGGTGCAATACTCATGAAAAATAAAACAGTGACATTTCCTTGAAAAAAAAAAAAGGAAAAAAAAAAACAAAACCAAAAGAAGTCAAGCCAATAACCCAATAAAAAACCTACACCTGTGTGTGACTATGACTTTGCTGTAAAAATGGCCTGGAAATGGACCTCTTCCCGATGAGAATCAGAGTTAAATCCCCTATGCATTGAGATAAATCTATTTTTAAGGCACAGATGTGAGAGAAATTGCCTGGAGACTCCTACTAAGTGATCAGAACCTGACAGTGACAGATTTTGGCTTGTGTGGAAGCTGACTTACTGTTTTATGAGTTAACAACTTATTGTTTAAATGCTTTAATGCTGATTTATGCCGAGATTGCCTGCTTTGTATAAAGAGGTATAAAACCAGCAATCTTTTATATAAATCACATTCCTGATAAAGTCTCTTTTCAACTGAGGAGACAAACATGGCCAATTAATATTGGGAATTTGGCAGATTGTTGCCACTATTAAGCTGAACTATCTCTATGTGCATCAAATCCCTTCTTCCTATTTTATTTTTCCATGCTGCAACTGAAATTGAAGTAAAATGGAAGTCAAAAAGAGGAGACTGAGCAGCAGCTCCCAGGGATGCTGCTGCATGGAGCTGAGTGCTCGTGCAGGCTCCCAGTCTCACCCCATCATGCCAATGGCAGCTGAGGACACCCAGCACCTGTCCAGAGCACTGGGACTGGGCTCTCACTATGTCTAATCTCACCATGGCTGACAGAAAAACCCTTTCTTTATTGCTTGTTGTTTTTCCGTCCCCCTTTATGAATTGCTCCATTGGTGCCGCTGGTTCTCACCAAGCCCAGAGCCACGGGCAGGTGCAGTCTCCAGCGTTGGAAGAGCTACTCCTTCACTTCTGTAGTCTGGGAAAGCCTATAATTATACCAGAGCTCATTTAGAAGTTTTTCATGGCATTGTTAAGACATACATGAAGGTAATCCCACTGCTTCAACACGACTTGGTGCAAAACTATCGGCTGAAGCAATGAACTGGGCGAAAAGAACAGAATCAGGTTGTGGGGTAAAATCAGTCCAAGCATTTCCTCATCAGTGTTTAAGCCATAAAGGTCAGGCAGGTTTTAGATACATCTAAAGCAACAGGCAGCAGGCCTGGACTGGAATTCACCTTCTGATGTCTAGAAGGAGTCACCTAGCAGCACTTGTAACCAGCAGGGCAATGTCCTGGCACAGACAGTGTCTCATCCACAGGCTTGAGCTGCAGTTCAGGATCAGGCTGGTAACCACTCCACTGCTCCTCCCCTTCTGCACCAGGCCACTGTGGGAGGCAGAAGGCACAAAACATCCAAAGAGAAGTCTACATGGCTCCCACTATGGATGTGTAGGGAGGATATGATTAGCCAGCTGCATCCAACTGTTCTATAAATATGTCCCCCCCAGCCAAAATTCATAAATAACCATCCAAGTTAAGTTCTTCAGTCAGAAACCCTGGCAGAATGATGCTGTCATAAATTTTTATGGAGATATAACCGGAGATGATGAGTTCCTGGGTTATGATGTTTATTAAAATGTTTATTGGGACCTTGTGGTACAGTAACAAATGGTATCATAAAACAAATTGGGCTGTTTCTAATCAGCAAAACAGCACAAAACCAGGATATCTGATACATTTTTCTTCTTTTGTTTCCATTCCATGAAAAATTGCAAATATCCTTCTTAAATTCTTCAATCAATTTTAACTAAGAGCACTGAATTAGCAAGGATGCCTTTTCTCACATCCCATATATATTTCACCATCCATGCTGTAATTATTTTGGCTTACTTCAGAGGTGACACATCCCTGTCTACAATTTTCAACAGTCAGGGCTTATTGTCTCAAGGGGGACCATTGCAAATATTTAATATGTCTTAATGTTTTTTCAGACTGTAGCTTTCTAAATTTGTTTTTCATTTGAACTAGGTTTTAGAGAGTTAAATTCAACATTTTTTGAATTTTGAATTTGTGGTTTAGCATGAAATCTTGCAGCCCTGCATTCTCTGAGTCATGGTCCCCTAGCCATACCCTGTCCTTTTTGAGATGCAGGTCCACCTTAGCACATCTAGCTCTGAAGATGTTACTGATGTCCTCTGTGTTGGGCTGTCATTTTTCTTCTCTCTGCTTTCCTGTTTCCTGTCTCACAAACCCCTGCTCAACCTGTCTGCCGAGACTGTAAATTCTTTTTTGCACCAGCTTTCATGGCCAGAGATTTTGTCAGCTTTTCAGGGCTGGCATCGTGGTGCTCTGGGGCTGGGGCACAGCTGACAGCTCCAGCTTGCTCCCTGTGGCTTCTCAGCAGGAGCTGGGGCTGGCAGAGCATGGTCAGAGCTAAGACATCAGAGGGGCAATACAGGAGTACTTTGCTCAGAGGTCAGAAATATTTATGTCAAGTGCACAGGCAAACCCACTGTGAAACCAACACCCAGGTGCAGTGTAGGGATTGTGTGGAAAGGCATGTGTTAGCTAGGGCAGAGATATCAGGGACAGGAACTGGCAATATCTGGGGAGATGGGAGAGAAGTGAACTGAATGGTTCAAAGGCCTGCAAAGTTTCAGTGGTTTTCAGAGGCTCCAGAAGATTTTGGATGGTGTTAGGTGGTAGTGTAGGTTTGCTGTCTCCTCCTTCCCTTCTCCCCATGAATCTGTGCCCTCACACAAATGGCATGGGGGAGGAGGGGGAATGTAAGGACATGGAGAGTGGCCCTGTGACGCACCTGTCTGTCTCTCTGCACCCTGGTGACAGTGGCACATCCAGGACAGTGGCACATCCAGCTATGTAGGGAGGGAGATGTCTGCTCTGAGGGTAGCTCAGGTGGCTCAGACAGCCTATTCCCATCCCTTCAAGGAAAAAGGACAGGCAAAATCCAGCACTTGTGCCAAAGCCATGGCAGCCAGGGCCGATCACGATTTTACAGCCACCTCCTCTGCCCGTGCCTGAACTTTGGCCAGCTGATCTGAAGGTGATCAGATGATTTGAAACAATAAACTGTGTATGTGTATCTACATGCAATAAGGGATATCTTTTATCTTTGGAGACTGTCAAATGAGCTGGGAAAATCACTTTAAATAATATGAGATGTGGAAGCAAATTTGATCTATTTATCAGCATTTAATTTAAACTTACTAATACCTGTTTCTGAACATCTACAGATGCAGAATTGAGGTTTAGAATGAGCGGTGGTTTAGGCTGAGCATATTTGTCCAAAAAAAACCTCATCCTTTCCACAAACAATGCCTTCAGATTTGTGGAAAGTAGGCTCATGCTCACCCCAGCGTGAAGGAATGCTGAAGCTGCTGTCACACGCACTGTCACATCTCCAGCCACAGTCTTGCACGAGTACACAGTGCTCATTTTTCAGCCACAACTTCTAGAGTTTCCTGCCTAACACAAGCTGTGAAAGGGAATATCTCCCTTTGACATGCAGATTTTCTGTTTACATATGTAACTTTTATCTTGGAGTACGGGAGGTCCATCCCCATCAGAATTTTTATAAACCTTGCTAAGATTTTTTTCATTATCATTCTCTTTTAATAGTAATATGAATATTGCAATGGAGGTAAGCTTCATTCAAATTTGTTGCAACACATAGCTGTTTACATCGTGCAATATCTATTATAATGTATAAAAAAATTTCCACAATTTTTCTTTCCTATTTTTATTTCTAAGAGTCTGGAAAGCATTGCCAATTTCTCATGGGTTTTTGTACTGGCACTGTAGTTTTCAGTGGGGATTTTGCTGGTTAATCCTTGCAGAGATTGGCATGTGGTGACAGGGACTAAGCATGAAAAGGAGCACATTGGAAAAAGTTAGGATGTTAAAGGCCTTTTTTTCCTGACACATAAGGATTTAATATTCTTAAATTGTTTGTATTATCTTGGCAATGGAAAGGTATTACCATGACCTATAGAAAATGGCTTTCCTTGTGTTGTGTCAGACAAAGCTCTCTTCAACCTCCCTTGTATTCCACATGCACATTCACTGCCACATCAAAAATTTTCTGTTGCAATCCCTACCTGCTAAAGTTTGCCTTTGTCCATGAGTCAGCCCAAGGGTGAAGTTGGGAAGATTTACAAAACTCATGTTGAAACTTTACGAGAAGGTAGCACCTTGTAACTGAGCGGAGAGGTCAATGCCATCAACCTCTCTGTAGAGGAGATGTTTTATTTTTCTTAATTAGACAACACAGAAGTCAACCAGGAGGCTCAGACCTGCCCCAGAGATACCATGTGAATATGTCATTAAAAGCCAAAATTTAATAATACCTTTTTTCAGTATTGCAGAAAGAAAGATCTGGGAAATCATAGCAACACTTACTCATGTTATTATCTAATTATTTCCTTGCTATTCCAATTCAGCCACACCCATAATTGATTTCCCTGTCCAACAAAAGACAAAACTGGCCTTTTTTTCATAAAATGGTGGCAGGGGAGGGAAGGCAGGTACAAACATAGGAAAGGGGCAGAATTGTGCACTGGCTCTGAGATACAAGGTGGAGCAAGGGCAGAGCTTGCAGAGGAAATGGAGAGCTGGGGATGTGGCAAGGGGCTACCTGCTGTAGGTGGCATGGGGAGAGCCATGGGCGAGACAGACAGGACTAAACAGCTACGTTTGAGAAGGTCTAGAGGGGAGGAAGTGTAATCAGTGTTAATTAATTATGCTGTGTTTATTTTTACTCTGTTATTCAGTGCCCCAGGTGCTTTGCTGGTGGAGAGGGAGGGCACACTAATAAATTGGTATTGCTGCTTATTATTGTGTACTAATTTGTAGCAGCAGTTTGTGGGCTTTTTTTTTTTTTTAAGCAAGTCAATAAAGATAATATTCCTCAAAGGTGTTTTCCAGATAAGGAGGCAGTTTATCAGTACTCCCAAATTTCATCCAGCTGTCATTAAGTGTGTCTCCTCTGCTTGTGAAGGGCTTTGTAGCTGGGTCAGGGCTGCTGGAGCTGGCTGCAAGGTTGCTAAGGGAACCGCTCTGTCCTGAGATTCTTCTTATGCATCAAACTTTCATCTTGAAAAATTTCTGTAGGCAAATCGCTGTGAGATGAATGCTAATATGCTGCACAACTGGGACAAGTGGGCTGAGGTATCTGGAAGGACTGAATCACATTTGTTTGATTTCATTTTCATATTAGGTGTGTGCACAGTTGCATATCTAAGAGGTCATGAATATATGGTATTACACATGCATTTGTGCTTCGGATATAGTGTACCACAGGGATTGTCTTTAATAATATTTGAGTTGTGGGGGGGACACCTAGAGTTTAATGGAAGGTGTCATACCAAAAAAAAATCAATATAAAGGTTAAAAGAACAACTTTAATTTTGATGGCTTTGGATCAAGCTGAAGTGCAGTCTCTAACTCAGGGGGTAACAGTCACTCAGAAAAGCAATACAGGTTGAACTGCACAGCTCTTGGAGCTGAAAACTTTTGGACATGAATTTGAAACAAACTTGTCCTTGAGAAAAAGGCAGTAAGCCCTTTCATGTGTGCAGAGCAGATCGCAGGTCTCACCTTACCAGAGAGGTCCATAGATAGTCTAGTGCACTGCACACCATTTATCTGCCTCAAAAAGTAGAAGGGTTGAGTCAGCCCTGTTGGAATTTAAACCTTTGTTTCCAGGGCGTCTGGATATTTCAAAGTTGATACTGAGACTACTAAGCCAACCCCTCTGGCTTGGTTCATTATGCAGTGGAGCAGCTGATAGTGAACTCTGACCTAGAGTGAAACTGTTGAAAGTGAAAATCCAGAACAGCTCCAAAGACAGTGCTGGCTTCTGGCAAGACTATAATTGGTTTATAAACAAGCACAAAAGCTGCAGAATTTAGTGTATTTTAACTATTCTTTGCTTCAATCCTTTTAATAAAATATTCATATTTTCATCTTAAATTAATCTTGCATTGAAATGACATGTCTATGACATGGGATACAATCCATCAAGAGAGGACTCTGATTCCTTTTTGGCCTTAGAAGCTCCCTTGCATTTCCAGTAACTAGCTAATGGGCTGATTTAAAATCAGTAAAAAATTAAAAATTAAATGTTTAAAAAGACTCCTTGTCAATCAAGATCACTAGCCCTAAAGAATACCAGTTTGACAGACCATCTGACTTGTATAAATTGCTCAGCTCTGCAATTTCAGCACAAAAATCTGCTACAACATAGTTTTGTGTTTAGACTGAGGAGTCTGAGATTAATGCATTTCATAAGGACAAACAGGTAACTTTCAAAGACTGACTTACATCAGCCTTCAGCAGATTGTAAGAAGTTTTGACCTATATCAGGATTAAGACCTGCAGCATTCAAAATTGGAGTAAATTTAACCTTTTTTTGTATCACCTGGCTCCACTGAAAAATGGAGCTTACAGGCAGAGTCTGGGCATGTGCCTTCACAAATGGAAATGGGTGGCATTGGAAGAGAGGATTATGATATTTTTTTTAAAAAAACATGATTCTTTCAAATTATTTAATTCAGAAAAGTGGCATTGTTGTTGAATCATGATTATCTATGGATATAACTGGTGAAAGGTTTGTAGGGGAAGATAACATCTTTTATTAGACCCAGCAGATAGCTGGACAAAGCAGACAGCCTTTCAGCTATGAGAGCTATTTTTCAAAGCTGAAATAAATGCAGCATCTTCAGTGTTAAAGGCAACAGTGGTCTGAGGTTAACTTGATTATGTTAAATAGACTATCTGGACATGAAAGTGGAGGGTACCTGACGAGCATATGGGTGGAGTGAGCAATGAAAGAGATGATAAGGTCATTAGCTCCTAGTGGGCAAAAAGAGAAAAAGACAGGTAATTCATTGCCTGTGAAAGATAGAGGGGTTTGG
Source organism: Cyanistes caeruleus (assembly GCF_971803275.1). Classification (NCBI taxonomy): domain Eukaryota; kingdom Metazoa; phylum Chordata; class Aves; order Passeriformes; family Paridae; genus Cyanistes; species Cyanistes caeruleus. The sequence goes on along the minus strand of NC_141704.1, from coordinate 36,761,360 downwards.
GGAGGGAATTACAATGTGCTATAAAGCCAATCTCTCTATTTAGTCTGAAATATTGAGTGTCCAGCTGGGGTGAGTATTTTACTTCCTACACTCCTCTTCTGAAGGTGCTTTGCACATCTCCCTGGATGCTTGGGCCTGAACAGGCATAGATGAAACTGCTATTTTGTGAAAGAAAGGGGAAAAAAATCAAAACCCAAAGCTTCTGCTAACTGGAAGTTTCTGTCGTTTACTGTTCATCTCTGTGAGTTTTTCCAGTGTGTGGTTATTGCACTTTTACTGCCATGGAAACAGCCCGGTAACTGTCTCACTGGACAGTGCATAGTGTGTTCTGGGATGTGTTTGTGCTGGAATCGAAGGTTTCGATGCATCTGTAGCAGGGCATTTACCATCGTGGACATGGAGTGGGCAGGTCTCACATGTTTTGCTCAGATGCAGTATGGCTCACAGAGCCATTAGGAACTTTGATTCAAAGAGTGCTCAATTAGTCCAAAGTACTGCTTAAGCAGTGTATGGAAAGCACCAAATTACTTTGTGGCGTTGTCTAGGCAAGCAAGTATTGAAAAACTTGCAAAGACAGAGATTCAATATCTCTCTGGGAAGCCTCTTGCACTGTTGTCCTATGCTTCTAATGAATGTCATTCCTGATGTCCACTCTGAATATTTGAATCAGTGACATGTGGCCATTGCATGTTTTTATACCATCTGCTGTCTGCTAGAAGATTGTGGCTCTGTTGGCTTTGCAATTCCCCTTCAAGCTGTTGTGGACTACTCTTGGATTCTCCCTCTATGGGTCCTCTTTAGCAGACTAAACAAACTCAGATCCTTCAATCTTTTTTTACTGGCCATATGTACCAGGCTGAAGACTGTCCTGGTGCACTCCACCAAACATTCCACAGCTTTTAGGAGGTGCATTCTTCATCATCATCCATTTTTCTGGTGAAGACCTGGATAGTATCAGCCTCATTATCAACCATTTGAGCACTCTGCTGGCTGCTGTCTTAACCTTGAGACATTGATTACTGTCTTTTCAGCCTGATGGCCCAGACAATCTTCAGTTCATTTAGGAGTCCATTTGTCCAGCCTCTTCATCTTACAGACAGGAAGGATGCCTGCCCACATTCACCACTCAGTATCCACATCACCAGTTCGTTCACCACAGAAAGGAATCAGGTTGTCTAAACACAGAATCATAAAAACATTAGGGGGCTTTGGTTGGAAGAGAACTGGTTGGAAGTGGATTGTATTGTCTAGGATCCTGCTCATGGTAAGGCTGACTGCAAAAGTGAGATCAGATTGCTCAGGGACCTGCCCAACTGACCTTTGAATATGTCTGATTATTCCAGGGACAAAAATTGCTATTTCTATAGCACGCATTTTTGCCAGGCACTTTCAACAAGTCTTTGCCTTCTTTATACTTATCTATTAGGTGGTAGAAAACAACAATCAGACTTCCCTGTAGCCTTCTATTCTCTGGGCCATGCTCCTCCCAGTCATCCTGGAGACCCTCCCCAAGATTCACTTTGATATGTCAGTTTTTTCTTTATACTGCGGACATAGGGGTGGTCAAACTGATGTTCTAGATGTGGCCTCATGAGCGTCAAAAGGAGGGAAACAATCACCAGCCCACCTGCACCCTTCTAGCTGTGATCTTTTAATGCAGTCCAGTACTCTGTCCAAGTTCATCTCCATAAGCGTGATTTGCTCTGATAAGTCTGTTGACTGCTTCTCATCGCTACCTGTCCTTCCTGTGTTCAGAAATTAATGTACTCTGGTTTTTTCACTGAAGTGAGGCTGATCAGCCTGCAGTTATCTAGATCTTCTTTCTTGTCTTTCTTAAATCTGGGGGGTAACATCAGCCCAGTCATCAGGATCTCACCCCAAAACACCACAATTTTTCAAAAATTGTGGCAAGCCTCACAAGCATATCAGCTACATCTTTCAGCACCTGTTGAGGAGTCCCATCCAGCCCCACAGATTTTAATACACTTTTGGCTTCTAATACAGCATTGGTGTGTGCAGACATCTGGGACCGGTTTTTTTCCTGAGACAAAAAGTCATTGAGCAGCCTTTTCCATATGTCCATCACTGGGTTTTCTTCCATTCAGAAATAGACTCACATTTTCTCTGAGCTTCTTTTCACTTCTGACATGCTTGTAAAATCACATCTTGTTAGCTTTTATATTCCTGTCCAGTTTTAAATCCAACTGGGCTTTAGTTTTGCTGGTTTTGTCCCAACATGTCTGAGCAGTACTTTTATACTTTTCCTTTGTTGTCTGCCCTTGTTTCCACTTCTTATGTGCTTTGCATTTTAGTTCATTAAGAAGCTCCTTGCTTAGCCAAGTGGACCTCCTGCCAAATTTCCCAGTCTTCCTGAACAATGCCCTGAACCAGTGGTGCATGTTGAACTCCAGGAAATTTTCTTTGGGCAATGAACTGAGTGAGTCTGGAGGGGGTGGAGAGGGTGGGAGGGAATGTGCTGCCAATTTATTTTCCAATAAAGGAAATAAATGCCAACTTTCTTCAAGTGTGGACAATAATTCAGAGTTATTTTCAAGGCTGGGGTGTTACACAGATAGCTGCATACAATTGAGGTGATTTTTTAAATTATATGGTAGTGTGGTGGTTTGGTTAAATTTGCAGTACATTTTCATGGAATTGCCTTACAAGTGATGATCCTTTTTGGAGAGCTGTGGAGTGGGGTAGGTTGGGTAGGTGTAGTAATTCCTCAAAGCAAATACACTGGCATTTTAGGTTCTGGTGTATACCTCAACGTTTTTGCTTTGTTTTAAATTATTGATTAGTGGAAAAATTTTTGCAGAGGTGGGCACACTGATCTTGGTTTTGTGTTCTTTATGCTGCTGCTGCTTGTGACCAGGAGATTAGTGTTTTACAGAAAGTGATTAATGAAGCTGTGGTGGAAATCGATAGGTATTCTAGGTTTTCAATCCAGGTGATGATGTTTTCTTAGATTTGTTCACAGCTATTTAGAATCTCTTTTTCATGGTGACTCCTACAGCATATTGGGGAGCACACTGTTCTTCCAGCTGTGAAAAAATCTGAAGAAATGTTTGTTATTGAAGGCAAAGTTTGAGGGGCTAAGGGTAAAATAAATGAGCTGATCTCAGTGCCTAGTATCACTTCTCTCCACAGTGCTCTTCTTCCTGTCAGTATCTTTCTCATACTTGAGGCTGTAAAACTGGATCCAGGACTGCAGCTATGGTCTCACTGGTACTAAGTGTGGGGAGACAACAGTTTCTCTTTCTGGTGTTGCTGGCTACACTCTCACTAGTACAGCCTGTCCTGGCTGGTCTTTGATGGCTCACTGCTGAATCAAGTTCAACTTCTTCTTCACCATAGCCCACAAGCCCCTCCAGCAAATCATTCCAGTAAAAAATGAGGCCAAAAAAAGGCATTTAGCACCTCTGTCTTTACCATGCCCCCTTGACACTAGGTTTCCTGTTCCACTGAGCCATGGGGTCCCTGTTTTCATTTATTGGATTTTTTTTTGCTGCCAATTTACATCTATCTGCCCTTCACATCCCCTGTTAGTTTCAGCTCCAGTTGAATTTTCTTAATTCCATCCCTGCAGGCTCAGGCAATGTCTCTCTCAATGTCTCATCTACCCCTAGGTAGATGCTCCTATTTCTTCCTTCCATGCACTTTTCTGTTGCACTTAATCAGGAGTTTCCTGCCCATTCATGCCTTATTTTCTTGACTTGCTGCTAGTCTAGAGACAAAATGTGAAAGAGGACTTGTGTTCAGAAGAAATCTTTCTCTTGGCTTCTAAATCTGATAAATTTGGGCATCAAGCAAGAAAAAATTTATTCTAAGAACTTTCTGTCATTAATTTATTTGATCAAAATAATATTAATAATCTTTACTAAAAGAAACTCTTTTTCTACAAAAAGATGCAGTATGGAACTAAAAATCAACCATGGAGCAAAAAGCGAGTCTCTTCATAGAAATGTTTTTGAGTTAAGACATCCAAAGTTGAAAAACACCTTCTATAAACCTTCAAAAAATGGATGTGGGAGAAAGAGCTATTCTAGGTCTCCTACTAAGGCAGGTTGGTTCTGAAAAGTCTTCTGAGACATTTTATTTGCCCTTGCATTTTTCTTTCCCTTATATTTAAACATAAGTTTTATGTTTTGAGTCTCAGCGGCTTTCGAAGATATTTAAAATATATTCTGGTTTCACACCTAAAATAATACTCATGACATTGTATGTAAGACTTGATTTTGCACAGTGAAGCTCCTAGAAATTAAATAATAAGAGTAAAAAAATTTTAAATACCTGAAAAATCAGCTAAGAACATGCTTGTATCCTCAGCTAAATACAAACAGAATAGAGTCAAGTCCCAGCTCTTCTGTGGTGCCATCTCATGCCCTTTGTTCAGGATCAGGTTGAAGAATGGTGCAAATAGTCCCTGAGGCAATTCACAGGTGTCTCATCACATGCACACGAAGAAGTGTGATTTGTATTATAGAAGTGAGAATGGTTCTCTGGTCTAAACCAAACTACTTCTTTTCACATTCTTTAGCAATTTGTAAACTTCTTGGGGGAGAGGGAGAAGGTGTGTTTGGTTTTTTTAAAGTTTATAGATCAACGTCTGTTCTGCTTTAAAGGAAACACTATAAGGGAATGTCAGCTCAGGCTAAAAAAAGCTAACAGCCAAAAAGAGAAACCTGTGACTTGGGTGAGGATCTTGTAGACCATGTTAGCAATCCAGCTATGCTTGCTCTCTTGCATAGCAAAAGACTGGATTTAATTTCACTCTGCACTATCAATGTTTCTACTTCTACTCTTTTCCATCCTTTTGCTTGGAAGGAAATTATGTACAAAATGAAACATACATGTGCAGAACAGGAAAAAAATAAAGGAAAAACCCAAAGATGTCCAGGACTGACTGAGGACAAGAAAACAATCTTCTAAGTTGTCATTAATTATTCAATTTCCATGTTTGTTACAGATGAGTAATATCCTTCTCTTTTTATAGGAGTATAATAGAAAGAGGTGTATAAGGTGATTTCTTGAGACAGCAACATGAAGAGTATTGAGACAGATGGAAAAGGAAAAAGTTTCACAGATTCCTTTGGATTTAATTTCAGTCTTCATTAACAATATTTCTACCTCCATTGCTTTTCTTGGTGATATCCTTTCCTTACTACTAACCTCCTCCACCAGTTTGAGGGCTGCATGCATCTTCCCAGTCCTGACACAAAAGTGCTGCAGGTACAAATAAATGTCCACTCACTTCATGTTACTCCACAAAGTTATTTTACCCCCATTACACCTACGCTGTTTGGGAACAGAGTAGAGAGTGTTTGAGTATTTCAAGGTTAAGCAAGCAGTGGTTTGCTGGCAAGAAACCTAAGTTCAGATTTCAATAACCATTTCATTTTTGAGTTGACTGCCAAAATTATAACAAAGCCAAAAACTTTCAAGAGAGCAGAACAGATGGCATATGGGTTTGCAGACCTCTGCTATGATGCTGGTCCTAGCTGGTGCCAAACTCTTTGCCTTAATTGTCTAATGCAGCTACCTTGCAGAGAGCATATATGCTGAGATACAGACCTTGATGGGAACCAAAAATGAAGGCAAAGTATCTTCTCAACCAGAAGTCATCTGGCTCCATTTTGCATTCTGCAAATTAGCACCTCAGTGTCTGTCATTACAAGTCTGGGGAATGACTTGGTCCCACTAAAGTGTTTTCAGGCAGTTAACTACAAAATGTAGCTGGCACCAGCTGAAAAGTCCCTGAAATCAGCTCATTGCTTGACTCTGGCAATGCCATATTCACTCCCTTGCTGTGAGCTCCATGGGTTGTTCTGCTTCTCATATCATTCATCTACTTTTGGTCTTGCAAGCCTCAGGCTGCTCACCTACACTGCTGCAGGGAGGTCAGAGTGGACACACAAAACCTCATCCAGCCCCAAGACCTCTCATTAAAGTCTGCATGATACTCTTACAGAGGAGCATGTTGCAGACCACTTACCAACAGGACAAAGGCAAGAAAGTCCTTGCTAGCAATGGGGTAAGTGTTTCTGGGATGGATATCAGACTCTTTGGCAGCCCAGATGGCTTGCAGCAGGAAGTAGAAAAAGCAGTGAGATTATTAGCAAATGAGGTGAATGAAACAACATGGGTCTCTCTTGCCAGGTATCAAGTGACAGAACAAAAGGATATGGCCTCAAGTAACACCAGAGAAGGTCTAGATTGGATATTTGGGAAAATTTCTTCACTGAAAGGGTTGTCAAGCATTGCAACAGGCTGTCTAGCAAAGCAATGGAATTCTCATCCCTGGAGGAATTTAGAAGATGTGAAGATGTGCTTAAAGGCATGGTTTAGTGCTGGACTTGGTAATGCTGGGTAACAGTTGGACTCAATGGCCTTAAGGGTCTTTTCCAATCAAAATGATTCCATAATTTTATGACTATACATGAAGGCCCTCGGAGGAACTTCAGGGCCTCAGGAAGAACATGGATGGTCATCTCTGCTGTGCTGTGTTGACCACCCACTGAAATCATACAAGTGCCTGCCTGAAAGCATCACCACATAACCAAGTGTGCTTAAATCTGCCAGTGCCTCCATTTTAAGTCAGAGTTACCTGAGAACCTAAGCAAAGGTTCTAAATGAAATAAAAATATCATGTGTCAAGAGAAATAAACCTCCACATCAGGTCCACGGCACTTGTGAAATAACCCAGCCTTACTCCTCAAGAAGGCCCCAGCAGATTAGCTGTGGTCTAAGCACTCCTGCTTCCCTTGACTATGAGAAGTTCAACTACACTTGCAGCTGTACCTTTGGCACAGCAGTTGGTGCAGAAGCCCAGCCTGTGCAGTGCTTCCCTGGAGGGGTGCTCTTCAGGAAATGTTAGGAGCCACCTCTGTTCCCATTCAGCCACAAAGCTCTCTCTGAGAGCTCTTCTGGAGCTGTACACTCAAAACTTGATCACTCCACTTGCTGCTGCTTCTCTCTCCTCAATCCTTCTCCAGCCATCCCTGCTTCTCTCCAATTCCTCTGCTTCTCATGAAGAGACCCTTGCAGCAGCAAATTCCTCTCCCCATACATACAAGGCACATGCTTTTATTTTGGCTGAGGCAGCAGAGATGACAGTAGGTTCAGGCCCTGGTCAAGACAGCTCAGCTACTCATTGCTGTCCTCAGCGGAGACTAATGTTTGCAGTCATGATAATGTTAAGAAACAACTGTTCTGCTTCTTCTCATTTCTGTTTAAATAAAAAAAAAAATAATAAGAACAAGTAGACGGAATGCAAAAAATGTCCCTGCATTACAAGAGAGAAACATTAAAGTTGGAAAATACCTCTAAGGGCATAGCACCCAGCAGCTAACCCCACACCACTGTGCTCATCACTAAACCATAGCCCCAAGTGCCACGTCTAGATACTTTTGAGTGATTCTACCACTTCCCTGTGGCATTAAAATTCTTCAAAAAGGACAGGATTTGACTTTCCAGATTGACTGAACCCTGCTACAGATCTTCTATTCCTGCTTGTTCTAGTACTCAATAAATATACTAAGACTGTAACAAGCACAATACTTCTCTATTAGAATGCTCATGCCTTTGTGCTTCACAATTCACCATGTCATTGCTTATCTACCAACAACTGCAGTACAGAACATAACAAAACTGTGCAGTAAATCAAAAATGGTAATAAATGACCAGTACCACTCTCACACTGACTACATGTCTGCTCCTCTTAAAAGTTTACCATATATTTGGCCCCTATGTAGGCAGCTGTACCTTTCTGGTTAAACTAAAAAAAAGATTGTTCATTTCCATGTCTAAAATAACACACAGGGCAAATTAGAAGGTAGGGTAATGCTCTCTGTTAAAGCATTTGTAGACACAAGAAGCAATAACACACTGCACAGCTTGGCTAAGATTCTGTATATTTACCTTCACAAAAGAAGCAAAAAATAATCTAAGTATCTCTCAATGAAAATAAATGTTGTTTTTAATAGTTGTACAATTACCAAATTTCTCTGCGTTGGACCGTTCTCTGCCTTTCAGTGTTTGGCATGACTGACACCTTGGATATTGATAAAACATCTCCTTTTAGAAAACTCTTTACAGATAATGTAAATGCATGCCAGATTTTGAGATCTTTTATTTGTCTTTCACTAATCTGGTTTCCTTTTAAATGGGATTTTTAAAACCCACATCAGAATATATTAATGAAGGAAATCCAAAACTGCTTTTCAAACTTGTATGTCATTCCAGGCAAGAGATAATTACTTTCTGCATGAATTTTAAAGACCACTGCTCAGTGACGGTGACTGGATGTTCACAAGAACTATCTTAAACATGCAGGCAAAGAAAAACCAACAACATGCCAGCAGTGCTCTTAGGGACTGAGAGGTGAAGTAGAATCCTCAAGGCCCAGCTCTGTCCAGTCTGTCAGAGGAGAATTCCAGGGGAAAACACTGAACTAAAAAAGTGATTTACAACCTCATTCTCATAAAATGAGTGTCATTGTTCTTACAGGCTAAAAAAGTGGTGCAAGTATAGTGGGCCACTGAGCTAAAAATGCAGTAAAAATGAATTTCCATAATCTCAGCCATGAAAATCCTGCAGCTGGGAATATCTTAGTCCTGCAAAGCATTAGACTACCTTTGATATACGTATCATGTATCTGTTGAATGAATTGCTACTTCAAAAATACCTTTTTAATGTAGAAAAATGACGGGCAGGACTTGGAGATAAGGGAAAACATAAGGATTAATTTTGTGTTATTTCACCTTCATTTAATTTGCCCTTTGTCTGTCATTCTTCTCCTTCTCAAGGATTTGGACACCAAAACTAGTACAGTGATTAAGACTATTTTTGTGTGGTTTGTATAATTTTTTTTCTCCCCTCTGTAATCTGCATGTCTCACAGACAGTGCTTGAATCTCAAGCAATTTCTTCAGTATTGCTTTATCATATGTGTCAATAGGGTTTAATCCACTGCCATTCATTGAACTGCTGAATCTGGGCTTGGGAAAAAAAAAAAAAAAAAAGTTATCTTTTGTAAAACATATGCACCAAACAGTAATGATAACCAAAACTCCCCTAATACAAATATTTCCCTATGGTCCTTTTGGAGCTTCTGTTCCTCAAGCTTCACAAGTCTTTTGTTTTGAGTCATTCCTGAAGCCCACCCAAGTTTACAGCTTCTGTATAACACAGCCATTTGTGCTGCTGCAGATCATGCTGATTTCTTATTAGTGCACCTGCAGATCTCTAAATCTGCTGTCACAAATGCCCAATGAGCAACTGATAGTTTTGCAGAGTTTAAGATGAATTTCTGTTCCAGGTGCCTAAAAACACAGATGGGTATCTAATGGGATTTTCAAATGCCCATCATCACCTATTTTGCATAGCTTTTATAATTCTATCTGCATTTTCAAAAGATAGTTTTAACTTTTTTTCAGGCTTTCAGGGTCAAGCTGGTACACAAAGTAAAAACAAAGCGAGAAATTAAAATCCATTTTCTACAAAGCTGATGACATTTGAAATTTGGAACTTTTGTTTAGGCACTGTTAAAAATGGAAAAGCCCTCCTTCTATTAAGCCATAGTTTACCTAATAAATAAACTGTGACTTCTGGTTTTAGAAGAAATTGCTATTTTCTCACAGTTTCTCATAATATGCAAGTTCCTGCAGAGCTGCTGCATCATTTATCCAAACTCACATAAAGCAACAAAAGAAAACACAAGTACATGAATAATCAGAACAGTGCTTATTAAATCACTAGACATTGTCCATTGGCTGATGACAAAGAGCTGATAAAACTTGGGGAGCTGTACTTGGCATATATCATGAGACATCTACATTCTGCAAATATGTATATGTATAACTGGAATTTCTTACAATAGAAACAAAGCTATGAATAATTTTTTGCAGATTAGGATCATAAAAAAGGCACAGTTTTTTGTAAAGTCTCACAAAGGTACATAACTAACTTGTACTGCCTTCTCTTGGCTACTGAAGCAGGCAGGAGGCTGAACATTCTTTGGAGCAGACATGCACAACAATAATTGCTCTTTTTGTAGCATGTCAGGATCGTACCTGCCAAACTCTGGTACTTCACTAATGAATAGCAACCACCTCATTTTATTTCGTACAGAAAATGGTTCTGGGCAGAGTTTCAGCTGACAGATCTCCCCTTTGACATTTCTTGGTGTCAGCTCCTTTTTCCTCTCCAGCCAGTGAGTGAGAAAATTGTGGATTTTGGTAGTAACCAAGCACCAAATGGAAGAGAATACAGTCAAGCATAAAATATCAAAGCAATTGAGCACAGTGGTTTAATGTCACTCCTGCCTTCAAACATATCAAATATATGTTATATTTAAGACTGAAATTCTTCTTTTTATCTTGGTTTCCTCAGGAAATGAGAAAATATATTTGCAAATACACTACATCTTCAGATACATTTCATTTTCCCTCTCTCCAAACAATTTTGAACCCTAAAGGTTAAATTTATGTAATAATAATCATATCTAATAGAAAGATGGCGGTCTGAAAACATTCAGCTTTGGTAAGAAGAAAGACTTCACTATTGACTTCACTCTATTGATTGCAGGGAACCTTCCTCTCCCTATGGACAGGGGCAACCTGATATCTAAGGCTACTTCCCAAGACCTCTATCAGCATGCCAAGAGACCAGAGCTTACCAGAAACCCCTTCTTTCCAAGGGATTTGGATCATTCATATAAGTGGAAAGATTTTACTCAGATCTACCATGGGAATTTTCTTTTCAACAGGCATTTTCTGGGAATTTCAAACAAATGGAAAGATTAGTGTGTATTTTCTTCCAAAAGAATGCAACACACATAACCAAAGCAATTAAGACAGGGTAGAAAACATTGCAACGTTAGGTACATTACTCCCAGGCCTCCAGGAGCATGATTTTACTTTAAACACAGTATTGCCAAATATGTATAGAGAAGCTACTCCCTAATATTTCTTTTACTTCTTGACTGGTCCTTGCATCATCCTTCAGTGATCCTTGCACCATCACAAGATGGAGTGCAGCAAATTACATCCATCAAGAGTCAACTCCAGATGCTAACAGCTACTAATTAGGGAGAGAGGGAGAACACTATTTTGCTACCTGTTGCCATAGCATTTAATGGATTCTGCTCCCTGAAACCCCAGTTTCCCATCCCTCCTGGCCCACAGGTGCCATTAGTAGAGAATAATGGTTCCCAAGCTGAGGTCTGGAGATCACAGATGAGCTGCAAAGCCTCACTTTGAAAGGTTTCCTAATTGGCAGCACACACATGTTTTCCCAGCTGCTACAGAGTATTAATGCTCCCGCCTTTGCTGGGTGAAATCAGGTATGTTCTCCAGCATGTGAAAGGCCCATGTTAGGTCCAGCTGCTACATATTTGTCTGGGGAACTTAGAACAGAGGAGTTCAATAGAGGAATTTCTTGTTGAGCAGCAGCAATATGTTGCTTCAATAACAAGCTGTGTCTAGAGGCAGTGCTTCAAAACTTTCCTGGTTCACGTTATGAGCTCTCAATACTATCAAACCAGGACAAAACCTGCATGTTGTCATATACTTTTAAAACACACCCATGGCATTTCTGAAATACAATTACACAAGACTTCTGTTTGTTCATGTGTTTGGGTTTTGACTTTTTGTCTGTGTTTTCTGAACATCCATTTGTACCTGGGGAAGGGATATCTCTTTGAAAGAAGCTTATTGCTGAAAGTCAGGATAGACCTGTGTTATGGTTTAAACCCAGTAAGCAACTAGCCCCCACACAGCCAGTCAGTCATTCTCTCAGAAGATGGGGGAGAGAATGGGAAGTGTAAAAGTGAGAAAATTCATGGGCTGAGATAAAGACAATTTAATGAGTAAGGCAAAAGTCATACAAGCAAAGAAAAGCAAGGGATTCATTCACCACATCCCATGGGTAGCAGGTGTTCAGCCATCTCCAGAGGTCCATCACATGTGGCTTGGGAAGACAAACATCATCACTGTGAACATCCCCCATCCTTTCATGTTTCTTCCTACTTTTATAAGCTGAGCACAATGCCACATGGTAGGGGGTATCTCTTTGGTCATCAAGGTCAGCTGTCCCTGATGTTTTCCCTCCCAGCTCCTTGTGCACTCCTAGACTCCTTGCTGATGGGGTTGGGGGGTGGGGGGGGGAAGGTGTGAGAACCAGAAAAGGCCTTGTCTCTGTGCAAGCTCTGCTCAGTTACAGGTGAATCATCCCTGTGTTATCAATACCATTCCCACCATAAATCCTAAACACAGCCCCATACCAGCTACCATAGAGATAAATAACTCAGTCCCAGCCAAAACCAGCACACCTGTCAGATGCTGAGTCTTACACAGAGATAGCATGAAATCTTTCTTCTACAGAATTTGTTTACATGGAAAAGATTTATCTAGTTACAAGTTAAGAAATCTGAGAATGGCCTGTTTTCTGTATTTGTTCACCAGTATTAGATCCTGCTACTGTTTGCTATACAGAAGATGGAACATACCTATTTCAAAATGCCTATATTAACTCCATTTGCACAGTAGCAAGAATTTCATGAGAAGTCACAGGGAAATACTAAAAAGACAGGAAATCCTTAAAAACTTTTATCACTAACAAAAAATGGACAGCATATAACTTGATCTAATAAACCTGTTCTATTATTCTGAAGACATATCCATTATAAACAGAACAGCTTTTAATGGGGTTCATCACAATCATCACTCTACACAGAACAATTTTCTACTCTAGTTTTTCAGCACATCAAATTCATAACTTTGTAGACTATAGTTTTGTATTCATGTGGTCAGCTAAAATTTACACCATTTCAACAGAACATCCTTTTTAAAAGTTGTTGAGCAAAACATTATCATTCTCTAAAATTCATCCTGGATGAATTTTCCATCTGTATTAAATGGATAATTATGGCAAGAAATGGTCTTCCTCCTCCAGCACCATTGAAGACAATCTTGGCAGTCACAGCAGAGGATGGAAGGATTGCCAAATTTCCCTGTCCATTCTCTCCTCTGGCTTTGTGTCCGGTTTCCACTTTCTTGCATGATCATTTCAGCCACTCCCCTTTGTGTTACTGTAACTACTTCTTCATCATCACTTTCTTTTCCCCTCCTCTTGTTCCTCTTCACCTGACAGCACTTTCATTCACCCACCTTCTCTCATGTTATAAAACCACGGGTCCTGATGTATTCCTTCTCCTCTCATGGCCTCTGTGGCTTCACTGTTTTCTCATTACATGTCCGTGCAACTCTGAGGGCACAAATAGTCACCCAGCACTGAAGGAAGCTGAAGCACTCTGAAGAATACAAGCACAGGAATTAACAACTTCAGTAAATTGATTTTAAGAACCAGTGGAGAAAAACCCCTGCTTTCCTTTCTCAAATCTCAGACCCAAGTGTCAGCTCCCATAATTCTGTTTTTTTAATCAGTTAACTTTGATGAAAAATTTAGCTGAGTCCAGCACACTTACTCAGGAGAAAAGGACACCAAAGTTAACTGCCTTCACATCCAAGTCGACAAGAAAACAATAGAGTTTCAGGAGATGCCTGGGTTATTACAAGTGAAAATAAGCCCCAGCAGTGAAATCCATTAAAGAAAATCTTATGCCATAGCTTTTCACTGTCCTGAAAAATCTCTTGTAAACGTTATGGGGTAGGCTGATGAGCTGTCAAGGAAGAAAGAAACATTGTCAAATTCACATCATCTCTCCAAATTCCTGTCTGCTGGGAAGCTTTTCCTGATGATGACAAATGGCCACTCTGGATGGAAAACTAGACTCAGCCACTATCCCACACTCAGGTTCAGGATGAAATAAGTGAAGACAGAAAAAGGATCACCTTTGTAAAGTTCAAAATCCCTATTTTACCCACTAAATCCCTGCATTTCTGCTGAAGTGTGTAGGTACAAAATGGTGCTGGCTGACTTTGGCATCAGCCTTGTGGGTTTGAAACTCTAGTGAGAAGTAATAAAATACAGCTAGACAAATCTACCAATTCAGAAGACAAGAGCTTTTTACCAAATCTCTTCATATAGGTACCAAGACATTAATCCCTTGGAATCTTTCCTCTCAGTAAAGTAATGCCTGTTCCTGCTTCCACCTGACAAGAAACTGCTGAAAGCAGTCATCAGTTATCCAGTCTCAAAGGGCTGTGTTTCAACCAATATAATTACCCTCCTCATGCCAGGAGCTCCCACTTCATCAAATAGTTTAAATTCAGAGCCCAGTCTTCTGTGTGGCAGGTGGTGTGCTACCATCCTATGCTCTCGGGTTTAAAAAGAATGTGAACATCCAAAGTCAAGGAAAAATAATTTCTGGAGCATTGTGAGGAGTCATAAAAAAATGGTACTGAGAAATGAAAACCACTGTTTCCTCACAGAAGAGAACTTCTCATCATCTGCTAATACAGAGGAAAGATTTTCTTCTCCATGTTTTGTTTTCTTTTCCTGGTGTTGAATAGTCTTCAATTAAAATGTTTCACTTCTTTCTGCTCACTGCTTAGAAATCAAAGCAATGCACTGTATTGACTTAAAGGGAAAAAAAACAATGCTTTACAAGCACAGGACTATCAAAATCAGTTAATTAGGCTCCATTCAAACTATGCTTCTTGCTATGCTAACTAAAGTTGTTTAAGGATATTGAAATGAAATTGTTAATTGTTTGCATTTTTTTTTTCCTCTTTCTGATACATTTCTGCTTTGATAGTTTGGGAATACCATGGTAATTGAAAACCTTTCAGAAGAACTCAGTCCTAGTCTATAGTCTGCAAAGCTGAGACAGACATTTAGACAAAGTGAAATGGAACACATCCAGTTGGGGAAAGGCTGTTACTCATTAGAGCAGGGATTTCACATGATCACCCATCACCAAAATACTCATTATCTGCCCAAAGTATCTGACAAACTATGTTTTCTCTATACAAGTTACTAGGAAAGGAAATCATAGAAATCAAATACTGTTGTTGAAAAATACTTGTTAGAAAAGATAGAAAGGAAAAATTATCCAATAATGGGGTAAAAAAAAATAAAAAATTAAAAAGAGAAAAGGAATAAGTAGCTGGAAAATATTGTTTAGGAGTTATAGAAAAAGTTAAAGCAGAATACCAAAGATGTAATGTACAACCAGGGTAGTGGTGATGGAAACAAAGCAATGCACACAAAAAGTTTAAAGTGCTCAATGTTTTTTGGAGGGAACAAAAGGGAGAGGTACTGCTTAGAAGAAGTGTTTCATAAAAGGCATCATGAGTTCTTAGATTTAAAGACTACTGACTCTTTCCAGAGCCTAAAAGTCTGAGTTGTTTACCAGCAGTGTAGGTCCCACAAGTAGGTTTTAGGATACATGAGATTTTCAAAGGTGAAAATTTGGATTAGGAATAATGAAAATATAAAAGCTCTTATTTTTTAAAAACTGTGTACACACATCATGGTGCTATGCATCTCAATTGTGTATAAATAACCCAACATGCAAGGGCAGAGAGTGTCTGTGCATAATGAGGGAGTGGATAAGGAGCAGAGAGAGAACATCTGTGATTCCTTCCCAGCTCTGGAAGCACAAGCATATTCACTCCATTGCACAGCACCAGAAGCACCAAACCTGAATATCCTTACTCTGAAAGCATCCTGGAATTCAAAAACTGAAGAAAGGGAAAAAGTAAACAGCCTATGGATGGAAATGTTTTTTAAATTATTGCAGTTTTAATTATTTCTGGTGGCTGCAACTAACCCTAGCAAATGCAATTTAGAAACATTTTCTCCTTTAACACATTGTTTAATGTTAATCTGCTATTCTCATCACTATATGGTGTTAGTGGATACACCATCCAGCATGTTTTATGGTACATTTAAACCAGACATCTGGAGAAATAGCCATCAGAGTACTTATCTCAAACACCTATTGTAAAAACAGACTTAATAAAATGAGAACAAATAACAGTGCTGGCAATTACCCTTATCGTGTGTATTCTGGCAAGAAAGGTCAGAAGGTTGTTGGTCTGTATATATATGAACTGATTTTCTCTAATACAGTTTCTCACCTGATTTCCCATAGGTTTTTAGAGGCTTTTTGTTTGAGGGAAAAGGGGGAGGAAAAGTTAGGTTAAGCTACAATATGCTAGACGATAATTGAGTAACTAATATGAGAAGCTGGTCCCCCCACCAGGTAGTCACTTATGTTAACAAAGAAAAAAATAACCTGTCAGAGTCTAGAAAGACAAAAGGTGCAGTAATTTCACAGATTTTACAGATATGTGCAGATGGCAATAGAGAAGTCACAGTCTCAGCTTTACTATCACACCAAACTTAAGTATGAATTTAATATTATTTTTTGTTATAGATCTATTCCAGGGAATATTATTTTGTTGTTTTATTTTTAGTTGTTGTTCAGATGGGTTCAGAGCAAAGCTAATATTTGTTGTATGCAGTTCCAAAGATCTCAATGCTCAATAACTCCAGAAGTATAACCAGATAGGAAGTAAAGTAGTAAATACATAGAAACAGTTTAAATCATTACACAGGTAATGGTCCTTTTCTCACAGTTAAGAGCCACCTTTAGGGAATTTCTATGAAGCTGGTGAGGGGAGGATAAAATAAAATTGTTGGGGGAGAGGAATCTCAATCTATCCTGCTCATATCAGTTTGATGCCAGGGTCAGCAGTCGATACCCTGAGCGTGGAGAGTGATAGCAGGTCAGCAGGAGAGCACCTGAAGAGCAGCACAGAGAAATTCCAGTCTTTCCAGCCAGTAGGTTACCTTATGGGGACCCCTCAAATGCCTCTATGCAAATGAATGTAGCATGAGAATCAAAGAGAATTTAAAGATGTGCACAGGCTTGCAGGGTTGTGATCCTACTGGCATCACAGATGTGGTGGGATGGATCTTTGACTGGCAAGTAGGGATGGGAGGACACAGGCTCTTTAGGAAGGACAGGCAAGGATGATGAAGAGCAGGCATCATTCTCTGTGTCAATGACTAGCTGACATGCATGGAGCTCTGCCCAGAGATGGATGAGGAGCCGATTGAGAGCTTATGGGTCAGGATTAAAGGAAGCTCCGTCACAGGTGACAGAATAGTGAGGGTCTGCTATGAGCCACCAGACCAGGAAGACCAAGCAGATAAGTCTTCTATAGACAGATAAGAGCAGCCTCACGTTCGCAAAACTTGACCCTCGTGGGGGATTTCAACCACTCTGACATCTGTTGAAAGGACAGTACAGTGAGGTGCAAGCAATCCAGGACGTTAGCAGATTGCCTTGATGGTAATTTCCTTCTCCAACTGATAGAGGGTCCAACGAGGAGAGGTGTTATGCTGGACCAACAAGGGATCTGGTGGGGAATGTGAGACTCAAGGGTAACCTTGCCTGAGGTGACCATGAAATAGTGGAGTTCAAGTTCTTTGAGGCAGCAAGGAGGGCACACAGAAGCTTACTACACTGGATTTCATGAGGGCAGACTTTGCCTCTTCAGGGAGCTTCACAACAGAGTATAGTCAAAGACAGCTGGTTAATAAGGACCACATTTCCTGACTCAGGAACAATATATGCCAACAACGAGGAAGTAATTCAAAAATTCCAGGAAGTCTGCTTAAATAAGCAAGGAGGTTTTGGGAAAACTCAAAAAAAAAAAAAAAAAAAATCCCACAGAAGGAAGAAACGAGGACAGCTAGCCTGGGAGGAGTACAGAGAGATCGTCTGGACAGGAATCTGGATGGGAAAGTCAACACCCTGATGGAATTAAATCTGTCCAGGGACATCAAGAGCAACAAGAAAAGCTTCTATAGGTGCATTGGTGATGAAAAGAAGGATAGGGAAAATGTGGTTCCTCTTCAGAAGGAGGCTGCTAAGCATACAGAGAAGGCTGAGGTACCCCATGACTTTTTTGCATTGTTCACAAGTGCTCCAGCCACAGTGAACAAGGAGCAGCAGGCAAAGGCAGGGATTGGGAGAATAGAGACCTGCTCACTGACCTTGTAAGGAATCTGAAAGCACACAAGAGTTAAAAGGCCCTGAAAGAGGGCTTTAAACTAAAGATATTAGGAAGAAATTATTTACTGAGAAGGGAAAAACACTGGCACAGGTTTCCCAGAGAAATTGTGGATGCCCCATCCCTGGAAGTGTTTAAGACCAGGCTGGATGGGGCTTTGAGAAACCTGCTCTACCGGGAGGTGTCCCTGCCCTTGGGAGGGGGTTGGAACAAGATGACCTTTAAGATCCCTTCTGGAATGACCCAAGCCATCCCAGAGTTCTACATCCTATTCCTAAAAGCTAAAAGAGTGTATTTTTTTCCAGGATGACTGTAAGGAAATTAATCTGGATTAATACAGCCATGAACAGAATTTTTGCAAGTTGCAAAACTATTTTTCCTTACATATGCACTTTAATTCTGAAATAAGAATGCCCTTCTTCTGTTTGACATTAATCCAGGATCTGTGTGGACAATTAATCCAGAATAGCTATCACAGTTAATTTCCCCTGGTAGATATGCCCCAAACAAAGGAAATTATCTTTTCTTATAAATTGTAGACAAAGAGAGAGATATTAGATACTTTCCCCGTATATTATATCTAAGAAAACTTAAGCTTTCCACCTAATTCAAGTTTATTTCTCTCTAGAATCCATCTAGACTACAAGTACTTGTCTGCATTCATGCTCATATTTCTTTTTTTTTTTTTAAACAATACTATGAACGCTGCAGTGCATCATCATATTGCATGGGCCAATAAATATCTTATGGTTCCAGGAAAATTAAAACTAATTCTTAAATATTACAGCAGCTTGTGACCTACAAGTACACAAGCTTTAATTGCAAGTTTGATGAATATATTAGTGAAATAAAAAAAAAACCCAAAGCATAAATCCCTTCTCAGATGAACTTAATTTAGCACCTACATTATTCTGAAATTACAACCTAAAATGGACTGGAATTTTACTAATGGTTTTTGGAAACTTATAATCTATTTTAATATCCTTTTACACAAACCAAGCAAAATCAGGCTTTAAAGAGCAGCCTTATTCAGATTATGTTCATGTTTCTTGACAACTTTTTTCCTGGATTTTACAGAGAAGAGGCAAAGGAATTAGATTAAATTTGGGGAGTATTCTCATTGTTGCGAGGAAATATCCTGGAGGACGAATGAGCTATTAACATTCTCTCCTCAAGCAAGAAGCTGTCCCAGGAGATACAAAGGAAACAAGAAATAACAAAGACTGAAAAACAAATTGATGAAACTAGAGAGATGGTTGCAGACCTGCAAACAGCTTTTCACACTTTCACAGTTACTGTTTGAATTGAACAGTTTAGATTTGCAAACAGATGGAGAAATCCACTCATTTCTTAAAAAATCCTTGTGAAAAACACATTTCACATTAAATCCTATTTTAAAATAAATACCAATGCTTATATTTAGTCTGAAAAATCATATCTTGTGTAATATTAAGAAGTGTTGAGGGGACAAACCACAACAGAATTTGATTTTAATTTACTTTTAATACTTGAGCTGGGATTCATTGTTTCAGTGCTCACAACTCAGGCTTCCAATGTTTTGTATAGGATTAGACTGCAAATCAGTCAAGTATGTTAATTAGCTTATCCTCTGACCTGGTTTACATCAATTCCATGTATCAATACTCTTCGGCCTGGTTTATTTATCTCACATCAGTCCTATCTACAACAGTGAAAAGTCTAATTCATTACACAGGGGATCAGCAACATTATAGATCATTACACATACAGATGTATTTAAATATACACACCATTATAGCAAATTTAGGAAATTAAAGAGCTTGGAACTATCAAAGCCTTTAGCAGACATAAAAATGCAAATATTTAATGAAAAATATTTAAAACCAAGCCATGATTAAACCATATTGGGATTTCTCCTTGGTGAAACCTGCTGCTGCAGACACCCTGCTATAATTCTTTTTTTACTTTGCTCACTACAGGCTGCTGTTGATGTGTAGGTTCAAGTCATAAGCTTCAGCATCATTATGAATATTTCCCTTCTCACAAAGGACACCCTCAAGCAAGAAATCTTCTCAACATCCCAAAATATTACAAAGAAACAATAATTATGGCTAATTACTCACTCCCAGTATACTTATTTGTGGTTTACAATTTCAAAAGAGTGAATTGAAGACAGGTGCATAAAATAGGCTTAATGAGAACATCAGAAAATAGTTGCTTTAGCTGTAAATTACTACTTTTACATGATGTATTTTATTTTTAGAAGAAAATGCGTCGTTCGTAAAAGATATAAAATTAGTAGGGCTAGAAACTGAGTTCTTTTATTTTACCCCAGAAAAGGCATAACATACTACCAGTGGTCCTGAAAGCTTGCCAATATTAATTAATTAATTAATTAATTGGCATAATATTAATATTCACTAATACCTGGTGGGGTACAGTAATATTGCTTGGCATTAGCTGTAACAAGCACCAAGTCCCACTGCCTCTTTCAAGGAGTTTCATTCACCTTCTGTATTTAGTACTTGCTTTTATGACACAAACTACACCATTTATATTACTACTACTATTATTATTATTATTATTTTATTTTTCCCTCCCTAAATGAGAAACTGTTCTTTGCCTTGTCTTTCCTTTTGGTCTTCTCTTCTGAGCAGGGATACCACCCTCTTTTGCTTTTTCCTTCTGAGAAAATACTTCATTCAGTATTAAGTTTCTGCTTTTCTCCTGGCTCAAACAGAGGTTCCCCTCTTTTATGGTATATCATTTTCCTCCCTGTTTCATGGCCTCTATAAATACCGGTGTTTTTTCTCAAGGTTCCCTCCCACAAGCTCTTCCTTTCTGACCTAGCAAGGGGCAAAGCCTTCGGACCGCATGCCCATACCTTCCTCTCCTCACTGACACCGAGCATAAACCATTGATGTAGAGTGAAGTGATTCCTCCCTCTCTCCTGCCTTTGTTATGCCTCATTTTGCAGGGAGTTTCTATCAGCTAGATGCTAGATCAGACAACATGAGACAAGAGACAGCAGCTGAAAGCAAAAAAGCTTTAACCTGTGGTGGGAGGCCTGCCTTTTTGCTGCAGATAATTCCTCCTTGCTTTTCTTGTTCTCCTGTTTCAGTGCATCTGCAGCCTCAGGTCAGATTCGCAGATGCAAAAGCCTAACCTTTGTCATTGAGCAAAGGCCCGAGACAAAAGCATTCTCTTTGCCTTCCAAGGATAAAAATGTATTTTGATCACAGTTAATCTGAGCCAGACTCAAAAACACTCCCCAAAAGATAAAAAAACACTTCCATTTTATCAGTTATACTGAATATCTCTTCACTTTATTTCTTTTTGCTTGTGTAGTTACTAATAACATAGATTAACTTTGCCTTTGGGGAAAGTATTAACACCTTCAGAAATTGTGAAATGATTGCGTAACTGGCTGCCTACTTAGTTTCCTGGAGGTCCCAAGGCTATCCTCTGCTCTAAGGCAAGGACAAAGTATCCTAAAACACAGGAAATACTGACTGAAATTCCCTGGCTTGTGTACTGGTTTTCACCTGGGAGACCAGAACAACACTACCTGGTCCTCAGGTTTATGAAGGTACAAAATGGCCCTTGATTAAAAAGAAGCAAGGAATTACCAGGAAATTTGGGATGAATTGCAAGCTGGTTTCATACCTCCAGCTGTGGCCCACACACTCCCAGTTACTTTATGTGGCTGGAGGGCTTCCCCATTAATGCTGATGATGGATTATCATTAAAGCTTCCTGTAAACACAGGATGTGTGTAGATATGTGTGAGGGCGTGCATGTGATATTTTTTCCCTCAGCTGGATTCTCAGAATATTATATTCAGAATATATTCAGAATAATAAGCACTTGAGGTTTGGTGTTATCACAGTGCACTTTTCTGCCTATCTATGATCATAATACCTCTGAACTTCGTTAGGTAACCAGTTAGATTTAGGATGAACTTTTCCCAATTTGGCATACCGAGCTGATATCACTTCTTCAACATTTTCATCCCTCGGCCTAAGTAGTAATGAATAATGTCCTCAAAACAATAGGTAGTATTTATTAAATCTTTCTACATAACTGAAATGTCTAGTATCTTTTAAATTGTATTTTCTCTGGATGAAAAATTGGTCTTGGATTTTAAAGAGTCTATCTTCAACATTCAGTATTTGACTGGATCCTCATTGTTGGCAGCAAGAACTATCTCTTTGGCTTGTATATACTAAGATTAAGTAATATCTTTCTAATTGGTTTTTCCCTTTAATTTAATTGTAAATGAGGAAAAAAATGTGGCATAATTTGGAAAATAATTTCCTGTCCTTATTTTTTATGGCCAGTGTCTTGTGGCTTACAGATTTCTGACTGACCAATAGCTTGAATGTATTAAAAATTCTCAGTGCAAAAACTAAGGAAGACAGAAATGAATACTGTGTTCCCAGCAGTTCCTTAGACTAATCTGGGAGGAAAAGAGTGTAATCTCATTATGTTTTACAGTGGTTGTATGAGTCTATCTGTAATAGATCCTAAAGGATGTACAGCACTATTTTGGTGCAAGTACTGATAAAATTTCAGCAATATTCTCTTACCTCATGTACTACACAGCTGTGCTAGAGCTCTAATACATTTCTTGGCAAAGTATCTTCTTACTAAACATATATTCTTTCTCTAGTTCCCTAGCAAAAGCAAGCCAAATCCAAACATTTTGTAACAACTCCTCAGAATGCATTTTCCAAATGTCACTGTCACTTGCTCCTGGTTTCTTCCATCAGCTGTCACACTGGAAATGTGTCTTGTCCTGAAGGTTTATGCATACCTGGAAGAGGATATCAAAGTCTGAAGCATAGAGATTGTCCCAGCATGCTCCAGAGAACCCCTTAATGCAGTTGTTAATATTCAGGAGTGTGTTGTGGGATCTCAGCCCAAGTGACATCAGATTTGAGCAGTGTGTCCTTTGTTGCCTTGCAAAAGGGTGAGCCAGCTCTTGGCTTCTCTGCCCGCTGCTGAGGTGCAGAAAGGCAGAGCCTGATTGTTTGAACATCTTCTTTCATGGCATCATGTTTTACTGTGCTTTACTTTACTGTGCTAAGGATATTTTTGGTTTTTTAATTTTTAGTACCGATGGAACCATCAGGAGAGAGTTTCCCATCAGGAAGGATAAAGATTACCAGCACAATAAAAATTAACACTAAATTCTGTACAATGGTCTCTAATCTATCCTTCTGTATCTTGTGGCCTATTAAATGTCCCTCCAGTAGTGAGTAAAAAGCTCATAGACTGTAGTTTCCCACAGAAAACCACATTGTGGGTCACTGAGAGAAGCGGCTGAGGTCTCACAGCTACCCAGGACAGACAAGGACAGAGATGCTTTCAGAGAAATACTCCTATAGCCATGTCTGAGCCAAGAAAGGAGATGGAAAAGAGGGTTCTCCTGCTCCTCCAGGCTCCCAAAATGCTCCTTCCCAGGCTTGCCCTGGCCATCACACCTACCCAGATGCTGGGCAGATGTGACCCCTGCAAGGCAGCAGCCCTTCCATTCAGGTCCTGCTTCTGTCCTAGTAGGTTGAGTAAAGAGCCATGCTTAACTGCAAAGAGCCCAAAGAACAAAAATATGTAAAGAAATCAAATGTAGCCCAAGAGAAAATTTTCCTTATTCACCTTTCAGGTGAGCATCTGAACCCAATTTTTTCAAAATTATTCCTGCCTGCATGTGAAGCTGTAAGCACTGGTGCCCTAAAGGAAGGGGGGAAACAGAGGGTCATGCATCTACATTTCCCAAGGCCAGGAATAAACACTGCAGCCCACCTCTGTTCCTTCATAAAAAAAGTCAGAGCCAGGCATTTTAAAATTTGGTATTTTATCAGATGATCAAATTTAAATAGCAGCTTGAGCTTGAAGTAGTCATGTACAGGAAAAAATGGATTTAATTTATTTCTTTCCTTCTCTTCCCTGTGCCACTCAAGTGTTGTTTCAAATAGGATTATTTTGTCATTCAAGTTTCAAGGTTAAGATTTGCTGCTATTTATGACTCTAAAATCCTTCAAACCAGTAAACTATCACAGTAATTCCAGAAATATATTGAAAAAACTGAACTGAGAGCTGAGAATCCTGTGGGCCATGAGAAATGGAATATATTAACATTCACCTTTGAATGCTTTTCTCAGTTGTTTATATATTAAAATATAATAATAAGAAGAAAACTCCTTGAAGCATCTATGCGATTGCACGTTGGTCTTCTTTTGAGAAACACAAATTATATTTCTTCTCTGTTAGGGTTTGCAGCACAACAAAAGCCCAGTAAACAGTGATGAATGGCTCTTCCTTCTCACTGGGGGAGCAGCTTTGGAGTGCCCATATGCTAATCCTGCCCTTACCTGGCTGAAAGATAAATCAGGGGGTAAAATTTTCTGACTTTCAACCCCTCCTCTGGCTAAATGAGTAAATTGTGTTCACATGTGAGTTAAAGTATTTTGTTTTCCTCTTTCATTTTTTGCCTTTGAAGAGAGAGTAAATTGTAACAACCCATGCCTATTATTAAGACCTGAAGAGAAAATGTTTAAATTAAAGACTGTACAAACATCCAAGCAGCAGTGTAATAAGCTCTATTTGGGAGGCAATGTAGCAACATTTCGTATTCTTTATGTGGTTCATTACTTAAAACTAAATAACAATTGCTAGTTTTATTGCTGCTGTTTCACAAATGCTGGGATTTTCTCTGTTGGTGTTGAAATCTAGTATGATTTCAATTTTTTTCTTCCTGACATTTTACTCTACTATTTTAATATTGATCAGCAGATACATACTGTAATCTCTGCTTTCTGCAAGTTGTAACAGAGCAAGAAAACACAAAAAAATCCTCTGAAAAAGCCTAACCACACTGGTTTTTATTGTAACATAAGGCTTGCATCTGAGACTACCATATCATCCCTCTGGTTTTATTTCACTTTTTACCTTGAATGAATTACTTAATGATGGGAGGCAAACCTTTGCTAAAAGGCAATGTGGTGTTTAAATAGTTAGACCAAAATTCCAGCAAACTGCATCTATTATTTCTGAAAAGGGCTGTAAAAGGAAGTGCCATCTTCCAAAGCTGCTATTTTGAAATATGTTAGAAACAGAGTGCAGGACCAATTTTATCACCCTCCCATTTGTCTGTCTATACATTTCTGTCTGTCTATTTACTTCTCAGAAGCTCATTTCATTCCAGTCCTCAGAGATAATTTTTTTTTTCCCCTAAAAGTGTTTTTTGCACCAAGTACTTGTCATGGCCTTAAACACTTAAACAGAACCTCTGACAGAGATGCAATATTACTTTGGCTTGGGTTATTAAATGGAATGCCATGAATGGCTGCCTGGCATAGCCTCTCTTTCATGCAAGATGCTGCAGGTGACCCAAGGACAGTTTGTGCCTTTCATGAATGTCATGTAGGTGGAAAAGTAAAACTTCAGCACAAGCCAGACTAGACAGGGGACTGAGACAGAGGAAAATATTTCAGGATCTCTGTTGCCCTCTTGTTGGCTGGGGCTGTAGATAAGACATGAGGTATGCCCAGGGAAGTTGGGGTATGTTTGGGTGCAGAACCTGGCAGGAGAATGAGGGGATAGATGGTGCCAGGAGGTGCCCAGAAGTACCACCCATTTAATGTCAATTACTCAGCAAGAAGGAAATGGCTTTTTTTGTGGTGGTTTATTCAGAAGTGAGAATTCTTGGAATCACACAACTTTGAGTAAATATTCTAGAAGGCTTGTGGAGTCCCTCCTACCATTTTTATCTTCTTGTTGAAATCTCACAGCTGGTAATCCCACAAATCTTCTGAAAAATAAAGGTCTCTGTTTTTCCAAAACCTTTTTTTCAAATATTGCACTAGCAAAATTTCTTAGAAGATGTTCCTTTCCTGAAGCCTGCAGTGGAAAGCACCCTAAGAAAGCATTGTGTGATATGGCACATGAGATCATGGTTTGGAAACTACTAGAATAAGTGATTTTAGGCAAACAGAGAATGAATGAACAAAGACCATAACTAAGAATTTTTTCTAGCTAAAAGGCAGACAGGCCAAGAGAGAGACCCAGTGCTTCTCTTCCCTAGGAACAGCAAAGTCATTACTCACAGGACTTCTATAGGCTGGAAATCACTTTAAAAATGCAAACTGCCTCGGCACAGTCCCAGAACAGAACAATTCTTGCTGTGAGGAGCTGTCAACTTGTTTTGTGAAAAAGAACTTGACATTTGGGATAGTCTATAAACACCAAGAAGAATAAGCTGGGAGTGCAACCAAAAGCACAAACCTATTCTTGCAAAGTACAGATGGGGCCTACAGAAATACCAAACCAGAAGGATTGAATAAGTAAGTTACTCCTCGCTCTCACCCTCTCCCCCTCTATCTGTCTCTGTTTTTAACCATCCTGAGCTTTAGAAATGCCAGCTTTTTTAATCTCTAAAACCATCTGTGTAGCTTTTCTCAGTGGTATCCTTTCACTTACATCCTGTATCATTGGTTTGTCTGTCTCTCCTGATGTTGATAATGTTGTTAGCAGCTTCTCTTGAACTTTCCTATGAGCATACTTTGAATGACAAAGGGGAAGGAGAGGAAAGGCAATGCAAGTACAGAGCTGATTTATATAGCCTTCTGCATATTGAATCAGTTTAGTTCTGTCTTGGTCCATTTTTCTTTAGCAGCAAAAATTTTAATCACAGAGAATTTTGCAATTCTTTTGCAAGAATGGGTGACATCTCCCCAGCCACTGCCCCTCTGTCCTGTAGCAGGCTCCTTGGGGAGGACCTCAAGGCACTGCAGAAGTCTGGCTATTGTGATACCATTGTTGTTCATGCAATTATTTGATAAAACTCTCCATGATGCTTTCTCAAGCTGCATAAGGAAAGGAACCTTTGGCTAACCACCTGAAACAGGGGATGCCCCTAAAACCAGGGTGGTTGTAATTTTTTTCTTTTTTCTGAACAACAAATTAGCGGTTTAGTTGTCATGTAATTCTGATATTTAAATAATACTTCCTGATTAATAATAATTCCTTCTGTCCACACTTCTCTCTGTGTCAAATCTTCCTTTTTGCAAAGACTAAGTGCCCCAAAGGCACTCAACTGTAGCCCACAGTCTAAGCGCACTAAAATCCCTTTATTTCCCCCACTCCTCCAGGACTCCACACTAGCACTTTTCCTTGAAAATAGCACATTTTGCTGTTTATGTCTCTCTGGTGCAGAAACTGTGTTGGTTGTATGAGGAGTGGTTAATTCCACAGTTAACCTCTCTCGATCTTTCTGCCACGGCAGATGAGTAGGCCTCAAGATCAGGAGGCCAGGGAATAGGGTGGTGAAGCAGCTATCAGCTCTGAAAATATATTCTGTTTTGTTTTGTTCTGTTCACACCATGTCATTTCCATTCCATCCAGTCTGTATCATCAGCCCAATGACTTAACTCTTCCCAATCGATCTCCCTTCAGCCCTTGGCAAAATGAGCAAGTCAGAAAACTGCAGTCGGCCCAGCAACTGTGTCAGGGGCGCGCAGCCTCCTCCAGAGAGGCAGTAAAATGGAATGGCAAAGCTTTCCAGAAGAATTGCTATGCATCTTTGACACTGATAATCCGTGTTTCAAAGGATTACAGAGGACAAGACCCCTTTGCAGTCTCTCATCCCGGCACTGGGAGGTCTGTGCACACCTGGAGCAGGACTGTGCTGCCTGGGGTGGCGGCTGGGGACAGGCAGCAGGCAGCAGGAGTCCTGCCCAGTGCCAAACTTACAGGCAGCCCCTTGAGTTATCCTCCCATCCCTGTAGCACCAACAGCTAGGACAGATGTTAACTGCTGGATGTGGATGTTGCTCCAAGCACATCTCCTTGCTGCTCCTGGCAGATGTGGAGTGTCACACTGTGTCTCAGCCTGTATTTTCTCTGCCAAGAAATAGATATTTCTTGGAACTAATAGAAGGAACTAATAAACTAGCTGCTTTCTGTGTGTTCAGTTGGCTACATGCTGATGAATACATAGACAGATGAGGAGAGATTTGACCGGTGTTTTTTCCATCTTGGGTATTTCCAAGTGTCCTCTGATGTTCATGCTGACTGCTAGGAATCATGGCCTGGTTGGATAGGCCAAGGACTCCTCGCTCTCCCTCCTCTACATATATCTTTCCATTTTTTCCCCAAGATTTCTAGTAAACTTTGGAAACTCTTTCTATTTCATTGGCTAGGAGATGTGATGTCACACACACTTATGTGAGTGACTTACCACAAGGTCTTCAAAGTCTGCTACCCAGGGAAGTCAAGGTAGGCTTTCAACATCAGGGACTCACAAAGGGTTTTCTGAATCCCCTTTCACAGCAGCAGCAACTTCGGAAATGACTCAGGAACTGACACCTCCTAAAATACAATGGTCTTCTCCATCCTCAGCAATCCATACACTTTAACAACTTACTTCCTAAGAAGTCTTACCCAAACAGGATAGCTCAAAGTTGCATTAAAAAATTAAATTTTAATTATTCAATTAAAAATTATTTTACAAAGGGTTGATGCTCAGGCTTCACAGTACTCAATAACTGGAACAAGCTCTTTTTGTAGACCAAGGAACAAAATTGAAGCCCTGAGACCTTGCTGTTTTGGCATACTTAGAGTCCTTACAATCCTCCACTGTCAGAATTCCATGAGCTTTTTCCTTCCTTCCCATTCATCCCCACAGTCTAAGTTTTTGCAGTGAAAAGATCCAGCTCATTTCACAGACATCAGAGAGTGCAGAATTTCAACCTTCAAAGTTGCCTCCACACTGTGCCTTCAAACATCTGTCTGATCTTTCCTGACAATACCATTGTTACAAGCCTCCAATTGTGTAGTTATCAGCCATGTACTTGAATGTGCTGGTTTAAATACAGCTTCTGTTTGCATGCCTGTCATTGTACTTCCACAACTAACCATGAACAAAAGTACTGTTGCTCAGCAGCTAGCAAAACTGCACAAATTCTTTTTAAAATTCATTTGAAATCAGGATCATTCGGAAACCTTCTGCAATCACAATGTTGTGCTGGGCAATACAAAACCCCTGCAACAGTTTCTGCAACTTTGTTGGCTGGTCCTTCCCTCCTCCTGCAAAACTATGCTCCTAGCTCAGATGTGATGTCTCCAAACAAGTAGAGCAGGTAGAGTAGAAGTAGAATTTATGGATGTAGACGGGAAGGAGATATAGCAAATATCTACATGTTTTTCTTGAGAATTATTTCAGAAATAATTCATCTGGTCAAAAAAAAGCTGAAAAATACAAGTTCAGAAAAAGACAACTTTCTGTACTACCCATCTGTAGATAAGCAGAAAAACTTGTCCTGATTTCAGCAGTGCAAACTCACTTAATTACTCACTGACAAAGTCCAAACTCAGAGCATTTGCTTCCCCAAAATGATATTTTACTTTCTAAATTGAAAATTTTCACATTTGAAAGAATTTCTCCAGCTTAATATGACAGACATCACATTGCTCCCACAATATTAATTAATACCTTCTTCTGTAGAGCAGGATGGAGACAGTGAGATCCAAGGAAGTGAGGTAGGGCTGTGGTCTCCCAGCCATAACAGGACAAATAAGTTGTTCTTCATGCAAGTTACCAGAAATCAAATAAAGGGAATGGAGAGATTCTCCTTGAGCACAGTGACTGTACAGGGATGGCCTGAGAAGCACGGGACAATTAAGCACAGGCTAGAGACCACAGTTTAAAATAGCTTTAACTTATGTTCTCATCATCTTAATTTTGAACTCTGCAGAAGCCAGAGTGGCTTACCAGGGATGCCCCAATGATAGCCCAGCATGATCCCCAGTGCACCAGGACCTTCCACATGCTGCAGCCCCATGCCACCATGTTCAGTCTGAGCAACTAAAATCCACCACACTTGGTCATCTCGGGAGCAACACCAGCCACATCACTGAAAAAAACTTGGCTCCTCAAGCCAGGCTGGGTTCAGAGAGAGGAGGCAGTGGCATACACCACACAAACACACAGGTGGCCAAAAGGAGCTTAAGTCCAAAGAGGATTTGAGGCCAGTGCCTGCAACTGGAGCACTGCTGACAGTCTTCTTAGTCAATAAACTCTGTAAGGAGCAAAAACTCTTACCATTCTTCAAAAATATGAGACTTAAAAAGCAATGGCCATGCTAGGAAGATAAGGCAAGGAATGTATCTGATCTTTCTACCTTGTGCTTGAAGCCTGCATTGCTCACTCTCTTCAGACCCAAGGGTCTAGTTTGGCTTTTCAATTTGTAATTCCCTAATACAGATAAAGCTCATAGAATATTTCAGATCCCTTATCAGAATTTAGTGATGTTATCTCACTGATGTCCAACATTTGTAACAACTTGTCACATTCATGTTCATCTGTAGGAGATAAAAGCATACAGGCACCTAGCAGTGAGAGACTCTTGGACTTGAGAGTATCTCAACAGTCCTCAGTACTGAAACCTCAGAGCTGGAATTCAAACTAAGGTTTTAAAACACTGAACAACTTTATTATTTTTCTGTTTGTTTCATTAGCAGGAAAATGCAAGTTCTTTCATGTAGAGTTACTGATAACAGAAGCTGGCTAGTGCCGAATGCCCCGCTGAATTCACAGTGGGACTTGTGGAACTGGATTGTATAGCAACAAATGCCAACTGCTTAATGTCTCACTGAATTATAGATTTTTGGAAGACTGTTTAATAAGAAGGAAAACAGTTAAGGTGGTTTCTACCTAATTTTGCACATGTATAAAACGCATGGGACCAACACTGACAACATTATTCAGGAGGATTACATTACTGTTTCACACTCCTTGTAAACCTGAGCCCTTAATAATTAATATATTACCCCCATTTATATTATGCATTAAGATATAATTAAAATTTTAAAAAAAGGCTGGTCACTTTTAAAAAGACCTAACACCTTTTTTTTTTTCATAAGCAAATGATTCTGTTTTTCCTCCATGTCTCAAGATATTTCCTCCAAAGGTGTTAATGCACTTCAAAAGAGAAATGACAGCGGTAGGTTCCTTTGCTTTGTACTTGTTTTGTATGATTCTGTGTTTACCATTTAAATTCAAGTAATTTGAATTAGGCTACAGCATGCAGCTTTAAGCAATTGTACATTGGTGAAACATGAGGAGGCTGTAGTTTGTTCAGGATTCCATCCATCACTGGGGTGGGAGTCACCTTCTGCCACAGTAGGTATGCTCAGCACGGTGCACAATTAATGCCACGGTGTTCTTCTGGATTTATTCAGCATTGCCTTCTGATGGGTTCTGCTCTCAGCAGCTGAAAAGTAACACCAATTTTATACAAACTCCTGCCGTTTCCACCAGCTCACGATTAAAGCAAACTGTCTGCAAGATTAAGCTCTACAGAAAAGAACAAGCAAAATAAATGAGGGGGCATCCAGCATCCTGCTAATTATTGTGCTTGTGCATGCACACACAGTCTGTGTGTGGGTGCATATGTGCGTGTATCTGCCTTCTTATTAACAGCAAGGCCACTACAGGAACTACTTAACAGCAAAGTCATCCAGGATTTCCCTGCTTCATCTGCTAACATTTTTGCTAGACTTTAACCTGTTGGACAGAATTATTCTAGGCAGACTTTCTTGCAGGCTGTATAATTAGGGAAATATCCAATTTCAGACTTTTGGTTTTTTTCTTATTCTAAGAAAAAGTTTAAGGAAAAAATATATATCCTAGCCTCATCTTGAAAGGTTAACAGCACATTTGCTACTCCTGTGCAAATCAACCCAAATCTGACCATTCTTATGTGCCTTCCTGAGATCACAGTCCAAGCACAGGAAAGCAGTTAAATTCCTGACAGAGTCTGTGCTTTCAGGGCGTGGGCCCCACTGGGGTGCCTGGGCATTGCCCAGCAGCTGCTGTCCGAGGCTGCTGCTGCTGCTCACCTGGCCACAGTGACCAGGACTGGCAGCAGAGGCCCCACTTGGCTCGCTCTGTGAAACTGCCCTCTTCAGCTAGAGCCAAGGTGGGCTGCCCATGAATCATTGCCTGTGGAGGGGTGACAGATGAGCCTGTGTCTGTCTATGGTTCATTTGTCTCAAAAAGTTTGGGAGGCACTTGGGGCTCATGCACTTTGGGGCTCATGCATTTTCCCAGTCACCAAGTGGCTGTGATTACTGCTGCCAAGGCTTTGCTGACACTGAACCACATAAAGGTTGGGGCCAGCTCTATCAGCTTTCTGCAAGGGTAATCAGCAGAGATCTTTGGTGGCTGAAATTAGTGGCACCTCCGGACCACAGTTTTCCTTCTTTTTTTTCCACCTGAAAAATTAAGATAACAATGTCCTTTGATCTTATAGAGGGAAAACATAATTCAATGCTATTTGTGAGTCACCTGAAAACAATAGCAGTGCCTGCCACCAAAAAGCTGCTGATGGAATTAATAATTATGTATCCAGATCACAGCTTGAATAGAGTGCAATACCCAAGACATGGGGCCATGTACTGAACTATGAAGATAAAACAGAATATTGAAAAGCTGCCCAGCAAGTGATCCTAATCCATCCCAACCACCTGTGGGTAAAAAACGTGTAGCTGTGTGATGGAGCACTCATCATTATGCAAACAGAACTCAATTAAACATGCACAGGCAAACTTGAGTCTGGTATTTTCTAAATTCTAAGAGCTTGCTTTTATAAACAATCATATCCTTTCAGTGTGTATTTTTGGACATGATATATGTGAATGTCTTGTGTAAAAATACAATTATGAACGCACACTTCGTTCCCTCATTTGGCTTTCACCTCACTCTGGAAAAAACATATTGCCTACACAGGGAGGGAGGAAGCCCTACTCAACCTATTAAAGTGAACAGTACAGCTAGTGATCTCCAGTGCTTTAAAGTACTGGAAGTAAAGTAAGGGATTTAAAAGAGTGCTTATTTGCATGCTCAGCCTACTTCCAAAGCCAGACATATTACGTGTCGGGACATATGCTTACCAACCTGATTATCATAGCAGTCTCAAAATCTTGATCACACACTAAATTGGTGCAACTGTCATGAATATCCTTAGGTGCACAGTTGCTGATGCCAGTAATATCAAAGTTCAGCACATCTTTAATTTCCATATGCTGAAGACACCAGGGCAATCACTTTCAGCTGTAGAGATAGTTCATCTTGTGCAATTTGAAACCATCTCAAAAGATCAGTGTTTGCAGCACTCCTAAAATATCTCCAGATTGGGGTGCTTGGTCTAGCTACTTGGAAATTCAGTCTTGAGAGACATTCAACTCTTGGTTTTGCTGCAGAGCATCAGTGGTATATTAGCCATCTGCATCAGAAATGGCCAGCTCTTGCAGCTAAGACAGCAGCAACACAAGAGGGAACAGTTTGAAAGAAGAGTCCAAATGCAGGGCTCCCCAAATATGTAGCTCCACTGACTAAAAATCAGCAAGACATTCACTATTCACAGTCACTGCCACAGTGGCCTTGCTGGGTTTCACAAGTTGAAAAGGAGAGATTAATTCTTGACTTGACCCCACTTTTGACAGCTCTGCAGAATCCCAGTCAACATGTTGCAAAGTATCTTATTGGTGATGTCCATGGACATCCTGGGGCAGCTGCTCACAGGGTGTTTGTGGAAGAGGACACCTACAGACATGCACCAACTTAAAGTACCACACTTATGGCAACTGAAGAAAATATCATCTTAGCATAATTCTTTTCTTGCAAGAATTCTCTAACCAGTAATGAAATGGCATTAATGAAAATGTTCCATAATAAAAATTCAAAGTCATTACTCTAAACACTGTAATGATTTAGGATTACTAAGCAATTTGCACAAATTAATTGGAGGCAATAAGTTAAATGCAGTTTTCTGCTATTGAATCAAGCCAAGCCTTTAGGTCAGGAAGAATTCACAAATACCTGTAGCAAATACATCCCTGCCTTGCACTCCTGATGTTCCCTCCAGCACTGAAACATCCAGCATTTGAAGTTAAAACGACACATCTGTGCTGGACTTGTGTGCTTGTTTGTCCAAAGTTTTCCAGTGAAACCTATAATCCAGTCTGTTTGTGTAAAATCCAAAAGCCACCTTCATTATTGGGAAGAAAAGAAAGAAAAAAGTAAGTAGTTTTTCTTTTGGACAGGAAGTAAACCCAACCTAGCAAACACCAGTGAGGATTTATTATCTAAATGAGTTCCTCCTGTGGTGAACTTGTCAATGACTTGCCTGCCAATACTAATGAAATCAACCCACCTTTCTTGTTTTGAGCAGTGCCTTTAAATTCCTAATTGGGTCCTTACAGCCATGTACTATGCCTGACCAGTCAAAGCTCACATCTCTAACGAGTTTAGGCTTTCTTAAACTTTGAAAAAGAGTTCAGTAGCTACCTCTAAAATTGGTGAGGGCAATAAAGTTGAAAAAAATCTGCCTGAAAAAAAATCTTGGTATACCTGACATAAATGTCATAGATATTTCAAAGGTGAAATAAAGACAATTCATTGCAAGATTTCTTACCAGAAATCTCATATCCCATACTAAAATAACGAAAACATTTTTACACCTGAGTAATGAAAGTGGGCAGTGACAACACCTACAAATCAAGAATATTTTCTCAAGCAGACAACTTCTGATTAAGGTAGAGATTACACTAGTTTCTGGCTTCACTTATTATACCTATGTATAAATGTAATACAAGGGTATGTTTTTACAGTTATTTGGGTCTTTAATTGACACTCCCTTCAGCAAAGGATTAACACATCAGAAGAAAATGAAAATACTCTAATGGTGATATATGTTGTTTGAAATATAATGATTTTTCTGAGTTGCCAAACTCCTTATTCCCTATGTTGCTGTTACAAAAGCATGTATAATGTGAATTAGAGAAAGAAAAGGAGGCTTGTATTTACATCTGGACTTCTAACTGTTACCATTTAAAAGGGCTGTGAGGTACCTGTAGGTACAACTCACTCTTTTGTGACCAGTGTATTTAGCAGTTTATTCATGTTAGGCAGAGTTTATTTGTTATTTTGCAGGCTGGGCTGCACCGGAACTTTGTGGATTGCTGTTCTCAATGGAGCTTGATTTCCTGCTGTCTCTCTTCATCACCTTTCTCCTTTTGTGGATTCCCCTGCCATTCTCCTGCTTGTATCTCTGAATAGTGGGCATGCTTTTCATTTTAAAAATTACTCCTACTGTGAGCTCACTTAACGGGGTTGGACATCTGTGATTTTTCTCTTCAGTGGGTCTTTCTGCTTTGATGAAAGTGTTCAGGTGTGTCCTGGTCATTGCTGCTTCCCTCCAAAATGAACTGCATTTACCCTTCTTTTCCCTGCCTCCTTGTCTCATCGGTTTCGAAAAAGCCAATGTTTCAAATTATACAGCCAGTGGTAGGCTGTACATGCAGATACATTTTAATTCTCACTCTCCACTCAAGAGACCACACATACACACCATTCATGGCAAATGCCTGCTGGGCCTGTTAGCCAACAGCACTGAGACATCAAATTGGAGGTCCTGTGCAGAGAAGCATTTCCAGGCTTAGGACTCTGATGGAGACACTGATGTCACTAGTTTTTGGGCTCCTCACCACGGCACCTGGGTGCTCCCTCTGCAAGGGAGCTTGCATCTGGCAGCCCTACGGTGGCACTTCTGGCCATGTGTTGCCCTGTAGCCCCTCTGCACACATTTACTTTGATGCCCTAAACAAATACCACTGCTGGTCTTAAGAAGCAGTAACACAACTCAAATGACAGCTTGTGGCCACTCTTCATTGTGCTCTATCAGGAAGTTAAAACTGGCAAAATTGTTACTGTTTTTCTCCCCATTGGACCTACCACTCAATGCCTGTCTGGTGGTAACTACAGCCTGGTAAAGCACCTTAGTTATCTGTGACTAATTTTTATTCTGCTCATTTGGTCCTTCCTTCATTCACTATCCAGTGTCACTAAAGTCCAGCATGTTCCTTAGTCAATACTCAGTTGTTCTTCCTCAGCCTAACATGCTTGCACAGGACAAAATGCTTGATGCACTGCATCTCTCAAAAGAAATACTGGCGCCTGGGAGCAGAGATATTGTCGTTTCACCCCATCTTTTACTTATTCCGTGACAATGCTATTTCCAGAGGGTATTGCAGTGTTCTTTAAAATGCATAAATGTGGGTTTCATTTCAGATCTTTCAAAGTCAGGTGCATGCTCCTGGGAAAGCAAAGGTCTCACAGTGAGTGCAGTGCACAGGGATCATTGTGATTAGGCAAGCTTCATTCCTGGGTATTGAGAGCTCTGGACTGTAATGCCCAAGTCCTAAATAGGAAATTAAAATTACGGTAACGGTATGCCAAGTGGAAGTCTTTAATTCTCTTAGATATCCTCCTACTGTACCTGTGAATTTATTTTCTTTACCAAAAAAAAAAAATTCTAACAATTTGAAAGGTGAAGTAAAATTAGAACATGGAAAATGAAGGATAACAGAAGAAATCTCAAATAATTGTTCCTTCTTTTTCATCCTCATAGAGTGATGTGTTCTTTCAGGATGAAGGTGAGGGATTATTACAGCCCTTGTTTGCATGAACATGGGTGGAATAGCATGGCTAGAGCCCTCTTTCACAGCCCCAGAGAGACATGAGTTCAGGGCTTTCTGCCCATGCTTAGACAACACCTCTCATAAATAATGTTCTTTATAGGAAGAGAGTTGACAGCAACATTATCAAACACCTCACAGTACAGTGCAAAGAAATAAACTTGGAACTGTGAATTCTGTGTTACTCATCACCTCCAGGCCATATATTCAGACCATTCTTTAGCTTATCCATTGGTTTCTGAAGGGTCAGAATTAAAGTTGGATGTTTCCGCCCCCCCTAACAACAACAGTAGAAATTTTGGTGTGATTTAAGGGCATCTAACCCTGCTCTCTTCAGGCCTAGAGTGCAAAATTACAAAATTTGGCTTTTGTACACCAATTGCATTAAAAGTAATATTGGTGTAGTGGCACCATTTTTGAAACCCGCTACTAGAAGGACTTTGGACCGCAGATTCCATTATCAGGCTTTTACACTATCCAGGAGGAAGTAACTATAAATGTAAAGGTATGGGTTGTACGGGGGACAAGATCAGAAAAGACTCTACTCTTGATTGTATTCTCAGCTGATGACTTTAAACAGCACCCATGGTAAGGGATCACTCCCTGGGGGCTCCATGGTGTGTGGGAGAAAGAAAGATGTCTGAGGATGCACACTTCAGAGAGACAGCAAGGAGGCCTTTGGGACCACAAATATAATGAGCTGAACTCACCTGTGTGACACCTGGTACAGCCTCTTTGGATCTCAACCGCTGGCACAAGGTCACAGGAAGGGGAGAGCTGTGCTTTACATGCTAATACTGAAATTTGCTCCTCTGAAAGGAGCCTGTGAGAAGTGATGATGACAAGGTATAAAGCTTATTTCAAAAAGAGAGGAATTTTTGAAATCTAGGCTAGAGGTTATGACAAATGAGAGTGATATCAAGATTCAATAGCTATAGAAAGATAAGAAAAGCTGAAGATGTGATAAAAGAAGAGACTTGTACAGCAGGAACCTGACTGCTAGCATAGTACCACATGAGGAAGCTAAGAATACTTTGCTGCACAATTAAAGCTACAAAGGATAAGGGAAAAGTAGCTTAGCGTTCTTCAAGTCAAAGCTAAAAACAGTGTGCATGATCAGAAATTACACCATTCCTTCTTGGAAACAAGATTTAGTGGAGACATTTTAATAAGTCTGCTCTGGAACATACTGCTAAAAGAAGCACAGAAAAATCAGGTTGTCCTGGTTTTTTCAGAGGTGCTCTTGTCTTTTTACAGAAAAGCTTTCCTTGTCCTTCCACAAATTGTTATTGTCTGTCATTGGACACTACCATTTAAAAAGCAGCATGTTTCTCTTAAGTGCTTTTTGTTCGCAGAGCACCTTGAACCTAAAAGAAATGGAGACCTTTAGAAAGCTAATGGAAGTTTAAGGAGCTCAACACCCGTGAAGCGAAGGCTCTGGTTTTCTAGCTTCTCTCCACTCCCTTTTAAGCTACCTTTAATAAAATAATGTTGAATTGCTCAATGTACACACACAGGGGCCTGGCTGAGCAATGCTTCTCGTCTTTTGTTTCTGATGTTTGCAACACAGCCCTTTATTTTTGTTTCAGAAAGCTGAGAGGCAAGAGCAAGCCTTACTGTAACAATGCAGTAAAGACAGGAACGTGAAAAGCTGTACAACAGATTCAAAATGGGCAGTCACCTGATGACTGTTCCATTCCTGGATTTATGCTGAAATGTGAGGGAAAGTGCCAATGCATTTGTTGAATGCATAAAATCTATGAGGCTGTCTGTCAGGTGGGAATCAGTCAGGAAGCCTGGAGCAAGGATACCCATAATTATGCCGTCAAAAAGCTTGCAATAAGCAGCAGAATATTTTATTTGCCGTCAATCCTACAAAAAGTCTTTTATAACATCTGTGTCAGCAGATTCCAGGTCCCAAGAGGTGCCACATTTTGAAAGCAGCAGAGAACACGGTAAGGGTTTGAGTTGTGTTTGCCAAGTACATACTGTGGAAAATGTCACCTTAATGAAGTTGTAGGCGGCAAAGGACATTCCAGTTTTGCTTGTGTGCTGGGCATTGTTTCTCAAGGTTAGCTAGACGTTGATGATGCTGCTCATTTCATTTTCATTGTTAGTGATTCCTGTTATCTAATACTTGTACTTCAATAGCAGCTGAAGTCTTCAAACAGCCCCCTCTCACCTTTGTGCTCTTCAGTGTGCAAATGTCTAAGAAAAGTCATCTGCCTTTATGTGTTAAGCTGACAAATAAATCTTGGGAGAGGATGTGCTAGTGGGTGTTGCGCCATACAGCAGAAACCCACACCAAAACTGCCACACAGGGATGATGGCAGTATTTACAGGCTAAGGCTCTTCCCATGAGCTGCAACACCATGGCATACCTACATCACCTGTGGGTGCAAGCTGGCTCATATCTGACAAGCGTACATCCTTGTCACATCCTTTTTCACATCCAGTTCAGGAACTAGCCCAAAGG
This sequence comes from Cyanistes caeruleus, assembly GCF_971803275.1. Lineage (NCBI taxonomy): Eukaryota > Metazoa > Chordata > Aves > Passeriformes > Paridae > Cyanistes > Cyanistes caeruleus. Next base: position 36,722,378 of record NC_141704.1, on the reverse strand, counting down.
AAGGCAGTATTTCATAATTATCCACGACTGCTGAGAGGCTGTACCGGAGCAGAGTGCTCTAGCATAGCCAGAAAGTTCAGTTATCAATGCTATTTACTGGAACATGGCCTTTGGCACACAAGACAGACATTGCTCCTTCTCTATTTGATATTACAAGGTGCACACATATTGGTAAATAGGGATCATTCTCCAGCCCTGTGATCCACTGGCATAGCACTGCTCTCATTTGTATGGCTGCATTTCTTTGCTAAATGGGGGGTCACATCTGACCTGCAGTCAGGCAGGTCCTTAGCCTGTGCTAGACCTCGGGCTGTGTCTGAAACCTGGGAGGGATGATAACTGACATAGGTCAAATCTACGCCAAGGATCTTGTAATGTAAATTCCAGTATGGATAATCCCAGGCCAATATGCAGACCCATACCTTGGCTGGTTCACTGCCATAGACAAAGCCATATAACAATAGTAGCTTAAAAATCTGAACTTTTCATTTTGGTGACTGTAAATATAAGTATATCTCACCTTATCTCAAAGAAGTTGGAAAACACAGCTCACCGTTTGCACTCTGAGTACTCGTATCTCTTAATTTATTTCTCCTGCCTTGATAAGCCACTCTGAGGTCAATAGTGTCAAATTCAGCTAAATTGTGTCATAAAACCTCTCTTATGACAATTTGTAGTTACAGTGTAATTATCTTAATATCGTCTCTGATGAGTCTCTTTCATAGATAGAGGTTTTGATTGACTGTATCTGTGCCTAAAAAGAAAAAAAAGAAAACATAGCCATGCTTTGCTGAAGCTTTTTTTCACTGACTGTTTCATATGGTGCCTGCTCTACTGGAGCTCTATAAGTGGTATGTGAAGCAAAAGATTCTGCTTGTCAGCCTGCTTCACAGATCTACTGAAAATAAACACATCAGACACTGAGCTGAGCTAATGGCACACTTGCTTCTGGTTGCTCATTTTTGTTTCGGGTTAATGTTGTGCTCCTGCACGTACCATCTGGAGAGGGGAAACAGATTTAATCAAAAATAAAAATAGCTGGTTTAGGCTTAAGTTTTTCTTTTGTGCTATGAAGTGCAGGAAGGGAAAATGAAAGGGTGTCATTTGCTGCGACCATTGAATAGAATAAGAGCAGCAAATGCCAGCAGGTCTGCTTCTCACCCATGAATGCAGTGCTTCATCTGTTTGGGAGAAAAAGCTCTGCACACCTTTCCACTGAACCTCAGCAGTGCTTCTCAGTATAAACAATAGCTCATATTGTTGAGGAGGCTTATCGAGAAAGTTATGTCAGTAATGATGGGGATTTTCAGCTGGCATTCTCTGGGATTTGTGAAGCATTTGCTGCTCATAAGTGTGCTGATAAGCTGCTTGCTGATTAGAATATTCTATCTGCAGTGCAATCTGGCTTCTGTTTCCCTGACATGTCTCCTCTGTGTCTTAAAAATACCAGAAGCACATCAACAGCTTATCACAAAAAGCTATATGAATTCAGAACATGATTCTTTTGCAAGATCACTCAGGTTAAGTGTCAGCACAGACTGAAAAAACAAGGCACTAGCAAAAGGTGAACATAACAAGCATATCTCATAATCTTTCAGTTGTTATAGCCCTCATTCTCTCATTCCTGCACTTTTTGAATATTTGTAGCCTCCACTATCCTGGTGTCTGCTTTTAACTGCAGACTCCTCAGGGCAAGTGTGCCTTTGTGTCAGTAGTACACTCCACCCACTAATGGCACTGCACAGGCAGTAATGAGCAAGCCCATCACAAGCAGCTGCAAATCCAAATATCAGCAATAGTCTGGATGCTCTGCTCTGTATTGAGATGCTTAAATCAGGATCACCTGATAGCTTATCTGAATAATCACACAGGGGATCTGTATGTTTAACAAGTCTAATGCAAATCCAACAGCAGTCATACAGGAGACTTTCCCATCCCCATCATGGCATCTAATGACAGAAGAGCCATAAAGGACTGCAGTGGTGACTCTCACATGGAAAGCTAACATGCCTAAAACAATCAGCACTATCTGGGTTCACTCAAACATTGTGGTAGACTGTGGGCTCTTGAAAACTTCTCCTTCTCTTAGTAGATACGGAGAAATAGATGCGCACACCAACACACATTTGGCACTTGTCAATGTTGTTTACAGCTGCAAATATAAGATGCCAAGATGCCACCTCATGTCAAAGCCCTCACCTCAGGAGCTAATAGGTGCTCACTGTTAGGGCTTTCACTCATTTTTTTTTTTTTTTTTCCCCTAAAAGCTCTTAAAATTGGTAGCATTTTGATTCAGAATTGAAACTGTTGCAATATCTTTGTAGTGTCTAGCGACTGAGTTTTCCTGTGTTGTCTTTACAGCAAATGTCTTCTCTGCATTTGCCATGTGTGTGTACAGAAAAACAGACTGACTCAGCCAGATAGCTATGGTTTCAGTTTTATCTGCTGTACTTTATCTGCTATATTTATATTTTAGATAATTTCTGTAATTTTTTATATATTCAAGTTCTCTGAAGCCTATAGGGTGAGAATTCACCTCACTCACTACCTCTGAGAGTACTGAAGTCCTAACTCAGATATGTGGAATAGCCATGGGTTATGCTGTAATTCAAATAATCCAGTGTCAGTCCCCTCTTTGTCTTTTCCTTCAAGCAGAGAGACCTTGGGCCAGTCCTAGGAGAACTGAAGAGGATTTCCCACACCAGACCAGGAGGGATCAACATTGCAACAATTTGGAGTGAATTCCCTTCTCTGCCCAGCCCCTGTGCAGAGCTCGGATGAGCAAGCTGCCCTGCCTGCTGCCTCCAGCCAGGATATGAGGAACACACAGAGGAGGACACCCTGATATGAGGGGCCCACAACCAGAGGAAGACAAAGTCTATTTCTCTCTCAGTTTAAACTAAAATTTCTTTTGTATTTTTGTTATGGAAACTTCCCTGATGCGGGCAGTCACACCCACACCACCTGAGCTAGGCCTGAGATCCCTTCACAGCTCCAGTGACCTGAGAGGTGCCCTGCTTGACTCCCTGTACTCACCACACTCACAGTCAGACCAGGATTCCCTACCAGTTCAACCCCATGTTTCCCAGAATGGTGTCTCACATCCCAATCCTTAAAATAATTCAGTCATTGTGCAACAACAGCATGAGCTCGAGTTGGTGCCTCTGAGGAGAGACCCTGACCATGAGAATCCCTGGGTTTTATATCCTTACAGTCAGTGTGAGTGAGTCTGGGGTCTTCCAGCTGAGTGCTCAGCTCCTGCCCTGTCTCTGCTTTGTCCCCCAGCTGGGCCACAAGTCCCTCGTGCCCTTTGTTGTGCAAAGAGATGGCACCAGTTCACTGCCCCTTGCCTGGGGCTCCAGCCACCCAGAGCTCAAACTGCGGCTGCACCTCGAGTTACCTGCACTAAATGTATTCTTCAACAGTTTTTTTCCTCTCAGACTGCTCAGGCCAAAATTTCCATTAATTTCAATACAAGTTTCTGTTGTATAAAATATTCAGGGTCTGACCGATCACTGTTTATCTGTCCATTAGAGCACTTGTGCAGGAGAAACATTCAATGTGGCATCTCAAACCCACTTTTAAAATATTGGTTCTGTTTTTGAAAAACTTTTAAATAGGCTCCGTTCTAGTGCCATGGGGATAAAAACCTTCCAAGAAGTTTTTTTTTTCTCTGTGAAAGTTTTGTTTCATTTAGCTAAGACCTTAGAGCCCCATGTATTTATTAGCACCTGTACCTGCAGCAGAGCTACAACAACAGCACCGATATACCCTGAAGCAACTTAGCACAGCCAAAGTAAGGTGGGGGAGGACATGTCATCTCTGATTGATATGTAGACTTTTTTTGTAGGAATAAAACTAGGACACCTTGACTGCACAAGGAACTTTACATACTCAGATTTGCTCCCTCTGATAAACATTTTCACCTACTCAATGATTATAAGAAGAGTTTGGGCTGTTCTCTATGTGCTTTTCTCATCTTGCCTGAGGTCTGGAAATATCTGTAGAAAATCTGAGGGGGATTGACCTAGGTATAAATGGAATTCCTAACCATCAAACCCTTTCTTCTTCCCTTTGTTTTTAGTTGTAAGATCAAGGTCACCTTTCCATTTATAAGTTACCCCTACGTTTGAACCAAAGAAAATATTTTATTTTCTAGAAAGCAGAGGAATAAGTCCACACTAGTGCTGAGATTCTGCTTCCAAAATGCAGGTAAATTTTTCAGCCCTGTTCCTTTTACTACAAAGCACCCACAGGCTGTGTATATTTTATAGTTCAAACATCACCTTTTTTTGGTCCAGTATCTGACTCTGACTCATCCAGACAAGCCTCTCTCCCAACCTCAGCGAGTGGCTCAACCCTAACTCAGACAGGAGCACAGTCGGGATGCCCAGAGTAGGGGCTGTGCTCTTCTGCAGGGCTTGCTGCAGCAGAGGTACTCCAGGGATATTCTACCAAGGATTCAACTAAGTTGTTGTTACCACTCACCTGTACCAGAAGTGATTAATCCCTTGCACTGCCTGACAGGTTCAAGGATACCCAAACCCTGGCAGTTTGGACTGTCTCCCAAGCCAGATTTGGACTAACTTTGCTTTGGGCAAGTTGTGTTCTGTACAGAACCATCAAATACGACTTGCAGGAAATGGGAGAGGGAAAGGTGGAACATGGTGATCTCTTCATATGATTCAGCTCTTCTTTGAAAGAGGAAAATATGCAGTCTGAGATCCCTGTTATCCATAAAGTATTTAGTAGTCAGTACACAAGCTTGGGAGCAAGGTACCCAGAGCATCCTGCTATTTAGAAGCCTGTATGTGATTTTCACATTAGCCTATCTCCAGAAAGGAAGAACCTTCCTGAATGCACAAAGCCTTCCTGAAGGCTTCCAAGGGACAAACATTCTTTAAACATGTGCACTATTTTGTACTGCTAGCTGTTCCCTATCTTCATCTTCACACAGTAGGGAAGAGATATACAGAGTCTCCTTGGACTCCACCTCAAGGCAGGCACATCTTTCCATGTGCTGGACAGGGAGTCTAGCACAGATGTCAGGAATGCAGCAAAGTGACTAGGAGCAAGGCTGTGGTCCTCAAGCATAATTTTTGGTACCAGAAGCACTTCTTATAGGGTTTTGAAAGCTTGTCAATGTTATGCCCATTTTATGAATGCTGGATAACATTTTTATGTTTCATTTTGCCTGTCTATATGAGGTGATGATTTCTAGACCTACATGACAATCAGTATATATTGTCAGATTAATATTCATGCAAATTGCTTTCAACAAGCAACATCACCATGCACAAAGCAATAATTTTTAAAATAACTTTTAAAAGAATAAAGGGGTTTTAGCTTGAGTCTCATCAAAACAAAAATATTTGTCTACAAAAATGGATACTATGTTTCAGAAAACATAATTGCAGTTGCAAAACTAGTTACAAAAAATTAGAGTGGGGTTTTTCACAATGACCACATGAATTTAGCTCTTGTTTTGTGAATTCTTGGCAAAATGTACAATTTTTTTTTCACCTTGATGCACTTCACTGCTAGAATCTATTTGTTATATAATTCAAGCATATATTCTTGATTTATAGTTTGTTCAGAGAAATTTATGGCAGCATTCAACATTCTTTGTTGAGCTGTATTGGTTAATATTGATTGATAGTGTGTATCAGATGATAGTTTTCTGTTCCCTGATTAGATGACATTCTTACAGAGTTTTCCAATGCCAGTTCTAATGCTTTTTAATCCCAAAATTACTTTCTATGAGAATTCTCTTGCAATCGTTCAAAACGTCACTTGTTTTTCACCCATCACTCTTGCCAGGCAGCATGTATCATAGAGTATTCAAACAAGGAAAAATTTTTGAAAGTGAGCAAGTACATCTGAAACAAATTCTAATGAAAAACTATGAATTTTTCACCTCTGAAAAGAAGCCCAGACTTATTCACTGTACACACTCGTTAGTTGTAAGGTTTCTGAACACAGGATTTAATGAGTCTCCAAAAGTCCCCATAGGGGGATCAATTTCCTCTCCAAGAAAAGAGTATTTTTAAGAGAACTATTCCTGAGTGTACAGAGGCTTAAACAAACCAGCGCCCCGCAGTTTTCACCCCAGCGGCAGGGAGTAGGTTTGCGAGGACTCCTGTATCTTAAACCCCCTATCCAATGCCACTTTGGGAGTGTGAGGGAATTCTCTCTCTGGTCTGGATGCACCGCGAACACGCGTGTTTGTGGCGCTTTAGCACAGCTGAAGTGTCAGGCTCGGAGCGGAGTCACACAGCGCGACAGGGCACCTGCGGCGCGAGGCGGGCGTGCTGGGGCGGTGCGGGCAGTGCGGGCAGTGCCATGTGGAGCGGTGTGAGCAGTGCCATGTGGGGCGGTGCGGGCAGTGCCATGTGGAGCGGTGCGGGCAGTGCCATGTGGGGCGGTGCGGGCAGTGCCATGTGGGGCGGTGCGGGCAGTGCCATGTGGAGCGGTGCGGGCAGTGCCCTGTGGGGCGGTGCGGGCAGTGCCATGTGGAGCGGTGCGGGCAGTGCCATGTGGGGCGGTGCGGGCAGTGCCATGTGGAGCGGTGCGGGCAGTGCCCTGTGGGGCGGTGTGGGCAGTGCCATGTGGAGCGGTGTGAGCAGTGCCATGTGGAGCGGTGCGGGCAGTGCCATGTGGGGCGGTGTGGGCAGTGCCATGTGGAGCGGTGTGAGCAGTGCCATGTGGGGCGGTGTGAGCAGTGCCATGTGGGGCGGTGCGGGCAGTGCCATGTGGGGCGGTGTGAGCAGTGCCATGTGGAGCGGTGCGGGCAGTGCCATGTGGGGCGGTGCGGGCAGTGCCATGTGGAGCGGTGTGGGCAGTGCCATGTGGAGCGGTGCGATGTGGAGCGGTGCGATGTGGAGCGGTGCGATGTGGAGCGGTGCGGTGCGGACTGTGCGGTGCCCCCAGGCCGGCGCGCCCAGGCCCGGCGCGCGGGTGCCGCAGTGCGCCACCGGCCCGTGCGGCCGCGCGCGGGCGCCGCCGCTCCGCCCCCGCGCACGTGCGGCCGGGGCGCGGCCCGCCGGGGCCCCTGGGCGGCAGCGCCCCCTGGTGCCCTCACGGCCCCGCGGCGCCGCCGCCCTCGCGGCCCGACGGGGCTCGGGCGCGTTTCGGGCCGTGAGGCTGAGCCCGCACCCTCGGTGCCGGGTCGTGGATGGGTGCTGAGCACTTGGCCTGCAGGACTGGGCCACGACGGCAGAAGGGAGCTTCTAGAGTCGCCGTCACCTGGAAAACAGTCACTCAGGGACAAATGGCATAGGAGACTTGTCACGGAAACACAGCAACGTTCTCCTCAGGGCTGGAGAGAGCCTGCCTGAGTTCACGTGCTGGACTTTGTCAGCTATTGATGCTACACCCGGAGTGGGGCTCCAAAAAACCAAGGGGTGGGAGGAAAGCATCCTATGAAAGGGCAGTCATTTGTTGACCAGCCAGGCGCACGAGTAAGACCAAAGACTGCTGGAGGTTAGTCTGTAATCAGATGTTTCACATGTTATTTGTATAGCTGAACTGTGAGGACTCTGATTTGCCACTGCTGTTGGGTTGTTTTGGTGTTCTTTTCCTAAGTTTAAATTCCTTTCCTCCAGTTTAAATCTCCTTTGTTTCAAACACAGGCTAGTCGTTCACAAACAGGAAAATGTAGTTTCTCAAGGGACACCAAAGATACTTGTTTCTCCCAGTGTCAGAATTTTTATTCAGGCTGAAAGCAGCTGCTAACTTTTTAAGGCCAGCCCAACATCGCTGCTGCATGGGTTATCCTTGTCATTCAGCTAGGGTCATATATCCAGGATGAACTTCTGTAGCAGTTCCCTCTGAAAGGCCTGGTGAGCTGTATAAAAATTGCCAATATCCAAGGACATCCATGTCCTGTGCTAGAAGCCATATGCTGTGGTTGTCTCTGTGCAACAGTTTACTGTCCCTTTATGGCCCTTTGTGCTTTAAGAAATCTGTTGTCACGGGCTTCTTCTGTCAACTACCCTGAGCTTTCTGCCAAAGTTATCCGTGTTCTTGACTCTAGGCCATGGCTTCTTGCCCATCTAGCAAACTTCTTAAACAGCTTCTGATTTTCAGGCATTTTTTTCTGCTTTTTATCCACCCTCTGGTCAAATTCTCTTTAATATCCATTAAGGATGAGAAGTCCAGTTCTGTGAAGCTCCAAATATAAATATTATTAGTTAGATTTGTCCTTTGTTCATAATGAATGTAACCAGATCACATAAGCCTTATGTGATCAACAGCTTGTAACCCTAGTATTAATGTTAGAATGAGTCTCCAAAAGGAGATTGCTCTCACTTGCAATCTGTTTTGTGGAAAGAAAAAAAATTCAATCTCTAAAACGTGTAATGTTTTACTACCAGTTGCATGAGATCCTACAAACCTGAGTTCTTTATAAAAATGCAATTTTTATCCTTCAGTGAAGACAGATGCTTTAGGAGTAATTCATCCTGCTTTCTGGCTTGATTTAGTGTTTTGTAGCAGATCTCATCACCTCATTACTCCTCACTCCCCCAACATCCTTCTGGAGTTTATCATTTGCATGTTTTCACACTCCTCCAGCTACTGATCATTCTAAAGGGGGTAGTGCAGGGTGCCATCCCTCCCCTTCAGTCCTTCCTACAAGAACTACATACTGATTTCAAAGATTCCATTCACATGAATCACCCTGTTAGTGCTCTGCAATGACAGCTACATCAGACTTCCTCTCATCAGTGAGAATTTCCGAGTCCTTTAGCGCAGTAACTACCCAGCTATTATTTACACATGAACTATTCACTTGCTCTTCTTCCCAGCCAACTCCAGCCCTGCTCGATACAAATGTGACTTCCTAAAGCTGAACTACATTTTGCTTCCTAGTATCCTTCATCTTTCACTCCCCCCTTGTTGCTCTATTGTTTAGCCTATCCCTTTCCCTTCTCTTGTTACGTTTTCTTGTCTGGAGAGGAAACCACTGCAGCCATGAGGCATGATAGCTGCTGTGGGAGAGAGCTCCACAGCTGGCAGGGAAGAGTTGCATGTGTCCCCACCTGAAAGTTTTGAGAGGTTTCCTGACAGCAAAGCTGGTGAATACTGTGTCAGTGCAGGGCAATGCCTATACATGTGCTTTCCTGCTGAGTCTGTGTTGTGCATGGCACACTTGTCTATGCTGGGCTACTCCACTGAGAGTAAAGCTCTGAGAGTGCAGTGTGGCTCTCTGTATCCTCGGGAGAGGTTCCAGTCCCAGAGGTCAGACTCTTCCTTTCATTAGGCAGTGAATGGGGAGAAAGTGGCTGTCTCAGCTGGCTGCAGCAGCTTGTCCATCACGTCCCAGGACCCCGAGTCCTCCCTGCTGCTCTGTGCAGCCAGCAGCTACCTCTGAGGCTGCCAGCACCAGCTCTCTGCTCTACTTCCAGTCTTTGTAGTTTCTGCTCAGGAGCCCATGGGGGAATTAATCCCTAATACAGCACTGCCCAAGGCTAAGCAGCATGATGCAAAATTATCAATTTGCAAATACACATTCAACTATAAACCACTTGGGGTTAGAAGCATCCCCTGGGAAACTGTGGAAAGTGTGCAAAGCTTACATCCTGCATAGGCAAGTGAGGGGGGAGCTTGCAGGGAGCCTCAAGGCAGCTGAGTAGAGAGGGATCAGGGACTAATCATTAGAGGGAAAAGATGGTAGGACAGACCTGTGCAGAAGACCATGGAATTCAGTCAACCAACCCAATTCTGAGAGAAAAGGCTTTCCTTTCCTCACATCCTTCCACCTCTGCTGCTGTCTGCACAAAAGTGATCAGAAAGGCTGCCTCCTCAGCAGAGGCACATTGAACCTACAGTGTTTAAATTTTGCAGATTGTGAATCCCAGAGGATTTGTGACATGTGTGCCTGTGATTTAGCCTGAGCAGCGCAAGCAAAGCAAGAATAAACATGGCAGGTGAGTGAGAAGTTGTTGGCTCTATTCACATCTTCTGTGCTGCTGGGGTAAACAGGGTCTATGTGACTTCCTAGGAACCTGAGTAACTCTGAGATCCTCAGAAAATGGTGTTTTGGAGGCTCCTGGGTAGGCTATTGAGCTGTCAAAAAGAAAATCCTTCAAAGTGATACCCACATCTGCTTCCTTGGCCACCTACGTGTTGGCTTTCAGTAGCTGGTATTATTTAGGTAGGGTATGATCAAGACACAGAGAGTGCCTGAGGGACATTCTGTTTGAGCTGCAGTGGTGGCAGCACATACCCTTGGATTGAATTTGACACTTTGGATCCTAGCTGTGGTCTATTATATTCACAGGAACTTCCTTGAGCTACTCAGTGGTATTTTAAAGTTTCATTTAAAGGTTTATTTTAGACTCACATTGAAAATATTTTAGTATTCAGGAGAGAGAAATTCAGAATTCCTTCATTTCTCCTGTCCTGGCTGTAAGTCAGCTCTTCTGCAGTGGTATTTCAAGAGCTTTATTATGTTTCCCTCCCTTCTTCTCTGTGCTCACTTGACTGAAGTAGATCCTAAACTTCACATTTACATTTTTCACTTCCTTAAATAGAGACCCATTTGCCTTTAATTAGCTTCACAGATTCACTGAAGTCTTCTGTAAATGTAAACAAGTATCGGCAATTAGTAAGCACCCAGAAATCTCCAAGAGATTTTTGGATAATCCAGATTGTGGATTCAAGGCCATGATGAATGAGTGGATGATAGCTGGTGGTGGGATAAGTCCTTTGGCCTATCATCAAATTTTTTTGTATCCTGTGATGGTTTTAGTGGGTTGGCTGACCAGAAGCTTGTTCTAATGAAAAGGATATACCTTCACTAGACACATGGGCCAATATTTCTTGAAGACTTCCTTGTGAAAAAAATTAAGGCCCTAGACTTCTCTAGAGGTAGATTTGTTTATTTAGATGTTTTTTGTGGTCTTGGAAGATCCAAGAGGACAGCAGTTATCATCTCCTAAGATTTCTGAGTGGATGAAAGCATGGCTTTGTACCGATGGAGACTGAGAGGGGAGACCTCTGGGCTCCACTGCTTCCTGATGGCAGTGAAGCATAAGGGTCAAACAGGGAATCAACAGTCCACTAATTTTTACAGCTGAAAACAGTCTGGATGTCACTTTTGATCTAAGTGACTTTGTAGCTGGCCACCGTCCTCTTCTGGGCATCACACAATGGCAATAATAAAGACACTTCAGAGAGCATGTTAATTAGCACCCACTCATCTTCTAGCAAAGCAATCTTTTATGACTTCTGCTTTGGATGCCGAATTCTGCCCCACATCCTCAGAAGATGCAGCAGCTCTCAGGATGGTCTTCATCTGCACTTGGATTTCAGATCACTTTCAGAAGGTGGCTGTTAATAGGCTGCTCTCAGACTTAGGTCTGGAGCTATTTCGTACTGTCCTGCTGCAGTACTGAAGTTTTAAGTAGTGAATGTACAACAGAACACATGCAAATTCTTGGATATATGCAAAATAAATACAGAAAATATCTGACATTTTCACTGTAATAGGACATATGCGAATACCACTCCATGATAAGATGACTGTTTCTGGTTAAAACATGCATTTTTTCCCCATAATATTATCCTAGTGTTTGATAATTCATTTTAAGAGAAAAATATGTCAAGTGAATTTAGATATGCTGAAAATTTGCATCTGAGCACCTTTCTACATAAAAGTCCTTCCAAAGCCCTTGAATATAAATGAATCTAAGTTATTTCCATAACACATTGAACCATTATGCCAATGAATGAAAAGCTCCTCCTAAAGCTGTCAATTTATGTTTCAGGTTGTATAACAGGAGCATAATCATGCTGCAAAAGTTTCCAAAGCAGGAATGCTCACATACAGTGTGTTAGCTTAGTCTAAAATGGATTTTACTTATTCTTGTGCTGGTAAAACTGCACCTCACTGTAAATACTTCCACAGTGATGGAGAATTTCTGTTAACCTTTTTATTATCAGTCATATAAAATTCAGAAGAGAGATTATTTCTGATTTTTCCTATCCAAAACAATAATCCTGTCAGGTTTATCAGTAAATATTCTGAACATTGCTTTAAGAAATTACTTGTGACACCTGCAGTATGTTCTCAGGTATAAGGAGCAATAACATTGTTACAAGAAGCAGCTTATTAATAGTGCTTCACGTAATGCAGAGTTATATTTATTATTGTTTTATGCTACACTCCTATGCATTAGTCTAAAACCCAAAACAGGAAAGTTACTTAAAATATATCTCTAGCTGAAATCATCTGTATTCTTAATTATTAAATACAGTTTTCTGAATAACATTTCTGAATAAAAATGCAAACTTTGTTTGTTTTATAGCCTCCAGGGCTATCCTGTCAGAAGTTCAGCCTTGGTAAATCAGCTTAACCTACTTGTAGGTCCTAGGGATGAAGAAAATATAAGGAACTTTGTTTCAGTCTGCCAGCACCAGGCCAGATATACTGTTTTGTCCTGCAACCTCAGCTCTGCTATATAGCTTAAGAAGCTGGGATTAGGACTTTGTGAGTGTTAGGAGACTTGGGGAAATGGCAACTTTCTAAACGTTTATTGATTAGTTGACTTTAACCTTCCTTCCTGCAGACTCTGTTTAAATTCCTGATAAATTTCTTTCCTCCATTAAATTTGGTTCTCTGCTGAGACATGTTTTCTCTTTGAAGATTTATGCCACTTATTTGACTGCCATTTACTCTGTTGTTCTTTCACTTTATTACAGTCTTTGGAGTTTTTTCTACTACCATTAAGTCTGCAAAGCCTCATATTCCAGACCCATCTTCAAAGATTAATTTGTAAGGCAAAAGGGAAATCTTACTATCTGGAAAGTCATCCAACAAAGACACCAAAAACTATTCCAAACATACCACTTGAACAAGACATGATAAATTCTTCCACCAAGCGGCCAAGGAAATGGTTACTTCCTCTTTGAGGGATGTGGTAGCATGGTCCAGGTTAAATATCTAACATTTACCCTTTTTTCATAGTTACCACAAAAGATTATATTTTTAAATAATAACTTCGTAAATAATCTCTTCTGGGAGTCCAAGAGGACCTCTTGGGGAAAGCTGGGAGGGTGGGAGGCTGAGGAATAATGAATCTAGCAGACCTGCAACAGAGATTTGCTAAAGCAGTTTAGGAGGCAGCTGCCCCATAGCCAAAAGGGCAGTTCTTGTCTTTCACTTCTGGATGTAGGATCAGCAGTCTCAGCAATGCTGTCCTCAGAGTTTGGCTGTGATTCCACTTTTCCACTCTTTGAGTCACCTAGGATACTGTTTACTCTGTCCCATCATCCCAGTCCAGGTCCTGCCTCACCAGGAAGTTGCCCATCCCCAAATCTCTCCTCTCCAACCATGGAATCAAAACTACAGTCAGCTTGTCTTCCCAAAAGGGGTATGAGGAAATACAGTTCTTCTGTCACATTAAAGTCCCCAGTAGTCATTATTTTACCAAGAATCTACTCCTTCAGTCTCAACAGTCTTCTTACTTATCTTTGTATTCATAAACCTTTTGGCATAAACCTATTTGTATGAAAACTGTCTTCCATGGGCCAGATGGCCTTTAAGTGTATTTTAGTATAACTGCTGACAATCTAGGTAACAGGACAGAAATTACATTCCTTTTCACATCTCCTATTAGTGCATCTTGATGGTGTAGGACTTCTGAAAAACACCTGTGATCAGATGGAACAAGGTTGGTTAGAGTTTTCTGAAGAAAAAAAAGAGCATATTCATGAGTAGGAGGAAGGTACATGACACCAAACTTCACACCATCATTGCTTTTGGAAAGTTTTCAAAAATTTGGCTTGCTTTTGCACCAAGATTGTTCAGCCAGCATCATGTACTAGTCCCCAGGCTACATCATCACCAAAAAAATCTGACTATCAAGTGTTATAAATATCTTATATCAGGATAAAAATATTTTGAAAAGTATTTTTTTCTTAAGCTCTAATCTGTCTGAAAGGAGCAGGTAGCAATTCTGATGGGTTCAGGGGGAAAAAAAAAGAAAAAAGGTGAAATCAAAAACAAAAACTGACATAAAGCCCTGACTACCTGTGAAAAAAAAAATACAAACCAAAACCAACCTTACAATACCCTAGGGTCTGATTTGTTGAATCCATTTCAGTTTAATGCTAAATTATCTATGTTTTAAAAGGGCAATACAAGTAAGATATGATCAAGAATAATAGGAAGAATATATTTGTTTAGGATATTAATGCAGACATTTCCTGCAATTCAGCAATATCTGAGCAACAAAATGGGTCCCGTTTGCAGTGAGCTTCTGACCCGTAATATAGCTATAAAGATACCTTTGAGATTTGTCTGTTCTCCTGGAGCTAATCTGCTGGCTTGATTCCTGAGGTTTGTTGAGGAACATGATAGGTATTGCATGATAAACACCAAATAGAGGGTTTCCTGAGAAAGCTCTGTCTCAAAATAAAATAGTGACATTTTAAATACCGGGGATTATCAACAGGTGGAAAATAATAAGTAATCACTCTGTTGGGATTTCTTTAATGCCTTTAATCTGGCAATGGAAATTCAGGACAGATGTATATGGCTGAGAAAAAAAGGAGAAACTTGATTCTCCAGCAAAGAATTTAGGTGAATCCTTTTCACATGCCATTCTTCTTGAAGAATATTTAATATCCATTTACTTGATGTGCACAAAAACTCTAAAGTACCTGGGGGGAAAAATGGTTCTTATTTCTACCCTGATCAGAACTGACTAGAAATGCTATAAAAGACCTTGTGCTCAGGAGAGCTGTGACCTGATGACTTAACTGAAGAGGTCCAGAAAAGAGCAATCAGATTAGCTGTAGACCTTCTAAACATCTGGCCAAATCAACCTCCAAAGCTTTGGAGATTTCTCTCTTCCTACTTAAATATGACAAGAGACATTTCACACGAAATGTTCTTAACTCTGTCCAGCATGGAGAAGGCCATCGGGACCTGCACTTCACCCATTCTTAGTCTAAAGAACTAAAGGACTTCAGACTGCAGGATGACAGCCTGGTTCCAGCAAAAGTGGGGGCAAAGCTCTCGCTGAGTTCTGTAGAGCCAGAATTTCAGACTGAGGGTATCTGTTCCCGTTAGTGCACTGCATGCTGCTGCTTACTTACACGTATTTATACATGTGCACTCACGCACATGTATAAATGCACTGACATTGTACAAGGCTGTACTAGAGGATGGAACATTACTGGCCAGAGAGAAAAATCCTTACATTTCTAAGGAAGCAAACTTCCTGAAATCCAGCAGAACCAGAATATCAGCATCCTGACACTGTTACTTTTAATTTGTATTTCAGCCAAGCCTTCTTTCTGGGTAAGCTTTTAAAATGGGAAGTTGGGATAGCAAGAGTGTGTCTGCGTAAGAACAGCATGTCTGCAAGAAGGGCAGAGCTTGTCACAAAGAGGATGGGAGTCCTTCTGCACTGCGACAATTTCCTGCATCGGTCGGTGCTCTGACTTCAAAGTTCAGACCCACTAGCATGCATACCAGCTTTACAAGTTTTATTTGTAGAAGTAATGTAGAAGCAGAAAATGCATAGATTGTGTGCTTGGGAAGGAAGAGGGTGTACTGTTCATTGCATTCAAATTAGGCTGCCTTTATGGACAGAAGTCCTACTTGTGTGATAAAAGGCAGGGCATTTGTCACTGTTCCTCTTCCCTATTGCTGTTCAGTTCTTTATGAAACTCAGCCTGGAAACATCTGCTGAAACTCTCTTCCTCTTACAATTTACCTGCTTTAAATAAAAAGGACTTTGGATAGAGCTAAACCATTTTCTTCTTCCATTGTTAATACTGACTTTGCTTTCCAATTTCTGATATCTGTCTGCAGCTCACTGCTTCCTTTTCTGAACATGTAGTTCCAAGACCTCCTTTTTTAAGCAAAGAAGATTCACTTGGGGACTGTCTCCTAGGATATTTAGATGAAGATTTAAGAAGAACATCACATTTTAATCAGAACTGTGCACTTCGCATACAAATAAATTGTCATGTAATAATGAAGGTCTTCCTATTAATAAGAAAATGTATTAATCATAAAATGGAAGATACTAGCACAAGAGGTTGGCAGACATTTAGATCTTATTAATAATTAAAGCTATCAACAAGTTGACAGTTACTGCAGAATGGGAATCGGATTTAAATAGAGTTTTGATCTAATGCAATGCCACTAACATCGTTACGTGCAAAATAAGCCAACGAATGGTATTTATGTTGTAAGGCAGTCCTGTATGCAACACTTTGATCAGGTAAATGCAGAATAAACTAATTTAACTAATCCTAAAATTCATAGTTAGTCAGTGGTTTTCTTGCATTTTCTGGGTTTTGTTTCATTGACCACTTGACAAAAAATTCTGTTCATTAAGTACAAACATCTCCACTCACAAAAAAATATTAAACTGGCATATATCTGTGAAAAGGTCTTTAAAATATGATAGAGGTATTGTTAGTCTGAGGGTAATGAAGTCGCCATTACAGCTTTTCCACCTGTTTTTTTATGATCTTTTCATAGACACAGATGGATTAAAAAAGGTATTTAGCTCTGAATTGCCAGTTTTCCCTCTGCAAAATTGGCTCCGTGTGCCTGCTGTGGTTTGAAATAAAACCCATTCTGAACAGGAATTCCAAATCTTCCAAATCACATTAGGAAGGAAGAACTTGGTATCAAAAGGCCAAGCTGTCACTATTTCTTCCTGATGACTCTCATTTAACAGCCATTAAAATGCAAATAGAACTATGATTTTCAGATCACAAAATTAACATTAACAGCTGGAATGATTGATTAAAGGTCATGGCAACTGTATAACTTAATTTCTTATGTAATTGTGTTCAGTTTTCTACAGATTGTTTGGATTTGTGAATTAATTTTAGCTGTTGCTGAACACTGACAGGTGCATTTATTGGTCTCTCATTTTTGTTAATATCTTCCTGTGTGAATGATTCCCTTCTTTCAAAGAATGAGAAGAGTACCCAGAGGGGACACTAAAATTACTATCTTCAACTAACAGGTTTTGCAGCATATTAGCAGATCTCTCAGAAGTTTTTTATTGACCCAGACAAGACCAAAATGACAATTCATGGGTATGTAACAAGTTACTCCTCCAGGAGTTTTCTCATGTGTGTGTTTACAGAACAGAATAAAAATGGCACTTAAGTTCCCAAGAGGTTTTGAGCTAAGAGCTCAGATCCTATCTGAGCAGACCATCTTAGATGTAGCTTGCTTTATTGGATGAAATAAGCCACAGATAGACCAACTTTCATATTACTTTCGAGTCAAGGCATCGACAGGATGAGAAAGGAAAGGTTTCAGACAGTATCTGTCTGTTCCTTGTATGTACAAAAATGAATCTCAGTTGTAATTCTTCTTCTACTGCATGAATCAGTCATTTTTCAAAGGCTTTTAGAGCAAGATCTGAAAATACTCATCACCCACAAATGCAGGCAGAATTTCAGAAGAATTTAGTCTAAGAATTTGAATGTTTTTGAACTCCACCTGCTTATTTCAGTGCTCAACTGAAAGCACATTTGAAAAACAGAGCCCAGGGACAAGTGATAAAAATTTCAGAAAATTATCCGAATGAAAAGGACTGAAAGAGTCTAAGCTAGCATAAGTTGTACCTGATCTCTTTCCCACAGCCCAGCAAGGACATGGTATTGGCTCCAATGCCTGCATCTCTTCCCAGTGAGAGCTCTGTCCTGTGTCATTGGTCACTCAGTCCAGAGTATGCCTGCCAAGACATGCAGTTGTTGTGTCTGTTGGGAGCCAGAAGACATTGCCAAAATATTTCACCTTTTGATAAGATCAGGGGACTGTGTCAGTCTGGAGTCAGGGAGAGACAAATTGGCACAGAGATAAAACATGACATATTTTATTTTTTACCTGCCTTGGTACCTCTCAGGACAGACCTATTTCAGAACCACTGAGACTTTTTTGACTGACAAACTCCATGGACTCCATTGAAAAAGTGTGAGGCAGTGCTGATGTGTCTGCTCCTATCCTGGGGCAAAGAGTAGCTTCTGAGCCTTGTGCTCTTTCTTCTGAACTTTGTTACAGTGCATTGGAGAGGGATTATGGGGCACAGGCGAAGCAAAGAGCCCAGCTTGCATGTGCCTGCTGGCAACTTCCAGACTTCCAGACTAGAGTTTGTGTCCTACACTTTCCTTAGGAGCTGCCTCTCACACTCTGCCCTTTCAGAATGAGAAAAAGCAGATTTAGACCATGTGCATCTGGGCAGGGGATGTTGTAATAGCAGTGAGCTTAAGCGACCCCCCACATGGGGAAATACACTGGATAGTTTTTATTTTTGTAGGCTTCCTCACTCCTTGAATATGAAGGTTTAGCTGTAAAAATACAAACACCTTCAGCAATGTCCAAAGGTCTAATTGTTAAAATCAGGAAACACAGATCCTGAAATTCCCTTGTTCAGGCAAATGAGAGCAAACAGGATACAGAATGGTTAGTTTTCCAAAGGCAGACAAAAGGACTGAAACTAAATTAGCCTTTAAAGTTTTGTCACAGAAGGCCGGATAATGAGTCCCTTTCTGCTTAAATGAACTGAGTGTTCTCACAGCAAAAGTCTCATCTCAAAGCTACATCAGTGCTTTCGTAGTCATTATTCTCTGCTACCCACCTCTGAGATGGCTCATACCTGAGGGAGAACAGAGGATCTTGACACTTATGAGAAGAGGATTTTACCTTGTGGGTTTACAACTAGCACTCGTAAAAACCTGAACTTCTGCCCTTGAAAGTCTTTGTTTGTCAGTCAAATACAGATTGCATGAGGAGCATGACAAAAGCAGTCCCACAGCCATTGTCCACATAGTATTATCCCAGTACAGAAGGACTATCTCTAGTGAGGAGAGGGTAATTATTTTCAGGCACACTAATTCTTGATTTCTATAGTAAAATTGCCAAAGGGGGGCATCAATATAGGTTATAATGTACTTGACTGCTCCCACATCCCATCTTTCACATATGCTATTCAACAGCTGTGGATGGAATTCTTCTGGGTTATACAACGTTATCATGGATAAACCAGCCTCTCTTCATGTGAAACTGAAATACATCAGTCACATTTTTCAGGATTTCATTAACATAGAGAGAATTTTACCCAGTTTAAAATTTAAATATTATAGTCATACATGCTTTTTATTATATAGCTGTCAGAGAGTGTTAGGAAAGTACCACAGTGACTTTAGCTCACATCAGTGTAGCTTTATAGACTTATCTTACACTATACTTAATTACATGTATTAGAGCTATATTTTTAAGATAACTTTTGGAATTAATTTTTTTAATATCCATTATTAATATGTAGGGACAATTCACCTGTATAAAAATAGGGTTGAATTTCTACAATACTGCAGTTAGTAGACAAAAGGACTTGTACTTTTGCCTGCATGAAAATACTTGGCAAAAATACACTTGTGAAAAAATTTATTGACTCAAGAATAGTTTGTGTTTAGTACCTAAAACCTTTGTGAGGGCACCTAAAAACATGCCTGAAAAGAGATGGTTTGGGAACACAACAAAATTTATGAAAAACTGTAATTTCAGGATATAAGATCAGTTCTGAATAACACAGAATTTCCTCTAAGTGTGGAGAATGCTTCTCCCAAGATTATTACTGTATTACTGTATTACTGTATTACTGTAAAATACAATTGTAAAAAAAAATATTATGTAAAATACAATTCTAAGAATCATGCCAATTCAATTAAAATGTCCTTTTGGCTTAAACTGTCTGAGTAAATGATTTCTAATTTGCAAAAATGGTAAGGCTAAAATTATGCAAAAAGGTGCAGTTATGTATATATACATATTTGAACAACCAGAAGGATTAATTAGTTCTTAGTAAGACACTCTCATGGAGCTCAAAATAGGGGTGATACAGACTCAGAAAGGGAAGTTTGTAATATCCCAATATGAAATCAAATAACTTTTTGATATGCATGTTGACAATACTCCTTTTTCTTCACTCACAATTTTGCTAAATTGCACTAGCACTGAGCCCTTGGCAAAAATGTTTCCTTCATTATGTAAGTGATAAGTAGTCATATTATTATTCATCAAGATTCCCTGAATGGTTTTATTTTTGCAAGCGCCGGCTTGCTTTGAAAGACACTTCTTTCTCTGTTTTGCCAATATATTCAGTACCTGTGGGTTTTCAGGGGGGGAAGCAGGGGGAAGGTTTTCATATGACAGACATTTGGGTAGTTTTGGATGCTTTATTGCTTTTTTTTCGGTACTCATGTATTTCATCTACAGTCCTGCAATGTCTCTCTAATTGACTTTGTAAGTCGGAAGTTTAAGTGCACTTAATATGTATCCTCATCTCACTGCTACTTGTTTTCAATTAAGGTAAAAAACCCCTATTTTTGTTTTGTTGATTATGGTTCATATTTCTGTAACTGTTCATATTTTCATTTAAGGTTTTGGCACTCTTCTGAAACACTAACTGAGACCTCTCAACCATTTCAGAAAGAAATGAAGGCCATAAAAATAGAAATACCTTGTCCAAATTTACAGGCAAAGTGAGGATCAGACTTGAAATTAGATGTTTCCGTTCCAATCCCACCCCAGTGAAGCCTGCAGATGATCTGCCATTGATTTCCTTTGACTTTGGACCATGCTCTGTATCATCTGTCTCTTCTCACTCTGATTTCATATGGTGCATTACTGTAATCTTGCTAGGGGTTATGAACTTCACTCTTGTTTTCTAACATTGCAGTTACTGCATGCCTCTGTTATTAGGGTTTTCAACTACCTGTTAAAATTAATTAATTAATTAATTAATTAATTAAATTTGAACTGATCCTTGAATGGATGGAAGCACCCCTGGCTTAAATACAGGGTACTGCAACCACATCAGGTAATACAGGAGTGAGCATTTTGCTAGCCACTCCTAGTGAAGGCTGCTGAAGCTTTCTTTCACTTTGCTGGTAATTCTGTGGCTGATTCTGCCTCTGACTGACAAACTGTTCTTGCAAGTGGAAAAGATATATGATTTTTTTTTACCCTGTTATTATTTGACTATGGATTTCTTGAACATATGTATTATTTCCAACGTTATGTTGATGGCTTACTCAAAAATATATTCCTGTCTACATTTTATGCATAATCCATAGAAGGGATTCAGTGTTTGAAATGTCATGTTCTAACCCTTTGTATTGAGTACATAGCTTTCCATGCATGATTTCATGCCTTGATTACATATTATAACTTTTAGACTAGTATTTCTACTTTAAATGCTTACCTTTTCTTGTTTAAATCCAGTGGTCCAGGGTTGGTTTTTTTTCTACTTAAGAATTTACTCATCAGTTTGTGAAAATTTACTTAAGATATGAGCTTTCAATAAGCAATCTTGACAAACAGTTCATTTGGCAGAATTACAATTTTGAATAAATAATCCAGCTGGAAGTCTTTAAACAGCATCTAAAGAGTTAAGTACTGTTTGTCAGTGTGCATAGGAAAGTTTTAGGGGTATTTGTCCAACCCTCCTACTTATATGAAGGACACAAACCACTGATAGGTTTCTGTGCTGGCTCTGAGAGAGCAGTTTTTTGTAGCAGATCCCACTGCAGAAGGAATTGTAAAGTGCATCAGAAGTAGAACTGAATCTTTTGACATCACAGACATGTGATCACAGATCAATGTGGTTTGATTCTTGTCTTCTCTCTAAGACAAAGCACTTGTAGAAGTTAGAGAAATTAAAAGCTTTATTCAGCCCTATCTTATGGAATGTGAAGTGGTAACTTTCAATTGTTTTTGCATAGCAGCTCATAATTGGGAAAAGAGCGTATTTTCGTAAGAGAGAGAGACAAAGGAGTCAAGGAAAAAAGAGGGGAAATTTTACAAACATTTGTTCCAAAGCCAGTAAGCCCCTTGTGTTTTATGCTTGCAGTGTAACTTCTTTGAAGTTCACACTCTTAATTGTATGCTTGCGCTCTATTTTGAACACTGAAAGAATACTAAGTGATACTGTCCCACAACCACTTATTATTAACGATAGTAACAAGCAACCCCAAATTTGATTCATATGATTTGCTAATCTGACATCTTAGCTGTCAGTAAATATTCATGCAGTCAAGCTTCACTTCCACTGATGTTCAAAACATTGATTTTTCACCTTTGAATTCTGAGTTATTCAGAAAGCAAACAGAAAAAAACACATTTAAGGTTGATTGTTATAATTTTTATTGAAATGGATGGTTACCTAGGTCACTCAACCAGAGAGCAGAAACAATGCATGCAACTTATATAATTAACACTTGGCTAGGAAGCAGTAAATGTTTGTGAAACCTTTTTCTGTGCTATTCCAGTGGTGAAATCATATTTGGGAAGAAATTCTTAACCATTTCAAATATATGAAAAGTAGACCCACTTTATTCCCTTTTGTTCACTGATCTTTCTCTGGATTAGCAAAATTGCTGGTAGCGATAGCTATAAAGTACTCAATCACCCTTCTCATTTGCTTCAAATTTTTAAAACAACAGGGTTTCTCCATGTTGCTTAATAAAGACTGAGCTCCCAAAAGACTTTGTGTCTCAACCTTGCAATTGGCAGGGACTAGGATACACTAAAGCTGTTTGAAAAGAGGCAGCTGCCAGCATCATAACCTGTCATGACCAGCTGATCCCATTATGCAAACAAGAGCATCCCCTGGCAAAGAAATCTGACAAGCTCCAGAGTGTATAGCTGGACTTCAGTCAGTAGCTTTGAATGAAAACAGTAAGTTGCAGAAAGGAAAAGGTGCTGTGTAGAAGTACTTTTCCCCTATCCTCTCTCCAGAGTTGGTGGGTGAATGTTGCTCCAACCTTGTCCGGGTTAAAACAAGTTACTAATTACAGGCATCAAAGGATTGTCCTGCAATGCCAGCATGGACCTCATGCTCATCTGAGTGATGAGTGAGCTGTCTTTGGACTGCCTTAGCTGTGACCATAGTCTCAGTGATCTGTTAACTGTCTTGTGAAAAATACCTTAAAACCATTTCTGTCTCCTGTGAGTCTTTCACAGAACTGCTGACAAGGAATGTAAATGTCTGATGATCAAACTTGCCTGGACCCACTGAACTCCAGACAACCTGATATAAACGTTTCAGTGGAGAAAGCAGCCACCCACTGATTCCTTCTCAGATTCCAGCAAACAAATTAAGCAAATATAAAAGTAATGGTGGCAATAAACAATGTAATTTGAATGGAAAAGTCAGAATCATAGGAAAAGGAAAAGCAAGATGTAGTAGCAATCTGGACTGACTGAACAAGATTGTCTTTTTCCTGCACAGAATAATCTTATCTTTAAAATATATTTCTTAATTGTATTTCTCTCACAATCCCATAACTACCCAAGCATGATTACCAGAGCAGCCCTAGAGTTAGCCAGGCAATTGGCAGTGTCTTCAACAGACTTCTTGACAAATCCATCATTAGCATAATTTTGTACAAAAAGTTTGAATTACTATCAAGAACCAAGATGCAAGTTCCTTACATAGAGTAGGACTTTTCAAGAGGAGCTTTTGCCTCTCATTGCTTTGCTTCAGACAGGCTAACACTAGCACTGCAGAAAAGAACTCATTCTAGCATTTCAGTATTATCAACATGCATTTTTACTTCTTGCTGTCCTGATCAGTGAAGATGTTTTCTTTGTTTATGCAGCATGACAGGCATCTGGCACCTCACAGAAAAGAAAAATATAAGCAAAAGATCAAGATTCCTGCTGATGGAGCTTTTGGAAACCACTGAAGCTCTTACCTCTGGCTCTCCCAGGGCATTAATTCAAATTCTGCTGCCACCTAAGCATCCAAAACCAGGCTGTGAATCTATACACTAAGTATGTCTAAGACTAGGTTCTCCATAGAACTGTTTTTCTTTTGTTTAAGGAAAAAAAAAAACCCTGACTATTCTGTTATGAAAATAACTAGGCAGGTTATGACAAATTTCTTGGACATGATATAGTAATTTTCCTTTCTTTCATATGAGAAATATGTTCCTCTGATCCAAAATAAAGCCTTCCTAAATATATGAACATCTTTGGGTTTTCTTCTCTTATTCATAAGCCATAATGTAACAGATGCTGTTCTCTGTAGCTCCAAACTGAAAGATGTTTTGCACTTTCACTATTTTTTAGATTCTGAAAATGCTGCAGGTGGTGATTTTAAACCTTCTATTTCCTATCAAAGTTGCTGAGGCTGCAGAATCAATCTCTGCAATGGTTCAAGTCTGTCACAGATATCAGTAAGCAGGTATATAGTTTTCTAGTTTTCTAGTTTTCCTCTTGTTTCTGGAATTAAGGTGGAAATTAGGCCTTCTTTATAGATTTACAGCTAAAGGTTTTTTCAAGGTGTTGTCAAACAAAGCTGGAAAACAGTACAATTGCACAGGGTGTTTACAAGAAGCCATTTATTGGATTAAAATTAAAGGGATTGTTTCAAAAAATATGAACTGATAAGTGGTATCACAGCTACAGATTACCATTGCAAAATACAACCAGAAATCTTGTCTACTCTGAAAACTGAATGTGAATACAAAATCACAGCTATAAGCAGGAGAGCAGCAGTGAGAGAGGGAATGCAACCATTTAGCATTTGACTCTCTGACACTGTAGATACCATTTCCAACTTTTCTTTATAAGCCTAACAGAGCTTCTCTGAAAAAAAGAACAAAAACTGCAGGTCCAGTTTGCAAATTCTGGTGTAGACCAAAATAATGAGAAGGGGAAATGGTAAAATAAGAGTTTAACGGAGACTGTGGCAAGAATGGGAAAAGAAACGGATGAAAATATTCTACTAGGAAATGAAGGTGTATAAAATAGCTGTTGAAGACTTCTGTTGCCTAGTGGAACACCAAGTTGCTGCTGACAAAATAACAAAATTTAAAATAGTCCCTTTTCAGCCTTCAAGACATTTGGTCTTTGACTTACAAAACCTCAAAACATCCTCTCCATTTTACAAGTTTTCAGACAAATTCTTCTCTATTTCCTTTCCTATAGGGAAAAACAAGCTTATGCCAAGGCATGAAGTATTTGATATTTCCCACATCTAATTTGCAGTGCAACTAAGAAAAGAAAAAGCCAGCTTCTTTTTGAACATTTTCAAGCTTCCATCTCTCTCTGCTTTCCAATCTTGTTGCAGAAGGGCTGGTCTCATGGATTTCCTGACAAACTTGCCTCTGACCTCAGTGGTTGCAAGGTTTCATATTCCATCACTTTTGCTCCTCTGTTTACAGGGATTTTTGTCTTCCCTGTCTGCTTTCAAGATGTTCTTATTCCTCCCACAACCATGAGAATGCAGGGAAAGGGCATATTTCTGAAATGCCCTCACTGCCCACAGCCTCCCTATCTGGTGAAAGAGAAGAAAAGCCATAGGAGCACTGCTCTACCTGCATCCATCTGACACTGACTGGAGGGTGGCACAAAGTGCCTTGTGGCAGGTTCCATCACACATAGGATGGAGGTGCAAGGCAGGCCAGGAAGCCAGGAGCCTGCTGGCCAATTTTGAAAGACCACAGGTCTGGTGTCCTGCTGACACCTTCCAACCCTTGCTCAGCCTCAAAGCAAGGGTGCTGGGCTGGCGTTCACTGGTCACCCTTCCTTTCACACATCTCTGCTTTGTAGAATTTCCTATCTGGGGTGTCACACTTTGAGGAAAGAAACACCATTTTCCTAAAGCAGCCTGGAGGGGAAACACTATTTCTGCATTAAAGAGGATAACTCTCTTCTAATCACTTTTTTTCTGCACAGCTGATGAACCAAGAGCTGGTGAAGCAAAAGAGGACATTTGTTTAAAAGTTCAACCGCCCCCCAGTTATCACATTTCTTGAAGCTTCCTTCAAAGCCTCAGGCATGGAGTAGATGTCAGCTCCTGGAACAGCTGAATCTCCATCCTGGCAGTCCTTCTGTCCACTCGGCTCTACAAGTACACATCACTAGCAGTATCCTAGGTCATATGTGTCCTCCCATGCAGCCTGGTTCTTCTTTGGCTTTTTCCCATTACTTAATAAGTCTTGGATTTGACAACTATTATCCCTAAACAGATGTCAGTACACACAAATCTGATGTAGAGAAAGTATCAGGATATTGTCATATTCAATAAGAAATAAATGAAATCTCAAGTCACTTTGATGTCATTAATAGTGGCAAAAACATGTTAATAGTAAGAATTTATATTATTGTTTTGCTGCATTTTCAAGTTAGACTGTCTCTCTAACATTAAGCTTACTTCATGGCACCGTAAAAGTTACCACACTGAAAAATTCCAGTCTCATTTTATGTACTGTTTCACAGAGACATACATGTCTCTGAATCACTTCTGTGTTTGATGGTGATGTTCAACAGAGGATTTCCCTCTAAGAAAATTTTCTTATTGCCTCTTAGAATATTTATACTGGGACATTAATATCTCAAAGCCACTTTAAATTTTGCAATTCCACAGGAAATATGGTTCTCATATCCAAAAACCTCTCAATAAATAAGCTTTAAGTCCCCTCCTTCCTTCTGTCCTGAAGTCACCCCCAAGTTTTACTTGTGGAAGAATTGTTCTTCAGTGTTTTCTGATTTTCCTTAATTTCATTTTCTTCCTGAGAGCTGACTTGTGCTTCTGTGGGGAGAGTATTTTAGAACTGTCTTCTTTGATGACAAGGAGAAAATTACTAGTTTGTTTGACATACCACAAATAGTGAGGGAAATGTTACACTTTTAATTCAGGAGAAGTCCTGATGTCTTCCATAAGAGGTTTGCTAAAATGTTAAATTAAAGGTACTGTTTCTAGAATTCTGCTTAATCTGAGCCCACCACAACATACTTGATATAAAAGCTTGATGTTGAAAATGTAAACCTTCATGATTAACTTCAAACAAATGCACAATTAATTCAGGAACCTTTCATTACCTGAAGGGGTACACTGGGATAATTCTAATTGTGATTTGTGTCAATATGTAATCTGTCCTGAGCCAAGGCCTCAAAATAAACTATTCTGTTTTTATTCAGAGATGCAGACATTGATGTTTTTGAAAGAGGAAAAACAAGTCGTTTGAATCTTTTGTTATTTCAGTAGCACAGAGTATTCCCGTGTCCCTGACAAAGGGGTCCTGTCTGATTTGGGGCATTTAGGTTAAAATGCTTATAGGTAATCACTATTTACCTGTTCCACATACACGAAACATGTAATGTGAATTCCATGGGCCAGGTTTGGATGCATAGCTACAGCTGTATATTAGACCTGAATTCACTCATTTCAACAAAACATTAATTTCAGAAAATTTGGCTCTGGGTATTTTGAGCAGGGTATATGAGCATCTGTTGAGTGCTATTGAGACTCACCCTTTCTGTATGACTGACCTACTGCATCAGTCAAGAACCTGAGCTCTGAGGCTGTCAGTAGGTACTTGTTAAGAAAAATTCCTTGTGCTATACCCTTAAAACATATTTCAGTAAAATGTTAAGGGTTCTAAAGATCTGCTTTCATAGCTTTTTTAGAATTTTGAAGTATTTCCCTTTTTAAATAATTTACTTAAATATATCCAAACTGATGAAAGTCCTGACGAAACAAATATTCACACTAAGATTACTAACACTTGAAGCAATAGTTCCTTAGAGAAATAGTGACCTTATTAATGAATTTCAGTGATGCAAATGGTATCACTATGCTACTACTAGGACTAGGTTACATCATTTTTTTCAGAATGGTCTAGGCAATGTAAGTCTAATTTATTTTCTGCCTTACTGCCTGGCCATAGCTCAGTTATTTGTGTTATAACATACTTTTCTGGCATGTTACTGTTTATGATCAAAAAATGTGGATACACCAAGTTGTAAAAAGTTTGATCAAATACAGATTCGCCTTCTGAATTTAGCTGTACACAGCAGCAAAGAAAAAGAAGTGGTGTACTTCCCAGGCAGAATCTTGTGTACAGTGTGAGAGTGCCTGTCAGTATCAGAGAAGTAAACTATAAGAGCACTTTAACTCTCTAAGAGACACATTATGGTGTTAGGGTACACACTGTAAGACTAAACTGAGAATGCTTGAAAGGGGAAATGATCTTCAGGTGTAGTTCTAATCTTAGCTCTCTTTCACAGCAATACCAAGCTTTCAGTCCTCCCCTCTGTGTACCTTTTTATCTGTTACACAAAAAGCGCTAGGAGCATTCTCTATGATCTGCAGAAGTAAAGCAAAGGATTCAAAGGTTGTGCCAATATAGGAATGAGATTGGATTTTTCCCATATAGAGCTATTCTGAATTCTCTGAGGGCAGGTATAAAAAGCTTGTTGCTCAAAACCAGTGGCAGAATAGAAAGTGTATGCATTCCTGGATGATTGCAGCATCAAGAAATATCTCAAGAGACAATCGTCTTCCAAAGGAAACGATTTCCTCAGATGCAGTAAACACCATACTAAACTGACCCAGGCAGAGAGGAATGTACTGTAAACATGATCACCACAATTACTACTCAAACCTGCACCAAAACAAGAAAGAAAGATTTGTGGATGATTTCTTTTGCACGGTGATTTTCTGTTTGCTGGCCTGGCATATGGCATACCTGTCAGATATGTGCTGGTCAGCAATAGATAACAAGAGCAGGTGTATGAAGAGAAAGGAGGCTTTTGCAACATAGTGACTGAAGCAAAGTAAATATCAGTGATTTTAGTGTTTTGATTTTTCACAGTGAATACTTGTAATGATCAGGATTCTTCAACTTTCTTATCTCATCTTGTTTTCCAATGTTACTTTTTTTTAAGAGTAAAAAATCCCAAGTGTATGGATATGCCACTTGAATTCTTTAAGCATTCAGCATTTTCTTTTTGAGCCATGTTGGTCAGCTCTAATTTGCCAGCCAAGTCACCCGATTTGTGCTGTGCTTGTTTCCTAGCTGAATCCAGGTGTGAGTGCTCTCAGCATGAATACTGACAGATGAGTGTAAAAAATTGCTTCCTCAGAACACCTGCACCTGTCACTGTGTTGTCACTAGATTTTCATTTTTCTGAAAATGTTCAGAAATGTTAGGTGGATTTCACTGCAAGCAAATATAAGGAAGGAAGGGTGAATTCAGCCGGAGAAACTTCACTTCCCATTTTACTCAACAAATCTTACAGATCCAGCCTGCGTTGTTCTGGGGGTCTTGAATTTCGTAGGAAGTTTCAGAGAAAAGACACTGCAAAAAGTTTTATACATTTTAACACCAGAGTGTCCACAGACCTGAACCAAATAAACACCCTGCTTAACTTACCTGAAATGGGAACAAAATGTCTCTTTGCTGCTCATTGTGGTCCTAGTATGTGAAAGAGGAATAGTCTTTACTGAGAATTTCAGAGTTGAGGCCAAGATTGAGTTTATAATGGAAAACAAGTTTCGACCTTAGCAATGCAGAGCCAGTAGCCTCTCCATAATACAACTGTCAGTTCAATTTCTGTCAGCGACACAAACATGGAATTGAAATAAGTGTTAAACTAGGATTTGGATGAAAGTTTTAATCAGATGAGCACCTGCACTCCAAGTCTTATTAAACCATTGAGACTGAAATTGTGTGTGAAACATTGCCATCCAGTGGCTGCTTGTACAATTTCCAACCTGCCACAAAAACATTCGTGAAAGAGAAAAATATTGCGGATTATGTCATTCCTCTTCTTTTTTACAAAACCACAGTGGTGTCTGCATTAGCATCACAATTCTAGGCAGAAAATTCAAACAGTGGTGGACTGAAGTTCCCTGAAGTTTTCATTTTAAGTAAACATTTGTTTCCTACAACAATGCATGATATCAACCTTTATGCCTCAGAAAAAGATTCACTACTGCATCTGCAGTGTATCCATCAAAAAATGAGTTTGCAACTAAGGGGTGAAAGCCCAAAGGAATGAAACTTCAAAGGCCATGCAGCCCAGATTCTGAAATCACAAGAAAATGTTTTTCTAGCTTTTCTGTCTTTTCAATGATATTGCCCACTCCTCTTAATGCCACACTGTCTGTGCCTTGGGTGTCCTGGTATTTCCTCCTTTCTTGACAGACCCACTTCTAATTTTTTTTCCTTGTAGGGGTTTGAAACTTCAGAAAGCTGCACGTGCTGCTGTAGGGAACTAACTTTTACCAAAAAAGAGCTAGAGCATGACAGATACTGACCTTTCTTCTACCACCTTGTCAACCACACTCAGCACTGATCTGGATGGAAAAAAATTTGGTCTTTACGTCTATTAAGTCTTCTCTCCTCCTGCTACCCTGGGATTTTCAGATGGCCAGAGCGAGACACAGCTGCAGAAATTCAGCCAAGGGCTTAATTTCTGTGGAGAACACTGCTGGTTATCAATAAAAGTATCTGCAGCAGTAACCACATTCTTGTAATAGGAGTGCTAATCCAAAGGAAATGAGATTGAGTGTAGCTCTATTAGTTATTGGTATGACTCAGTTCGTTTGACTCATGGCCCACACAAGGTGGAAATTAAAAAGCTCTGCTCCTATTCCACGTCCATAAACTACTTGGTTCTACTTTCTTATCACCACATTCATCTGATGTCCACTAGGTATTGTAGATTGGTTTTCTCTATGCCTGCTACTATGCCTGGAATCCCATGACAATGAAGATCTGATCCCCATTAAGGAAAGCTGATGCCTACAAATACAACCATCATCTCACCCAGCTGAAAAGCAGTCTTTGTAGCAGAAGATTAGAGCTTGTTCCTCAGCTCTATAGAGTTGCAGCATTCAGACTGGATGCTACAAAAGGACACAAGACCTTTGAGAATAAACATTTTGCTCTCTCTGTCATACCGGGCTGGACTGTATATGGCAGCTAAATTAAAGGTCACACTTATTACTAAAGGTAAGAAGGTTAGTACAAAAATGTAATTGACTTAGTTAAAAATAAGCTACAGGATTGCAATACCCAGGCAAGTAAAACAAAGAAATTATAATCTTTTAAATGGGCCTGAATGCCCAAACTGTTTCAAGTTTTTCTTTTTGGAAGTCTGGCCTTGGCTAGCCAAGCTCAGGAACAATCTGACAATCCTATTAAATGCTATGTTAACAGAATAAATCAGAAGGACACTAAATAACATGTAGCTCTGGGACTGATTCATGAAGCATTACCCTGTCTTGTAAATATGCCTTATAGATTATTCAGCTATGCATCTAAAGAGTCAAATTCACCAAGCAATAACCCATCCCCTCCCATAAAAAAGAGGAACCCATGAGTCTTGCTGTAAATCTGCAGAACATCAGAGGATTATAGTATTTAAACAAAACATCAGAGCCTTTCAGGCTCTCTGCTTTCTTTGCTTTGCTAATTAACTTTTATGTAACTCATTGTATTACCTAGCTGCAACAGGGAGCTGGCACACTAATCCATCTGCAAGGTGACCCCAGTTGTGTGCTATGCAGATAGGGATATTGATATGCTGTTGTGGACTGCAAGACATATCTGTTTCTGTCCCTTGCCTGTCATTTGTAGATACAAAGGGAGGAATGGCTGAGTGTTTAACAAGAGAGTTTGATCCCACTGTGTGTCTAGGCTAATGCAGGGAAGAATAAGGCTGGGATAACCACCCTCACTTAGACATCATGGTGATTGGCTTCAGTGCCATGCCTACGATTGATCTGTGCTCTGAGAGACTTAGTTAAATCAAAGCTCTAAATAGATACAGCTTTTGTGACTGTTAATTTTAAGGCTGGATTCAGTGGGTTTTAGTTCCTAGGCTTATCTTTGCTCTCTCTGCATTTGACTCTATATAATCAAAGTCCCTTTGGGAACTGTGACTTGCTGCAGTCAGACTCACCGCAGTAACGGAGGCCCACAGAAAAGATCAACACTTTTTCTTAAGTCCTCTGGACTTATTGTAAAGGCATCTGAAATGATGATCACTATAAATATTTTTCAGCGGGATTTACTCTGCCATGAAGAAAAAAAGCAGGTGTTAAAGTTATTAGAAGTACGTCAAAAGTTTGCCACTTAATGCCAGCCTAGAGGTATGTTTACCAATGATAACACCAAAAAGGAGGGGAAAAGTTCTGCAGGAATTAGGATTTGTCAGGTTATTTCAGAAAGTTTGGGATCATTTGGGCAAACCAATTTTTAGAAGAGAAGGCTGTATGAAAGCAGCATTTCAGCAGTCAATACTCTCTAAATCCAAAATGTAGGAAACCTTTCTTGCATGAAATAGTGTGTTTCAGTTTCTAGTGATATCTTCTGAAGAGTCAGTCAAAGATTATACAGTTTACTTGTCCTGGGATCCCCAGGTGACAGCAGAAGTGTGGACAATGACTTGTAAAAAGTCACCTTTCACCTGCACAGATCCTGGGCATATCCAAGACTTTTCTGCCATTTCCAACACACCATTTTAAACATACACCTGAACGTCTTTCTTGTTTGTACAATATCCCAGCTTTATGCCTGCCAAAGAAACAGGAATAATAACAGGTTTGAGAGCCTGTGTATCACTATATACAGATTATTCTTACATATATTATACCACATCAAAACATTAGTGCATATTCTTCTGTCCCCAGCTCAAAAAAAACCCCACCACCTAGATTATTAATTCAAAAAGAGCTATGCACAGATTTCTAATAATGACTTTTGCTCCCGCAATTGCTACAAGTAGTCTTTTGAGCAGCCAAAATTTTGTGACCTGTTTGAGTGGGGGGAGGGGAGTTAAAGGCCAGTGAGATGCAAATTAGTTCTCTGGAATGTTTTGGAGTGGGGTTTGAGTGTAGATTTCCAAGAATGTGCTCTTTTAGAGAAAGAAGTTATTTTTGCTGAGAGCAGTGAGTGTTACTGATTTACTGAAGTTGATATTGACTAAGCTGCCTGGTTACAGTCCCAGGCACAGAATTATTTGCCTTCCAGGCTGCCAGCATTAAGTCCTTCAACTCATCTCTATTTACTTCAGACACAGTCCAGAAGGCAGGAAAAGATGCAGACTTTCAAAAAGAAGTCAAGATACAAACAAACTGGGAAAACAATGGTTACGTTCACTAGCAGTTCAAATTTTCACAGTTTGTTCCAGGTGCCATAAGTCCATGTCCAGACCCTATGGAAGAGGATACAGGGGATTATTACTCTGTCTCAGAGAGAAGTGGGATGTCACGCAAGCAGTTCTTTGTAGGTTTTGTTTATCATGGGAACTGATAAACAGTTAGACTGAAAAACCTGGTAGCTTGATTTTCTCCTGATACTTAATCAAAGTTTGCTGAAACTTTGGCTGCCATTTTCCTTGGTTTGTGGTGATGAGCAGTGAGAACAATTGATCACTCTTCTCTTTCCTTATAGTAATCTTTTAAATTTTACTGAGTTGAAAGGTTATCAGCATTACCTCTCCCCAGTCATCATTATTTCTGTTCCAAAAGTTAATGAATCCTTACCTCTTTCATTTCTCACAAATAACACCTTTAAAATGCCTCTGACTATTCTCATTGCTCTTTTTGGGCATGTCTTCCTTTTAATGTCTGGTGCTTTGACCTCTCCAAATAATGTCACACCAGCACTGCAAAGAGCAAATTCTGCTCAGTTCAGTGACACTCTTCCTAATACATCCCAGAGGGAGATTGATTTTCTATATCACAGTATCTCACTGACTGACTTTTTTTCAGTTTGTGACCCAGACCCTATTCGGCAGCTCTGCTACCTTGCCACACATTGGACATTTTGTGCTTGATTTCATCTTATTATCATCTTCTACACTTACTTATACTAAACTCCACTTTGTTGACTTGAGATCATCAGTTTCCCCATCCAGGCTGGCTCTGCATTTGGTACAAGGCCAACAATTACATTTGCAGGCACTTTTTTTACCTGTAGAGATTCTGCTGCTCAGCAAGTGTCCCAGAAAGCAGAACCAAGGCTGAAGCTGGGCTATCCAGAACTGGGGTCCCTCATTAAGGAAGGACCCCTCAGGAGCATGTAGAGGAGAAATAGCAGTAATGTTAAAGATGTAACGCTCTCTATGTTATATTTGCTTTCTTTCATTATAAATCTAACAGCAAAAAATAAATAGGAGAACCACCCCAAACCCACCTTTGTTCTTCTACTGGTAATGTCCCTCAAGTGCTTTGGTCTTTTAGATATTAAATCTGCCTGCAAGCAAAGGACTGGGTCCCATGCACAGGGTTACAGCTGAAATGGCCCCTTTTAACTGGCAGCCTTCTGAAAGCAGTTCACACGCTAATGGAAGAGAATGTCATAGTCCAGGAAAGTCTTTGTAGCTCGATGGACCTACCAGCTCTTGACAGCACACTTTATTGTACTGAGTAGAACAGGTTGGTTTTAAAACATAATTGTTGTTAAGACCTGTAGATACCAAATTAGAACTAATGTACAACTTTTAAAAGTGTTTAAACCAGCAGATGCAAAAATTAAAAATAATGGCAATGCCTGTATTCACCAGATCCTTGGATTCCATGTAGTTTCCATCAAGGACCAATAACAGAGAAAAAATATTCTTGAAATTCTTGAAAGACACAGCTGGAATAATGTTACTGTAATAGTCAGGAATCAGTCTAAATTGCTGTCCCAGTGGCCAAGTGGTACTGCTAGTAAAACGCCTGCATAGATACCCTTGTCACATGAATTTTTCACAGTGTTGGAAGGAATGTTCTGTTTCTCCACCCCCCAGCAAAAAACAAAGACATTGTTTACTGAAGTACTTCATGCATTTGAAGGACACTCACTCAAGGATAAAGAGGAACCTTTTCCTCTTCTGACTTATCCTAGCCTCCTTACATTTTCTTTAGTAATAGTATATTCAAGTATATCCTTCAAGTATATCCTTCAAGTATATCCTGTATATAAGAACTTAAGCCAAATGTGTTTGACCAAGTGGGTCTTCATTTTATAAAGAAAACTTATAAATTAAAAGTTACATATATGTTTCTTTTCACTTACAAACTGTACCACAATTGAGTTTTTTCAAACCATGTTACACTGGCCTAAGATCCTGCAAGTGAAAAACTATCCAGAGCTGCATTTTACTTTATTACAGAGAACACCCCAGGCATAGGCAAGGAATTTCCCACACTGTCTCTGTTTCTCTTGACTTCTTTTCATTTACTGTCTAGAACAGATAGTACAGAATTCTCATATAATACCATTCTACTTTTAATTTCCTATAGCTTACTTTGGAGTCTGGCTCTTGCTTGGATCATAGACTGAATCCTCTGTAGCTGATAACAACTGAAATTCCAGTCCAGCCAAAAGAGAATACGTACTTTTGCTGCAGCCAGGGCCTTAATTTGCCCCATGAAACAAGGACTCTGACACTTCTTGATATGCCTGCTTTGCACACACACCATCACTGCTTCTAGTTAGAATGTGTATTAAGAATGGTATGAATTCTATTTTATGGATCAATAGTTACTAAAAAAAAATTATGCAGTGTTAGGCAGCAGCCACTTTCAAAAATGTCATTATCACAACTGCTGGATTAATCTAAAAAGGAATACCGAAGTGATTCATTTGTATTAAGGGGGAATAGGCTGCAGGCTTTGATTTCAAAAATCAATTTTTTCATACACAGAAATAAAACAAATGTATTAACATGCAGAGGCTTCTTACAAAACAGTCTCATACAGTTCTGGTGACATGTTGTTAACACCACCAATGGACAAGAAGAGTTTGGTCAGTGGTCCTTTCCAGCCATCCATACCCATTCAGCCAGTACTCTGGGACCAGTAGCCATGGCAAACATCTCCTGAAAAATTACCCTGCAGGTTCAAATATGCCAAAAGGCATATTTGCATCACATGGGGAGTTTCATTCTTATAGATCAGTGTTATAACTTCCTGGGAGATTCTTGCCCACAGGTGAGGCAACAGCAGCAGCTGTGTGGTGGCTCTCAGCCGTTGCACTTCAGACTCTGGTGGAGCAGCTTAAACTGCTATCATTGAACTCAAACCGTGCAAACGAATGTATCAGGCTTTAAACCAGCTGGGAAGCCACAGCATGCTGAATCCTGAGCTACACTGTGCCCACCAGTGCACTGGCTACAGCAGCTCCTACATCACATGGGCACGGCAGACAGCCCCAGGCAATGCTCCTGGAACAACCCCAGCTGCTTCGTCTGCTGTGGCACTGGTAACACTTCATGCTTTAGACTCCTGTGCTGTTTTGGTGGTAAGAGATAGCAAAGGCTACAGGGTGGATGGAGTGGAGGTCAGGTTGAAGGTGAGCTAAACCAGTGCAGTTATTTCCCAGTTTTTTATATGTGTATATATATATATATATATATATATATATATATATATATATATGTGTGTGTGTACCAGCAGTTCAGTGTGAGACATTGTTTTTTCTGTAAAAGCACAGACTGACATTGCATACAACTGTGCCCTGAAGATATTTGAATTCTGTCTAGCTTTGATTCACAGGTTAAATATATTACATAACACACAGAATCTGTTATACAAAACCTGAGAAAGAACTGTCTAATTTCATGCATTCCTTTCTGTGTAAATGTGCGAGACACAAAGAAAGCCATTCCCAAACTTACTGGGATATGAGATAAACCTAAAGATACATTTAGGCCATGACTGTGCAAAATAAGTCTATTTTCTGTTGCAAATGTGATTAGACATGCATTAAATATGTGGATATTGTTAGATACGGTCTGTATGTTAATAAATTGAGCAATAACAGACTAGCAGAGGATCTACTGTTCTCTGCAGCTAGAAGAACTTTTGTTTCATTACAGTTTGGCCTGATTTCACATTTGTTTTTCTAGTGCCTACGGTTGCTCTCTTTGCCTTGGCAAAAAAACACCCAATTGTGCAGATTGAAAGAAAATGGTTTAAACACAGTCACTGGAAGAAGAAAGTAAAAGATGTCCTGAAATTTAGACTAATCATGGAGAAAAGCACACATGGTTCTGGAGAGCCTACTCAATAATAAAAGTGAAGGACAATAAACAAGAACTTGTTAGTATAATAGTCTTTCCACCTGGAAAATAAACTGAAAAATTCTAATTTTAAAAATGCAACTCAAAAAATTAACGTTCAGAGATCAAAGACAAACCAAGAAAATTTTACATTTCAATGTCATATGAAGAGTTCTAACAGTAGCAAAAGGGTGAAAAACATATATATATATATAAAATCTGTAATAGGAAGTAGAACAAAATGTTCATAAAACATCATAAAACAAAATTGTCCTTGTTCCTGTATCCATACTAGTATCAAAGGAAAATGTTTTTATCTTCCTTAATCTATATAATGAAACTAAATCCTAGATGGAAGTAGACTGAGCAGAATTTTTTTCATTAGTATCTCTGTATATATTTTTCCAGAGAGATTAATAACAGCTCCTACTTCTTCAGCAGCCTAGGTGAAATCTGTACAGAATCCTGAAGGAAAGTTCAAGCTATTTTAAGTTGCAAGAGTCAAGGTTTCAAGGTGGTCTCTTAGGCAGTAGCAATCTCCATCAGAAAACTG
This sequence comes from Cyanistes caeruleus, assembly GCF_971803275.1. Lineage (NCBI taxonomy): Eukaryota > Metazoa > Chordata > Aves > Passeriformes > Paridae > Cyanistes > Cyanistes caeruleus. The sequence continues at coordinate 36,684,987 of NC_141704.1, read as the reverse complement.
TCTTAAAATTTCTGTCCACAACTCTCAGCTGCACAACGCCACAGGAGCTGGACATGCTGTTAAGGATACGTCACATCAGCAAAATTCATGGCCACTAATTGCATTACTGGTGTTCCTGTAATTACTTCTGCCCTACTGTGGTAGTGCCTGTAGCCTCAGCATGTCAGTACATTCAATATTGTATAAGAATATTGAAATTAGATGGTCAGGTGTTTACATCGTGCTAATAGAATCAGTGGCACAGGGTGCAAGAAAAGAGTTAGGTGGTAGTGCTCACTGATATAAAAGGTGTGCACAGAACAGTCATCCCAGTCTTGGGATTTGAAGAGCTTAAAACAGGATTATGGTCTAGAAGTTTAAACAAAATACCTTTGGACAGGAAATTAAATAATTCAGCAAAATATTTATTTCTATTATAGTGAGCTATAAAATATATATATATTTATATATATATATATATATATATATACACACTATATACTATATACTATATACTATATAATACATAATACATAATACATAATATATAATATTTTATATATAATATATATCAAAACAAATGTTTCATTTCAGTGATTAAAATATTGTCCTGCTCTGGACACACTCTGGAACTTCAAACTCTTGTCTTGTAGAGAGGGACCCAAAACCGAACACGGTATTTGAGGTGCAGCATTCAAATCACTGAATGCTAGCAGCATCCAGCTTGAGAGGCTTTGCTGTGCTCCCTGCCTTGGGTCACACTTCCAAGGCAGGTTTTTATCCCTGTGTCCTGATGCAAGTTACACACTGTCCACTTCTTGCTGACACAAAATACCCTCCACATGGAGCAATTTTCATAGAACCACAGAATAAGCTGAATTGGAAGGGACTCATCAGGATCATCGAGTCCAATTCCTGGCCCTGCACAGGACACCCCAAGAGTCACACCCTGTGCCTGAGAGTATTGTCCAAATGCTTCTTGAGCTCTGTCAGGTTTGCTGCTGTGACCACTGCTCTGGGGAGACTGTGCCAGTGCTCAACCCTCTGGGTGAAAAACCTTTTCCTAATATCCAGCCTAAGCGTCCCCTAACTCGGTTTCGTGCCTGAGCTTTGTTGAGGCTGACCTCTGTGGCTGCCGGATGTATGTCAAAGGGAGACTAAGACTCTGTCAATGCACACCCGTTGCAGAAATGCGACTTTTTCCGTAAGGCCTGGGCTCCCGCAGGTTTCGCAGCTCTCTGCTGTCTGTGCAGCGAGGCCGGGCACGGCCGGGGGTGTCCGGCGGCGGGATGCGAGCTTCCCTCGCTGCCCACGAGGTGTCCCCCCGCACCCGCACATGCCCGCAGCGCCGCCCGACAGCGGCCGCCGCTCCCGCACGGGGCTGCGCTGACTCCTCAGCTCACGCTGCTGCTGCTGATCTCTGCCGGTCCAGCTCGGGTGTCCGTGTGCTGAAACACTGGCAGCCTCCGGCTGGCGGGCTGCCACCGGGAGCGGGCTCTGTGCAGCCCCCGGAGCACCGCAGGGGTCGTTTCTCTCTGGAGTGGTACCGCTAGGCTTTGGGCATCCAGTGAGAGAAATGAAAGGCTTTGTGCTAGAAACAGTAAAAGGGCAAGAGTAAAGAGTGTATTTAGCAAAATATTGATGGTATTATTAATAGACTCTGATTTCCATTCATGCCCAGATTTTGCCAGTGAGGCTGGTAGGCACCCTTCCAATTCCTCTATGCTGCCCTCAGCCAGAAAGACAATAATTTCTGTATAAAACCAGAGGCAACGTGTGACAGGCAGAGGGCATGGAACAGAACAAAGTAAAGAAATGCAACTGGTCTGTACTGGAGTCGTATCACAGCCAGCACACAAGGGTGATGAGAAAAGCCATGAGAGTGTGCAGAAGGTCAGTGTCAGTGTGTGGCACCATCTGTTTTAAATTCTAGTTTGAAGCTAACACCGCTCGGCCTCTGTACTCAGCAACCAGTTTGCTATCCCCACAGGCAGATACAAGTGGGTAAAGTACATCAGTTGGTTTTGGATATGGTCCAGTGAACCAAAGCCCAAAATGGATGACCTCCACTGACTGTGAACTGACCAATTTTATGCATTCAAACAAAAACAAGGTAATCCTGTCTAACCTTTCCAGATTATGCTCCCACAGCTATGGAAATGTCACCACGTTCTATTTATCTCCAGTGCAAAGTTCACATGACATTACATGGTATTCACAGCATTGGCTTTCTTTAAAAAAACTTATTTGCATTCAAGGATAGACAAGAATATATATGTGGCACTAAAATAGTAAAATATGTCCAATTGTTTTATAATTTGGGAATCAAATATCCTTCACTATTGAGAAAAATGCAGAAATGTGGCTTAATCTTCCCAAATTTAAACTAAAATTTGAATACAACTCTCAATATTTCAGCCATAAAAAGCCAGTATTAGCAGCACTACACAAATGCAAGAGTATTGTAGTCAATATGAAAAGGAACTATTTAAATACTAGAAAAATAGAAGGGAAAGTTATAAAATTTTGAACATTAAAGACATTCATTCTAGTTCTTGGTATGCCAGTATTAAATCCCTCATTTAATTAACCATTAAGGATCATAAGAAATTTTCTGAATAAGTACTTTCCAAACTTCTTGTTGAGAGAACTTCATGGCCTGGGGCAGACTATGGAAATTTTGCATCTAATGAAAGAAGCAAAATCTAGATCAAAAGTGAGGAACCCCTACATACTCTTCTACTTCTCCAAACAGGCTTTTTTTGTAAAAATATAAGAATATTTCTCATTTTAAAAATTAATATCACACCAGCTCTGTCTTTAGACATACATAAACTCCAGATTACCAGAAGCCAGGAAGATGTATTAGGAACTGCAATTCTACACCTGCACTTTTCTCACATTCCTTTCCAATTTCCCACTGTACAAACAAGCATATTTTGGCCAACCAAGAATTAAAATTCTTGTGTTACTGCCCAGCATAGTTCAAGGAAAGTCTGATAATCACAGCAGAATTTTCAGTGTGATTACTGGGAAAGCAGCACAAGGTTAGAATAAACTGGTGGCCAGCAGCCTCAAGAAAGTAAGCAGCTCCCTTTTGATAATTGTTGCTCCTCTCCTGAACTTGTTCATTGCACTCTTTCTCCTGGGACTTTATAGGATGTTTTAGATAAGCTGGGGCAGGTTCTGAAGCATCTTGAATATAGACACCAAAACAGTAAACTGCACTGACCATTGTAGAAAGGCCAAGTCTGAAAGGGGGCACTGATCTATCCTGTATTGATCAAATTTTCATTCTTTACTGATCAAAGTATCTAAATACTGAAAGTTTCAAGTCCTTGTAAACACAGTACTGTAGCCTAGCCAAGAATTACATCATTTTGTCACTTTAAAAGAGAGTTAGAGCTTCGGGAGGAAAAAAAAAAGCTCATCCTGGGTAAGTCATACAAATATTACCTTAGCAGTGTAATTATAGTAGTAAAATTGTGTAGACAATTATTTATTTAAGTTAACTTTGTGAGTGTCTCTCTTATTTTATATAACTCCTCAGTATAAAACATATAAAACAATGCTTTAGAGTTTCAAAATACCTTGAATAGTGGGAGGTTGTGGTTCAGCTGCCAAGCAAATTACAGAGATGAGTACTCTCCTTGGGTAAGAACAAAGGAGATAGTTCAATAGCAAGCTTGTTCAGGGAACTGAGAGTAGTTATTTCACAGCTTCTGACCCTAGATCTTTAGAGTCATTGTTGAGAGAACAGAGAAGATGCTCTGCTTGTGCTTTGTCCAAAGGCAAATACAACAAGGTGAAACTGCAAGTCTTAAATGCAACATTTCAGAGATGGATAGAGCAGGACAGGGGTGTGTATGTACCCCAAAACTCCTGTGAATAGCATCTACTAATGACTGCATTCTTAAATTCCTTCCAAAAATGGTATAACTGCAATGTAAGATCTCTGTTTAGTTAGTCCATACTATAATGCTTGTCAGCATTTTCCCTTGGTGACTGCTGCTGTGTTTCTCATAACCTCTCTTTTCATGTCTGAAATAGGCAGGGTTTAAGAAGCTCTGTGCAGACAGTTGCGGAAAAGGGAATTTTGTAATAAATGCTGTATACATACATTTGCAGATATTATTGTCTAGTCACAGGGATTTTTCTGCTGAGAGAATGTAAAAAAACCTATTTTCTTTCAGACTAAAAAGTCAAATTGTCACAGCAAAGAAATTTCAAAATCATGGTTTTCAAAAGTACATATCCCTTCATGTTTTTACCTTTCCACAAAGTTCCCTTATGTTCCCCAAGCCTTGCTACACCAATGTTTGGGGTGGCTGGGCAGTTCAGTGTTGAACACTAGGGATTTCCCCAGTGCTGGCTCCTGGCAGTCCTGAGGTGAGGTTTTTAAAAGCTGAGAACAGAAAAGCTGAGTTTGCAAAGAGACACATTCCTGGCCCCAGAGCTGTGGGTTCTCAACTTGTCATTGCCCCTTGCTCCATCAAGCTGGCAGATTCTCCTCATGCTTCCTCAGCAGACAGTTCTATTCAATTTTTGCTGAAACATCTTCTCACAAAACACTCCAATTTTGATAAATCAGCACTTTTAGATGAAAAGTAGTTCTACCTAAAAATAAACAACTAGCTTCAGTTTTGAGAGCCGAGATTAGTTAATTGTATCAGCAAGTGCTGACTTTGAAGCTTGGATATAAACACCTCTTTAATACCCAACCAAGCTCTGCTAAGAAGAAAGGATGATTTATAGAGCAATGCAGAAACTGGCAGAGCCTGAGGCTTGAGATTAAACCCTATCTTAATACTGGTTGATAGTACTGCATTCTATGACACCCAGAAGTGATGATATAATGCAGCAGAGAGGAACCAGGGGCTTTTGGTCATGCTGTTTTCTGTTCCTGTTAATTATCTCCTAGGTCAAGGTGTACATACTCTGCATATGCATCTGCTAATGGCAGAATCTGTTACAGTCACACTAAAAACATTTTGCAATCTGACCTGAGTAATAAGATTGGGCAATGTCATTTCTTGTTTCACATAGAAACCCTTCTGTTTGGGTTCACTTCACCAATTACATCCTAAATGCTTTTATCTCATTCCACTGACCCCTAAGAGAAAACTCTAAAATTCAAAGCTATCTTTCTCTCCCGTTTCAACTAAACTGGGTGGGGCAGAGCTTATGCCTTTTTATGGGAAGCAGTGATGAGCTATTTTTCTTAGAAACAGTTAAAAGTAACACCTGGAAGATTTAAAGTTCATGCCACCATGAACACCATCCACCATGTGGATTATATTCTTAACACCCCGAATTTAAAGTGGGGGAAATGCATCAAAAGCAGCTAAATGAACGACCCTGCTTGCCCTCAGTTTTATGCAGCCCTGCACAGAACAGAGAGCACAAAGGTGCTGCAGCCCTTGGTTCCAGCAGACACCAAAGTCTGGAAGTATGTGAAAATGCACTGGCTTCATGTTGACTCAGACACAGGTTAGACACAGATGGTACTATGAATGTGAACGTAGAGTTCTACGGTAGTGGTTGGAACACAGATTTAAAAACTCTACAATATTTCTGTGAACTGCTCTGATCCCATAACTGTGGTTGTGCAGCTCTCTGGCTCCATGTCTAATTGCTGGATTTTCTGTTTGGATAATAAGGAAAGGTCTACTCTAAAAAGTGTATTCTAATCATTCGACACTTTAAATTGATTTTAACTTCAAAATAAATGAAATTAAAATTGAATCTGGCAATATAATATTAATCATAAGCAGTATCTATTACATATATTATTCAACATCCATAACATTTCAGAGTCTTCAAGCAGCGTACCAAAATCTCAATATCACAGAAAGCAACTCCTCTGACATCTGAAGAGAGAGGACATCAGCACTGGCAGGTGGTTACACTAGACCCACAAGGTCCCACTGCCTCTTTCTCCCAGCTGAGGCCAGTTTAGATGGACAGCCAAACCCTTCTGCAGCCTGTCTTTGCCACCACATCGCTGTGGTGGCTGAAGGTCAGACACTGCACAGACACAGTGCCACTGCTAATCCATAACACACTGTGTGACACAGAAGCAGCAGAGCAACTTCAACAGCTCATGAATTGGCCGAGGCTATCAAGTCCCATTTGGACAGAGGATATGAATTATGAGAAGTTAGTGAGCTTAAGTCAGTGTTTGTACACACTAATGAGCAGTTTCCCATCTGAACACTAGGCAAGGGACAGGAGACATTCACTGTCCCAAAGCGTCCTGTAGTTCAGCCCACCCACGGGAGTGGCGCTGGTCTAAAGGCTGCAGTAGTCACTTTGGTGACATTACTTATTTAGAAAAAACTCAAGGAATTTGGTGAGCCTCTCTGGCCCTTATCATCCCTAAGTTTGTCACAAGACTATTTCCTTCAATTCCTACAAGCTGTGGCAAGGCAGTATGTGCTGCTTAGATGAATGACACTCACATGCCAAGGCACCTCAGGATGGTGCACAGTAGCCAACCTTACCCTCTCTGCACAGCAAAGCTACATCACCTGCTGCACCTGCTGCAGTCATAAAGAACTGCTTGCCCCAAAGCATACTTTGATCTCTATTATTCTTTTTTCTTTATTCAGAAATGTGGGGTTTTTTTCTCCCAGATCTCTCCTGACTTTTATCTGCAAGAGTTAACTACAGAACAATTTAACTATCTCTCTGCGACATTTTTGAAGCTATTAAAGCATGCAGAGGTTCAAAAAAGGGAAGAAAATCTGGTCCAGAGAATGGGAGAACTGTTGAAATTATGTTGATTATGTTTCAAAATTCTCCTTGGAAGAAATACATTGCTGAGAATACCAAATATATGGGCTGGTTATTTAAGAACTGCCTGCTTACAAATCTTTTCCCCTGCCAGTAATCCAATGCTTAGATTTTTATTAAACATTGCTACTTTCTTGCCCAAATCATGTTAAAACTTAATTGGAAATGGTTCTTACTTACATACTTTTATTTACCCTATTTTTCTCTTCCTCCAGGCCAACTGGGTTTAGCCATAGAGCCCCATTCCACTAACCTCAAAAACAACCCATTCCTTTTTACATCTTCGTTTTCTTCCTCTTATTGTGCTGTTTTATCCTGTTGAGTTTTTATTCCTCTCCAGTTACCATATAATTTTTCCTGAGCACCAGCATTATATAGGCTTGAATCTTGAGGTAAATGTAATAACTCCAAAGGGTTTGTACAGGTATATCTGTGTTCTGAGGCCTTAAACTAGAAATGAGCACCAAATTTAGATCAGATCAGTAACACAAATCAGCTTTTTATTTAATTTTTTTGCTGGTATCCTGAGTATCATAGTATCCTGTGGTGGCATATGCAATCAATAGAAGCCAGTTATGTCTGCAACACTCACTGTAGGTTAATAAAAAATAGAAGGAACACACTGAGATCTCATTGTATCATCATCATCTGCGGCAGTGGTGAAAACCTGGTTGTAATTAGAACCTGTAGATCTTCTGAAGGTAAGTGTTGAAGGGCTCTTTAGAGCTTTGGAAGGACTTGCCTGGAAAAATTTGAGAAAGATCTGGAAAAGAGTCCTTCCTCCCTATAGCTTGTTAACTAGTACCATTATGGAGGGAATGTACTCCATGCTGGTAAAAGTCTATACCTTCTGTTCTACCCAAACCTTTGAGTGAATATTAAAATCCTGGCTCAGCCACAAAGGGAAATGGTGAAATTCTTGAAAACATATTGGAATCTACTGGTACCTGATGAGCAGAACAAAAAGTAACTACTTTAATAAAATGTTCCATTAAAAATATAATATAGGTAAAATAGTTACATGCAAAACCTTAAGGTATATTTATGATAGAAGGCAGGGACCCACACATACAAAAGTAAAATCAGTATGTTTTCTTTTTAAAAAAACAGCAGCTTAATTTAGTCCAAGTTATTTGTGTCTTTCATTTTGCAAATCTTGATTACAAATGGCTTTTCCCTGAAGAATGCTTGACAGTGCTTGATCATTTATTTGGCTTCCAATATTCTTCAAGGTGAAATGAATTAGCGATCTGTTTCCCTGAATTAAAAATTAAAATGGTTCTGTCTTGGCTTGAAGTAGCCAAGTTGCAAGAAAGATGTTGCCTGACCTAAATCCCTTCAACACTTGGATCAGAAGAAAGAATTTTGGATTCTGACCACAGACTCACCAATAAGTATTTGTAGGCTGAACATTTAATTGGATTTATAATGGCTGAAAATCATAAGGATCATCTTCCTTATGATTTGCCTTTCTATTATTTCCATTAACATTTTCTGTTTGTCAGGTAAAGCATTAGCATATGGTACCCTATAACACATTTGCCTCATGGTGAGGCTAATGAACACAGAAGTATTTTATCAACTTCACCTATAGTGCTTTTACCAGTTGATAATTGCCATAATGGAGCATTTGCTATTTTGATCTTGTAGAGCATGATTACATTCGTACATTAATCTGGGCTGTCTATCATCAATAACTGGGCTGCTCACACCAATAACTGCTTGAAAACTCTGTTCCAAAATACTTTTCCCCGTGCTCTTTTTTCCTGTGGTTTCTGCTTCCAGCACACCAGTTGTCCGACTCCCACACCTTTCCTAAACTCCTCCTCCTCTAAGATGTACTCCTCCTGTGAGTCTCTCATACATGGCTGTGTATAGGAGAAAATTATGCTGTTTGCAGAACAAAAAAATCCTCTCACACCACACACTGTAGAAGAGCAAATAGTGGGTATATAAAAGGTCAGCTGTTTTAAAGCACTTCAAAAGATGATGAAAAGTGTTTCACAGAAACAAGAAGAACCCTTCATAATAAAAATATTTCCAAGACATTTTTGAGTCTTTCTTCTAATGCTACCTTCTGCAACAAACTTTTTCTCTATTCCAGTTTCTCTGCATTTGGATTAGAGTCATACAATAAAATTAAGTCATATGACATCTTTAGCTGTTTGACAGCAGTATCATCATGAAGCTCATCCTCATCTATGAAAAAGTATATCTGCAATTTGCAAAATTAGTAAGATGCTTAAATCTTCTGGAGAAAAATGAAGTTCAGTGACTTCAGCAGCTACTATTAGGCATCTGCTGTACAAATGACAAAATCATTGCACAAAGCAACCAGTCCAGCTGGCCAGAGTTCCTACGTCCTTTGGATACGGTCTTTGATGAATAGACCCTCTTATTTTTCATCTCCAATCTATTATTAATAACATTCTCTGTGATCATCCAGACACAAAGAATTAAGACAATAACTCTCTAAGTGAATAACAGGGCCTTAGTTTGCCCAATGGAATAGCAGCCATTAAGCTTCTGCCCAAAGACCATTGCTTCAGATGCAAGGATGAGCAAGTGCCACACAGGCTTGGAAAGAGTTCATAGGTAGTATATCAAGCTAAAACATCCCCTTTTCTTGGGAGTTCCTTGTGGTAGCACCAAATGCATCAATTAAATTGCCTAATGAAAAGCATTTCAGTATAAAACAATCTTCATTCAATGTAACTGTCTCTGTTGTAATAACAAGAATATAAATTAAAGTTTCTTTGTATTTTCCTGCAGACAAGCTTAATGGAAAGGAAAAAAAAATGTCAAGGTAGATAATATTTCTGTGTCACTGAAACAACAAAAAATTCTAGAAACTAACTTCGTGGGACAAGGAGGGAGACACAAAGCAAGAAACCACAATTTCCTTGTGTCAGGAAAATTAATCCACGAACACCAGAGGTTTATGTCCAAAAAGGAGACAGAGGAGTCCTTTTTCTTTATTCGAATAAAGGGAGAGGCCATGGGGCATTCCCCTGGGGTCTCTCAAATTTTTGGAGGGCGCAGCCTCCTTTTTATCCTAATTCCCGGCCGCTTGTCCCTTCTCTCTTTCCCCATAGGCTGAGGTACTTGAGAGGTACAGGCTTCCCGGAACGCCTGACACCTGGGGTACCTTCCCCCCCCCACCCCCAATGCATAATCCCTTCTTAACTTTTATGGAATTCATAGTGTTCTTTCAGTGCCTCTTTGATCTTCTACTGGAATCCATCCCATTGTTTCTGTCGTCTCTCACTGATAGCTGCATCTTATCAACTGACCCACAGCTTGTTTGTAAAGACAAACTCATCATTCCTCTCAATCCCTCCTCTTTTAATTTTTGTTAATAATTGTCTTTACAAACCTTAGTTATCATTGACCTAATTTCTTGTTCTTGTGTCTTTTTTGGCTTTGCAATTATTTGCAGTGGCATTACTTTCTGCCCTTTTGTAGCCATCTCTGGGTCAGTAGGCACGGCTACTACCTGCATTCTTTTGATCACATGTTGAATAAGTTGTATTAAGCAAGGGATCATGCATGGTAAAAAGATTAGGGTTGCTACAACACATGAGAGGAAAAAAAGCATTTGTTTGACCCATAGGCCACCAGGTAACCATGAAAACATGTCCCATTCCCATCCTTTCCATGTTTGGACTGGTACATGGGCTAACTTTCTTATTCCTTTTGTTATTTGTTTTACCACTTTTCCATTGTCATCTATTTGCAAACAGCAGTTTGAGTCATTCAATTTTCCACACACACCCCCTTCTTCTGCTAATAAATAGTCTAATACCATCCGATGTTGAAATATTGCATTTCTCATCTGAGTAGACTGGTCAGCAAGAAGGTCAAGAGCTGTAGCTGTCTGGTTGACTATTATTTCAAAGACAGCTTGCAACCTAATTATCCGATTTAGATTATAAATGGGTTCTCTGGCACCTGATATTAATTCATTTGGGTTCCAGGTAGCTGGTCCATAGTGTTGTATGATTCGTTCAGGTGGCCATTCATCTTTTCCCCACTTTTGGGTGCTCCTTCCAACCAGGGATGTATCAATAGACCGCTTCTCTCTAATTAGATCATCATATACTTTGATTCCTAACTGATTTCCTTGAACTTGTGGTAGTAGAAAGAACAATGGTCTAATATACCCCACATAACATATTCCTGACCAGTTTGGGGGTAGCCTGCGGTAAGCATTTTGGCCACAAATCCAGTAATGCCCCTTTAGAGCCCAGGTCCCATTAGCGAAGGGACCTTTCCAATTTTCATCATCAACTGGCGGGTCAAAATACAGCTTGCTTCCAGGGCCTAGTGGTCCACCCACAATAGTTGCCTCGCCATAAGAATCACAATATTTACATTTCCAAGCTCCTACATGAGGTTTCCACTTGCAATCACATCCCAGATCTGTTTTATTAGATCTGGACCAGAACCTGTTAAAAAGGGTTCTAGTTCCATTTCGGTGTTGCCATTTCCACTGATAGTCTCGGACAACATGTGTCTTACTTGTGGAATTATCCCGGGGGCAGCTTAAAAATAAAGGGTCAAAAAACTTATCCTTCCCCACTGCTTTACAGCCTTCAAAATCTTTTTGGTAATTATGGAAGGAACACCTTACCCAGCTACCATTAGTGAGCTTAACATGCGTTTGATTCCATCTGCCTCTATATCTGGAACAGTCATAAGGAGGGCAGTTGGGGGTCCAACAATCTAAACCCAAAGATAAAGTCCAGTCACAAACGCTCTTTCCCACATATGTGCTTCCTGTTCTGTTTAAGCAATAAATGCCTCTTTCAGAAGAATGAAGCTGCCATGGACTTCCTTCTTTGTCCCAAAATCCAGTTCCATTATGGACTTCACTCAGGGTGCTAACCCACCATTTAGGCTCGACTGGGCTGGCCACCCATGGCCAGCTTTCAGATCCCCCTGGCCCTCCGCAGACCCAGCAGTTTCTAAGGTTAAAGGTCTTTGCTCCTTGTTCTCTTAAAGTAAAAAAACTTATTTTCCCACTTTAGACTCCAACTTAACTGAAAATATAAAGGTAAAATTATTAAGAGAAACATTCTAATAGTGTTATAGTCTAATTTCTAATTTTCAATTTCACGTTGTCTTCTACACCACCTGTGGCAAGTGAAAGCACAGAAACAGCTTAGCATAAAGAAAGCAATGACAGCATGGATTGGCTCCCAGTGGCTGGAGATCTGAGAGTAGGGATGCCCATACAGACTATTTCAGCAGGCAGTCTGTGGGTAGGCACTCAGGGCTTCCCCCGATGTCGACGCACCAGCTACTGCTCCAGTCCACTCCTGCGGAGTGTCAGTCGCGGCTTCCCATCCTTCTCCTCCAGCTGAGATGTCCAAACCTCTGGAGCTTTAGCGACCTTGACTCGAGTGTGATGTGTCCACCCGTGTTCAGCTGTCTTGACGGCTGTTTCTGTGGTCAGCAACACCTGGAAAGGTCCACGCCACTTAGCCACCAGGGGTGCTTCTTTCCACTCCTTAACTAGGACCCAGTCTCCTGGTTGGATATTATGCACAGCAAAGTCCAAAGGCAGGGTCTGTGTCAGCTGAGCTTCCTGTCGAAGAGATTTCACAAGAGACAGTATCCGAGCCACATACTGTTTTAGATATACATCACTTATCTCTACCCCCGCCCCAGGCTGAGAATTACAAGGATAAGGAATTCCAAACATCAATTCAAAAGGAGACAGTTGAATATCTTCCCTGGGTCTGGCCCTTATTCTTGCTAGAGCCAGTGGTAAGAGCCGCAGCCATGGCATTTTCGTTTCTATCACTAGCTTCAAAAGATGTTTTTTTATTTCTCTATTCATCCTTTCAACCTGGCCTGAGCTTTGGGGATGCCAGGGAGTGTGGAGGTTCCATTGTATCCCCAAAGCAGTCATTACTCCTTTAAGAACTTTTCCAGTAAAATGAGTTCCTCTATCTGAGTCTATCGCTTCCACCATCCCATATCTTGGGATTATTTGTTCTAAAAATACTTTAATAACTGACCCTGTAGTTGCTGAAACAGCTGGGAAGGCTTCTGGCCACCCTGTTAATTGACATACTATTACCAAAAGGTATTTAAACCTCCCCACTCGGGGCATCTCAGTAAAATCCACTTGGCACCTCTGGAAGGGACGTACAGCCCAAGGCCTCCCGCCCCTCGCCAGTTTCTTTGTAACTTTGTTATTTGTCTTAGCACAAATCAAACAACCATCAACAGCTCGTTTTGCCAGAACAAAAAGACCCACAGCAGCATACATTTTGAGGAAGGCTTCTGCTATCCCTCGGGAGCCCCAATGACTCCCTTCGTGGAGCTGTTTTAGCAGTTGGGAGGCTAAAGCTTTCGGTATCCACTGCTTACCATCTCTTGTAAACCAATTACCCCCTCTTTCTTCTGCCCCACTCTTTTTAACTATGTCTAGTTCTTCTGGTGAAAAAGACAGCTTCTCTGGCAAGGGGGCAGTTACTGGGAGCAAGGGAAGTAACTTAGAGATTTCTGGCAACAATGCAGCTTTTCGAGCTTCTTCATCAGCCAGTCTATTTCCTACTGCCTCTTCCGAGCACCCTGCCTGGTGTCCCTTGATGTGTATTATTGCTACCTTTTTTGGTAAATTCACCACCTCCAATAGGCGGGAGATTAAGTTCTCATGAGCCAACGTTTTTCCTCTGCAGGTTAATAAACCTCTCTCTTCCCACAGTTTCCCAAATGCATGTATCACACCATATGCATATTTAGAATCAGTAAAAATATTTACTGTCTTGTCTTGGTATAACTCACAAGCTCTCACGAGGGCATACAGCTCGGCCGTCTGAGCTGACCAGGTGGCCGGTAACCTCCCCCCTTCCTTTAATTGCTTTCCACTCACGACAGAGTATCCTGTAAATCGTCTTCCTTCTATCACTTTTGAAGACCCATCAATAAACACGTTTTCCCCCTCAGGCCACGGGATGTCTCTCAGATCATTCCTTGCCCTAGTTTGTAGATCTATTACTTGAATACAATCATGGAATTTTCCTTGGCTCCCTTCCTCAGGGCCATTCAAACAGGAGGCTGGGTTAAAACTTTCCTTGCTTTTAAATTCTAAATCCTCCTGTTCTAATAGACAGGATTCATACTGTAGTAACCGAGAGCTGGTCATCCACTTAGAGGCTCTCTCAGTTAACAACGCTTTAATCTGGTGTGAAACTTTAACAATCAGATAACCCCCCCTTGTCAGCTTTCGGGCCTCAGCCACCATCAGAGCTGTGGCTGCGCAGTTCTGCAGACAATGGGGCCAGCCTCTGGCCACCGGGTCTAACAGTTTCGAAAAATAGGCAACCGGTCTTTGTGTTCCCCCATGCTCCTGTACCAAAATTCCTTTTGCATGTCCCTGTGTAACATCTACATATAATTCAAATTCTTTTTCTATATCTGGAAGAGCTAGGACTGGGGCCTTAACCAATTTGTCTTTTAATTTTTTAAAACTTTGTTCTCCTTCGGGTGTCCATACCACAACATTAGGACTGTCTTGTGTTAAAAAGCCATATAAAGGTTTGGTCACAACAGAAAAGTCTTCTATCCACACTCGGCAGTATCCCACCAACCCTAAAAACTGTCGTAATTCCCTTTTTGTTTGGGGTAATGGTACTTGTAGAATTCCTTGTATTCTTTCTGGATCAATACACCGTAACCCTCCAGTTAAAATATGCCCCAAATATTTGACCTGTTTCTCAACCAACTGTGCTTTCTTTTCAGACACTCTAAGTCCTTTTTTAGCGAGAAAATTAAGCAGTTTCACAGTAGCTCTTTCAACCATCTCCTCCTGTTCCCCTGATAACAGTAAATCATCCACATACTGCAACAACTTAACTCCGGAGGGTGGAGTAAATTCTCTTTGTATTTTTTGCAAAGCTTGTCCAAACAAAACAGGTGACTCTGTATAACCCTGTGGGAGGACTGTCCAGGTCAATTGCTGTTTTACCATTTTACCTCCTTCCTCTTGTTCCCACTCAAAGGCAAAATACTGTTTACTCTCTTCTGTAATCGGACACCCCCAGAAAGCATCTTTTAAATCCAGTACTGAATAGTACTGATGTGAGGAGGGGACCTGGTTCAGGATTGTATAGGGATCCGGAACTGTGGGATGCCTTGATTTGACAATTTTATTTATTATTCTTAAATCTTGCACCATTCTGTAGGTTCCATCTGGTTTCTTAACTGGCAGGATAGGGGTGTTATAAGGAGACATGCACGGTTCCAACAGACCTGCCTTTAGCAGGGACTCAATGATAGGCTGTAACCCCTTCCTTCCCTCCCTTGAAAGAGGGTATTGTTTTTTTGACACAACTTGTCCTGGTTGCTTCAAAGTAATTTGGAGAGGCTCTATGTCTAATTTTCCATATTTCCCCGGGGCTGCCCACACTTCCGGATCTATTTCAGCATAAGCTCTCTCAGACATTTTACACAAAGATATTACAGTGCTGGACTCAGTGTCATTTTTTATAATACTGATTTGCATTCCCATTTTTGCCATCAAATCTCTCCCCAGTAAATTACAATCACAATTAGGAACAAACAGGAACTCATGCATTTCAAACTTGTCCCCCATATCTATTAACAGCGGTTGAATAAAATGCACTCGCTCATCTTTTCCGCTTACTCCTTGAATAACCAATGACCTTTTTGACAATTTCCCTCCTTTAGGTATAAAATTTAAGGTGGATCGAGAGGCACCTGTGTCTACTAGAAAACACACCTCCCCTCGATCCGGACCCACCTTAAAAGTTATCAAGGGCTCCTGAGTGGTGGGTCCCTGGTATAATGGAAGCCCCTGACATCCCTAACAATCCATTTCCATTATCCTCTGGACTTCTTCCTCTTGTGGGTCCAGCTCTTTCTGTGGGCATTCCCTTTTCCAATGCCCTTCTTTCCTGCAGATGGCACATTGGTTCCTCCCCAGCCGCTGTTTGGGTCGGTTCTCCCCTGTCGAGGGGGGAATGCCCTGGACACCTCCTTGTGGCCGACCCCGTCCCCTCTGCCCCGGGGGACCCCTTGGACCTTGTGGTTTATTCTTTTGGGGCTGCAAAAACTCTGCCATCATCTTTGCCTTAGCTCTTACTTTTTCTTCGTCCCTTCTTACATATATTTGCTGTGTTTTTCTCACCAATTCTTCTAGAGGCTTATTCTGCCACTCTTGATCTTTTTGTACTCCTTTCCTAATGTCAGGCCAAGCCTTAGTAACAAATTGTACTTTCAACAATGTGTCAAAGGCTGGTCCTTCAGGGTCCATCCCCCCATGCTTCCGCAAGGCATCCCTAATCCTCTCTAACCAATGAGAGGGGCTTTCATGTTTCTCTTGTTCTAACGACATAGCCTTAGCTATGTTGTTAGTTCTAGGAGCTGCTGATTTGATTGCCCTAATCAAATAAGCACGGTAATCACGGAGGCGAGCCAGGCTGGCCTGGTTATTTGGATCCCACTGGGGGTCCACCTGTGGGATGGCATCATCTACTGTAGGTACATTAGGTCCAGCCCCCCCCACTGCCTGTGGATGTTCATCCTCCCACAGCTGCCGAGCTTTTTGCAAAATCATTCGTTTCTCTGATGGCCCAAACAAAATCCCCAAAAGAAAATCCCAATCTTTCCAGGTATAATCTGCATTTCCCAAATATTCTTCTATCTTTTCCCCCACCCCTATGGGATCATCCAAGTATGGTGGTAATTCTTTTTTTAATCCTCTTATATCCTGGGTAGTAAGTGGTATAACTACAAACCCAAATCCTCCCCCTTGACCTCCCAAAGGGACTTGGCGGAGTGGCATTTGATGGACCCTTGTCCCTTGGGTCCAGGGGGCTTCTGGTGCTCTAAATTGAGTTCCTCTTCTAGTCCTAGGGGGTGATATGATATGCTGCTCCCCCCCCCCCCCACCATTGTTATTTTCAGGTGGAGCTGTAGGAACAGCATTTCCCTGATCCTTTTGTCCTGGAAGGTGAGGATACAGGGCATCTGCAGCTGGCCCTGGGTCAGCTGGTAACACCAGAGGACAAGACGGGGGAAGGTGCTGAAAAACATCCCAGTCTTCACCGTTTTCCTCTTCCCCCCCTTTTTCCTCTTCTCCTTTTTTTCTTAACACATAGATTTCTCCTGTTGCTTGTTTAAACCATATCAATCCACATTCCCTTTCAATCCATCCTTTCCAATTCTCCTCCAGATACCTCCACAGAATTCGGCACAAATGAATTCTATCTGTTCCATAACATGGCCATATAAGTCCATTCGGCAACTTATACTCTGGCCATACATAATAACAATATTTTACCATCATCTCCATAGTGACTTCTGGGTGAATGCATAATCTGTCCCAAGATCTCAGCATTCTCCCCAAGGGACTCTCCGGGGCTATTGTGGGATCGTCATCCCTTTTGCCGAGACCCTTCCCGGCTGTACCCTTGCAACCCTCCATGGGTGCCCTGTTTAGCCTGTGCTACCCTCCATGGGTGCCCTCCCAGGCTTGCCTGTGCTACCCTCCCTGGGTGCCCTCCCAGGCTTGCTCCCCGCAGATCCCATTTTACTCACCGGTGAGGTTTTCAGTGGTCCTTCCCTGTGGACTCTTCACGGACCCCCCTGGTCCGCCACTCGTCTGTCTCCTGGACAGTCTCGGGAACCCAATCGATCGCCCGGTGCTGGCCGCCACCAAGGGGAGCTGATCACCGAAACTGGGTGAGGCGCGCCTTCAGCTCCGCTCGCTGCCCGCCGCCCCGGACGGTGGAAATATCCCGGACCGAGCCCCCAAAAATTGTCAGGAAAATTAATCCACGAACACCAGAGGTTTATGTCCAAAAAGGAGACAGAGGAGTCCTTTTTCTTTATTCGAATAAAGGGAGAGGCCATGGGGCATTCCCCTGGGGTCTCTCAAATTTTTGGAGGGCGCAGCCTCCTTTTTATCCTAATTCCCGGCCGCTTGTCCCTTCTCTCTTTCCCCATAGGCTGAGGTACTTGAGAGGTACAGGCTTCCCGGAACGCCTGACACCTGGGGTACCTTCCCCCCCCCACCCCCAATGCATAATCCCTTCTTAACTTTTATGGAATTCATAGTGTTCTTTCAGTGCCTCTTTGATCTTCTACTGGAATCCATCCCATTGTTTCTGTCGTCTCTCACTGATAGCTGCATCTTATCAACTGACCCACAGCTTGTTTGTAAAGACAAACTCATCATTCCTCTCACTTGTCAACAAGCTTTTCTTTATCCCATCTGACTCTGGACACTGCAGACAGCCCAGAATAACACTGTGCTAGTCTCACAGTGAAATGCTGCTTCTGTCTCTTTGCAGTGCTGTGGTTTAACCACAGCCAGCAACTAAGCACCACACTGCTGTTCCCTCAATCCCTCAGAGTGGCAGTGGGGAGAGAATGGAAAAATGAGAAAACTCATGGGCTGAGATAAAGAGAGACATTTTAACAGGCAGAACAAAAGCCACACACAGAGGCAGAGCCACACGAGGAATTCATTCACTGCTTCCCATGGGCGGGCAGGTGTTCAGCCATGGCCAGGAGAGCAGGGCTCCATCACGTGCAAGGCTTCCTTGAGACGACAAACACCATCACTCCAAACATCCCTCACTTCCTCCTTCCCCCAGCTGTACATGTGAGCATGATGCCATGTGGTCTGGAATAGCCCTTTGGCCAGTGGGGTCAGCTGTCCAGCTGTGTCCCCTCCCAGCTCCTTGTGCACCCCTGGCCTCCTCCCTGGTGGGCTGAGAGTCAGAAAAGGCCTTGGCTCTGTGTAAGCTGTGCTCAGTAATAACAAACACATCCCTGTGTTATCAACACCGTTTCCAGCACAAATCCAAACCACAGCTCCATAGGAGTTACTATAAAGAAAATTAACTCTACCCCAGGCAAAACCAGTACAAGTGCCTATACAGAGAGGGAGTGCTCACAGTGTTCTCATTAAGGATTGCAGTTAGAAGCCAGGACAGGAGCAGCCACAGCGTGGCAATCACGTTGTCGTGCAGAGAGGGATGATGAATGCAGGCACAAGCACCTGCTGAGATCTCTGACTTCCTGACAGTGTGCACGGCACGCCTGCTGCTGTTGGACAGCCCCACTTCTCACACATCCCCATCCTTTTTTTGTACCATATCCATCCATTTAGGACTAGCCATTAAATCGCCATTCTTCATGCATAACTTCATGCTGTTTTCCCTTTCAGAAAGTGACCTGTCAAAAGGAGAGAGCACACTGCACAACAATTTCTTTTGTATTATTTGAGCACATGAAGGAAATACGGTTTATGGGCTGCAGAAACTGGAGTTTCAGCCTTCCAGATTTCATACCCTCTTCACATGAGTTATGTGTATACTTTTCCTCTTTATAGCTTTCACTACCTTGTCTTTTCAAAACCCATGAATCCTTTTTATTTCACTTACCAAAATCTCAAACTACGTAATTGTTTTACCACAGAGGAAGTTTAAATATGGAATTAGCACAATGCATCCTGAAACACAAAGGTATTAGAGTTTGAGATATGCATCTCTCCACAACATCCTTCTCCCAAGTATCTCAGCCGAAGTTCTGCATCCGGTCTGCAGAACTGCGATACTCTCCTGACCCTCCCTAAATTGTAAGGAAACTCAGGTCTATATTTAAACTTTACACACAACCGTGTCTCTTGTTAAGAGAACAGAAATATTATGGGCCTGGTAGTGCCCATTTTTGAGTCGTTTTTTTACTTGCAAATGTCGGGAAAACAGATTGCTACACTGCAGTTAAAGGAGGTGGCATACGTTCATAATTAATTTACCTAAAAAACACCCTGAACCTGTAAATTTCATATTTAATCTTTTATCCAAAGAAAATACAATGTTATTCAATGAGATAGTCAAGCTTCATGAACTCTCTCCTGTGCATGCAAAGTTTTTTTCTGAATAAGAGTGATGACCGGAAGATTGCTCAATGAATCCATTGATCTATCTTCTGATGCAACTGCCCTGACTATACATCTTTTGGTCATATTCCCAGATTGATCTAAATAATCTCACAAAGTTACAACCCTTACACTTTTTAATATCATATGGGGTTGTACCAGTTGACAGACACTGTAGAAGTGATTTCAGGTTTAGGGATTGACACACCCCTGAGAGATTGATACACACCCTAAAGAGCACCCTTGTGCTTGCCTTCATGTTTGCCACTTATCCTGAAATTATCATTAATATAACCCAGATCAATGCAGAACAAAAATGAAGAAGCTTGCATTCAGCATTGTGCTGGAATTGAGCCCCTGTACAGAGTGTTTGTTTTCCCTCCTTTGTTTGAAAAAAATGCCTTCAGGAAAAGATACATTCTGAATATATTAATCCATATTTAGTTGATGGGGAGAGAGTTTATTTATTAGTAGTAATAAACTACTATTAAAAATATTAATATAATTATTCATTAGAAGTAATTTTTAAAGTATTATGAGTTTACATTTTTAAGTCTCTATAGGAGGCAGACTTGTCTTACAAATAGTTGCTGACAATTTTACCTACTTTAGCTCTTTTTGCCTGCAATTTTACAGTTTTGTTTATCTAAGCAATTTAGACATGCCTTCTGGTTCTAAATATTATTTTCATTCTTCTCTTTTCTTGCACGGTACAGGTCTGTTTGACATGCGCCTAACCTAGGATTGCTCTATGTATCAGGTTTTCTGATTCTTAATGCTCTTGACAGTGCCTAGCTGAAAATAGCCAAACTCAGCTTTTAATCATATGTAAGGAATGTCACAAATGACTTTCAATTCTTAATGCACAGCAATAACTTTTGCCTTTTAAACACAGCTGAAATTTCTTATATACTCTCTTGGTGCAGAAGCTAGATTTATTTAAAAATTGATAACTTATGGCTGATTCAGTTGATTTTAAATATAAAAAGGCATTGTTCAAAACTAGTGAGGTTTGTAGATGTAAAACAAACATTCACTGTGGAAACATCAGGTAAAGAATTTGCTGAACAATATAGGACTTCTACATAAGAAGAAACAAGATTTAACATTACTAAAGTCCGTATCAAATGCTTGAGTAACATGTTAACACGTGCAATATACTACTTATCTGATGTTGTTTGTTTTAGAGGTTAAGGAAATGTTCCAAGAACTTTGAGGTGTGCAGAATTATGTACAATAGTCACAGCTCTTACAGCTCTTACTGAAAATCTGAAATAACTTTTCTGAAATAATTCTGAAAAGCTGAAGTTTCAGAGGACCAATAAGTTCATTAAAAAAAAAAAAAAAAAAAAAGTTATCTAATAAGTTTGTTTAAATTCTTTTTCTTAAACAGAGAAGTATGAAGGGTCAGGATTTTTCCCGTGTCAGACTGAGCAAAAATTTGATACCTTTAGCAGAATTTTGTCGAAAGTATAAAATATTATTGGTATTTAGCACTGAAGTCCTTTCAAATAGCTCAGTCTCCATGCCACTTAGAGAACAATGGTTCTAAAAATACCTTTAGTATTTCCCTTTTTACCTTTCTTAAACTATATCAGGAAAGATTGTAGCCCTCTCATCCATGTAAACAGAGGAGCCTACACAGTTTCTTCCAATACAAACAGTCAGTCTACAGAAAAATTTGACTTTTTCATGTCCTCTTTTTTTCAAAGTCCCTGAAGTGCTATAATTAAAAAGTATATCAGTGTGTCAGCCTGAGAATGTTTATACAGCGGAGTTAAACTGATTTTCTCTCTCCTTTCTCTGGCTCTAGGCAAGAGTCCTTGAGTCCTTGGTAACTATTAAAGAGGAGGCAGGAGCATACATTCATTTGGGAAACCTACCATGTGCAGTAATGAGGACTTAACACTGCAGAGATGGGACTGGGATGGAGTGATGATGCAAGTTTAAACATTTTTTTTCCTCTCAGTCAGTCTTGCTACACTGAGGAAGGGCAACCATACAGTTACCCAGCTCTAGGTGAAAGGCTTGGTTTCAGTTTTCTGCAAAGTCCTCAAAAATGTAAGTCCTTCCCACATGCATAAACAGGGGAAGCAGTCTGATAGTTTCCCCATTTCCTGCTGCTCTTTATATTTCCTTTTCTCTTTTCTATATTCATTATTAATAACAAATGGACGAATGGAGTGCAGTGTCTGGTTCAGCTCTGGTGAGAACTCTCAGGATGCAGGTGGCAACTGCTGCCAAGTGACTCAATTTCAAAGCGGAAATTCTCCTACGAAAACTTTCTGTAAGAGATTGCCAAGTTAAACAGGCCATTCCCATATTTATGAAGTTTTTTAAACTCCTTTCCTTTCCAAACACATTCTAGCAAAACACTGTCCATGATTTCAGTTGAGAGAATGTGAGGGAGGTGAAATGAAAAATGTTTTCTCCAGCCATTTTGACCCAGATTGCTAAAATTTCATTCTATGAGTTCATTTTGTGTAAGCTGAATTGGATTTATGAGGCATGAATCTCCTTTTTTCCTTAGTTTTAGTGTAACGATTATATAAAACAGTAACCTCATGTATCAAACGAAGTCTGAGTCAATAATTTTACTGGACTATAAAGTAGAGCACTTCAGAATTCCACCAGAGGGAGCCAGTGCGATTGAAAACGTGAAATTCTAAGTTAAAAAAAAAAAAAATCGAACCCAAAAACACTTAAGGGTAAGATCATTATCCTGCAAAATAGCAGTCTGGAAATAAAGACTGATCTTCAGAAGCATCGTGTTTGTGCCTTTTGAAGCAAAATTCTTCACATTCAATATAACACATAATGGAGATCAATAACATAAATTTAAAAAGCCATGCTTTTATTTTTTTCCCTGGGAAGTTCATTATTTTGCATTACACTGCACTTTAATGACTCCTTATTTTGATCATTTATTATCACCTTGACAATGTCTCCCTTCATATATTTCCCCACAGCCTTTTTCTCGTCTCTTAAAACAGGCATCTCCAAACCACTGGTTGCAGATCACCATCTCCCCCACATCAGCTGTGACAAAATTGTAAAATGTCCTGTGCATCTACCTAGCAATACATCTGATATGTTTTCTTTAAACACTTTTTCTTTAATTTGACTAGAATTAAGACTATTTTGGTGATTGTCAGACAATATATTGCAAATACATAGTAAAGATCTGATTTCAAGTAGCTGTGCTCTAAGCACATAATTCTCAACAGTTCTTCATTTTCTGTTTTGGCTATTCAATTTAAATATTCACCACTTGTTTCAAATGTAAAGTGTGCTGTGATCGATTTCTGCATCTTTTTTAAGTGTCAGGCTTTTCACAATTGAGCAAGATAGTTAATCAACAATCACATCCTGAGCCACCTATGTTTTTCTCTGCCATTAGTAACTACGGGAATGGCAATTCATTTCTCTAATGGCTTTTTAACATTTTATTTTATATCATCTTCTTTCTTCTATCTGCTAAATCTAAAAGCCTAACCACTTCCCTTCTAATGCTCATACACCCACCAAAAATTGTGCCAGTAGCCAAAGAAGCCAATTCCAGCACTGACAGGCTGAACAGGACCAGGACCTTCTTCAAGCCTTCAGGTCACTCTTTTGCACTCCCATGACTTAGATAAATCTGCTTTAAAAAGGTAAACAGGTAAAAATCCTGGTCTTTTCCTGAGGAAATGGAGTCAAACAAAAACAAAGGGAGAGAGGATGAATAGTGAAAAAGAAGACAAAAAAACTTTGTAGTGGAGAAGTCAGAAGTAGGAGTAATAGTACAATATGTGGTAAAGATAAAAATCAACTTCTGAAATTCCAATTATGCCTTAGTGATTTTTATTAATTATGAGGACCACTTGGGATTTCTCAAGGTTTCCCTGTGTATATGGATTACTGCAATCTTTGGAGTACACCCTTAAGTAAGGAAAAGCATCCACTGGATGTAAACCATGCTGTAAGAATAAAAAAGGCCAGATTCAACTGTTAAACTTTTTACCTAACCAGAAAATTCAATTCATCAAGGGCATTTCTTGTCTATTTAATTTCAAAATTCTTAGGACATAAATATTCAAGCCCTGAAATTTCTCCAACAAGTTTTTAAAAGACTCTATTTATTAGACAGTTCACATGACTCAACACGGAGGGGAAGCTGCCCAGCTGTGTGGCTGCGTTTAGTACTGAATAACCTGTGCCAGGCTAATAGGGGAAAGCCCCTTAAATCCCTCCTCCCACTAATCCCCCAGGCACTGACCTACAATGTCACGGTCCTCCTTACCCTGAATTTTTTCAGCTCTTCAGCTGTTAATTTCACGCTAGATGCCTGATCACTCCTTCCCTTAAGAGTTGTAAATTGATCTGTAACTGTAATGGTCATTTTTACAGGTGGCTTTCACCGGTCACCTTTCAGCAGCCTCTAGGGACAAGCTAAACACAGATCTGATGCAATGATGAGGAAATCATGCAAGAAGATTGCAAGAACTGGACACATGAAATAGCTGCATGTAGATCCTGAGGAGAAGATGGAGCCTCCAAGATCTTGGAGCATTGATAGTGGTTCCCAGTACCTGTTCTGCTTTGCATTTGCAAGGCTGTGTGACAAATCAACAAGGAATGCATATGCTCTGCAACTGCAAATCATTGCAGCCTCATAATAGCGTATCCACTTCAAAACAGCCCCTTTGCTGAGCTGACTCACACCTCCATGTCTCTTCTTGCTCCCCTTCTTAGGTATTTTTGGATAAGTCATCTTCTTGTTTGGGGTACATAAAGATGTCTGAAGCTCAGCTCCCTGACCACAAGGGTTAATGAACAGAAGGAACTGAGAAATTGCAGGCAAAAAGATCTAAACTAAGTGTGTGTGGTCCCATAAAATGCAAACAGGCAACGTTTGATCCACCAGAAAGTCTCCCAGCTTCAAGCAAACCATTAACATCTTTTGAACAAAATTTGAACATGCACAGCAAGTGTAGACCAGCCTGGCAACACCGGTTTTGATCCTGCTCTGGGAGGTTTAAAGCCTATCACCAGATCACAGCCCTACAATATGTCTCATTACACTACATCTAAAGCCTTAAAATTGTTCTGAGACTATGGTTGTTATTTTTCACTTTTCAGGACAAAATTTAAATCTGTTGCATCCGCTGAGAAACATATTCAAATGTTTAAATGAGTAGGCCAATTCTCAGATATGCATTATTTACAGGTCACTTATATTTAGAAGTCTACATATAGGATGCTGTTTGCTCTTTAGCTATGATTATCTGAAAAAAACTGAGCTAGGGTTCATTTATAAAAAACAAATACTAGCAGTAGTGGAGGCCATCAAAAGAGAACACCATTTGCTCCGATTGCTTGTTTATTATATGGTGCTGATTCTTCAGCTCAGAAGTCAGCAAATTAAATATAGTTTCTTGTCTAATGTCACTGTGATACAAACTTACAACCATGTTTCTGCTGACCGGGTCAGCATCAAGCCAGATGGTCAGCCCATGTCCTTCTGCCTTTTACTCTCAAATCCCAAAGTAGCTGGTTTCCATTTCCCTCTTTCCTTTTTTAGGTAGGTGAGGAGCAGGTGCTCCGGTTCCTTAACCTCAAGGACTGCTGACTCCAGCACTTCTCAGGTTCCCGTAAAAAGAAGCTCTGCGTGAACGAGATGCAGAAGCACAAACGCAAAGACACCCGAGCTGCCGGTGCAGCTCTGCTCCCCCCGCCTCCAGCCGGGCAGTTCCCTTCCGCGGCAATGTCCAGAGACCCGTGCCCGCAGGTCCGCGGAGCCTGTCTGTGTGTCGGGTGTGTCCGGAGCTGTCCCTGTGCCGGAGCTGTCCTCGCCCGTGTGTTCGGGCCCGTGTGACCGCTGCGCTCCGGCCTCCAGCTCCGGCCGGGGGCAGCGGGAGGGGGCCCCCGCGGGGAGGGCAGTGCCCGCGGCTCCTCGTTAGTATAGTGGTGAGTATCCCCGCCTGTCACGCGGGAGACCGGGGTTCGATTCCCCGACGGGGAGAGCTGCGCTCGCGCGCGCTTTTTATTTTACTCGCCGCGCCCCGCGCGAGCCGTTGACGCCGCCGGCAAAAGGCGCCGTCCGGCGGCAGAGCGGGAAAAAGAGCACTGCGGCCTCCCCGTCGGGGAATCGAACCCCGGTCTCCCGCGTGACAGGCGGGGATACTCACCACTATACTAACGAGGAACTGCCTTGCGACGAGCCTCTGCGGAAGCGCTTTTATGAGCAAACCCGCACAGCCACGTCTGCTCAACTTCTATAAATGCTGCGGGTGGAGGGACAGCGGGGCGGCCTCCGGCAGCAGGAGCACGGACCCACGGGCCTGCGTAGGGCGGCAACGGCGCGGGAGGCGAGCTCGGCACCACCAGGGAGCGGTGGCGGAAGGCTCTTGCTGCTGCGGCCCACTAGCGGGGGTGTGGGTGGGGAGGGTTAACGTGCTTGCGCGGGAGGGCGGAAACGGAACGGTGGCGGAGCATAGGGGCCGGCGCAGGGGGGCGGCTGCCGTAGAGGACGGGCAGGGTCCTCGGCCGCGCCGGCCCAGCCCAGCCCCTCCGGGCACAGGGACTGCGCTGCCGGCGGCCACGGCGGCCGAGTTGTAACCCTCTGCGTAGCGCTGCTGAGCAAGACCTCGTGGCGCAACGGTAGCGCGTCTGACTCCAGATCAGAAGGCTGCGTGTTCGAATCACGTCGGGGTCATCCGCTTTTTTTTTCCCTTTCTTTCCTCGCCCTTTACTGCCTCACTCGCGCAGGAAACCGAGGAACGTTACTGCTTTAGGATTATTTTTTTTTTTCCCCCTAAAACTTAGGTTCTCCTCTTTTGCTTGAGGCTGACAGGGCATCACGACACAGAGGGCTCAGCGGGGGTCAAGGCCTAGGACTGCTGCAGCAGCAATGTAACCATAAAGATGCCATCGGATAAAATTGGTATGTCTTTGTTTATGGTCTTTGTGTGTCTAGGACGGATTACACGCTTCAACACAAAAGGCAAGAATGCGTCAAAGGTTTATTTTATTAAGGCAACCGACTGTGTGGAAATTATGAGAAAACTTCAGAAAGTTGTATAGAAAGAGTAACTGTAAATTTTAAAGGGGACAAAGGCCCTAAAAATGACAGATACCATGTTTTCAGTACAAAACTTCACATAACAACGAGTAAAAGTAAGGGCAGAGGCAGCAGGTGGTCTGATGGAGCCAAGAGTTCAGAGGAATGCTTGTCTTAAGAACCCTGCAGAAGAATGAAACCCTGAAAGGGAGAGTGAGGGGAGCAGGGTGCCTGCGTGGGGGAACCTTCGAGGTGATGGGGTTAGGCCATGGAACAGAAGAGTTTTCTCAGAGCAGCTATTTCCACACACTGAGATTGACAAGTATCCATGGCAGACAGGCACAGAGAGGACTTAGCTTTGATTTAGACATGAGATAGCAAGTCTTAGAAGTAATAGTTTAATGATTTAGATGGACTGGAAAAGTTTGTTTTAGATGGACTGGAAAGTTTGACACTTGATAAAATTTAATTGGGAGGAAAACAATAGTTTGTCAAGGGTCTGAACTGAGAGAGAATGCCAGAGATACAATTCTCACTTTTGAGTACTAACTGCTTATTAGTATTGTAAACCATAGAAGAAAATTAATACAGAAGTCTTAGAAATCAGATTCAGCAGAGTCAAAAAATCATGTGGGGGTTATTAAACCAAATACTTTGGCTTTTACAGGCTATTGTTTGTCCTATGTACCCTTAAAACCTTTTAAATACAGAAATTCTGAATCTTCCTTAAGTGATCTGTTCCAGTACTGTGCTATTCTTACAATTACAAAATTAGTATATGTAGTTTAACCCTGATGTCCCTTTTGCCTCAAATCCAGCCCTCTCATTGCACTAGAGAACAGTTTATTCCCTTCCTTTTTATAGGTAGTTCTTAAATATTTGAATTTTGTTATGCCTCTCTATAGATGTTCCAGCATAACAGACTATGTTTGACAGGCCTCTGATTATTTTATCGCTTGCCTCTGGAGCATTTCCAAACGAGCTGCATTTTTAAGCACTGAGAACTGGTCACAGTATTTCAGCTGACTCCGATTTTACCAGGTCTGAATGGACAAGGATGATTGCCTCACATGCTGTGCTGGTGGGAATTCCATTTAATGTGGTTAGTCCTGTTTTGTTGTTGTTTTTTTTTTTTAATGCACAATCTGTTAGATGGATGCATTTTGTATGAGATGCATAATGTGTTAGATATTTCCCTGGTCCCCACACAGTATCTTATCTCTCAGCCTCACCACCCACCAGAGTTGGATGTAAGAAGCAGTAGCAATCTGTTTGCATTCCTGTACCTCTGCCAAAGCAGGTGCCCTGCTCTAAACATTCCAGATTGTTGCCAGACAATAGTTCTGGGTAATATCTGCTTATAGGAGTCAGAGTTTTCAGAGTGTGGCTCACGCTACTATACCTGACATGTGCAGATTGTCACAGAACAGTCCATCTCGCTCTGCTCTGTCCATCCCTCCCTGTGCATTTCCCTCCTTCTACTTGGATCACATCTTGCAATGGCACTGCAGCAGCTGCCAGCTCAGCATGCGAATCTGCTGGCACAACTACTACATCCAACACAGGAAAAGCACCGGGAGCACATGGCCTGGGACAGGATAGACAGCAGGATCATCCTCTTCAGCAACAACCACAAATACTTGTGGCTTGGGTTAAGATTTTGTCAGCTGTTCTTTGCGGGGGAGAGGTCACTGTCCCTAAATCAAAATCATCTAGTGATGTTTCAAAACTAAATGAAAGAATTAAATGTGCATTAGCTATCTACAAACTCTCACACTCAATTTCCTATTGGTGAAGTGGGGATGATAGTTCTCTTTGACCCTACAGGTGTTTTGTCAGGTTTACTCCATTCATTCTGAGGCATCCGAGTATGCTACTGGGTATTTGTCTCTCACTATCATCTCAACAACCCATGTTCTTCTGTGTTTTTTGTCTCTTCCTGACTCTTAAACACTGCATTTTGTAACCTGACTGATCTCTTAACACAGATGTTTTTTCTTATGAAATTGTTACTAGCTAAATATAGACAAAAACTTAAATCAACTTAAGCGTCAAAAAATAGTGGGGCTGAAGTAATAGCTTATATATGGCAAATATAGTTTCTGTCTGCATTTTACAGAAATAAATATCCAAATAATCCTGGTTTGGAAATGATCCAGTGTAGGAAACTACCCTGAAAACCGTCCATTTCATTTCTGCCTGCGTACTTAAGCAGGAGCTGACACTTCTGTTTTTAACTGTTGTTGGTATAGTCCTTCAACTATCACAAGATCAGCAGTAAGATGTTTTAAAGCAGTTGTACAAATTTCTTTCCTTGCCTGGGGACAGCCATACAGTGCTTTATTCACCTGTCTGGTCACCATGTCAGGTGACACTGCAGAGCAGCGTTCCTGGTGGCTGCCAGCTCTGGAACTGCTCTAGACCATTATACTAAAGCACATTTTCTTTCTTATCATTTTCCCCTGTCTTCTTCAAAACCAGGCATTTCTAATGAGAAAATTAGAGTTATTAAAAAGCCACCTAATTTTTCTAAATTAATCAAGATTGTGGAAAATAAATAATTGATTCTATATAGTTATGCTGTGCTATAATGATTAGGCAACTGCTTATTTTATTTCTAGTAAAGCTTTCCAGTTTCTAGTGCATTTCTCAAAGGGAAATCATCATTTTCATAGTGAAATCTGCCAAGACTGAATTAATACTTCATACAGCTTTTTTACATTTCTTTATCAGCTCAGTCTAAGACAAGAGCACGTCTGTACTACTTGCTTAAATGCCATTGCTATGAATTTATAGCCTTCACAATGTTATCTATTGTGAGGGCAATGTTACATATGAATGCAAATTATACACCTATACTTCATTATAGGTTGTTTTCCAGACCCTCCACTTAATGTAGGATACTTTTTTGAATGCACATATATAGAAAAGGGGTTTTTTTTTCAGCATCCTGCAACATGAACTATTTGTCTGGCATTAGAGTTTAGAAATCACAAACTTAGGGAAACTCTAGCCAGAAATCTGAGACAGTTTAAAAGGCATTCAGTGTTTTCATGTCAAAGATGAATGTATACTTGAAAAATCTCTTTCTCACGCTCAGGAAAGCTAAGAAATTCCAGACATTTGGGAGGGTCCTACAAATGAAGGATTTTTGGCTTCTTCTTTCAGCATAGTTCACATTTTTAGGCAAGCTTACAGCAGCTTTTTAACCACCGGAAATGGCCATAGTCTCAAAACATTTTCACTTTTTTCCCTAAACTTTGCTTTTGTCAGCACTTATACTGACAAGAGGTAAATTGTAATTACCTGTTTCTCAGGTAGAAGCAGGTATTCTGGTCTTTGAAAACCAGAACTTGCAGTTAGGGATAAACATTCAAGTACTGGAAAGCTTCACAGAAGGCAAGGTAAAACAACAGTTCCATGTTCCAGCCCTTACACAGCAAATTATTGAATAGACATATGGAGGAGAGACCTCATATTTGTACATTTTTTTTTCTCCCCACTGTCACAACAAGAAGATTTTTTGAGCTCATTCATGATGAACTTGTTCCCTTCATCGCTTTGGCTGCTGCCTCACGCTGCAAAACTTGACCTCCTTTCTCCAACAGAGCAAACAATAAAGGTGCAGATCCTCTACTGTACTAAGGTCTAATTGTGGTGACACCTGCAGTTTCCAGTGTCAATCATCATATATGTGCACATTTAGGTGCTTTCTTCTACTACTTTCCCTGTCTTTACCTTGAGTGGAAGATGCCTGATGATCCCAAAGTGCGACAGTAACAAGTGTGGAACCAATAAAGGACAGTTTAGTGCCAAGGACTGTTTAGGGACTTGGCTTCCCAGAGAAGTCTGCTGCTCTCAAGAAGAGTGACACTGAAGTATTATATACTGCTTCTTTAGGTTTGGCTGCTTCAGAAACAACTGAAAGTAACCAATAAAAGAGTTCAGTGTCAGCGCAAGGCAGTTACTTCAAGGTAACAATGTAAGAGAGAAAGTAATGCACAATAAATAGATTTTTTCTTTATAGTTGGGGAAAACAACTTTCAATACTTAAATGGACTGTAAATATGAACTTTAAGCAATGTTAGTCAGAGCCACAACCTCAGTGGCTCCACAACTGCTTACCGGAGTTTGAGCAAATAGCCAAAACACATGATACGTTTCTGCTATATTTATGCTTCTATGCCAGTTGCATCTGACAGCAAAAGCAGAAAAACACAGAACCAAGATAAGGCAAGTCAACCCGTCCATTTGTTATGACCAAAGCTGAACTGTAACTGTGGGAATTTACTACTTCATACCATATTCCTGTAAGGGTTTTTTGCGCTACACTTAATGCATTAAAACCAGCCCTACTACCTAAGCCCTACTTAGACTTCAAGCTCAGCAGTTGTGCCTCCTTCCACTCCTGAGTTGTCACTCACAGGAGGAGCCAGCACCAACTGTATTACAGAATTTGAACAGTAAGTTGCAAATGGTGCCTGCACTCTTCTAAGAAGTACTGTCAAAAAACAAACTTCAGGGCTATCATATCATTATTGTCTGTGGGGATGTTAGATGGTGACTGCACCAGCTTTTTAGATTGTATTTTCACTATTAACTTTGGCTAAAATTTTCCAGACACAGTTCCCCCTTATGCTGCTTTAAAATATTTTAGGCTTGGTATGTGCTGAAGTTATTGCTTTTTACATTAGTATGATAGCTGAAGAATCTCTCTGAAGTATGCTATGCGACTTGTTCCATATCTGAAAAAGAAGCAAATTCAAGTGAAAAATACTATCTATGCTTTAAATTAATACTATCAAATTTGAAGAGGAATTAAGCATTTCCAAAATACCTGTTACATAAAAACCATTTACCTAGTAAATTTTTGGGTAAGATATGCTGAAAAATAGAACTATCTAATTTGTTCTATTCAAACTTAAAAGTAAGTGACAGTAGTCAATCCATGTTGATACACTACTTTTTACTGTGTACGTGTGTGGTATTAATGGAGGAAGATGTTTCTACCCACTGTTCAGCCTCATTGCCAAACAAACTGAACAGGTTAAGTATGTACACCAAGAACCAAGCACTTTCAGATCTAAATAATAATGAACTTCAGATGACAGCCACCTCACAGAACTACTGGTACAGCGAGGTAAATTAAATGCCTAAAGCTAAGCTTCTCCCTAGCCTTAATTACTTTGTTACACCACACCAATTCATCAGTGGGAAGCGTCAGGCTTCCTGTTGGGTGGGCCTTTGATCTGTCCCGAAATTACCTATCACAAAAAATCACCCTCACTGCCTTCATCTAGCTGTCACTAAGGCTATAGCAAGGTAAATAGGAACAGCATGCACCAGGACCGCTCCATGATGGAGCGCACAACTTTCCCCTTTCCCAACTTCTGGAACACAAAGGGGAGTGGGTGCAAACACCAACAATCCTGTTTCAGACCCATGACTGATGGGAAAATTAAAATAGCCGCATTTAAACTCTTTTCTCCACTACTGCAAGACAGTTCTCAGAAGCCTAGGACATATAGTCAAATCTAAACACTAAACCCTTTCCACCATAAAACAGAAGCAGTGGCGTTCCCAGCAAGCAGCGTGCAAACACAGAAGGATTTAACCCGCCTGTTTAAAGACTGAAAGACTGCGGTCTTGAACTCGATCGAACCTCCCCAGCAGGGACACACTTGTGACATTTTGGAAGTCGACTTTACAAATAAATAAATAAAACGACTATGCGCCTTTCAAACTCTACGATCCTATAGACGCAAATTTGGGGTTTTTTTGCGCTTCAGTCACAGCAACGGCGGCAGTCAGGCTAATAGATTAGCTACCGATTTCCCGGCTGGATTTATTCTCGAGCCCGACAGGCACAGGCTCGGGCGGTTATCCCGGGAGAGAGAATCGCCGTGCCCGCCCGGTGCAGAGCGCGGGACGGACGGCCGCCCGCGGCGCGCTCCGCCAGGGCCGCGGGTGCCTGCGGGGCAGGGGCGCGGGCAGGTGCCACGGCAGGACACCGGGATCACGGCAGGTAACTGGAATCGCGTTAACAGCCTCCCCCGCTGCTCGCGACAGGGAGGGGCGCTCCCGGCGGCGGGGACGCACCTGCCGCCCAGAAAGGGGCCCGGCGGGGTCCCGGCGTCACGGGGACCCGCGGGGCGCGGGCAGCGCCCTCACCCTCTCCGGCGCCCGCGAGCGCCGCCCCGCGCGCCTCTCCCGCCCGAGCCGAATTTAAACTGCGTTACTGTCCCTCGCGCAAAGCACCAACGCCGCTGCTCCCGCGCGCCCCGCCCCTTTTCCGCCCGCCAGCCAATAGCGGAGCCGCTTCGTTGCCCTCCCCGCCAATCAGGGCGCGGTTTATTGCCGGCTGGGAAGAAGCGCTCGGTGCGCGCGGCCGCCCCTCTGGAGCTGGTCCCTGGCGCGGAGCAGGCGAGTCCTCCTCCTTCTCCTCCCGCTCCCCCGCCCCTTCTCCCCGCGCTTTGTTGGTGCCTCTCCCGGGAGAGCGGCGGCGGCTGCGGCCGGCGGCGATGCCCGAGTTCCTGGCGGATCCGTCGGTGCTGACCAAGGAGAAGCTGAAGAGCGAGCTGATCGCTAACAATGTGAGCCTCCCGGGCGGCGAGCAGCGCAAGGACGTGTACGTGCAGCTCTACCTGCAGCACCTCACCGCCCGCAACCCGCCCGCCCTCGCGCAGCCCGACTTTTCCAGCGACGAGGAGCGGGAGCCCACACCTCTCGGAGCCCGCAGCCGCGGCGCTGCCACCGCCGGGCGGGTGAGTACCGCTGCCTCCCGCCCGCGCCGCCTCGGCTTCCCGGCAGCCTCGGGCCCGCTTTCCCGCCCGAACGGGGCCGGCCGCCTCCTCCCGCCGGCCGCGGCTCGGGGAGCGGCACGGCGCGCCGGGGTCCCCGCAGGGGTCGGGAGTGTCTCCAGCTCAGCTGAGGGTGGGATCGTGCCCGGCCGGGACGGTCCCGCCGCCTGGGCGAGAGGGGCAGCGGCGCTGGCGGGCGGTCGCCCCGCTTCGGGGACGAGCTGGGACGGCGGGTCTGTGCCGGGGGCCGCCGGCCGCTCCTCTAGGATGCGTCCCGCCTAAGCGCCTTTTGGAGCGGCTGGCTCGGGGGGTAGGGGCAGCGCGACCGCGCGTGGAGTGTGCGACAGCCCCCCCAGTGTAAATTAGGAAACCTTTACTACAGCTTGGCGAGCGGTCTCCTAAGTAGACTATTTCGGTGCTGGAGGAACGAAGCAAGAGAACTGGACGAGGTTGCAACTTGCTCAGGAAAGGACTCCCCTCTGCTGTCTCGGTTGTACGGCAGTGTAAATGCCGTACTCGGTGTAAATGCCTCTAAATGAAAGGATGAAGCTGTGAGGGAACAGCTGGTTTGTTTCACTTAATGAAGTGGACTGTTTAGTGTAAAGAGGGTCTGCATAATGTAGATGTCTTGCTCGTACCTCTAAGATGTGTTTTATAGCAAAGCGCCTCTGGTGCCTGTTCAATTCGTCCACTGCACTTGTTTTCTTAGACTTTACACATGTAAGGGAAGAGGGGCAGCTGGTGCCATTTGGAATTTTTCTCTTTGGGAAAAATGTGATTTCCTTCTTAATTTTTCATAAGTGGACTATAAATTTGCATATACTGAGGAAGCAATCTTGTAATTGATAATTGTAACATGTCTGGTTTCAAGAAAAGACTTGGATAATGATTATCTGCTTCTGGAGTCCTAATGTGTGTGATAGTATAACTATTTAATTGTGTCTTAGATACTATGTTTCAAAGGTCATTAGTTAAGGGAGTGCTGATAAACTTGAGTCTTTTGAAGGTCTTTCACACTTTAACCATCAAAAGCCCAAGAGAACAGTTCTTGAATTAAAAAATTGAAACTGCAACTTCAAGAGGAACGGATCTCTAAAACCAAGTTATTTACCTTAACATCTCTCCATTTCAGACACTTAACTGGCGTTTACTAAATGCAGTTAAAATTAAACAGACGTTTCTCTGACTTAGAGTGGTCTGCATATATAAGGTGCTTTTGAGTAAAACGGGATGTGCTTGAATCTGACTTGTTTCATGCTTGTCAGAGAAGGAACATCTCAGAACTGTAGTTGCTATCCCAGACCTGAGTTTTCCACGAAGTTTAAACAATTGCGGGTGACTTTTTTGATGTTTACAGAATGGGTGGTACTCCTACACAATATCTGGAAGGCTCTGTGCTATTTGTGCTTATCTTGTGTGTTAGTATCAGAACACTGTATCATCAGAAGTTCCGGAACTTCAGCGAATACTCCAGTGAGTGTTGCTCAGATTTGGGTCAGTTGTGCCCTGTGTTATGTCACTTTCCCCTCGTTTCTCACTCCGCCTCCCCCCCTGCCCCGCGCCACAAACAACCAACGTTAAGCCAAAACTCTCAGAAAAATCCCAAACAATACCTGCTAAGCAAAACAAACTTGCATGATGTGTGCTTGTTGCTTTCTTTGAGCCACTTGAGTAGTTCTGAAACTGCTTGTATCCTGAGTAGCGTGTCCCTGTTAGTGTCTCTTGGCATAATGGTGCTTCTTGTAATCAGTTCTCCTTCAAAAAGATTAGCCCATGTGTCTCCAGAGCGATTTGCCCCCAGAACAGCTGGAAAGTAGAGCAAGAGCGAGGGAAGTCTGACATCCCATGGACTGGGATTCTGGTGAAAAACCAAAGCAAAATATCTTGATAAGATTAAGAGAGGACGGGAGGGAAAGCACTCAGGCGTCTGAAAGAAGATAGAAATAAGGGGCAAGGGGGGAAGCTGGAACTGCAAGGATTTACGGATAGGAGGAATGAAATAAAGGAACGGGCTTTCCCTCCCTCCGCCCTGGCCCGCTCGCCCTTCCCTTTCTTACGAGCAGATAGTTGGAAGCGTGTGGCTGAGTTGCAGTCCTGGCGTGTGCGGAGGAGCCGGAGGGCGGGGTCGCGGCGGTGCGGGCGGGGCCGGGCGCCAGGGGGCGCGCCGGGGCCGGGCCTCGCTGCGCGGGGTGCTCCCCGCGAGCGGCTCCTCCTGCGGCAGCCGCGGGCTCCTGAACGGGACAGGCAGCGCTTTTCTCAAAATGGGGGTGAGTAACAAGGGCACAGGAATAATCTGGACATCCATGCTGCAGTCACTGAAAGCTACGCCAGGTCTCTTCATACTGGCATCAGAGTTTTGACATGGCTGTCGTCATTAGTGATTTTGAACTGTTTACATTGTCATTTTAGCGTGTTTTTTTCTAAGTTCAGAGCATTTGATAATGCATTTTGATGCTTATTTTCTATTGATAAAAGCTGTGCACAGACAAAATCCCATAGTTTGAATTCTGTTGCAAGTTACGTGTTTTGAATCCATTACTCTTCTGGCTTAGATCTGTCCAGCCCAAGAATAAATAGCTCACTTTGGCTATATATTCCTACCAGAAGAGGAAAAGCTTTTAAAATCATGCCTGTTTGTTCCTCAGTCTGATAGTACTGTGTGGAGGAGCCAGCTTCTCCAGATCGACTAAGGTTTTTGAGCAGCTTTTTTTTTTTTTCTCTAAGCTTGTTTAGCATAGTAGTCTGTGAGGACTGTGACTAGGTATGCAAGACACTGTTTTGCTGCAGGGTGAACCATCTGCATCTGAATGCCCCTTGTCCTGGTTAGTTATGGGCTGGATATCAGCACAAATAGCTCACAGGAAAAGTAACTATAAAATTAGATTTTTGCCTTTCTAGGACTATTACTTTAAAACATGTACCAAAAATATTGTCTTGACGCTGTTAAACAAGAACTGTTCAGAGCTTCGAATGTGTAGGTTATTATGATTGAGCTTATTGTGTATTTCATGTCCTGGAAGAATCATTTCTAAAACATATTGAGTAATATTTTTGACCTTTAAAGTGATGATATGAAAAAGATCAGTCAACTTTCCCTGTTAATGAAGGTATGATGAGACCATCTGGACCTGAAGGGCCTGTTTGAAAGGTCATACAAGAGACCTATCAGGTAAAGATGTTTGGTTTGATGGGGGGTGGAGGAAGAGTTGTTAGTTTGGGTTGTTGGAGCTTTTTGTTCTAATCAAGTAGCCAAGTAAATAAAGAGCCAGCTTCAGCTCTTCATAGTCGGAATGCTGTGGTTGTGGTATCTGTAGCTGAGGTAAGAACAACAGCTTCAAGCCCTTATTGGCAAAGAGAAGGTAATAGTAAAACTGGTAGTTTTTGAAGATTAGGTGTGTGGAAAGTGTACTGGATAGGTGAGACAGCAGCTGTGTATGCCCAGTGAAGGCAGAGAATCTATTCCATGTTTCCCGTGTGGCTGTACCTGACGTGCTGCATGGATGTCACCCAGAATACAGTTTCAATCCTTTGTGGACTTATAAAAGGTGCTCATCTGCTGGCTGAGAGAAAGCTGTGGGCAGGGATGAGGAGACCAAAGTAATTCCCACCTACAGTGAGAAGTCCTGCTATGCTGCTCTGCACCTTCAGACTTTGAACGGGTGCATTTCCTTCACCGAGTAACATGGAAATTAGGGTCTGGGAGGAGAAGGGGGTGGACGGGTTGAATGGTCCATAATCTTATAATTTATGACTGTTACTGTACATAGATTTGGAAATTCTAAGTCTGGCACTTACTAATTATGGTTAGAAGGTAGTGAATACTTTAAGTTGTGTGTATCAGTATCTTTGAATTGCTGCTGCATAATTTCCATTGTTTATTTTGTCCTGTAGCTTTTGGTAAATACTGTCTCCAGGCCTTTAAGGTTAAAAAGTTCAGTAGGACTTGATTTTTCAAAAAGGAAATTCTACTGCAGGAAATGATTGTCTATGGTAGAATGAAAAGTACAAGCGGAATAAAGACCTATCTATTTCACTGTATAAATCTGTTATTCTGTTGGTGTGATTTGGGCTCACTTTACCCTATTTTAACCTTTTTCAGAGAAATTGCAAATAAACCCTGACCCTTTTTGCATCTAGTGATGAAGCTGTACCTGTTTGGGATTAAAATCATTGTGTATCCTGATGTAGATGCCATTTAACTTGGGATTTGAAAATAGATTTCTGGTGATGTCCCATAGTTGTCAAAGAAGCTGTTGAATAATAAAAACACGTTTCTTATGCTTGTCTCCGGGACAGTGCTAGGACTAGTACAGGTGCTTGTGAAGGTTGCTTGATTAAGCTGGTCTTTAGCTGTTAATTTCTATTCAGCAGAAATGCCAGAGGTAAGGGGTGGGTAGCTTCTTTAGTCTGAATTCTGGTTGCTTGCATATTCTGCTCTTCTTGCCAGCAAAAGAATGTGAAAGCTTTGTGCTGTCAAGAGGTGATACTTGGAGAAGATGAACTTCTATGATGTTGTTTTTCTGTGGCCCAGTACTGACAATGCTGTGTGGCAGCCCCATGCTTATAATTCACTATAATACTTGTTTGAAGAGATAGTTCCTAGGCAGTTGTAAACTGAGCCTGACAGATGCCACTACCAAATTGCTATCTCTGACGTGAACAAATCTCTATCAAGTGAAGTATGCAGATAGTCTTCTATCTTCTGTTTTCTAGAAAATAGCAATGACTTGAAATATTTCTTTTATGCTGCAAGCTCTGGATGGCATTAGAATATCTTCAGATAAGGATTTATTGATTTGGGTATATTGTTGCAAAAATATTTACATAGATTTGGGTGTATTATTGAAAAAATATTTACATTATGGGGAAGGTGGTCGGCTGCACCACCTTACTTTGGCAAATCCTGGATATTGCCACAATTTCATTTTAAGCACTTTATCTCCGCACCACAGTAAGACAGATTTTACTAGTGGTCATAGAAAGTAAATGCAGGCATGGGTTTTTTGGGTTTTTGTTTTTAATTTACAGTGTTAAGCTTCTAAGGTAGCTCTTTTGATCAGTCTTGTGGTGTAGTGCAGTGGATAAATAGTTGTGATGCACAGGAAGTGTAGCGGTGCATTATACTGTAATAGTAGTGGTAATTAAAGCTAGTGTTGTTGCTGAAGTTAATGCTGCCATACCACAGCTGAGCTGTGAGAAATTCTTCAGTCCTGCCTCATGCTTCTAAGGATCATCTTGTGGTCCAGAGAATGGTTAAATGGCAGCTTTCTACTTGTACAAGGGAAGTCATTTGCTCCTGCTCTAAGGAGAATAGGTGTTCAAAAGTAAAAGCTGTGACCTTGCAGAACACAAAATGAACACATCTGGCCCAATTATTGAAGAGCACAGATTACTTTCAACTTTCTTCGTCCCCTCCCTACTCTTTTTCTTTGCTGTAACTGGCTATTTTGATGATGTCTGTTTGTGACAGTAGTGCAGGAAAAAGTAAAGTGGTATTTTGGAAGGAAAAAAGCCACAAAGAAACCATGAGATATGTGAATTTTCTTCTGTTAGAGTACCCTGGTACTCGTTAGTTGCAGTTAGATTTCTGATGGCTAAGATTTCTGTAAAGCATCCAGAATGCTGAATAGGTTTTCTGGTGCATATTGTTGTAGTATCTTCTGTGGTTTCTAAGTGAACAAGGTAGAGATACATTACAACAGGTTTCCAGTTTCTCTAAAGTGTCTTTGAATGTCAATTTCCTGTACCATGGTAGTTTTCTTCTGAAATATAGAATATCATCTTGGTTAATCTGCTTGGTGACGTGGGAAAACACCAGATTTGTCATTAGTCTAAACAGGTCTCAACAAGAAAATTCAGCATTTTTTTCAGGACTTTTTTCTGTTTGGACAGTTCAGTAATGTAGAAAAAGTGCATTGAATATGAAATTTAAGTTAATGCGATATTTAAGTTGGCATAACGTTATGACCGACATGTTCAAGAGTAAACAAAAGTCTCGTGTAGCTGCAGGTTGATTGTTCCTTGTGTACTTTGTAAGGAGGCTCAATTGCTTCAAAAGCTAATTAGGAGTGGAATGACTGATAAAGTGAGTTGTAAATCTGTCTTTAGTCAAATCTGCCACTTTAATGCCCCTATACTTTCTTCAGACTGTTTGGAGTCTATGTCTTAGAGTAAAGAAACGCCATGATCTCTTGGAGATTATGTTGCTTTTCAGCTGCTGATATTACGTTCATTGTACTGCAGTATCCAGGAGTCAGAGGAAAATTTGGAGTCAGATATATTTGGGAAACCCTCATACAGCCCCTGCTTAGCTTTACAATACCAAGATACTTGAGGCAAGACCAAGTTTGCATGCAAAGAAATATTGAACTGGCATTAACAGATAGATACTCGTGGCTCATGTAAATCATCTTAAAGTGTTTTTTTGCTATCTTATAAAATGCAACAAGAAAAAGACCTGTTATTTTGAGTGTTTATAGCATATTTGTATTGGGAATTTTAGTCTTTTGTTAGTACTAAAAAAAATCACATTGGGCCTCTGGACAACTGAGTTGAGAAAAATGCTAAATGCAGAAATTGTTTCTGTTTATATAATACAACTTTGAGATACAAATATGACTTATTTCAAAGCAGTATCAAGGTCTTTCTTAGTAAAGAACATGCAAATCCTCTGCTTTTTCTGTTTTACCTCTTCACTTTCACAATGCCTGTTGTAGTAATTAAATATTACGATCAAATATTTATTAAATATTATGATCACTCTGTTTGGATCAAGCAGAGACTGCTAGTTTAGGAGTAGCATCTCAGCAGATTATTGTGATAGCCATCTGTATGTAGTGATGGTGCGTTGCCAAGTGTTCGAGTAGTGTTGCCAGAGTTGGGTTTAGAATTTGTTGGAACTACAAGTAGCAGAGATGTAAGCAGAAAAGCAGGATTTTGAAAATTTGTGTCTATTTCTGATTTTTGCCTTTCCTGCACTCTACCTTGTAACATCAAGTAATCTCACAGAGAGTGACAGGACAAGTTGGAATAGGGGTTTTGGAAACTTGGTTGAAAGCATGTAGATACTAAAGAACTTCCTCCATGTCATTAGAGGAAGAAATGTTGACCTACCAGGTAGAAAAATAGTGCAGGGACATGCCAATATAACATAAATATTTGTAGTTTTCTGTAGTGATGGTGAAACAGCTAGAAGCTTACTTCTCCAATCACAGGAAAGCAATCCCCTCCCACTGTATACTCGAACTTCAAATTAGAACACAAGACCAGAATAATGAGTGATTTATTTTTTTTTTTTTTAACTGTAGAGGAGACTTGTAATGGGTATTTCCTTCCTAAGTTGAAAATTTGTGCATGTTTTCGTAGTAGGTATAGATGTTTGTACTGTTTCACATAAGCTTTAATAGTAATCATGAGGGAGAATTGGATGAATTTCTTCTGGGTTTATATGTTTATTACTCATATGTCTTCCTGTTCCTTTAAAAGAAAAAGATGTGCTCAGGATTAACTGAAAACATCCTGTCTCTCATTTCTCCCTCCTGCTCTCAGAAAGCTACCAAGAAAACTGACAAACCCAGACCAGAGGAGAAGGATGACCTAGATGTAACAGAGATGAGTAATGAAGACCTCCAAGAACAACTTATGAAGTATGGAGTAAATCCTGGCCCGATTGTAGGTAGGTCAATTGAACTAGTAGATACTAATCTTGTAACTCAGTAAAACTGAGTTTTATTTCTCATAAAACCTCACTTGTGAAGTTTCCCTGATATAGTTACTTTTTAGTACCAGTACTGTTGCAATCCTACTTTTCACCTAGGATATTGTCATTGAACTGTTTACATTAAGAAGACTTGAAGCATTGTAGGTGGGCAAGTCTGCAGTTTGCTTCTTGTGTTCTAGGCCAGCAGGAGATATTCCAACTTGTGCTCTGAAGCTGTGTAACTGTTAGTTAAAGTTCAGTACTGTTAGGTCTGTTAGTTAGGTCTTCAGATACAGAGGTTTAAATCTGGGCTCGCTTAAATAGGAAAGACATCTTACATAATAACCTAATAGCATTGAGAGCAGAATGAGAACAGGGAACTTCCCTTTCCCTAGAGCATTTCCTAATCACTGCATTGTGCAGTAATGTTTTCCTTTGCCAATGTTTTTTTCTAGCCTAGCATTCTGTCCTGTGTGCTGGCCTGTGGAGTAGTCCTGACCCCAGCCTAATCTCCTGCCTTGGGCACTCAGATATCTGTGATGTGGGATCAAAGCACCTTGCCTTTCAGATTGTGCACTATCCTAATGGCAAGGGAATTTGATTTTGCAACTCTTCAAAAAAGATTGTTGTCTGTAGTGTGCAGAGCCTTCTGTGGAATGTTCTTGAAATCCTAGGTGGATGGAAGTGTCAGTGACTAAGCCTGCAGTCCTGTGTATATTCAAAGCCTTATCTGTAATATTTTCAGTTAGCCGATTCTGCATGCCTTGCCATTCATCCTGTACCTCTTGGATAGTACTCAGGTATGGAAAACTCAAGAACCTATGTTGTCCACTGGAAAGGCATTTACATTTGGTCCAATTTATTGCCTTTAATTCTTACAGGGTATGGACTTTTTCTTTAGAGGCTGCCATTTCTTTTAAGTGGTGGTTTCCTCTTATCAGAAAACTTCAAAAGCTAGGATCTTTTTTTTTCTGCAGCTAACAGCTAAAGAAGCAGTCACCTCTACAGATTTTTGCCAACGAAGTCCAGATGTGGAAGTATGTGCTAGATTTAAAATGTTTTAAGCAGCTGTCCTCTTAGATCAAGCAAGCCAACTTGATGGCTATGTGGTATCAAGCAGAAAGGTCTGTTGTTGCTGCTTGCTTGCACCACCTCTCATGCTTAATGGGCTGAATTTGCCAACATGGCAAAGGCAGGGGCAGTAATTCCAGGGTAAGGGAGTTAGGAGAATAATAGTGCAGTCTGCATGGAAACTGTTGCCCTTGTGTTGCCTTTATCTCCAGTTTCATTTCCAGGCTGGGAAAATTTTAGTAAGGAGGTAATATAAAAGGGGATCTTTATTTGAAGGCCTCCAGGAGCAGTTGTGAAAAGGTGTCCACAAAAGCTCACCCCCACCCACAGGGGTGAGTACAATAGGTTTTAGGAAATTAGCATCATTGATTAAAAAGTACTGATTAGGAGGACAAGTGGTGATGCAATTCTCCCTGCCAGGTCAAGTCCCTGCTCTGGAGACCCCACTTCAGCACTAGTTGTAATTCAGCCAGGAGAATTCATCTTGATGAGTTGTTCTCAGCCTTGGTTCCCAGGAAGAACCAAGATAGTACAAATTGTACCTCCTGTGGCTTGGAGCTCTGGGATTTGTTTTGTCTTTCTGCTTAAGGAAAGGCCATGGAAAAGTACTGGGAAAGCAAATCACTAATACAATAGACTACAGAGCTACACATATATGTGTGAAGAATAGAGAGAACATATAAAAGAAAAAAAAAGCAATAAAATAAAATGGCATCACTTGTAATATCAAACTCACTAAATTTTTTTGGTGAGAGAATAGCAACTTGTATATTGCAGCATACAAAGCAAAATATCTAAGAAGCTGGTAAATTCCCTTTCCATAGATTTCCTTTCTATAACTTTCAGTGTATGAAGAAGTTTATCTAAGAATTCTCTTATACTGAAAAGTTAAAGCTTTAGAGCCAGTGTTGTGTGCCTTGGGGTGTGTGTGTATATATATAGAGAGAGACAGACTCTGGGTCATACAAACTGATTAAAAATAAACAACACATTATGTTCAGAAATTCCCAAAGAATATGTAACAGCCAAGTTCTATCAGTCAAGTCAGGAAAGATTAAAACTGTTTCTTTAGCATGTATCCTTCTTTGTTATAGCTACTACTAGGAAACTTTATGAGAAAAAACTTTTGAAACTGATGGAACAAGGTCCTGACCTGAAGGGACCCATACCTCTCCCAGCGATTTCAGCTACTGAGAACACCAAACAGAATGGAAACAATGATTCTGACCAGTACAGTGACAACGAAGAAGGTAAGACTTGAGTGGAACTTGCATGGGAATGATCCAAATTATACATGAATGATATTTGCAGTAGAGATAACCTAAAGAGGGTATGATCTTGTGTTGGCATCGGTGCTTGGCACCACTGGACAGTGGTCTCAAACTGACTGATGCCATCAGTTTATTATCCTGTAGTAAAAACTCTCTGCCTTCTCTGTGTGCACCCTCACAAGCAGCTCCATGCAGCACTGACTCCTCTGCTTCCCTCTTCCAGACCAGCTAACTCCTTCCTGTCCTTTACTTGGCTGCCTGACCCTTCCTCTTCTCACAGCAATGCCAGCAAAAGTCTCTTCTCTCCCTCCCTGTGCTCTCTGCTCCTAACTCTTTATATCTTTCTTTTTCACATGCATAACACCTACATTCCCTTTTCCTCTTTTGTGATTGGTCACATCAGCATTCCACGCTTCTTCTCCTTTAGTTCTATTCACCTGTCTTATACAGCTGCACCCCATTAGGAATGAGGCTCAGCTGCAGCCCCATTCCTGATCGTTCACAATCTATTCTCCTACAATCTTGCTGTTGGGTGAGGCTGTAATATACTGTTGCAGGCCATGTCAGTCATGTGCTTGATCTTGCAGTACCAGCACAGTGATCCAGGTGCCTGTTCTGGGAAAGGAAACCTTTTGCTACTGAACTATATTTAATCCATTATCCCCAGACTGGAGCCTGTAAATCCAGTAGACAGAATCGCATATTGGGTGTTTCAATGTTCTTCGCACATCATACTTAAGTATCAGTCCAATTTTGTCTTATGGTGCTCACAATAGTTATTTACCATGGGATATTGAATGAATGTTTGTTTCTTAAACTTTTGTTTTCTGTTTACTATCTAACACTTATGATTCAACCCCTCTTATGCGCTGTTCCTTATGGACTTAGTTTGGGATAGGTTGATTGGTTGATCCTGGGTGTGTTTTTTGTGGTTTTAACATCAAGTTTGTATCAAGAAAGTGTAGTGGTGGGGGAAGTGGAACTGAAAACATACCATTGTGCAATTTACAAGAAACAAAAACAGCATAGGTTTTAAAGAATTACTTGAATGGATTGTTAGAAGATGCTTATTTAGCGTGGTGTGGTTTTGGGAGTGGGTTTTCTTACTGTTTTTGCAGGAATTTTCATGAACATAGGACAGAAAGGGTTGAAATGCACCTAGTAATTGCATATTTAGGCTTGTTTTTCAACTTTTATCTCTTGCATT
Source organism: Cyanistes caeruleus (assembly GCF_971803275.1). Lineage (NCBI taxonomy): Eukaryota > Metazoa > Chordata > Aves > Passeriformes > Paridae > Cyanistes > Cyanistes caeruleus. The sequence goes on along the minus strand of NC_141704.1, from coordinate 36,640,198 downwards.
TTTCAGGGGAAAGGATGTTAAAGATTGATTTTATTAATGTTTGTGACAGCCAAGAGCCAAGTCACAACTGACAGCTGACTTCTTATGATTTCATATGCTTCATATAATTACTGAACTGTTCACACCCTGGGGAAAAATCTCAAACCCAAATATTCCCCTTCTCCCCTACCAAACACAAGTTTCTTTTTATAAATAGGTCTTAAATGTGTCAGTGTAATGCTATTAGAATTTTAGAAAAGCAGTGGAAATAATGCATCTTCTTATTGGTGAGATGAGTGCTAACCACTCTCCCTTTCTACTGTGTCAAAAGTGGGGTTTTATATAAAAGGACACAAATTAGAGGAAACTAAGTAGCAACTTCAAACAACATTGACAAGCTTCAGTACCTTTACTGCAATAAATAGCAGAATGGTACTTCAGTTAAAAGAATTGCAATTTGATACCAATTTCTAAGTGGAACTGCTGGATTGGTCAAGGCTTATCCGAAATGTAGGAGTTTTAGCACAAAATGTAAACACGTGGGTCAGTGCTTCAAAATAATTTCAAGATTATTCTTCAAAAACCTTTGCTCTTATACATCAATAGAGAAATATACCTGTTTCACAGCTTTTTATGGAAATGGCATCTCATAAGAGTTATGTTGTCTCTTGAAATGAATTTTTATTAAAATACATTTGATTTCAACTAATACAACAGCCAGTAGTATTATAGAAACCAGTCTTATTAAAACTGTTTGCAGATCCGAAGACTGAGCTGAGGCTTGAGAAGAGAGAACCTCTGAAAGCCAGGACGAAGACAACAGTAGCACTCAAACAAAAAAGAGTTGTTGAACACAACCAGGTATGTTTATCATAGTGGCATGGGGAACAACTACTAACTGCAGGTGATGTGCTCACTAAACACCTTGCTACTTATAACATCACATGACTAAGTGAGCTATGCTGTTTTTTAAAGTTCTTTTAGAAAGCCTGTTCTAATACAGCATGAAAAATCTTGTGAATTAACTATAGTGGCTGTTTTTAGCATGTCTGATAATGTTCAAAGTTATGATCTGCTGTTTGTCTGATTTGCCAGCTGCTGTAGCACCTCCTAGAGAAGAGCAGGCAACGTTAACATGTTTAGTTTTGGAAGTCTGACAGATTTTTAATTCATATGGGCTGATGGCTTTCTGTTGGATGCTTGTATCAACTCGATTCTATAAAAGTAGTGGTTTCTCAAAAAAAAGTTTGGAAAAAGGGATGTGTGGGATTTTTTGTTTTTTTTAAGAAGTGTTTTTAAATACATATATATGTGGTTAGCTAGCTATAGACATAGGTATGCATTTTAAATGCATCTGTTTAATGACTTATTTAAATATAATATGTATTTGGGTATATGCCTATATGTATAGGTGTGTGTATATGTGTACATGAATACATTTGCTCTCTATGTAATATTTTTTCTTCAACTACGTTTGTAGCAGCAGTATTAGAGTAGACATGAATTTTTTGAAAAACTTCTCCATATGAAGAAAAAGGATAAATAACTTAATAAATAAAAGATAAATAACTTAAATAAAGGATAAAGTGTAGATCTCTCTGCGTGTACCACCTGTCCTTTACTTATAAATATTAGTTCCGCTGTCTTAATGCAAGAGGGATTTTACAGAAGCACCTCTGATTTTCAAGCTGCTGAATATAGGGCTCGGTAGTTGATGGCTGATCTGTTATTCTGATGTGAAAGCATCATTAAATACCCTGTTCCTCAGCTTAGGATATTTAGAGTCTTTACAGTGCTCATCTGACCAGTAAGTAGTGGAATTATGCTACAGTAAAGGACTTGTAATGAAACACTCAGTGACTCAGAATCTAACTTGTTAATTGCTTGGTGTATTTTTGCAGATCACAGCGATTTTTCTCAGTACTTTGTTAAATGCCAGATGCTTGCTACATAGTGTGTGTATGTGTATGTATAAACATGCTTTAGCTACAGACAGCTCTTAAAGCAGATTAAATGCTGCTATGACTTTGAGTAGTACAACACAGTTATGGAGATCTATAACTAGTTTGCTTATTTTAAGTTGGATTCTTAGGGTACAAGCTGAACAGATTTTACTTCAAAAAACGAAATGCACACATAGCCCAATGCACCAAGTATTCTTTAATTTGTTTGGGGAACTTCTGCTTGTAATGGTCTTTATAATGAGCATGTTAAGAATTACTTTTTTTGAAATGGTTATTCTGCTAGAAATCCCTGCCAGCTTCAGTATAATAAAGATATTTAATTCTTCTGTCAACAAACAAAACTTACAGTCTTCAGGAACTCACAGAATAAGAGATTTAGTGAGGTATTTTTGTGGCATTTTAAGTGATTTGTTTACTCAATTTTTTGTCATCCAGTTTCACTATATTAGTATCAGGTCATTATTGTTTTGCCTTGCAGTCTTACATGTGCAGTACAGATGCAGTATTTTGCAACTTGCATATTTTAATTACCAGGAGTTAATCAAAGGAATAATCAAAAAATTACCTCATTTCAAAATCACCGAATTCTTCAGAAACTCTCTTCAGTTTGTTAAACCTTTCACCTTTGAACATCGGATTGTTTCTTGAGTTTTTTTGGGTTTTTTTAAATATAGCAAACAGACAAAACCATATAAAAAACCCAAAACAAACAGCCCCACCCACCCCCCAGGAAAATATTGCAGTTGCTTGAGGCCAAGAACAACTTCATGCTTTTGGCTAGCAAATGTGTGTAGTCATGTCTTTTTACTGAGAACAAAACCAGAACATGGAGAAGATTTTTTTCTTTCCTCCCTTTCTTCCTGTAGAATTGCATTGTAGGTTTTCAGCTAATGTGTCAAGGGACTATGCTCATTCTGCAGAACTATTTCAACTGTGGAATGTGTGGCATTGATTCAGAGTGTGTGGCTGAAGCATGGTGAGGCTGAGCTGATGGGCAGTGTGGTGTGAAGCAGACTTGCTAGTTACTTCTGGGTCCTGTGTAGCACTGGATTTAGACCAGATGTATAGCTGACCAGACTGTCATTTGACATGGCTGGATGTAGCTGCTCTCTTAAGAAGAGAAAGCAAATAGATCAACAGTTATTAGGCAGACTGCTGCAAAAGAAATTGGGTGGGGAGGTTGAGCAGGCATATGGGTCTTACCAGTCAGTTAGTGGTGGAGCGCTGGATGAATTTGAGCTCAGCTACTTGTGTTTAATTACCTCCTCATAGTGAAAAGTTGGCAGAAAACCCTAATTTAAATACCCCCTTCTAATCCAGTAGGTGAATCTAGAGTAGGAGTTCAAAACTCAACCTGACAGTAAATGGCATTGGACAGAAGGAGGCAGGCTAAACAATGTAAATGTTAAGGAACAGTATAGAACTAGTCTCTTCCCTGAAACTTTGTACAGTGACATTCTGCATGTGCTGTGTTCCCCTGCTCCTCCCTGTATTTTTTTTTGACTACCTGTATAGTAACCTGGTAAGTGGTAGCTGAGGTAAAGTCATAATCTATAGCTCCACTGCTCATGAGTTATTTGACAGTTAGAAGCACATGCTGAACACTGCTTGTGTACCACACTGTTGTGGTTTCTCTGGTTACCTACAGGGTGTTGGTGTACCTAACATGGGTGTTACATTTTGATAGAGTTAGAGGCCTGCTCCATTGACAGTGAGGGTAATTATAACTGTAGACAATATTTTTTATTTCTTCTTTTCTGTCTGTTGAATGTGTTCTACTGAAATCTGGATGGGTTTTATGCAGTAGATTCTGATTTTTCCTTGACTTTTCATGCAAGAAAAAAATTGAAACTTGCTGCTTAAAACATATGATTGGAGCATCCGAAGAAGAGAGGCAGTTATTAGTGAAATGCTTCTAACTTTTCATTAGAAGATAAGAAATTTGTAGTCAAATAGTCGGGGATGGGGAGCTCTTTGTTACTAGTATGAGTGAATTCACTCTCCTGCTTTCCTGAGTGGATTGTACCGGAGTAAAACCACTCTGAAATTAGTATTTTTTCTCTAAGCTTCTAAAGAACACCTCTTAAATAGAAAGTGTATGAGGTTGAGGTGGGGAACTGTGATTGTAGGTTGCAGGAAGGAAGAGAATGCAGTGTCTGGTAAATATTTAAGAAGGGGTTAGAAGATATTTCCTCTGTTAAATTTGTAAAGAACTTTGGAGAATTGGGCTGAAATCTACAATTCTAAAAAACCCACGAACTTGAATCTGTTTGGACCTGAGGTCTGTGCATTTGTTTTATAAAATACTTCAGTGACTTTGGAATGAAGTGAGGCACTTGTGCTCCCTCTGCTGGGCATTTAGTAGCTGTTATACAGAATTTATCATGGAACCATAAAGCTGATCAGCTTCTAGTTTCACTGTCCCCTCAAGTAATAAATACTTTTCAGCCTGTTCTCTTAACACATTGTTTTGGGGCTAATACTGTTCTAGTGAAGTATTGAACCTGTAATTGACAGTTGCAGTGTGTAACTTTATTTAGCAATGAGTGTAACTTCCAAAAACTTGATAATACATCACTGTATGAGGTGTTAACGTGCAAAGATAGAAGTATTTAAAAAGTAATAATTTTCATTTTTAAACTTAACCAAATATAAAAGAAAATCTTGTATATAATCTAGAATAAGCAGCTTCACATCTCCCTTTCCATCTTGGAATTAGTTTTGAGAGGGGTATTTGCTTCGAGCATGAAATTTGCAGTAAAGCATAGGGAACGATCTGCATTTGTTAATGGCTATAACAGTTGGGCGCTTCATGCAAATCAATTACTTTGATTTGTGAGAGATCTGTATCAGGCTTGATTGTTTAAACCTGTTATGTGATAATTGTTAGTTTCATCCCTGTATGTGGAAATTTCTAAGATCATTTAGTGTCTCTCCCTGACCCCTGTGGCTGAAGATTAGTTCCTGTTGAAACTTAGGTGGCTGTCCATAAACTGTGCCCAACTCTGCTTGAGAGAATCTATCAGTGTAGAGAACAAGGTGATGCTTTCTTCTTATGTTCATAGATTGGTGTGTGTGTAGGCAGGAAATGTAATGGGCCTGAAAGCGTCATGTCTGCTGTCCATGACTTGATGTAACTCCTTGTAGTGTTAGCTCATTCCAGGGCAGTGAGCAAATTAGCATGGGCATTATCTATTCAGTTCTGTATTTGAACAATGTGCTGAAATGTAAATATTATGGTAAATGCTACTAATCTAGCTAGCTATTCATTATTGAATGTAGTGGGATCCACAGTTCTTTGATTGTAGACATGTTGCTTTTGGAGTGTGCATGCTATTTTGGCTTTTGGTTGAGAGTATCCAATGTTTGGAGCTGGTTTTCATGTATATGATCATGTGTTTGATGCTTGAATAGACCTATTCTCAAGATGAAGTTTCTGAGACTGTCTGGACAAGTGGATCTTCAAAAAGTGGACCTCTGCAGGCATTTTCTAGGGAGTCTACAAGAGTGTCAAGAAGAACACCAAGAAAAAGGGTGATGAGAGGCTTTTATAATAGACAAGTTGTTTTTTTTTTCTCTCACTCTTAGGGTCCCAGTGGCTCTTTTATTCAATTGTTGTCTTTTGTTTGTTTTAAACAAACAGGTGGAAGCTACAGCACAGTTGCCTGTAGATGATGCTGTAATATCAGAGAGTACTCCCATAAATGAAACTATATTGGCTGCAAGCAACGAGACCCTAGTAAATATGCTTAGTAAATATGTTTAATCAATGGTGATATTCTTCTGTAACTTATCTTCACTGACAGAATCATTCTGTTCTGGACAAATAGAAAACTGTTTTAAGGAAAGTTAGACTATTCAGTAGTCTCTGAAAACATACTCAGTATCTGTTTTAGTATACCTAATACTGTTCACTTTGAGATGGGACTAGGTCAACACCTAGGTCACATCTGATGTCTTTTGTGGGGGGAGGGCTGTAAAAAAACCACTTTAAAAGCTTAGATACTTTCTTAATTTATTTAAGTACATGCAGAATATTTGCTTTTAAGTTTGGCTTTTCTTGTGAACTAAATAGCTTTTATGTTTCTAAATGGCTTAAAAGAAACCAGTTGGAATGATAAGCAGTGTGTTTCCTTTGCTGATCTTGGAGTATCTGTTACATAACCTTCTTGAGTTAACTTCTAACATGCATATATTCAATGCACATAAAGGTTTTGTTGTTTGGTTCTGCCACCTTGCCCCTTTTCATTTTGTATTTTGGCTGTTTCTGAGTGAACAATTTTGAATCTCGGCAGGTTGGCAATAGGGTGCCTGGAAATTTCAAGCATGCAGCTCCTACACTGTCAGTCAGTGAACTCTCAGACATGCCCAGAAGAACACCAAAGAAACCACTGATGACAGCTGAAGTAAATAAATTAAAACTTAGATTGCTCTTGCTTACTCTCTGTGAACAAAATTCCTGTGTGTATGTGCTTACTTCTTAGTACAGAGGGGGTGGAGGATGTCATTGCCCAGGTGACACCAGTCAAAAGAAACTAGTGTTGTCACATGACATAATAGAGAATATAAACTTATTTTTATCTTCCCCTTTCAGATTTGTGTGTGTGTGTGTGTGAAAATTTGATTTTTTCCTTTTCCTAAGATAAATATGTTTTGATATGTTATTTCTCCTTGGGCTGCTATTTTTCTGAATAAAATGTAGGTGTTTTTTTTTCTTTTAGATTCTTTGAATAGCTCAAAGTAGAGTAGACTTGGGTTATCTCACTTTGAGCTTGTAAATCAACCTATCATGAAAAAACACAATGTGCTTTAATTTAGGGAGTCAAGATGTAGAATGACTTTACACCAAATTACTGAATTCAAAAAGCATCTGTAGATTCCTTTCAGTTATCAAGAAAGAAAATAATTCTTTAACTGTTAACCTATTCAAGCTGCCAAAAATTATATCTCTTGGAGAACTGTCTAAAGCACCTGCAAGTATATATAATTTTATTAATATAATACTGTAATGTTGTGGAATTTTACATTGCAAGATGCTGTTTGTCTGTTCATGTAGCTGTAGATAAAGCTGCTATTAACATTTCATTTACAATATGACTGCCATGTAGACTTAGTTGTCAAATAGAAGGTTGGGTAAACGTGATGTTCTATTCCAAGCTGCTGATGGGGGTTTTTCAGTCAGTATTTTCATGTAATGTGGCATGGTTTTTTACAGCAAGAAGAGACAGATTGCCCACATCAGTGCTTTTTAAATCATATTGGTCACAACCAGTCCTGTGATATGCTCAACACAGCCATGATAGAGGTGATGGTTAAGTTTTTTTGATCATCTACATCATTGGCTGGCAGGTGTATAGGATTTATACAACTTATTCTTTATCCTAAAGGAAACTGAGGAGATCACTGAATGCTTTAAGACACCAAAAGTGACCGGATGGCTGCCAATAATTAAGGTTAAACAAACTTCTAAAACCCAAGAAGTAAACTTCTTGAATGTCACTGGGTGACTCATTCATTCTTACAAATTGCACATGGTTGTGGTCACTGAGATAGCTATACAGAGGCTTTTTGTTTTGCTGTCTGTTCGGCCTCTAACTCTTTTTTGTTTCCTAGGTGCTTGAGAGGACTACAGAAGAAAGAAGAATAGAAAGGGATATTCTTAAAGAAATGTTCCCTTATGAAGTATCAACACCTACAGGAATTAGGTATTTCTAAAGTTTATGGGGCTTCTTTTGTCAGTTCTTGTAAACCTATTTAAGCTGAGAAATATCTTTTGATTATATTGATAGAGTTCTGAGAAACAATTTTTGCACTCTGGCTCAATGACATTTGTGACAGCCACTTATTCTTCCATTCTATATATATAAATTTGTTACCAAAGCAGCCCCATCTTTATTTAAATTGGAAAAGGGAGAACAGGGTGGTACTATAGTAGGAATTATTACCAGAATTTCTGGATGGTGAAAGTTAAATGAAAAGAGCTTTTTTGTGGTAATGACTTGCAATATTTAAGTTTTTGGCTAGATGCAACTGCTTAGGCCTGTTTTTAAATTAGGGAAAGATCTTGTGGCATATATTTGAGTTGTCTTTTGCAAAGCCAGAAAGAACTTTCAGATACCTTATTTTTTCCTTTAAATGGCAATCGTGTTGATTAATCTTACCATGAATGAGGATGGCATCTAGGAAAGGCTATTACTTGTGGGTTTGGGGTTTGTTTTGTGGTTTTTTGGGGTTTTTTGTTTGGTTTTTTTTTGTTTGTTTTTGGGGAATTTTTTTGTGTCTTTAGATTTAAACAAAGATTGAAGCAACCCTCTGGTTAATTGGCCAGTTAAAAAAAAACACTCTGCTTAGAGCATATGAGAAAAAGTTTCCCCACGTTAAGATGTGAAATCATCTCTTGTGTTTCCAACATGTTAATTATAGCTTCAATTCAAACTGCAATTGCATAAAGTCTTAACCATAAGGAGAATATATAGTACTAGTTACTACTGCTGTGGGGCATCTGCTGACCACTCAAATTTGCTCTCCTGTTTTGAGGTCCAGTTAAATCCATACCACTTTTTAAAAAAAAAAAAAAAAAGTAAAAATTATACATGTATACTTCTTGTATATTAGAATTTGGCAGTGTACATGATTTTTTTTAATCCTTACTGCTCTGTCTTCTGGCTCGGTTTTGGCTTAGCCATCAGTAGATATTTTATTGGCCAGAAATAATCTTTTGTTTAGAAATCCCAGTGGGGCTGCAAAAATAATCGTTAAGAAAGCAAATAGAAGGAGACACTTTCTACAGTTTGATTGCAAGTTATGATCCTTTTTATGTGGATAGGATGAAGTGGCATTTGAGTTGTTTTTTTTAAAGACTGTTTGATTGAACACTGAATTACTAACTTTGTGTCTATCATTATCGGTCAAGCTTCAAAAATCATATTACAGGTACTGTATTCACCAGAAATAATTCTTAGTTCTTTAATTATACTAAAACTTCCCGATGTACTTTAGATTGCTCTTTTAAATATGCAGTATTTCAATTTTTTTTTCTTTTTAATTCACAGTGCTAGCTGCCGTAGGCCAATCAAAGGAGCTGCAAGCCGGCCTCTGGAGCACAGTGACTTCATACTGGAGGAAAGTTACTCTAAGTATGCACAAAAATATGGTACCTCGGCTGACACCAAGTCGGAGAAACCAGCAGTAAAAAAACAGCGCCCCGTCCCCCTGTGGATAAAAGTTTTTCTCTTTGTTGTTGTTTCAGTCTTCATGTTTTTGGTTTATCAGTCAATGGAAACTAATCAAGGAAATCCTTTTTCTAAATACATGAATATTGTCACTCAGGGCAGTGCCAAATGAATATCTTTCTGAAAGGCACACCCAATTTGATCTCCTGTTTTTTAATTGTAGAGAACTCTTCTGCCCTCTCATCGGCTCAAGGACTTCTTATAAATAATGTGATTGGAACCTGATAAATTGGATAAATGAAGAAAGATAATATTAAATGGACATCGGTAACTTTCTGGACATTGGACAAGTAGGAGATCACTGCCATAGGAGTAACATTTTTTTAAATCTTTGAACTTTTTTAGGCTTTATTTTTTTAATGTGGACATCCTTTAAATTCACTTTTGAGAAAATGTATATTTGTTTTTGCAAGAACTTGGAAGCTGAGAAGGGCAAAAATGTAGTAAAATGTGAAGCTGTGTCTTTAAAGCTTTTCATTTGTACAGAAAAGAAGTTGTACTTCTGCCTCTAGATTATAGTGGAGAAGGATTTTAATATGGGATAAAAGGAAATGCATTTCATTATGCATTTTTGCAGTAACAACATAACTGAATTTGATCTCTTAGGATGTAGAGAGAGTACAACAGCAACCTTTTCTGTAGATTACTGTAACTTTTTAGTAAATGTAACTGTAAACCTGTTTGCATTTCTGTAAAAGTCTTAGTATCATATTAGTAACTGTTTAAGTGTAACTTCATTTAAATGTATCCCTTCATTTTAGTGCTTACAGTGTTGTAGGAGTTGAATACAAATCTAATTGGCAAGAGATGTATTAGAGGAACTTATTTATTAGTAATATGTGTGGGAAACAAAAACTACATCATAACAATTTGTTACTAAAATACTTTTTTGGGTCAAGATTGTTATCTGAAGCAGTCTAAATTCCAACCTTAGCAGTGGTCTTTTTTCTTTCTTAAAAAAGCGAGGTCTTTCCAACACAGCTTTATGTGATTATCTTTAAATATTTGTGTAGAGAAGTATTCTCAAAGTATGAAAATTCCATATGAAGTTTTATTCTTGTATGAAGAGGGCATTGCTGCATTTTCCGCTACAGTTTCATCTTTTAAGGTGAGATTTACTACTTTCATGCCATTGACTATTTTTCTCAGTGGAAGCATGCTGAAACACTCTCTATTGTGTAACTTGGTTGAGCAGGCAGCTGACTTCATTACTACCAATGAAGAGTGATAAGCAAAAATTTTTTTAAAGTGAATGTATACATTTTTGGTGTGCTTAAATCTGCAGCATACAGATGTTCAGTCTTATTGCTTGGTACAAAATTGCAATAAATCATACTACTTATTCTTAAAGTGCTACTTATAAAAAGCTGAGAACATTAGTTAATAGTCAATATCTTTTTACTCTAGGTACAATTATTGTGTAGACTATAGCTATGGGGAAGCTTTACTTTGTGAACTTTGGGACAAACATGGTAATTTGTAGCAAAGCAATAGTTTTGGGGTTTTTTTCCTGTTTAATGTTTTTTTTCCTTCTAAACTGCTTTTTTGAGTAATCCAAATTGCTAAACCTGTGTCCATCCTATAGAGAATTGTAACATAAGACATTCACTTTTGGTGTCAAAAATGGAGAAAAATAAAAATGATTTTAATGTGTGTGGATTTTCCTTATCAAAATAAATGCATTGCTGAAAGGCAGCAAAAGCAAGACAAATGATGTATCAGTGGTGTCATTTTGTGCTGCTATGGTCTTCCATATTGAAAAAACATTTGAAATCTGATAATAAACTCAGGTCAGTTCATGTCACTTGGTGGGAGGAATATTCATAATATTTGCAGTATCAGAGTTTTGTGCCATAATCCTTTAGCCTATGTCAGGCCTTTAGTCTGGGGGAGAGGGGGAGAAAGTAGCTTTCATTTGTTTTTCAATGCTAAAGGAACTTCCTTTTCACTTTAAATTATTTCTCACACCACGTTTCTGCATGTTTGCATGTAAAATACATCTTTCTTCCCTAGTTACAAGAAATACTTTGTTTGCCTCTGCCAGAGGTACTGTTAATACCATCAAAGGGAAAAAAACCCAACAAACTACAATCAAAGCAAACTACAGACTGAATTTTGTTGCAATTAACTGTCATCATTCTTTCATTTTTGCACTGTTTTGGATAATGCTTTCAACTTCAGTGTTGCCTCACAGATGGTAAAGAGTTTCTAGAAAAGTCCTCAAAGTAACCCACCTCTAGTTCAGTTGTAGTTAGAAGGCAATGCATCTTTGATAAAGGAATGGGCTTCTTTATATTTCAGACACTTAATGGTGTGTGGTAGCCCCAAGACTAGGATCTTTGTCCTGGTCCCAAAGTTGAATGTTTCATGGTATTCTAAGAGTAACACATATATGTTATAACATATATATTATATGTTATGTAATGCTATGAGCTGTATGTGCTTAAAGCCTTCTAACTAAATGCTGTATAAATTAAGCTGAAGTGTATAATTCTACTGTAGTCTTTGTATCAAAGTGCTGAAGCAGTACACACTGATGTTCCTTTTTTTCTTCCTTTTACACATTCTCACTTTTGTTCCATTAGTTCATCTTGGTTTTTTTTAGACAAAGCCAGCTTGAACTTTCAGAACCAATGAAAAAAGAGTAATTTTAGGGACTAGTATCCAAGATCCAGTTGAAAAATGAGTAGAGTTCTAATGTAGTAAGTATTGTTTAAGAAATCCCCTTCAGGGCAGGGGCTACAACAAGCCTGGAAAAGGCCTGTGGAAGTTAATGGGTGTGACAATGTTATTTTGGGTTTGGTGGCTTTTGTTCTCATGATTGGTCATACTGCTCAGAATGTTGTGCTGAAAACCTGGCAGGTCTTGATTTCCTGTCTAAATTGCAAGTAACACACAGCTTGTATTTTTCCCTTTAAATTCTGTGCTAATCTTTAAACATTTATCCAGTCTCGGGAGCCTGGTATCAGGTTGTGGATCACTAGATTATTTCACTTGAGATTAATTTTACAGCATCTGATCTGTGGTGAGAGCATCAGAGCTTCAGTAGCCTAAGACAATAAATTTTCAAGAAGGATCTTAAATTTAAATTCTCTGTGTGTTTTAAGACCTTGATTTGTATTTCCATAAGAAACAGCATGAAAGAACTTCGAGTTGACTTGCTAAGAGAATACTCAGCACTGCCCTACAGAATGATTTTGGATCCCTCCTAGGCTTGGTCTATGTGGGTTTTTTTTTTTGTTTGTTTCTGGTGGCATCATTTACAAAACTTTATGGTACTAAAATTCCTGCTAATTACCTTCTCTACTAGTTTTGTGGACAAGATGTCTTTAAAAAATATGTTAACTTGTTTATGCAGAGTCAAAGCAGAAAAGCTGACTATTAATCTTTAAATAATACAGGTCTCAAAGAAAACTCAGCAGTAAAATTTATGTAATTGCACATGAAGCTGGTAAAATTGTGTGGCATATCTTGTGCATGGTACATTTGGCTTACTTTGATATGGCTTAAGTAACATATTGGGTCAAATAGATACAGGGGTGTGTTGTGATGTATAATTTTAATTTGTTTGCAAAGGTAGCTGTTTCAGCATATCCTTTGTCTGTTAATATGGCTTTTATTGTGTGTTTGGTAAGTCTACCTCTCTTTGTCTGAAGCTGTCCTTAGACTTGCTTTTCCTTTTCCTGAGGGAATTTACCGGTCTGCTTTGCACCAGTGCAACAGCAAGTTACTACAATGGATATATACATGCATATTTCAGACAGCACAGGGTCTCCAAGTTGATTTAACTTGTAAAGCAGTCCTAAGGTGGCATGTAAGTACTGTAAGTACTGTGTATATGCTGATATAAAAAGAAATCTCACGAGTTTTGTTACACCTCACTTTGAAGATCTCTGTTTGCATTGGTAGTCTGTGGTTAAAACATAGTAACTGCACTGTCTTATTTGTTCTTTAGAAAAAAAAATTGTGATGCTTAATAGATATAAACCATGTACTGTGTGAGGAGAATTAAAAAAAAAAATTAAATATTATTAGACAAGGATATACATGGTAGCAATTAGGTGACTACTGTTGTCCAACCTTGGAAGCCTGGTTCCTGGTGAAGGAAATGCTGCAACTTAAGGTTTCCCTTGGGCTGTAAAACCTGATCCATTACTGACTTTAGAACCATGGTCTAGTAGTTCTTGTGTTGAAATAAGGAAAGTATATAAAATAAAAGTTTACAACCCAAGCAGATGCTGCTCTGCTAACCTGATTATCAAAGGTGTGGATGGTTGTTTCAGTATCTCGTATATTTTTGAAAACAAGGTCACCTGGGAAGCAAGCTCATAAGAGCTTTGCTTTTGCTTGCAGGCTTTACCAAAATGTTAGAATTGTGAAAAGTTACTGTAAGACAGGAACTAGCCTGCATTTCCTTGATTGTGTGCAGTTTGAGGTGAAATTAGGGTGGGAAACGGAGAGGATATGTGGTGGGTGTTACAACAGAATGATAGATGAAATTAAGAACACTCCAGAGCTGCAAACTGAAATTTTCCTAACCTCATAAAACTTATAGAGCTACTGATTAAAAAAGATGTATTTAATTTACTGTGAATTGGACAGAGGGTGACACTAGAATGTAGCATCTTTCAAGCCTTCACCTATTACTACCTTCAATGTCTCAGAAATTAATTAAATTAATCTAGATGGTTTGAATTACAGGCTATTGCTGTTTCATTCCTTCACATCTGGGAAAAGTAGTAGGTATTTTCTTTGTAAAATTATATGTATTCAGTAAGAACATATATTATCCCTGTATTTTCATGGGGCTATGTTAGACTGCTGTTTAGTAAGTCTTGTTAATAGTACAGCTGTTAGAAGTTAATTGTCATTTAAAAACCAAACTCACATTTTGTTCTAGAAAAGTTCTACAGACCAATTCATAAGCATTTGTGTAGTTTTGCACATAAATTGCCATTAGATGTTGTCTATAAGTGGTCATCTGCTCATGCTTTATAATTGGAAGGAACAGAGGTTTTCTATAGGTTAAAAATTGGAAGAGTCTGCAAGAATTGTAATCATTTATCTGCAGTTTGACGATAAGAGCCCAAATCTCAATTGTCTAGAGGTTACCTATTGAAATTGAAAATAAGTGTCAGTGTTTGGCTTTAAAATAAAACCTTGTTACAAATAATTGTTTAGAGGCGAGTAGAGCAGAGCAAGTAATAGCAAAATGAACTATTATGGCTTGTTTTCACTGCTGCCACTGGCAATGAATTCAACAGCTCTTTGGGCTCTCAGCTGGTTACTAAAGAAAAGTATTTGAAGAGTGTAAGTTTCATTTGACCTTTTCCTGCTTGAGCATCTGGAGTGTAGTTTATTCTAGAGGCACTTAACCAGCCTTGATATTTGTGATAATGCTATTGGGCACTTTTGTCTGTTTTAGACAGTCCCCCTGGATTCACGACTTTGTTGTGAAATAGAGAGAGTAGAGCCAGAGCCTAAGGGCTTTCCTTGGAAGTTTCATAGGAGCTGAGTAGAGTTGGGATGTTTCTTCAGTGTGGTGTTGCTGGTATGCTGTCATTTGCCCAGAAGTAATATCTGGGATGTTCAGCACACATCTCTTGCCTTCCTGGCTTCTGTGTGTATGCTGTTGCAGAGCACTACAATTGAAAGAATATGATCAAAACAATGAAAAAGTGGAGTTATTGCATCTTCAGTTACTGGACAGCTGAACTTGTCTGTGCTAGTCTTGTGCTACATAAACCACTAAAACAAGAGAAATCACCCTGTGTTGGAAAAGGCATAGCTAAAGGTAGCTCAGGCCATGCATGGGTCCTATGTTAGATAACATTCTGCTTTTAACAAACCAGTAAGAAGCAATTCTGTGAGCAGCTGCAGGCGTTGTAGCATGTAGTACAGGCTGTGCCATGATGCCCTGGAAGCTTACCCTCCAAAGGTGGAACTCGGGCAGGGAGTCTGCAGGCAGTGCTTGGTGCTAGAGCTGACCCTGCTTGGGTTGACAGAATTCCGGAGTCTGTTGAGAGGGTGAGATACAACTCCCTCAGCTTTCTGCTGAGGGCCTTGCACCCCGTGTGTTTAGCAGACAGTGATTAGAAAGCATTACTAGATGTGATTACTAGACGTGTAACCTGGGGTGATACCGAGGACTTCTTTAAGCTAATCTCAAAAAATGGGTGCGTTGCTAGGGGCTGGACTTTATCTTCAAAATCTCTTCCAACCCTGATGCTTTCATGATTCGGTGTGAGCGCTGCAAAGCACGGGTCCAGGGCAGCACAGGGAACTCACGTTCGGGTCTGTCTCGGGTTTGACATTGCCCGGGGCAAGGCCGCGGGAGGCACGTGGCTCAGTTGGCAAGCTCCCCGAGCCGGGCAGCGATAAGGAAGGAACGGGAGCTGAGACGCGGGGTTTATCGCTGCACGGCGCGTCCACACAGCCCGAGCAGGGGCCACAGGCCCCGCCGGGCCGCTGAGGGGCGGGCTCGGCCCCCCGCGGCGCAGGCGCGGGCCGGGCGGGCGCTGGCCGCGCGTGCGCAGCGGTCGGTGTGGCGCCTCCGCCAATCGCGGCGCGGGTCGTTGCGCGGCGGCCCCGCCCCCGGCGCGGCGAAGGACAAGGTGACGGCGCGGGGCCCGCGTTCAGCCTCTGCCGCAGCGGCTCCATCTTGTGAGGTGAGTCGGGGCGGCGCGGGCCGCCCGCCCGCCGGGGACCGGGCTCAGCCTCGAGGCGGCCGGGCCCCCTCGCGGATGCGGGGCTGGGGCTCGGCGGCCGCGCCGTAGCGGAGTTTCCCGGTCCCACGTCCGTCTGCTCTTGTCGCCCGCTTTAGGTCGCCATGTTCTCGTCCATCGCGCCGCTCGCGCGGCACAACTTGTTCTGCGCGCCGCACTTCCAGCTGGTGCAGGACGGCGTCAGAAAGCGCCCAGCGGAGCCCGCGGAGGCCCCCGCCACGCGGCGGGGCCTGGCGGCCGCGTCCGCCGACGAAGGTGAGCGGGACGGAGGGGCCGCGGCGGAGGCGAGGCCCGTGGGCGTGCGGGACTGGGGGTGCCTGCGCTGGCCCCGGGCCTGTGCCCGCCAGGGCGGCGCAGGGAATGTCAGCGTTCAGCGGGGCTCGGCCGAGCCGGGAGGGGCCGGCGCTGGGCCTACGCGCCCGCTTGGAGGACGAGGAAGGGCACGGGTGGGGGAGGCGCTGGCAGTGCTTCCGCTCTGCCGGCGATGTGTGCTGAGGAGCAGGAGGGATCCGGGCTTGCAGGAAAAGGACATGGGAAGGTTCTGGTGCGGAGTAATCGCAGAGACCCTCGTAGATTCTGCCTTGGGGAGCACAGAGTGCATTTTCTGGCTCTGCATGGCCTGCAGCGTCGGGCGCTGAGGTTGCAGGCCCCTACTTCTTTCATCGGTGGAGAAGAGCAGTGAGTTAATCTGTGGATTCTAAAGACCATCTGTCCCATCCTTTTTCCCTTTTTCTCTTATTTTTTTTCACCAGTTTATTCATAGCTGGGTAACTGAACATCTAGATGCATTCGGGTGCTTGCTGTTCTTTTTTTAGTTCTTTCTTTTTACTAGTTGTGGGGCATACACCAGGTAACCTGCTATTTAAGATACAGGAGTGCACTTAAGAGTTAAGTGCAAATGCTTCCTGTATGTTTCTCAGTCAGTTTGTTGGCTTCTGAAGGTCAAACCTTGATAATACTTGCAGTACTATAGAAGGAGTAAGGGTGGAAAGGACAACAGTGAGTCATTGTCATCATCCTTAAAGGTCTAACTTCCCTGCTGAAGCAGGGTCATCCTAGAGCAGATTGTACAGAATTGTGTCCAGATTCTTGAATATCTCCAAGAGGGGAGACTCCACAGAGTCTTTGGGTAGCCTGTTTCAGTGTGTGGTCACCACAGTAGAGAACTTCTTCTTTATATTCAGATAGAACTTCCTGTACATCAGTTTTTGCCCATTGCTTCTTATCCTGTTGTTTGGCATCACTGAGAAGAGTCTGGATCCATCCTCTTGACACCCTCCAATCAATACTTACAGACAATGATGAGGTCTTCTTTCAGTCTTCTTTTCTTGAGGCTGAACAGACCTGGCTCCTTCAGTCTTTATTCATAAATGAGGTGTTCACATCTCCTCATCATCTTCTTGGCCCTCCCCTGGGTCTGCTCCAGGAGCTGCATGTCTGTCTTGTGCTGAGGGGACCAGAACTGGGCACAGCACTCCAAATGTATCCTCACTAGGGCTGAGTAAAGGGACAGGATCACCCTTGAGCTGCTGGCAGTGCTCTTCCTAATGCATTACAGGATACTGTTGGGGTGGCCTTGGCCACACAGACACACTGCTGGCTCGTGGATAGCTTGGCTGTCCAGCAGGACCCCCAGCTCCTTCTCTGCAGGGCTGCTTTCCAGCAGGTTAGCCCCCTAGCTTCTGATGGTCCATGGGGCTATTCTTCCCCAGGTACAGAACCCTGCATTTGCCTTTGTTGGATTTAATTCACTTCCTCTCTGCATGCCTCCAACATGTTGAGCTCTGTCTGAAGAAGTGCACAATAGTAGAGGTGAATATTAAAATATTAATTCTCTTGAGTTGTCAATAACTTAAAAGTGTCTCTTTAGTTTTAGTTAAAAAAAAAATAATTACTTTCAATAAGCTACCTTTTCTGAAATACCATGATAATTGAAGTATTTTAGGAGACTTGCATGAATATTCATAGATTATGTGAAAGAGAGACAGGTTAGATTTTATGAAGTTTTCAAGAAATCATTTGTGGCTTTCAGTGGAGTAATCCTGCTGCTAGCTAAATAAAGCCCTAAATCGCTCTTTGGTATGCTAAATATATTCAGTAGGTGCACTTATTTCTTTAAAGCATTATGCTTAATCTTCATCCTGTTTGTTGGCAGTTACGGTCAAAGGTGGCCAAAGTTTTTCAGTCTTTATAATCTTTTTTGCTGAGTTCACTATTTCATGTACCATTCGGTTCTCTGGCTTTTGTGCTGAGAACATAACGTGTTGCAGAAGATATCTGGGCTTGCACAAGGTCACACAAAGTCAGTACAAACCACACGACCTTCTGAGATCAGCTCAGGGCATCAGTCACAATGGAGCTCAGAGACCAAGTATTTTATGACTGGCTCATGGAATTTGTCCTTGTGAACATGTCAGATTGGAAGCAGAGATATTAAATAGTTCCAACGTAGCTGTCTCAACAGAGTAGATATATTTTTATGTCACATATTTATATTTGTGTACCTTTAAGAGTTTTTGTCTTAATTAGAATTACTTTCTTGTCCTCTGTGCTGCATGTTCAGCTGGTTCTCTTCTCAAGTTAATGGTTTTCAGAAAATTTGACTCTCCTTCTGAAATAGGAAGTCCAAGATCATCTGTGGATTTGTTTTCCTAATACTACTGTACCACTACAAACCTAGGCACCTCTAAAGAGCTCAAGCCTAATTGATACTGGCTTTCTTAATTACTGTACTTGAACACCAGGCTGATAGGTCTGTCTGAATAGCACTGAAATACAGCCCATACATAAAACTCTACTTTTCTGTGGCTACCATAAAGGTCTGACCCTGTCATTTGAGGAGTATGACTTCTGAATTACTGTGAAAAAGGCAGTGAGAACAAACAGTTCTGAGATCTGGGCAGCATGGTAGCTGTTGGCCAAAGACACAGCTAGACAGAGCTGCCCCAAACAGACCTAGACTCTGTTCTCTGATTACACCTGCCTGATCTGTGTGTAACCAGCCATTCTGGAAAGTTGTAAACAGACTTATTTCTGTCTGCAAATCTGCTAGCATAGCCAAGCCATTTTGGAGCCATGTGTAAGTCTCAGACCAGCATATTTACAGTCTTTAGCAGTGTGTCAATTAAAAATAAGTTATTCTGATGACTGATTTCTGGCTTTTAACTTAGGTTCTCTATGGCATCTGTGATTTGATATTTATTGTTTTAAATATAGAAAAGCTTATTTTTTATTGTTTGGGTAATTTTAAAGAGTAAGGTGAAAAATGTAAATATAAAATCTGATGTAAAATCTGGATTATTTGTGGGAGGGAGTTCCTTTAAAAATTAACGAAGTTATGAGCTGGATAAGCTTGCTAGTGTTATCTGCTGCTCTGTTGGTGCTCTTGAACATCATCATCAGTTTCTGTTAATGTTCATAAAGGAATTCAGAATCAGAAAGATGGCAGAGAAGCTCTGCATAAGATAGGCTTTTGCTATCTTTTAGTTTTCATTAGTGTTTCTTGGAGATAGTTCTCAGTAAGTTGTAACACTTTAATGCCGTTATGTTGAAGTGACACCAGTAGATTTAGTAGCAAAAAATTATCTTTCTACTTTGGAGAATATTTTTCTCATAGTTATGATTTTCTGTATGCTTATTCAGTATATCAGTTTTGCTTCTACTTATATTTTCAAAACATTGAGCATAGTAGTAGAACTGTGGTGCTACTTTATGCTTATTTTGTACTGTTCATTGTAAATTGGAGTGGTTTTTGTTTGCACTCACACATAGCCTCTGTAGCTTCTTCAAAAATGAAAGAAGAAAACATTCTTTTTTTATAGCTCCGGTGACTTCGCTGTATAGAAATATTAAATTAAATAATATTAATTAATAATATTAATAGTAATAATAAATATTATGAAAATTAATAGCTTGTTTTAAGATTGGGTAGTTTTATACACAGTATATACAATGTATAGAACAGTGCATATGAAGTATCTCTTGATTAAATGTGACCAGAAATATTCTTTAATGAACCTTGTATGAGTATTCAGTGGGACAATAAATAGCAAGCTGTATACATTTGAGATTCTGTATTTGAAACACAATTTTAAAAAACTTGTAAATTAAAAAAAATCTGCAAATAATCTGAGAAATACCTGAAAATAATGTGCATATCTCCAACACCAGTATTGTAGATATTTATAGTATCTACTTAAATACAGGAGTTAATCTGTTATAGAATATTTAACAAAATAAGCTTTGTCTTTTAAGTACTAGAGAAATACTGTTCTTCCTTAATCTGTGGCTATAGGAAATTGTTGGACATTGCAACTTTGAGTCGTAGTTTCTGTTAGTAACATCTGGGATTAATTTTTATGGTTTTAGTGTGCTGCAAGCTAAAACGTCACAGTTTCTTTCTTTGATTATTTAAAGGAATACATTCAATTTGGAAGCCTTAGAGTCAAATCTTGTCTATCCAAAATGTTTTAATTTAAAGCAAAATAATTATTTTTCATTATAACACTATATTCAAGTAATACAGCATGGGAGGTTATTTCAGTTTAATACTTTTGAGAAAGTAGCACTTAGTTTTGCTTCTTTTTTGATCATTGTTACCATTTATGATTGATCATATATATGTAATTTTTTCCAATTAACTAGAATACAGCTGTGCCTATGGCTCAAACAGATTCTTTGTGCTTTGTGGCCTTGGTGGGATTATTAGCTGTGGAACAACACATACGGCACTGGTTCCTCTAGACCTGGTTAAATGCAGAATGCAGGTTTGTTCTGCATGTTGGTATGTGACGACAGAGCATGTTTAGTGTGGTATATTTAATTACTAATGAACTGGAGGCATAAACTATACCGTGGACATAGCTGTCCAACTGTGCATGGAGTTAATATAAAAGCATGGTGTGTCTTTATTTTTTGCTGCAGAGTACAGTTGTGAATATGGCTCGCTCAAGTTTTATGCTCTTTGTGGCGTTGGTGGGGTCCTAAGTTGTGGCCTGACACACACTGGTGTCGTACCTCTGGATTTAGTGAAATGTCGTATGCAGGTTTGTATAAACTTAAACATTTCTTGAACTTTGGTTTTCTATCTAGCCAGCATATTAAGAGTTGTCAGTAGGGATGCAATCTTTTGTGGATGACCAGAAGCAAGTAAACTTGAATGCTACTGTAAGACTAGCAAAATACCACTTTAAAGAGAAGTAAAGGTATTACAGATAATCTGGACGCATTGTTTTTGACAGCATTTAAGGCACGTTTAACTGACTCTATTTGCTAAAAGGCACTCACCACAATGTTACTCTGCTGGCTGGTTTGCTGTCCAGCACTATTCCAGTGCTTTTGGAGTAAGGAAATAGTACCTTTTAGATCTGTGGTTTTTAGCCTGGAGTGGCATGCATGTGTAATTTGATCCATTAACACTGGATATCAATGCATGGCTTATGGATTGGATATTTTCTAAGGATGCCACTTTGAGTAGAGTGGCTAAAACTTGGTTTCAGGAACGCCATCGATGCTTGCAACTGCTTTCCTTGAAGTGGTTTTTGATTGAACTGAAAGGGGCATTGTTGCATTTGGCTTATGACACATGAAAATAATTTTGTGAACAGCCATGGATGAAAACATACTAATGGATTTATTCAGGCAAATCTGCAGGAATGAAGCAAATAAAAGCACACTTGTAAATATAGTAGTTAATGATTTCTGTGTTGCACAGGCTGATACTGACTATAAAAATGGCCATTTTGTAATTATAGAACTCCTGCATTAAGAGGGAACTATGAGTTAGTCAGACCTCCTTGTCACACTAGGAATATGTGAATATGCACGTGCTGTGCATATTCAAAAACTTCAAAACTGTGTTCTTCTGAATGGCCATTATTTAACAATGTTTACCAGAGAGACCTTTCTTGAGAGCACCTGAAGGTCTATTCTGAAACTAGGAAATCTGTAACATTTCAGACATACTCAGTGTGGGCTACCAGTTCCTATTTATTACATGATAAGGGTGGTGATACTTCTCCTTCCCTCTCCAGTACTTTGAGGGAGGTTCAGGACGGGGGTTCCATATGGATTTCAGGTGTGATCTTGTAAAACCTGTCAGCATTTATCTCTTTACAGATCCAGTACAGCATGTTTCTAATCCTTCCTAAGTTCTCCAGGAAGAAACCTGTTGCCTGCCCTCTCATGTCTTTTTAAGAAGAGGTCACCTTTGCCATGGTTTAGCTGAAACCAGGACATCTGTTACACACCTAATAACTAAGCATGGTTCTGACTTGAGCATAGTCTCATTTTACAGTGCCTGATTAAATACCCACTTTTCTAAAATCGTCGGTTCAAAAGTGACATATTTAGGTGAACTAGATCCCAAGTATGTTGTTCCTAGCTGCAAGAGAAAACACCAGTCTATGAATGCTCATGCATGTCCTATAGCTCTTTCTGAACGTTTGATGGGCATCCAGTTTGATATCTTCCTTCTTATCCTCTGAGGAACTGTTGGATGATGTGAAGTATGAAAAGTAACAGTGGGATGTGACTTAATTACCTGTTGAAAAGTTTCTGCTAAATCACTTCCTTTCACCTGAAACAAAATTATTCAAGTCAGTCTGTGTTAAATTCTGATGAGTTAATAAAATCTCACTCAAAATTTTATAGACAGAAAACAATTTGTGTAGCCTTTATTGCCAAGTGAAAGTACAAGTGTAGAAGTTTTTGAGTACTCTTTGGTCTGCTTTGTTCCATTTGTCTTAGCCTGACTATGTGGAGAGATGACACAGGAAAAACAACCTTCTCTGATCAGTAATTTGGTAAATCATTAGGTTTCTGGCAACGTTCCTGTACATACCCATAGTGTGTAAAGTAAATGAGATTGCTGACATTTTTTAAAAATCTGATCCAGTACACCTGACAGTGTTAGAACAGTGATTTCAGTAAATCTTTTCATTACAGTTGCACTGTTAATTTGGACAGTTAAAGCGAAACAAAATTTAATTTGGTGGTTTCTGAGTATTGAGGAATATACTGGCTGTTAAAACAGTTCTGGGTTTGAGACTAGCAAGTAACCATTATGGTTACATTAGTGTAACTTTGTGGTGAGTACATCATCTGTCTAGGGAATTATAGGAAGCTGGCTGTTTGAGGAATAGGAAAATTAACAGTTTTGGATGGGGTTGTGAGGAGGAAAATAGTAAGCTATATCAAACATTTACCTGTCTATTCTGTTTAGGTCGATCCACAAAAATACAAGAGCATCTTCAATGGATTTTCAGTGACAATCAATGAGGATGGTGTTCGTGGCTTGGCTAAGGGATGGGCTCCAACCTTTATTGGCTATTCCATGCAAGGGCTTTGTAAATTTGGTTTTTATGAAGTTTTCAAAATTCTGTATGGCAACATGCTGGGAGAGGTAAGCCTTAAATTTACATAAAGCTATATGTCTGCAGCATAATATTATTAGTGATAAGGCATAATCAGAAAAGCATGATTCATTAATAAAAATTTGTGTTGAAATTCCTTTCAGGAAAACGCCTATTTGTGGCGTACTTCGCTATATTTAGCTGCATCTGCCAGTGCAGAGTTTTTTGCTGACATTGCTCTGGCTCCAATGGAAGCTGCTAAAGTTCGTATTCAGACACAGCCTGGATATGCCAACACTCTACGGCAGGCTTTACCCAAAATGTTTGCAGAAGAAGGCATCTGGGCGTAAGCATCCCTTCATCTTAATTGAAGTTCTCGATTTTCAGTACATTTTCTTAATGAAGAACTGGTGCTATAACTAATTCTGGCCTTAGCTTGTAATGCTTTTTGGTCTTTATATTTCAAGATAAGAACTTAACATACTTCAGGCAATCTGTGCTGAACTGGCTGTTAATTCCACATGCTCCTTAGATCCATCTTTGTGAGTATCTTTGTGCTGAGTTCTGCTGGATAACTTCAGTTTCTAGCAGTTCCAGTCAGAGATATTCAGCAACTTTCTGGTTGTACAGTCAAAGATGCTTGAGTCATTGGCATGTGAGAGTAATATAACTGCATGTTAGCTTTCTGTTCTGATAGAAGTGGCTGTTGATGTACAGGTCATGTCTCACTATCAGGACTTGGCTGGTATGCAGACATTAGCCTTTCTGCACTGGTAGTATCAGTACTACATTGCTGCAGTGCATTGTAATCTGAAAAGTGACTAAAGAAATTGCTCTGCAGCCTGGGGATCAGGAAAATTTCCATTTGTGTTGCTGTTTGAAGGTAGTACTCGGAAATTAATACAACTCAGATTTCTGTAGGTATTGACAGCATTAAAAGGTCAATGTATAGAAGTTGTGTAGCAGCATAAATAAGCTAATTTATTTCAGGTTAGAAATATACTTTAAATACTGAAAAAAAATGAAACTTAGATTGTCTCTTCTCTGATTAAGTTTCTATAAAGGTGTTGCTCCGCTATGGATGAGACAGATTCCATACACAATGATGAAATTTGCCTGCTTTGAACGTACTGTTGAAGCTCTCTACAAGTATGTTGTTCCCAAGCCACGAAGTGAATGTACAAAAGGAGAACAGCTGGTAGTCACATTTGTTGCAGGCTATATTGGTAAGGAATCTTTAAGTCCTACACTTCATTAGTGGATTACTGCAAATCTAGAGACCTGTTGCTTTTCAGAGTTTTGAGCACATGTCACTGACATGGGAGAACTTATTTGCAGCTTTAAAATGTGCAGGTGAAATAGCTATAATTAGTCTGTTAGAGGAAAATGGGTCTGTAATAGGACACTATTCTTAACTGCTCCTATATGTTACCAATATTGATGGCCAGATTTAAAAACTGCAGCTGATTTAAGTGAAAACTTGCATCTTCTTCAGTCTTTGGAATCTTTGGATGGAAGGGGGATTTCCAATATCCAAAGATTCAGAAGTTTTTTTCTGGTTGTTTTCTTCTGTTCAGAAGTTTCAGCTGGTTGTTCTTAGTGTACACAGTAGTGTATAGCTAGAACACCGCAGATCTAATGTCAAATTATTCTTTCAGCTGGTGTATTCTGTGCAATTGTTTCCCATCCTGCTGACTCTGTGGTATCTGTGTTGAACAAAGAAAAGGGCAGCTCAGCTTCGCAGGTTCTTATGAGGCTTGGATTCAAAGGTAGGTTCTTACTTTCATGTATTTTGGATCAAGTGTTTCTGTTGTTCTGGGGAGGATTTCTTTTTTTCATGCCATTTTACGCTGCTCATGCTTTATGGTTTGCTCTCCAGGTGTATGGAAAGGTCTGTTTGCTCGTATCATTATGATTGGTACCCTGACTGCACTACAGTGGTTCATCTACGATTCTGTCAAGGTTTATTTCAGACTTCCTCGCCCACCTCCACCTGAAATGCCAGAATCTCTGAAGAAGAAGCTTGGTCTAACTGAATAGACAACTCATGGACTGACTGCTGACTGTCCCAGTGATGAGTTTCATGAAAATTTTATACATTTGACTATGTAGAAAACAAACTCTATACAATGTCATTATTGGTTGTGCCCTCATCTCACAAGAGGGTTTAAATTCTACCACTGTCATTGCCTGAAATAAATGAGAAACAGAGTGCTTAGTGTCTGTTTACTACTGCATATGTAAGCTTCATTTCATAGTAGCAAATACCTCAAATACTCTCCTGGCTTCCCCCTCTCCACCCATTTTTTTTTTTTTTCCACATTTCCCATTCCACATTTTAGAGAAATGTTACTCTTCCACTTAAAAAATAAAATTAGGCTTTCATTGTTTCCAGAGAAGTGCCAAGAACCTGTCCTTGCACTTTGAGCCCACTGGTCATTTGCCTGTAATAAGCTGTTACTGTGGAACAGCTGAACTCCTGAATGGCTGAGATGAGACTGGAGTCTGATGAGCATCCTAGTCATGATTATCAGTGTTCCCCACAGAGATAAAAGGAACCTTATGCATACTAGAGCTGTTTCTGCCTTGGGATGGCCATCCCAACTTGCGCTTACTTGACTTAATTTCTCTTCTGTTGGCTTTGAACCACACCAAAGAACTTGGCCCTTCTTATTGTCCTGTGGAATTAAACAGTAGCTGCTACCTCTTAACTAGAGAAAAGCTGGTAATATTTTCAAATACATCTGACTATTAATGGTGTACTTCAGCGTCACAATAAAATAAAAATAGCTTGTCTTTTATTCTAAAGTTTGAAAAACTTGGCAGCTTTTCCCTACATTTGCTATAGCTGTAGTTTTTTATTTCAGTTATTTTTTTCCTGAATTAGTTTAATGCTGTATGATGGTTGAACCATGTATTTCTGCAGCACAAGGAGCCATACCAGGTTTTTCAGACCTTGATGTGAAGAAATACATGCTCCTCAGCACACAAGAGGAGACAATTAAGGCAATGTTAAGGTATTGTTTTTGAACTTTTTTCTCAAGTCTTTTAGTGAAGGATGATTGTGCTGCCTTCTGCATTTCACCTGTTCAGTAATCCACAGCTGGTGGTCACTACACCCTATCTATTACTACTTTGCTCACAAAGTAGCGCTGGAGCTAATGTCCTTTTTCTGCAGTACTGTGTGTGGATAGGCTGCCTTACAGCATGTGAGCTGTTGATACTGAACTTAGCTTGGCACTCACTTATGTTACACTGCTTCTTCCTCTTGGCTCCTTCAGAGCCAAAGGAACAAATCAGACAGGTGCCACTGGAGTATCATAAATGTACTGACTGCAGCATCTTGCTGCTGGAGTTGGATGTGCCTGCTATTGTAGCATTTTGCTTTTCACTCCCTGGGAAAATCCTCCAACTTCCAAGATTTTGAATGATTATGTTAAACAAGAAAGCTGGGCCTTATTTTGAGTTGTTGCCTTTCAGAATGGGGAGTAAAAGCTGAAACCACCATTTTCCTGTCACCATGACAGTAATAAAGGCACTCTGTAAAGCAGCTGGTATCTGCCTGCATTACGCATCAAAATCGAATACCCCGAGTCTAAATAAAATACTTGTACAAATACTTAATTGAATTAAAATTATTTAATGCTAAAAGTATGTAAATCTTATTTTCCCATCATGAATGGGAAGCTCTGAAATTATTTAATGAGTCATTCAATGCCTGTAAGAGCTTCCTTGGAGAAGAGCCTTTATTATGACTTGATCTTGTATCAGGACTTGATGTTAAATCACCTTTTGACATTGTGTGTATGGTGCAGCTTGCTAGGCAAAACTCACTTGTGTACTGGTTTCTTTAGAGGCATGTTGTAACTCAGTAGATTTTTATTTGCTGAAAGTTCCTTCTAATCCTGGGGAAAGTGAAGCACTGCTGTCAAATTTTAAGGCTGGCAGAAGAGTGAGACATGCTTGGCTTATGCAGTAAGGTAGTCTGTCAAGCAATCTAGTGCTGAGCTAAATTTCCCAAGAATTCTGTATGTGGAGCAAAATCGCACAATTTTTCTCTAGGATTGAGTCAATGTTGCACAGTTCTTATAATTATGTATAATAATAAGTGGATCTTAAATCTGTTTTCTCATTGCTCACTGGTAGACCTGAAACTCTTTTTAAGATGCCAGATAATTTTATCATGGTAGATCTGAGATAAGACTACAAGGAGCCGCCTGCAGTTCCCCTTCTGTAACTGAGAAAGGGAAAATACACTTAGTGCTCCTTGCAGTGTTGTGTTTCACTGGAAAACCCAAGAGGGGGAGAGAATTGCCTTGCACCTGCCAGCTTCATTAACATTCAGCCACAGGACTGTTCAGATGCTTGTTAGGAAAGGGTATTGCTTAAAGGGTCACCTGCTAATATTTTAAGTAAGCTTCAGTGGGAAAAATTTAGTATTAAAATGCATTTAAAAGGTCAACTTTGTCATTCAGAACTGCTTTGTGCATAATGCATGGTACATTTTCCAAAGGTTGTGATGGAGCAGTGGTGCTTTTGACAGATTTGCACTTCCATTGCAAGGAAAGTCCTGTATCAAAAAGGAGTACCCCATTTAGAATTTGGGTAACTCGAGACCCATCACTAAACCCCAAAGTGCTCTGTAAAACATGGATTATGTATATGCTGCTTGTGTATATTTTATGATGGAGAAAACATACTTTCTTGCTGGTTTTGGAGCTGAGCTGAGCTTTCTGGTTTAAAGCATACCATATATAAAAATTTGGAGTAACAACTGCATTTGCACACGGTGTTTGTATCAGGTTGTACTACAGATGAAATGTACTGACACTTACTGATACTCGCGGAAATGTCTGTTGCATATCGTTTTAAAATGGGCTGTAATAATACAAATAGTTGTAACTCATTTACATTTCTACATAGAAATGATGTAGTTCACGGTGAAAACAATAAACATTCTGCTTTTTTATAGCAAATATGAGTACCTTGGGTAGATGAGCTTCATAGCTGCATGGCCTTGTTACAGAATACAATTTTGTAACTCAGTTCTGGGGAGAAAGATACTGCTTGCAGGAGATTCTTGGCTGAGCAGACTTCTGATGTCTAAAAGTAAATTTTATTGTTTTGGGATTACTTTGCTCATGTGATTTTCCATCATTGATCACTTAATGCCATTTCTGGCTTTTGGATTGTTTTTTTCAAGTTGCTGAGAAGTATATTAATTGGCCAGTTTTGTACCTGAAAGCTAAATTGAAAGCAAAGATGGCCTGAATGTCATTACAGGTTGGGCTCAATGCGACGATCTAAGTAGCATAGCTGTAATTTTCATTACCTGAATCTCTCAATCATTTGATAATATTGCAGAGTATCACTGCATGACCCTAGAAATGAACTAAGGGCTTGTAGTTTCACTGAGCCAATACTCTCCCCACCACTGACAAGTACTAAAACAAGGAGGCGAAGTTATCTGTCTGCTTTAAACTTTGGACAAATACATCTCTCTCTCACCTTTTCCACTGCAGAAAGAGCTGTCTCTCTGCCTAGAGCAGACTAACTACAAAGCTACTCTACAACTTCCATTTTTTTAGTGCAGTGGAGATGTGTGCCTGAAGGGCAAACAGAAATTTGTAATACCTGCGTCGATTATGGGAGAATTTCTGATCTCTCGCCTTCCTGCTGAGGTTTGTACAGTGGTGTGACAACTTTAGATACAGATTATTCTAAAATATTTTTTCCAAGTAGACTTTACTTTTTGACTAAATTTTTTTGTCTTGCTTGCAGTAAGAAAAGTTTCTAATAAGATTATCATGCTTTGGACCTGCACTTCCTGGGAAGGAAGGGTAGGAAGTCAGCATACATCCAAAGGGAAAGGGAAATTAATGGTCTTGGTAGCATTTTTTGCATGCTTAGCATCCCTTGGAATAGGAATTCACAGGACTTTAGCTTTTTATACACTTAGCTTTTCACTGGGAGATGTGTTCTAGAATTTGGAGGTTGAAAGTGAAATGCACAGTTGTTTATCCTGGCTTGTTTTCTGGTTCCTTTCCAAGGAGAGAGTGGACCCTTTTCATGCAGACAGACCTCTGCTGTGTCAAGGCTGCTCAGATTAACTGTGCAGCTGGAAAGTATTTTCCACATCACTTGTGTAGATGTTGCCTTACTGGTTCTGCAGTTCTGCCTCTCCAGTTCCTTACTGGCTACTGACCACAAATGATGCATTAATAAAATTGAAAGCAAAGTGAATAAAATTACCATAGCCTGTGATCCACAATATATTTATTATGTAACCCTCTAACCTCTAAGGTGTATGTGCATGTGTACATACATTGCTTCAGGTCATTACATATGAACAAAATGCATACTTTTCCATGGCTGTTCTTTAATTTTACTGCCTCCTTCAAATACCATTTGGTCATTTTCAGGAGCCCAGTTCAGAACTGTGTAGAAGAGCAAAGGGACAGGGGTTGGTAGAGTATCTGTGGATGCTTCTAGGAAAACTTGTCTTTTAAAAAGTTTTATTCTTGCCATCTGTCAGGTGGACTGGAAAGGGGTAGAAGAAAGGGGAAGTAGGAATGGACCTATACCAAAAAGAGGAAAACTAAATAAAGTGTTGGAGGTTGACTGTGGGCAAATGAAGCAAAGAAGGTACAGAAGACCAGGAACATGGAGCAGACCAAAAGACATGGAATGCTGAATGAAGATGAAAATAATGAGGGAGAGGAATGCTTTTATTCTCCATACAATCAAGAGTCTAGTAGTTGCAAGATGTTCAGGTATGGCAAACTGAAAAGTTATAAAGGCCTGACTATATACTTATACTTCTTGATATCATTTCATTTAAAGGAATTTTCTGAGTTGCTGTATTGCTTCTAATTGATATTTATAGTAATTTTTATTCCTATTTAATGCATTTCTCTCTCCCCACCTTCCTCTGCTAAAACCATTCCCACTGTCTTGTTACTGCCTACTACATTTTCAAATGTCTCAAATCTGTTGTTCTTCAGCACCTAAATAGTCCTAATAGTTCATAGCAGTAGCCTTTTGGGACGTAAGTAGCTTCTCTGCTCATTCTGCTGCTCACTATATAGTATTTTTTAGACCAAGAAATAATGAATGACTAGCACTGTTAGGATTCCTGAGCAGACACCGTGACACTGGGATAAAGCCATCAGCATTAGGTCTTTCAGAGCATTGTCCCTATAGAGTGTCCTGTTTTAAAGACAGAACAGTGCTGCACAGTAATTTTGGTTTACAAGTATAAAGCCTCACACAAAGCCTTATATAAATTATTCCATCTAAATGCGTGACAAACATTTTGGAAGGCGTCAGCAATATTATTGAGTATTTCTTGGTTTGCTGCATTTGCCTTGTTAAATATTACTTAAAAAATAAACCAGTTTACAAAAATCATAGTGTGAATAGAGACAAAGTGCTACTGCAGTTTGGCTACCTCTTCTTTAGTTGGAAACCACAATTCTGTCCCTTCCTTTGCAGCAGGAAAGCAAAACTGGAGATCTGTCATTCTTGGGTCCTGCTTTCTTCATGAAAGCAAACTCTTAAGGTAAGAACATAATTTTACACTTTAACATTGCTTTATTGTACAAAACAAGCAATTTATTAAATACAGCATCTGTCATCCTTCAGAAAAATACATGCAGAGAGATAAGGTTTTTGTTCACATTATTTTTTCTCCCTTGAAATAAGTATGACTTTTTCCTGTCCTGTTCCAAGGAATTGGACAAATTTCTGGTCTAGGTGTGCTTCTAAATGAAGCCTTTAAATATCGTCTGTCTTCTCAGTACTACACATGACGGGAGTTAACACTCCTCCAACACTATTCTTCAGGCAGTGGCCAGTCAGTGATCAATTAATGTCTGAAATCTTGGTTATTTCATCTTTCACATCCTTGATCTTGGTTTGGACTGTTGTTAGATTGGCCAGTTTCTCATTCAGTAAAGCAATTTCCTTCTCCCGTCGTAACACCTCCTCCACTAATCTTCCTATTCTCAGTGTTAGGTCATTTATTAAGGGCTCCAAGATGGCAAACTCCTTTTTAACTTTGTACATCTTAGGTTTTAAATCATTTGCAAATGTAACTGTCTTCAGAACTTTTGCTCTGTCACCTTCAAGATTCAAAAGTCTGTTGGAATGCTTGTTAAAATCACTCCTTAACTCGGACAGTGCTGTCTTAATTTGCTCAATTTTTTTTGCGTTACTGGCTGCCAGGCTTTGGATGTTTGTACTTCGGTCGATGCTACTGGTAAGGAGGTCACTTATATTTTTTACTGTTGCCTTTTCACCTTTTTCTACTTTATCTTCTAGTGTTAGTAAAGAATCCGTCAGTGTAGTCATTTCTGAGACCAGGCCTGAAATGCGTCTTATGTCAGTTTTTACTGTCACAATTGTCAATGTTACATTCTTTGCTATAGAAACTGCATTCTGTTCAGTGCTTGAAACTGCATGAAAAAGGCTTGTTAAATTCTTCTCTAGTTCTTCTTGTTTTTTAATTATGCTGCTAGACCATGTTTTCATTGTATAAATATCTTCCTGCAGATATTTAATGTGAGAAATTGTTTGAAGATCTTCCAGCTGTTTCATTAAGTTCCAAGTCTTTTCACACTAGAGGGATACAAAAATATTTCTAGCTTAACAACTTAACATCAAAATTCAAGCCATACTTAAATGAAATATCCTATTATTCTGACATTCAATTTGAATGCAAACCCTATCTCTAGGAAATCAACTTCTGTTACAACACAATCACATTTTTTTTCTTCTCAGTATACATAATAAATGTTAGTATTTCTTCTATTACTACAGAAAATCACAGGAAGGTGGTATATGACTTTCCAAGGTAACCTCTGAAAACACAAGTCATCAAATGGAATCTTCTTCCATATACAGGAATTTTTAAGTCTCCATAAAAGCTATTTTAGTGAAAGAAAACTCATGCTACTGGTGGATTTTTGTCTTGATTTGCTAGTTCACTCTTTTATTTTTATTTTCTTATGATTGGTTCTTGGTTTTCAAATTTGGGAGCAAAAAAGGAAATCATCTGAGTGATACTATCCTGTTCAATCCCCGGTAAGTCAGGGTAGAACTTGGAGAGAAAAAAAAACACCAAACAAGCAAACTGAAACACATTCCAAGAGGCTAGAATTAGTTTTATATTAATCCTTTTCTGGACACTAATAGAAAAAATATCATCACAGGAACAAATATTTTTAACTCTTCCATACTGCTGGTCATTCCTTAATAGCTCAGAACCGTTTGCTCAAAAGCAAAACACCCGAATTTAGGTTGTGCAAAGTCATGCTTATTTCCTACTTAATGTCCTCAAAGGAAGAGGATTTCATGTTGAACCTCCTTTATATTCAGCTTTCAGCAGGGTTGAGGTTGATGAAAGACTTTAGATTAGGGGTCATTCCACTGGCACTTTCACCACCCTGCCTCAAAAATATACATAGCAGAAACACTAGAACTTGGAAGACGCTTGTGAAAAGTGTTTAAAAGTATTTTAAAAAATTATTTATATAATAGTTTTTCCTAATAGGACATGGAACACTAAAGTATTTACTCTGTACCCTTTCTGGAGGAACAGTTTATTTTGAATCAGATTATATGCACCAGGATGAGGAAATTCACTACAATATATTTTTATTTTGACTATGACTGTAAACTGACAGAAATTTATACATAAGCAATAATAATATGAAGACAACACAGCTTTATAACATTGAGAAACATTGGTTTCATAGTCTCTTGAATAGGCAGTGTTACCTCTTTAGTGAAGAATTCAGTGGAATTCTCAAGAAATCAATGTACAAACCCGGAATAATTTAAATCTGATGAAGTCATAAGTGTTATGGGTTCATACTGTTTCTACTAAGCAATCTCCTTTCCTGAGAAATACAAAATTATCAAGACAATAAGTCTGCAGACAATTTGTGTTGTCCCTGAGATCCATATTTCAGTGAACAGCTGTCAGGTAGTACTACATCATGT
This sequence comes from Cyanistes caeruleus, assembly GCF_971803275.1. Classification (NCBI taxonomy): domain Eukaryota; kingdom Metazoa; phylum Chordata; class Aves; order Passeriformes; family Paridae; genus Cyanistes; species Cyanistes caeruleus. The sequence goes on along the minus strand of NC_141704.1, from coordinate 36,606,941 downwards.
AAGTAGGTCTATGAATAAACTGGATGTTCCCTGCTCCCAGACACATAACTCCACTTATTTCTTTAATTACTTCGGCAGCTCTTGGTTCAGCAAATTTTGGGAAACAATGTCAGTGACACTTAATTTTTTATTTTCTTGTCAAATGTGAAGCAATAAGAGACGTATCATGTAATGCCTAACAAAGAATATCCTACAGAAGAAAAGGCTAAAATTTGTTTCTAAAGCACCAAAACACTCCCCAAAAATAAAAACAAACCAGCTTCTATGTAAATACCAGCTGCTTATAGATACCAGAACAAGACAAAGTTCTCAGTAGGGGGTATTTTACTAAGTGTTTACCCTAAGGGTGTTGTACCTAAGCTTCAGCTGTTAAAAATGCACTCCTGTTTTCCTGCAGCACCAAACCATCACAGTGTACCATACATTAAAAACAAGGTACAGCTAGCTCTGCTGAGAAGTAAATGATTAATTGTGCACTGTGTTACAAGTCTATGGAAAACAATACACAAAGTAACAACAAAAGAAACTAAGTAGTGAAAACTAAATACAAACTAAAAATATGAGCTCTTTTCCCCTTAAATCTAAATACTGTCCTTCAAATTATTTTTAATAAAAGTATTTTAATAAATAAGCTGAAAAGAATCCTTAATTTAAGAAAATATTCCTTTCCTTCTTTAACAGAGGTTCATTCTCAACTTTTTAGGCTGTTCCAATGTCTCTTTAGATCAATGACAATATCTCAGCTATCCCTGACATACACTTAAATCACATTGTTTATAAAAATGTGCTTTTTCATTAATGAAAAAGTCAAAACTCACTTATCCCCATTCTGGCCATTTTCTAAGTTAAAGCTTTCCAAAGTTACTTCTTTTACTTTAGAAGATCCTGTTAAGTCAGGCCCTGTTTCTAGAACAGCTATTTCATGCTGCACTTTGAACAAGCTGCCTTTGGACTGTAGGGCTTCAAGAGCCTTCTGCACCACCACTGTATCTGAAACAGTTTTCAACATGTCATTTTCCACAGTGTACAGCTGTGTCTTCAAGTCCTCTATCTTTTTCTCCATACCAAGCAAGTCACTTGACAACCTAAGAACAGAGCGAATAGCATTTTCAATTGTTGGCAAATGGGTCTTGCACTCCTCAATTTTAGGTTCATAGTTTGCAAGTTTCTGATTCAGGTCTGTGTCCTTGGCTACCAGACTATTCTGTTCTTCTTCTAGCTTTTCAACTGACTTTGCATCCAAGTTCAACTTTTGTTCAACCCTCGAGAATTCATCATCTTCTTGCTTTTTTAGTGTTCTTATATTTCTGGCTGTACTGTCTTCCAAATCTCTTACTCTTTCTGAAAGGGATTTAATTCTTTGGTCAACTTCATTAATTTTGGAAGTAACTTCTGTATGTATGACCTTTGCTTCAGATTTTAAACCACTAGCATTTGTGTTCATTTCATCCAGGCTTCTTCTCCAGGAATTTGTAACATTTTGGAACTTCTCATTAATGCTCTGCATCTTTAGAGATAGAGTCTGTTCATTGTTCTGAATATCATTTATGATGTTGTGAAGAGAAGGTATTTCCTGCTCAAACTCAGTCATCACAGAGATGGATGAGGCAGCTTCTTGCAGGATACTTTCAGTAGACTCAAGCTGTGTTTACAACACAAAACAATGTCTGTGTCTATTTTAAAAAAGTAAGAACAGAAAACCATTTCCATTTATTAAGGGAAAATAAAGTCCCTTAAAAGCCTCTGTACTTGTTACAAAGCTCCTCCATGGTGCGTTTCTGCATTTAATCTTTAAAATATTGTTGATTAACCTAGCATGAAGAAGTCATGGAAAAACAGGAATGTCTATTGTTGAACTTATATGGCCTATATGCAATTTTCCATGCTTGGTTTTTTTTGTGTCCAAAATACAGCAAATCCCATGCAACATTTTGCAATCTGAAGCATAGTGTATATAAATATCCAAATTACATCACGTATAAATGACATTATTCTGAGATCAGTGCTGAAACAAAGTCATTGCCATGAGCCATGCTGTGCTACCATCATTATCTGTACTTATTACTAAATATCAGGGATAATTCAGCAATCAGCACAGCTTTTCTACTTGATAATGTCACATGTGGTAATATTTTTTTCATTACTATTGTATTTTTTTATCTATCACTTTATTATGTCTTCACATTGTTAGAACAGGTGTGCTACATCAAAATGCTGGTAAATTTTCTTCACATCAATGTATGTTAGAACCACACATGAAAGAGGAGTGGTGGAATGAAATGTGCATATATGTCAGTTCTTAAAAACAGTTTCTAAAAAATAATACTGAGATTCAACCACTGTATTCACCTACTGGAACAATGGCATGGATTGACATGCTTTGTATGAAAGTCTCTAAAGGCCTATTCACAGGCAAGTAAAACACATTATGAAAACTTATTTAAAACAGTCAGTTAAATTAACAACATAACAATGAAGTAAACAATGACAAATGTTCACCAAAGATTATCCAATTAAGATGTTAATCATTACCTTTTCAGAAATTAAGTTTACTTTATTTCCCACATCCAGGATTTTTTCAGCTTCTTGATGTAAAAAATTATACTTTCTTTCCAGATCAGCAAATTGACCTGACTGCTGAAATAGAAACCTGCAAATTTCAAGTAAATAAACAGAAAGCATAACTTTTTAATTAGCATATATTAAGTATTCCAGGACCTGATTCACAGCAAATTGTTACTGGAGGTATTTGTGTTCACAGATCAACACATGACAGAAAAAAAAAAAAAAATGAAATTTATCTGTCTTGATAACTGGAGTTATCTTCCAAAAGAGGTATGACTACAAGGGAGCATCCATAGATGTCTTTGCTTTTACACTGCATGCAAAGGTAATTAAGGCACTGATGCTGCTAAGATATTTTAAAACATCTTTAACAAAGGTATTTGACCTTTACTTAAAGACTTCACCTGATGAATGGTTTTATTACACTGCTGAGCAAATTATTTACAGAAAACTCTATTTCATTTCTTCTGTCCAATTATTTATTACCTGCCAAGCAAGCACTTACTTTCAGACAAAGTTGCTTTTTAGTAGATGTAGTCTCCAAAGCAGGTATTTAGAATTCCTGAGCAAGGCACCTTCAACATGATGTAACAGATGGAGCTTCAGTATTAACTCACTGCATGCCAATGTTTCCATGCTTGTGAACACTGCTGCTCTCTCCTTAATCCTTTGGGCTTTAACAAGTTTCTATAGACTCTTGTCCCATGCACTCTGTTAACATGTAAATCATACACCCACAGAATACAAAAGAAAAATACTAAAATCCTCTCAAGAGAGTTACCTACCAGCTCAGCACCAGGCAAACAGCAAGGGAAATGATACTCAGACTCGTCCTTGAGTCCATCCAAAAGGAACTGTGATTATTGCTGGTTCTGGGACTTGCCAGCTTCCCATAATTACTGTGCCTCTCAACCTTCTGTGACCCTTCACTGGTCTTGGATGAAGACATCCCTTTTTTCCTTGGCTTAACTTCAGACATTTTGTGGTTTTAAAAAGCAGAAGCAAAGGAGAGAGCTAGAAAAAAATCCCAGAAAGGATTATTTTTTAATTCTTACTTTCAAACATCCTCAAATATAAACTCTAAGTACACAAAAACACCCTCAAAAATGTTTCTTTCAGTGTTCACTATGCTTCCTAGTTATGTGAACTTTTGTAAAGTATCATAATGCTTTCTATATTACAGAGCACTGTTTCATTATTTTTTCTAACTGAACTGACTTTCCAAGCTTAAGCTAATTTCACCTTTCCAGAAATATTTTGTCTGCTGTAGAATAAGCTATTTTAAATATGTATTGAAAATTAAGAGGATTAAAAGTATACTTCTTTTTGTAGCCGATGGCTGTCCCAAGTTCATCAGCAATTTCGCTGATGAACTCGAGTTTTACCTGTAGATTTAAAAAAGAATTATTACTTACACCACACTAAAAGGGGAAAGTAAATGTTTCAATTTAAAAAATAAAATTGCAAATCAAGCTTTAATTTAGAAATAGTTCAGTTTTAATGATTTCATGTCATCTGTAAAACCACCAATGTCAGTTAACAAAAAGATAAAAAATGATAGAAAAACTCAGAAGATAAATGAAATCATGCCTCAAGAAAAAAAGAAAAAAAGAAAAACTGTAACTTCCTCTGGATAAAGTTAAGGTCAGAATGGATTGAACCAATATGAATCTCCAGCTCATATTTTAATCAACCAAGTGAAGTACAGAGTGTAGATTTCAAGCCTAAAATCTTCTACCATATTGCTCAAAATGGACTTGATCCTTGGCGGAGTGGCTTTAGCTTAATTTGAGACCAAACTGTTGTGCTGGTTTTTTTGGATCACTTTGCAGCACTGCCATTAATAATGAAATAATAATATCATTATTAAAAATAATAAAAAATAATATCAAAATTATTTCTATTTGGAGATATTTACAGAGACACGAGGGTGAAAGGCTTTGTTTAAAATCTTATCTGTCATGCAGGTAGCTTAGAGCTGTTTGAGCCACAGTACTAGGAAGCATGCTCAGAGCTTACTGAAGTATGGAGGAAAGAAAGTTTTCATTTCCAAAAAACCCAAAACAACAAAACCCAGACAAAAAGAAAAGCCACCAAAGCAGAAAAAAAACCCAAAAAACAACATTTTGAAGCTTTTAAAACATCTTTGGGTAAAAAAAAAAAAAAAAAAAGCTCTGAATAGTAGTTGGAAAAGAGTTTGAGAGAAAAGGAAAGCTCTGCTTTGAAAGGACGGCTTCAGCGCGCAGCCCGCTGCGGTAGCAGGGGATGAGCCGCAGCTCCCCAGAGACCCTTCCGGACCCCCGGCCGCGCTGGGGCCGCTCCCCAAAAGTAAAGGACTGCTCTCTCCGCTGCCCCCGAAGTGACCCACATCCCCTCGGCTCCCCCCAAAGTGACCCACATCCCCTCGGCTCCCCCCAAAGTGACCCACATCCCCTCGGCTCCCCCCAAAGTGACCGACTGCCCCCTCCGTCCCCCGGGTTCCCGGCGAGCCCTAGTCCCCGGGCCAGCCCTGCAGGATGCCCCCAGCCCTGGCAGTCCCGGTGCCCCGTCCCCCCCTCCCTGCGGCCCCTGCTCCGTACCCGCCGTCGCTCCTCCGGCCTCAGCTGGGGGCCGGAGGCGGGTGAGGCCGCCCAGCCCCGCAGGCTCCACGTTTACAGGCCCCGGGGCCCCTCCCTTAGCCGCAGCTGGCGCATCGCCGCCCGGCCACGTCCGGGCCCGCCCGCCGCGGGCAGACAGCGGACAGACAGACAGACAGACAGACGGACGGGCAGAGGTGCCGGCACGCACAGCCGGGGCTCGGCGGCTCCGCGCCGGCGCGGAGGCAGTGCCGGGCTTTGTTGGGCGGCGGCGGGCCGGGCGGCGAGCGGGCCGGGCCGGGCCTTCCCCGCCCAGGCCCGGAAGGAGGAAGCGCCGCCGGCGCCGCCTGCCCGGGAGCCGCGGGGCATCGGCTGCGTCTCGGGGCTCGGCAGGGGCTCGGGGCCCGGCAGGGGCTCGGGGCCCGGCGGCTGCCGGGGGCTCCGCGCTGCCCGCGGGGCGAGCGGTGTGGCGGACACCCAGCGACAGAGCGGAGCGGAGCGGAGCGCCCGGGGCTCCGCCGGGGCTGGGTACGGGTCAGCGGCGGGCGGTCTGAGCGCCTCGGTTGCTGTGTGGTTCGCGGCTGCCAGCAGCGGCACGGTGTGAGTTAGCCCTTTGTTTTGGTGTTCGTGGAGCGATTTCTTTTGTGTTTGCTTCGCGAGTAGCAGTGTTATTACTATTATTATCCGTTTTTCGCCCGAGGAGCTTTAGCGTCCCCTTTCCTCCGCGGTAGGGTGGAAGGCTTTCCTAACTACGTAATTTTCAGTGAAAATAGGAAATTCTGTCAGCACGGCGGAAGAGGTGCTCCATCACGGGCTGATCCAAAGGCAGCTGCTGTACATCTGCTGTACACCCAGCTCATGGAGGAGAGAGTGCCGGAAAAGGTGAACGCCTCAGCAGGCACCTGTATTGGTGCTCTGTGGAGGAGTTTGGACTTGTTTATGGAGCTCTCCTGGCCGGAATGTCATCGGAGAGAGTTTTGATCGTTTGGGACTCTCGGAGTCGTTGATCAGTTCTAGGAAGCTTTTACGCCGTAGTCAATAGCTTTTACCTTCTGTTTTCTTTAGACATTTGTTTTTTTATGATATGGAGGAAGAATGCAAGTTTAAAGTTGCGTGTCTAAATGCTGATAAGGGAAGGTACAGAGCAGTCAGTGGCAGTGTTGGGTGCTCCGTCTTCCATCATATGTCAAGATCCAAGTGTCCTTTTATGGAGCCTTGGACTTGGAGACAACAATGCGTTTGTCCTGTGCAATGAGACCAGTCCTCTTTCTCATCCTCTTGTCCCAGTCACATGATCCAAGAACTTAAAAAACTTGAGGAATGCAGTGAGTGGGGAGAAGACCTTTTAATACAGACATTTGGCAAGTTGCTAGTAGATGAGAAGCTTGTAGTCTTTGGTTTTTAGTTCTGAAAGTGTTCATAAACATAAATTCATAGGAATGGGGAAAATAATTTGTTTTTTTCAGAATTAGCAGGTGCTTTGCTACTCTTTCTGATTTAACACCAAAATTTATAAGCTGTTTGAAAACTTATTTCCTCACACTTGTAAGTTATGTTCCCAGTCTGACTTCCCTCTCCCTGTTCTTTTTCAGGCTGAAGAAATATGGATGTCAAAAGTAGAAACTATTTGCTGATGAATCGTCAAGCACTGGAAAATGACATCAAGACTTCTTATATCATGGATCATATGATTGCTGATGAAGTGCTAACGTTACAGGAGGAGGAGAGAGTGAAGCAGCAGGTACAATTATCTCTCACTGCTATTCCTCTTCCTGGTCTGCTCACATATTTTACCATGCTTTTTAAAAATAGTAATTTCTGACTATCTAATTCCTGGATTTGTCAAATTCTAAAGTATATGCCTAGCACACAATTTTTGTTGCTCTTATAAGGGCTTGGTAAGTTAAAGGCTATTTCTATAGCTATAAATAGTCTATAATTTACAGAGTGATAGGTGAAATGATTTCTGAGGTTTCTTATTTCTGAATAATACCTGTTCTAATTTTTTTTCTAGAATACACAGAAGGAGCGAGCAGCTATGCTAATAAACATTATTCTTACAAAAGATAATAATTCATATAGATCCTTTTATAATGCACTGCTCCATGAAGGGTACAGAGATCTTGCTGCACTTCTCCAGGATGGCATCCCTGCTGTCTCATCTGGTAACAGAAAGAGTTCAATGGATGGAATGACTTCTTACGGTCAGTGTAACTACAGCAATCCCCGTGCTTGAGTGAGAACACAAGCTTTTCATTCCTTAGAAAGTGCCTATGGGTAATACCTGTTCCAATGAAAAAGGAGCAGTTGGTGCATTTGTTTGTTTTGGTAGTGGCATAACTATGTCTCTATGTCATCTACTTAATATGGCCTGGAGAGTTACCACAGTTACATCTGTTACAGGTCATCTTGAAAGTGTTCATATTAAATAATGCTTATTTTAAAAACAGGATACCTGGTGCTCTCACGGTTTTCTCTAGTTTGTAACATTTTTTTTGTAAGTGAAAGGAAGACTCTCATTTGTGTGTATTAAAACTTGTAGCCTCCAAAATTCTGATATTTAAGAGTGATCTGGAATCTCTCAACCTACATTGATCTAGCTGATCACTGATATAATTAGATCACTGATAAGTTGATCTAATTATAAAGTTACTTAATTCTTTCCACCAGATCTGTTAGTAGCCTATATAAGGTCCATGACTTTTACCTGTGTTGTCTTCAGTATTACCTTTGACTGATGACCTTTATTGATGAAATAAATTTGTAGTTTCTAATGGGCAGAACCTACTAACTGCCATGTTTACTGGCACTCTACAGGTAAGTGTCAAAGGCATGTAGAGTTCAAGGCTATCTTAGATAATCAAAGTTTGTCAGTTATGTCACTCCATATGGCCACAAAGTGGGCAGATGAGGTGCACATTTCCTTTCCTGTCATGCTTTACCACTTTCAAGTTGTGCTATCTCAGCTTAAATCAATGGAAGTCTTGCTTGGTTCCCAGTGCTGTGCTGTGAACTGCCTAGGAAAGGCTTTACACAGCATCCTTTCTTTTCTGCTGCATCCACTGTGTGGTGACTTCTGGCTGAGAAAGGGACTTGATTGTTGGGTAATGTTGAGCTCCTGTGTTTGCCACAGTTTCCATGGGAGATGTTAATTCTCTTTTCACTTCTAGGGATTAATGTAACAAGCTTTCCTCATGCAGTTGTTATTAATTTGAACACTGTTTTAGATAGGGGGCTAGTTACATGCTAAGTAATTTATTTCTGAAAAGCAGTATTTTTTTAGTATTTGATATTTTGAGTCCAGCAGGTTTTAGGGCATTTTTATGGAACATGAGGTGGGGAGGGAGCCCACTAGTTAATTTGGGTGGAAAACTGTTTGGTTGGGTTTGAAGAGGCATCACATTTAGAACTCACGTTTTATTTTGATGTTTCTTGTTCTTAACTTTAGTGAAGACCATTCTCTGCGAAGGGGGTGTGCCACAGAGACCAGTTGTGTTTGTCACTCGACCAAAGCTCGTAGATGCTATTAAAAAGAAACTGTACTGCTTGGGAAGTGATCCAGGCTGGGTCACAGTTTATGGAATGGCAGGCTGTGGGAAGACTGTTTTGACAGCAGAAGCTTTAAGGGATCCTCAGCTCTTGGAAGGTACTTTCAGGAAAGCATCTGTATTTTTATAAAAATCACTATAGGTGATATATACATATGTGAATACACATATTGGACATGTATGGTGCAATATCATGTGTCACCTTGAAAGTGGTTTGGATTTCTATATTTCTTAGGTGATTCTGAAGTATTTTCTTGCAACATACAACTTTCATAACCATTTAGTGGTCTAGGACCACTAAGAGTTCTATTAGTTTGTAGAGAAAGGTTTTGAAAACCTTTTCACCTTAGAATCTGCTTTGGTTTATGAGAGTAGATGCATTCTTAATTAACTTGAAATTGTTATTTCTGTTAATGCAAAATAATACATCTAGTTATATTCCTTTTGAGCATTGCTGTAAGGTCCTCAGACACCTCTCCTTGCTATGTGAGTTAAAAAAAATACCTTGTTCTAACTTTTGCATATATTTTAATAGTGGCAGGCATTTGTGGGTGATTAATATTGCCTTAGCTTAAAGTAGGTCATAGATGCAACTGTTTAATGGCATTTTTTCTATTTTACTTATTTTTCCTTGAATAGGACACTAGGAGGAGAAAGTAGGACTTGGTATTAAAGAAAAAAATGATGTAGGGATAGACACTATAGCATCCTCTGCTACAGCTGACTCTTTTAGATATCTTCTTGATCACTGTTTCAGGATTATTTTTACACGCCAGACTCTTGAACTCCTGCGGCACTACACGGTTAAGAATGTAAATGGTAGGTCAGACTAGCAGGAAGATGGATGCAGAAGGGGCTTTGGAGGGACAGGAAGGAGGATGTGTAGAAAGGAGGGATGATAGCATCAGTGATGGTGTGAAATTTCTGTGGGTTTTTGTCCTGTAGAGTCTGTTCCTTTAAAAATAAATAAGAATGGTCTTTTAGAACCACCTTCTGGTGTTAACAGTAGTGTTGTAAGGATGGCTTCCAACAGACTTTACAGGTTTGTGTTTTAATTAATGCTGACTTACTACTGTAAATTGCTATTAAATATTTTAAATTATTTAAAATGTGTGGCATGATTAATATTGCTTTTCTTCATAGATTACTTTCCAGGAGGAGTTCACTGGATCTCTGTTGGGAAACAGGACAAAGCAGGGCTCCTCATAAAACTTCAGAATCTCTGTAGTAGGTTGGAACATGAGTCCACTCTTTCACAAAGACCACCACTTAACATTGAGGAGGCTAAAGATCGTCTTCGTTTGCTGATGTTGCGCAAATACCCCAGGTGATGTCAGTAAAATCAAATACTATTCTTTTAACTGATAAAACTTTGCAGAGTAACTTTGGTCCACTCATCTGAGCTGTCTGTGTTGTGGTTACATGTGTCTGTGGTGTGGGTGTTGTTTTTTTAACCAACTTCCTAACTTATGCTAATATGACTTCTGTCAACAAAACATGTTAACCAGCTGTGCAGGAGTCAAATTTACTTGAAAAAGCAAATAGTGAAATAATGAAAGATGGGATTGAATAGTGAAAAATGGGAAGAAACAATTGGAAATAAGGATTTCTCTAATCTTCGGTGTTCTCGTTGTATGTGTAGACTTTAGTCTATGTATGCTTTAGTGATTGTGAGGATTATACAGCAGAAAAAAGGGTGTGTATCACTGCAGAAAATTCTTCCTTTCCAGAACAGCTGGAGTCTTTGAAAAGTATTTGGTCTAGAGGTACCAAAATGAAAGCAGATTTTCATGATGTGACCAATTATTGCCAAGAAACCACTTTTTCTCAGTCACTGCACAGCTTTTTTCAGCTTTGAGCAATAGTTCTTGTTATTTGCTGAAGATTTCATTATTCTCTGGGAAAATCTGTACTAAACTAAATAAGCCTGCTTCTCAGGGAGTTATCGTGGGAATAATGCTCCAGCCCCATGATCTTTGTAGAAAACAGAGTAGAATACTGGCATTTTGTGGGGAAAAAATGTCTTTCTTGTGAAGAAAAGATGTGGAAAATATTGACAGGTCCTCTAAAAGAGACCTGTCAGCTGAAAGTGCCCTTTTCCTGGAAGGATGTGAAGAGATTGTCTCCATTGACACATTTCCATTGTTATTTCTTGTTTATTAACAAACAAAAGAAATCAAAACTCTTCAATACAGAAATGGGCATGGGAGGAAATAGAGGGGAGTGTGTCTGGGAGTGAGGTTCGTAGAGGGTGCAAGTAAAAGGGAAACAGAGCTTCACTGAAGCTTGGGATGGAGCCGGCTCTGCTCTGGAATTCTTTGGCGACAAGAGGTCACTTTAGCTATATCTGGATTCAGATAGACAACCCAGTACATCTCTTGGAAATAAAGTATTAGACAAAAGACTCAGATTTTTAAGCAAGTATTTTTCTTAGGATTTAATTATTAGTAATTAGTCAAATGAAAAATTGAAACTATGGTGTACTTTAAAATAAGAAACTACAGAATTTAATCTCCTGTGATTGTTATCACAGGGTTTTGTTCATTGCTTTGGGGTGTGTTTTCACTTGTTTTGGTTTTTCTTTGTTTTAAGGTGTTTTTTAATAATCCTAATTAGAATTTAAGATTTGTTGGTGTGACTGGAGGAGAAAAATCACTGGTGCCTAATGAATGGGAGGACTTTGAAGTGCTCAGAGTAATTAAAAACATAAAATCAGGCTGTAATTCACGATACTTATCACATTCGCAATCATAAAAGTGCCACAACATGCGTCCTTTATGGCTATGGTAGTATTCTTGTGAACCCTCTGATTTATCAAGAAGTTATTAGTAGAAGAGTTGTATAAAAATGAGATAGGGGTATCCAAGACTTAAATGTATATTTGAGAATGTAGTCTGATGTGTATGGATTTCTTTAAGGAGGATCAAATCCTTAATTATAGGCTTTGATGGCATAAGTTCCACTTAGCTGAACAAAAATGAGGAAGCTTTGTCACTCTTCAGTGAGAACTGGACAACTTAACCAGTTGAGTGGTGTGGAAAATTCCATCCCTTAAAAAAAAAGTGTAGTGAATGTTAACAATTTATAGGATTAGGTGTCAATAACTAAAACTCACTGAAGGTAAATAATTGTTATATCTTTTCATACATCTACTTGCCAGCTAGTCTTTTTGACTTCTTGCTCCCTTAAAGCCAGTATTTTAAAAACAGTTTTCAGTAACTTCTCTGTCATATATAGGCAGGTGCAGGGAAGTCTACTTTATGTTATTCTGATGGGATTCCATGTAGGAACCTATAAATGTGGCTGGCCATAGGATTGGAATATGTGGTCATTATGAACTATCATTTATGTAAGAAGAGCCTTGCCATTCAAGACAATTGCTTTACAAGAAGATTAGCCTCATATAGTTTTCCAAAGATACAAAAAATTTAAAACCTTTGAGTCAAAAGGAAACTTAAATGCTTTCCCACAAAGCTTATCACCATCCTGTGTCAGAGCTGTCTAGTTTTATACAACTCTTTTCTTCATTTATGATACCTAGTGACTTAAAACCAGTAAATATTTCTGGTTTTCCTGGCATCTACTAATGGAAATGTTTCTCAAAACATTGTTTACACTTCAGCTGTAGCTATGAAACAATAAATGGTAAGTACCTTTTTGAGATAACTGCATTCAGTTTCTTGCACAGTGTTTAATCATAGAATCACCAAGGTTGGAAGAGACCTTCAAGATTATCAGGTCAACCATATCCCCTAAGTGTCACATCCAGACACTTTTTGGATGCTTCCAGAGACAGTGACTTCACCACCTCCAATGGCAACGTAGTCCAGTGCTTAGCCACTCTTTCAGGGATTTTTTTTCTTTTTCTAATATCTAATCTGAACTGCCCTGGTGCAATTTAAGGCCTTTTCCTCTCCTTCCACTTGAGATATGGCAAAGATATCAACTGCCATGTTGACTCCTTTCAGGTCATAAAGATTCATAAGGTCCCCCCTGAGCCTTCTTTTCTCCAGACTAAACAACCTCAGCTCCCTCAGCTGTGCCTCTTAGGACATTTTCTAGACCCTTTACCAGCTTCGTTACCCTTCTCTGGACATACTGTTAAGGTATTCTACATAGTAATATAAAGAAATTATGCAGTGATACCTTGTAAATTCTGAAAATGTGTTTTCTTTATTAAATGCAATATTTTTTTAGCATTAATAGTTGATCTAAAGTATTTCTTCTCACACTAGGTCTCTTTTGGTCCTGGATGACATTTGGGATTCCTGGGTGTTAAAAGCATTTGATAATCAATGTCAGGTACTCATCACGAGCAGGGACAGGAGTGTAACAGATGCTGTGGCTGGTAAGAAGCAGTTTCTTCTCTTGCAGCACAGATTTTATGTGTCTGTGTCTGCAGCTTGTTCATGTGAGCTTTCAGAAGAATCTGATAGAACCTGTCTTTCAGTCTGTGCACAAGTGGCAAGGTTTTAGAATTCTGCTTTGTGAGATTTCATGCCCTTTGTGAAATAAATATTGTATGGTATCGAAAAGTGACATGTTTACATTGGTGAGTGCAGTAATTCTCAGCAGAATGAATTAACCTCTGGGACACTGATGCTGTTAGACTGATTATCTCTACACTATTCACCAGCAACTGCCCATAATGCATTTGTGATTTTTTAGCTTATAGTCTGTTTTCTCCTATGCGTATATCTCTAATGCAAGCTGATTCTAATAAGTAGAATTTATACTCTTCTTAGTCCTCTAAAATACTATGCAAAAAATCATGAACCTTTGCTCCATATATTACTTGAAAAATACTTTGAATTTCCATGCTGTTTTTTGCATTCATTAAAATTTTTTCCATGTTTCTGTTTCTAGGCATTAAATATGAGGTTCATGTGGAAAGTGGGCTAGCACATGAGAAAGGATTGGAGATTTTATCCCTATTTGTGAATATGAAAATATCAGAGCTTCCAGAACAAGCTAACTGTCTTGTAAGAGAATGCAAAGGTATTTTGCTCTTTTTCGTACAATTTACCAGTGAATGTAGTTTTTTTTCTTCTATATTTTGACTTAAAAATAGAGAAGAGAACATCCTTTAATACTCTATATGTTAAGTAAAATACAAGCTCTTGTTAAATATTTTGGGTTTTTTTTAAGCTTAGCAGAAGTCTCATGTTTTTGGTTAGTTTATTTATATAATATATATAATATAAAAATATAATATATATATATATAATATTTATCATTAATTTGTCATTTATTTGTCTATTAATTATTTTGTCTCTTCTCCACACCTCAAGAATTTAATCAGTGTATTTGGAATATTACCTGTTTCAGTCACATGACCATCAGCTGTTGGATTGTGTTCCTTGATGACCTCTAAATTTGATTTCATCTTTTCCTTCAGGTTCTCCTCTTGTGATATCCTTGATAGGTGCGTTACTACGAGACTTCCCTAGCCGCTGGGAGTACTATCTCAGGCAGCTGCAGAATAAGCAGTTTAAAAGAATAAGAAAATCTTCCTCTTATGATTACGAAGCCCTTGATGAAGCAATGTCCATAAGTGTTGAGCAACTGGATGACAATTACAAAGACTACTATAAAGACCTCTCTGTCCTCCCAAAAGATGTTAAAGTACCTACTAAGGTAATAAAAGCAGTGCAAAAATATTTTGATTTTTAGTGAGATGCAAACAACAACCTTAAAGAATTCTCAATATTTATAATTGTTATGTATAACTTCTATGGTATGTAACCTAAAAGTAATTGCTAGATTGGGTAGATTTGTTCCATTATTGCATCATGCCTTGTATTGCTAGTAGTGAAACTAAAATAATCATAACTCAATCAACATATTCATATTATTTAAGTATAATCTGCGTTCTGTATATTGTTCTTTAATTAGATTGTAATTGAGCTCACTGAAAGCTTGAAAACTGTTATATGGAATTTGTCTCCTTTTATGGTCACCATAAATCAGCACAAATAGACAAAAGATAGGTTAACTTTTAATATCTGTCCTGTAGCTTGGTATGAAGGAGTTGATAAGTTACTGATTACCCTTTGTGTCTGTATTTGTTAGTATGCATTTTGTTGACAGTTAATTGGTAACATTTATAATATTCATACAAATAACACTACAACCTGGTTCTGATTCTCTTCTCTGTGAATGTATAAATATTTTTTAGGTTCTCTGTATTCTTTGGGATATGGAAACTGAAGAGGTTGAAGATATACTACAGGAATTTGTTAACAAATCACTGTTGTTCTGTGATCGGAATGGGAAGTCATTCCATTATTATTTACATGATCTTCAGCTTGACTTTCTCACAGAGAAGAATCGCAACCAGCTTCAGGTTGGTATCACCTGATACTTACATGCAATGTTACTCTCCAAAGCTGTGCATTTTTCAGAAAATTTTGCTTTGTTTAATGGTACCCTGAGTAGCTTCATAACATAGGTCCAAATTAAATTTAACCTAAGGCTGTCTAATTAAAAATATTTATTTTCAACTTGAAACTGTGGAGGGATTTCTTGACAGTTCCATCCGCAGCTTAGAGACTGAACTGAGAGAAGACTCCATAAACATAATTTTCCTATCAGATGTTTCCAGCAGGAGATGTAATGTTCCACTGTTGATTCCAAAGATATCAAGGACCTACCAGAATAGGAAACAACTTCTTTAATGCGGATAAATGCTTTTTGCTCCCTTTTTTTTCAGTTTAAGGCAGTACTTTCAGGAAGATGGGCTCAATTTCAGTTCTGAAGGACAAGGCAGAAAGAGTAGATATGAAGAAAAGGCAAGTTTTTTGTCTTCCTTTAGATCTAGATATGTAAGGATACTTTTGTTGTTGTTGTTGGCTACCCACATTTAAGATGAAGAGAGATTTGGTAGCTAATCTCAGTCTGAGAAGCAGGGTTAGCAGCTTGCTCTTCTGTCTTTTAATGTACAGAGAATGTTTCTGGAGAAGTCTTTAGCAGTAAATTAGGTTAGGTGTACAACTTTGGAAGGTAAGCTTTGTTTCACTCATTAATGTATTACAATTAAGAAATAATATTATTCCTCTGTGCTATTTACAATGTAATAACACTACTACTACTACTACTACTACTACTACTACTGCTAGTAATAATACTTCCTCAATGCCAAAAGTGTGTTTTTCTTCACTTTTGCAGGAGCTACATAAAAACATAGTAAATCAGTACAAGAAATACTACAAGCTTAATACACCTGTTCTGTCTCAAGAGGATTGCATGTATTGGTATAACTTCCTAGCATATCACATGGCAGGTGCCAAAATGCAGCAGGTGGGTTCTGACAGGTGTCCTTTACTTCCCTTTTACCCACTCTTACCTCTGCTTTTCCCTCCAGGCCTTTTCCCAGTTGACTTTGCCTCCCCTTGACTTTGACTTTAACTTGACTTTAGTCCTGTTGGGTAAACACTCAACCTACAGTCTTTAGGAGGTCCCCTGATAATCCCTGTCCTTTACAAAAACTACTTTATTTCTTCCCTTTGTGTCTTATCTTTTCAACCAGTTCTTGAGAAGATTTCCTGTTTAAGACCATTATAGCTTGTGTTTTTCTTTCCCTTTTTTAGAAGCTTTAATAAGAAGTCTTCTCTAAAACTTTTTGGAAACCAAAGCTTTCTTTATTTTTTAATAATACAAGTTATTTAATATTAATTTAATTATATTAATTATTATTATATAGATTATATATAATATATTCTGCATATATTATATAATTATTATATACATTATAATATGATATTAATTTAATTAATAATACAGATAGTTTTAATCAGAGCATTTTATCAGTTAGTTAGTTTTTTATCTTCAGAAGTCTTGTTAGCTTTTTCCTCTTATGTCGTACAGATTTGTGTGTAAAAATTGATTATCTGATTTCAATAGCAAAAACCCCCCATTAAGAGTTGGTCAAGTCTCTTGTTTCCAGGACTGTCTTGGCACCTTAAAAAAATTGCTGTCATTTTTGCCAACTACTCTTCTTTAGATACTGAGCTAGTATAATATGCAAATCATGCAGCAAGGTTAATAATTGGTAGTTTCACTTGAATTTGAGTTTCAAATGTCTTGAATAGCATTTGGTCCTGGTTGTTAATTTGTTTATTTCACATGTGCGCAAACCTTTTCATTTGATCTTCTTTCAAGATGGTTCATCTGACTCATCATATAATATACTTCATGGATTTATCTCTTATAGGAACCTTCATAATTAATGTTGGCTACAAGTCTAGGTGTTTTGGATTATATTTATTTCATTATTTTAGTATCTTTAGTTTCAGTGTGTTGTGAAAATGTTTCATTAGCAGCCTTTCTAAGTTTTGTAGAATTAGCTTCTCAAAAGTCTTTAGCCTGGCTCATTGTGACTATGTGCTTCCTAGAGTTTATATTCTGTGTATCACTTATTTTTCATTGTTTAGAATTGATTTCTACTTCTTGGAAGGTTAATAAAGCTAGGAGGTATTCATTTTCTTAGTTTAATGATGATAATCTTTTAATCCTTGTGGTATTTATTGATTTTTGAACTGGAATATGCTTTGCACCTGTGCAGTGTTGTTGATAAGTAGTTTTTCTAGGGGAGGTCTAAAGAAAACGGTGGAGCAATATTTGTAAAAGATGGTCATCTAACTAATAGGGATAAAGTTCAATGCATTTTTTTGCCTGAATCTTTAATAATATTGTCAGACCTTGTCTTCCCAGCCCCCTGGTTTGGAGAACCATGAGTGTGGGAACACGGACTTTTCATTTGTGGAGACAAATGTGAAATTGTAAGGGACTGGCTGGATCAGTTGAATGTTCACAAGTCCATAGGCCTGATATGATACAGCCCAGAGCACTGAAGGAATCCAAGGATGTTATGTCAGGACTCCCTTGATCATTTACCGATGGTTTGAGGAGTTTCAGCATCTCTTAGGAAGATCAACAATCATTGATCTTCCAGTGATCTTTGATAGATCTTTGACCTAGCAGTGGTCTTTGCTAGACTGGACTAGGAGAAGCTTTTTCAGAGTTGAAAAAACAGGTCTCATGTGCTGCAGAAGTTAAGATTTGCTCTGTACCTCCATCTCCTGTAGCTGTATCAAAGAACAGTTTAAAATAACAAACTTAGCCTTCTGTACACCGAATTTTTAGAACTGAACGGTTAAGATACTGGAAACAGGAAATTGCCCAAGTTTTCAACAAGAGACAGTTGTACCAAAGTGTATTAAATACCTAATCTATTTCCTATGTTTTCTTTTTCCCACTAAGTAAATTCTGTTGTGAAATTTACACTATGAACTTAAATTTGTATTTCTTTTAGGAGCTCCATGATCTTATGTTTTCTTTGGATTGGATTAAAGCTAAAACAGAATTGGTAGGGCCTGCTCATCTGATTCATGAATATGTAGAATATAGTTCAATCCTGGATCAAAAGGTATGATACTGAAAGGTAAATGATCAGTTGGTTCCAAATACAATTTTCTATTTTGTAATTGCGTTTTGTTGGATGTATGTATGTGGCAGGTATATAGAAAGCTTTAAAAAAACAAAGCATGAAACCAATATTACATTGAACTTTAACTTGGAGAAGATAGAAATTAAAGAAACTCAGTTTTCTGTTTGTTTTAACTTCAGTGTGTAAGTAGTTGGCCAGGGAACTTCATAACTATAGTGATCAATACCTAGTTGGGGGTACATAAGGTACTCTGCTTTTGAGGGGGTGTAGAATTATGTTGACTACTTGGAATAGTCTTTGATACTTCACACTGCTTATTGAATAAATCACTATTGCTAATATTCTTTATTTGAAAAATAAGGATATTATGCTTTCTGAATAGGATAATGAAATATTTCAATCTATTGTATGTATTTGCTAGTATAACTTCATAGAAAAATAGAGCTCAGGGCTTCTGTAAGAATATTTCCATATGGAAATAAACCCCAAGATAAATCTATGTTATCAAATGTCTGCTCTGTTTTTAGGATAGCACAGTGCGTGAGAATTTCCAGGAATTTCTGTCTTTAAATGGGCACCTCCTTGGACGGCAGCCGTTTCCTGACATCATTCAGCTGGGTCTTTGTCAGCCAGAGACGTCAGAGGTGTATCAACAGGCCAAGCTGCATGCCCAAAGGGAAACAGGAACATTTTATTTAGAGTGGATGTAAGTAGCTGCAGTCCATCTGCTGATACGCTGATCCCTGGAACAAGGAAATAATTAAAAGTACAATTAAATACCATGTATGGCAATAAAAGTATCTTTGTAAGAACTGCTGGGGTTTTTTTCTGAGGAAAGAAGGTGTAATAATTTTCAAGAACTTGTGGGAGAACTCTGGATATGTAAGGCAACAACATAGTAATAATTACATAAAAATAAATTGAGTAATATATTTACTTCTGTATTAAATTATTATTCTTTTTAAATAACAATGCAAAGATGAATACATGATACTTTGAATCTTCTTTAAATAATTTTATTTCACAGTTAGAATTGTTAGAGTATGTTTTTAGGTATTAAAGTCAACCATGACTTTGTGCTAACTTGCAAAGTTTTATGAAGTATCAAGATGGGAAATTGTAATCTCCCATTTCTTTTTTCAAATTTCTCTCTTGAAATTTCTCTAATTGAAACAGTTCTTTGCTGTTATTTTATTTTTGGAAGTTGTTTAAGGAAAAAGCATACAGATCTACACATTTTCCCAGCCTTGTCCAATAGTTGGTTGACCACATAACTCTCTGATTCTGTTTGATATTTCTCTTTTGATGTCTTCTCTTGTCATGAAAATTAAGGAAATTTGTGAAGATCTGTGCAAATTTACAAATGTTTTTTAATATGCTTGAAAAGGAAGAGTTCTCCTGCATGAGAACAAGAATTCTCAGGAAAAAGTTTATATTTGGAAATAGCAATTTCAGATCATAAAAATTTTATCTTTCTTAGTCTCTAAGCTGTAACTGTTGGAACACAATATAAACCTCTTGAGTGAATGTTGGAATTTGTGTTTCCTTTATTAGTTCAGCATGAGGGCTGAGAGGTGAGGTGTAGTGGGTTGGTTATTTGTTTATAAAGCTTGCTGCTCAAGATGTGTGAAAAAGTGTTAATCTTCTTAGAGGTGATTTTGAATAACACAAAGGCACTCATCTAAATCATTGTCTTATCCTGTAGAAATAAAAAATCCTTGAAAAATCTCTACCGCCTGGTTGTTCGTCCACACAGAGATGCAGTTTACCATGCCTGCTTTTCTAAGGATAGACAAAGAATAGCATCATGTGGAGCTGATAAAACACTTCAGGTGAGACACCAGTGCGTGAGTCAATGGAGATGCTGTGTACCATTTCAAAAACATTTGTTAAACAGTCCTGTCACTTTTCTTTTGTTGCTATGTGGAAATACTTGGATCTAGATCATAGTTGGAGACAAATGATTGAAAAGGATGTTATTATTGCATAAACCTCAAGTTGTGTGTTCAGAATAGACTGGTGTGATTTTAGGTTTGTACCCTCACTGCCCTAATGAGATGATATGAAAAAGGACACAGCCCAGCAATGGACCCTAGCTTATTTAATATTTACTTACAAAAAATATTATTTCCATTCACAGTAGACCTTCTACAGCAGTGAGGAGCAGTAAGATGTTTTAGGTATAGCTTTACTATTTATTTATATGGGATGGTAGTGGACATTATGCCATTTTGGTGTTTGATTAGTGAAATGCCTTAATGCAAAAGAAATATATCTGTGGAGAAAGCGCCTGAAGCTGAGGACAGTATTAAATTGGATACAGGCCCAAAGTGCTTAGAAAGCAGATCAGAAGAGACAGAGAGGAACGTGACTAATATAAATTTGCCAGCAGTCTGCCTGGAGGGGAGTCAGCCAGCTCTCAAGAAAACTAGCAATCAGCCAGCCAGTAACCTGGTAAAGTACCCATATTCCAGACAGCCAAAGGTAAGGGAAAAGAACAACTTTGCTGCAAACCTTTGGTGTTGTTTTGGATGCTTGAGAAGTTGAGTACTAAGTTGCTGTTCATTTGGCTACATACTGTGTTGTTACTGGGCTTTTTATTTGCTTATTTTATTTGCTGGCCTATACAGTATTATGGACATGGCATCCACTTAGGAGATACCTGGTGGATGTACTCATGCTGTGCTGCACTTGCTGTGCTGGGCTTCTGTACTGAATGGCCTCATTATTGACACTGCAGATTGCTTATTTTTCTTCATTTTACACCCAAAATAACCTGTGGATTGCAATTGCATTTAAACTAAACTTTCATTGAAGAAACAATAGGAAAATTAGCCATAATCCTTTTTTCATTTTTTAACTTTGAGCTTATTCATGTTTTTTCTAATTATGGCTTAAGCTTTTCTGTTTTCAAGGCTACTTTAAAAAATGATTCCTAGATTAGGGACAGATATAGATATTCTGTAGAATTTACAATGTGAAGGTTGATTTCTTGTTACTTCAGTACTTATGTTCTTATTTGAACAAATACCAGCCGTTTAATTGTCATTGTTTTTTTTTGTTCAATTAAAAAAAAACAAACTGAAAAGCACTGTAAAGAACACCTTGTGATTTGTTATAATAATCAAGAATATGTAAGCTATGATGGAAAGGAAGACCTGATTTCCAGTGCCTGCCCACCCCACATTGAAAAGTTAACTGTAAAGTTAAATCCTCAGAATTTGAGTAAATTCATTAATATAATAATGCACTTTTCCCCAACTGTCCTTTCATTGCCCACACCTAACTTAGGACTGAAATGTGTGACAATTTTCCTCTCAATTTTTTCCCTATTATTTTTGGTGTTTCATTCCTCCATTCATCAGTTCTGTTGAAATTCTTACTTTAGATGTATGGGTATCCCATACATATAAAACTGGAATTTATAGTTTTAAGAATATCTTAAATTTTGTTAATAGATTGTGTTTTTCAGTTACTGTTAAAATCTACTGTGAAAGGGCATGGCTCTTGGTTTAAAGAGTGAGGGTAGAACAGAAGTATTTCATAAAATCAGTTTTCACTAATTCTCTCTCCTGCAGTTTCTATCATCCTTACAGAATTTTATAATTACGTTATTGTCTCTGAAATTTAATGCTTTCAAAAATCAACCCATTTTTTTAATAGTTTACATAAAGAGAGCTATTTGAGATGATAAAAGAAACTTATTGATGTGTTTTAAACTTGTCTGCAAGTTAAAAGGTTTTACTGTTCTTTGGTTTAGGTGTTTAAAGCAGAAAGTGGAGAGAGACTTCTGGAGATAAACGCCCACGATGATGAAATACTCTGTTGCGCTTTTTCTGCAGATGGTGAATTTGTAGCAACTTGTTCAAGTGATAAAAAAGTCAAGGTGAGGGAATGAGGAAAAGAAGATTCTTTATTCCAAGCCCATAATTGAATTTCTGTTTAACTAACTCAGCACAGATTCTTGAAACTAAAGTGTTTTAAACTGTCTTAAATATTATGTGGATTATTTAATAATTCAATAAAACAGAAAAGTCCCACTTGTTGCACAAAATAAGATTTAATGTTGACATCTTCCATGCAGAATTAACTACTTATTTTATTTGTATTATCAGATGTTTCTTTTTAACTAGAACATAATGTGGGATTAATCTATCCATAATTCTTTATTTAACGCTTCTTTTCTGTTACCTGTGAAATAGTTGGGATTATTAATTCCTCATTATAGTAGCAAAATCTTGTTGGAATTCCACAATTTATCAGATTCTGATCTGAATTATGATCTTTCCCTTCATAATGTCTTCTTTTTAAAAATGTATCATCTTTCTCCTCAAAATATTTTTGAGGTATTATTAGAAATGTTTTAGGACTTTATCTGTACTCCAGCATAGTTTCCATATTTTTAAAGACAATTACTTTAAATATATTTAAAAGTCTTTTTCATCTTTCAATTCTGCCTAGGTCTGGAATTCAAGAACAGGCCAGTGTAGGTGTGTATACGAAGAACACTCCGAGCAGGTCAACTGCTGCCAGTTCAATAACAAAAGTGGTCAGTACCTTCTGGCCACCTGCTCCAGTGACACTTTCATCAAAGTAAGTGGAAAAGGTTGAGATTGTTCTCATGCTGCTTGTCATAACAGGGTAGTTGTTGATGTAGAAATATATCTAAACACTGTAAAGTGATGGTTTTTTTAACGAGCCTGGTAGAAGAGACATGGCAACAGATGAAGAGCATTGACTGCAGCTCTGTTTCAGCAAGGCAGAATAGAAGGGTTTGTACTCAGCAAAGGAGAATGGGTAGGTCCTCTGTTGGTAGGGCATGAAGGTGAGGGCTTTGGCCTGATGATATTCTGAGTGTTCAAGACTAACAAGATACTTAATATTTGTTAAAGTGTGTAAGCTACATAATTCTAATTTAGGAAATTGAAAAGGAATGAGGCAAGACAAAGCTTTTTTCTCAGACTGAGGAAACTTTCAGTAATTTTATGCTGGTCAGTGGCTTTGTCTGCACTGTATAGAAAGTTTTGACTAGATTTATGTAATTCAGATGTTAATAGTTTTCATGCATCTTACCAGATAGAGGTAATTTGTAGGGTAGCCTGGGGCATAGCATCCAGTCCATGAGCATGTGGGTAAAACTAAGAAAAAATAAGTGGTGTTTTGGTTTCCTGTGCATGATTTTGAGAAGAGCATTAATGATCTGTTTTTGAATAATTCATGAATATGATGATATTTATGTTTATTTCTCATACAGATTTGGGATTTAAATAAAAAATACTGTAGAAATACGATGATAGGTCATGAAAATTCTGTCAATCACTGCAGATTTTCACCAGATGATGAATATGTTGCTAGCTGTTCGACCGATGGAACAGTAAAGGTATATATAGTATGTTTTTAAATCTCTTTGTTTTGATGATGAATGGGCAGGTTTTGCATCAAATGCAAAATATGTATAAGAAAATTTCGTATCTGCATGACCAGCTTTAATGAATTGAAACAGTTGATTATTTGTCCCATTTGTAATGCAAAATTTTGAAATGGCTTGTCCAGTACCAGGAAAAATAGTTGACTGCTTGTAGTTGTACATTAATTCTAACCTAACCCCATTTTGAATATTTTTCCCCCTAATGTACTTTGTTAAGAAAACTTGAGTGGGGAGAAAAAATTGTTTGACCAGAAATAGTAGTAAGTTTTTAGGTTAATTGGAAGTTTTGTCATCTCTGAAAATGAATCATCAGGAGACATAAAAACTAAAAGCCATTTCCATGTGCTGTTTTTTTTATATGCACTAGAAGAAAACTGAGAGGTTTGTGTTTTTTGGAGAGTGTAAATATTATTTTTATTGCCTTAAGTTACAACAGAATTATGCTATTTCAGAATTGCAATTCTTACAACACTGTTATGTTCCTGTGTAGTTGATAAATCAGAAAAGAAGGATTGCTGTAGCTGCTGAGAATAAGGAAAACTGTGGTGAAGGGGACAGAAATGTTCCCTAGATTTTTTGCAGGTTCCTCAATGAAATTGAGGCACAAAGCTATATGTATACCAGATTTGTCATGGTGCGTAGCTTGTTTATAGTGTTGCAGGGCAGGTATTACCTTTGGATTTAAGCTTTTTTAAGTAGAAGTTGAGGCAGCATTGTAGCTGGAATGATAAGAGGGAAAAACCCCAAGGAGGGTTCTGCTACAGGATAATTCTCTTTGTGGTTTGTTTTTATTTCTTAATTTTTTTTCTCCATTTTTTTTTTTTAAATGTATAAATCATTTGAACTTGTGAATATTCTAATGCTGTTTATTGATGGGGGAAAGTAACAAGGGGCTTTTGTATTTTATTATCTGCCCTTTTTTCTTAAGAAGCAGTTGGGAGCTCTCTCCTGTAGAATTCTGTACTTACATCAGCCAAGAGACTGTGTCTATTTCCTGTTTATTCCAGCTTTGGGAAGCACGCTCAGGAAATGAACTGAAAAGTATTGAGATAAAAGATTTCTTCAAAAATGCAGATGAGCAATCAGATGATGTGGAGGTTTTAGTAAAATGTTGCTCTTGGTCCAGAAATGGTAACATGCTTTTGGTGGTAGCCAAAAACAAGCTTTTGGTAAGTACCTCACTTCAGTAATCTTCTGGAGGTAGTGTATTACTATATAGGTAGATATTATGATTACAGATAAAATCCCAGGCTGTTAAGATCTTTCAGATAGAAGTGCCTGATTTCAAGTGTGTCTAAGTAAAAATATGTGGTCAACAAAGTTGTGCCTAAGAGAAATACTTTCTGAATTCAGGAATGTACAGTGGTCAGCATATAAGCTGTTTGTCAATAGTGAAGTCATTAAACAGGGTTTCTACTGTAATTATGTGTTCACAGCTTTTTGATATCAGCACCTGTGGTTTGTTAACTCAAGTCATTGTCAGCCATCACAGCACAATCCAATACTGTGACTTCTGTCCTGGGGATGAGTTAGTAGCAGTTGCTTTGTCTCACTGCTCTGTTGAGGTAAGTGTCTGCAATATACCATGGAAGACTACTTGCAATTTAAAATATTACATTTGTTCTGATAATTTCTTGTATTCAGTAATAAAACAAATGAAGCTATTTTTAGCAGGCTTTTGATGTGCTCCATTCTTTTTAATTTTCTTCTCAAATTTAAAATACCAGCTGGGAAAAATGTTTTAAAGTTACATGGTCATTTTGGACAATGGAACCCACATTTATCTAAAACTAGACTAGTCTACTAAGACAGTCTAAAGCTGCTCTTGTCACTCTTAGGAGTATTTCTTAACTCAGACCAAACCCTCTCTCCTTCTGTGTGCTGGTACTTAAGAAGGAAGGGAACATCTAGAACAACTTTGAGGCTAGTATGGCTAGAGGAGATGTGTACAAATAGCAAGCTTGGGGTTGGGGTTGGTTTGGGCTTTTTTGTTGTTGTTGTTTTTGGGGTATTTTGGTTTTCAATCTGTATGGTCAAGTAGAACTTGTATTTTCTTTTTACTGTTTTTTTTTTTTTTTTTCCTGTATCTTTTAAAATCATGGCAGCCAAAGAGGCTGTTGATCCATTTCCCTGACCGTTGAAATGTCAAAACCAGGCACAGTTCCTGTTACATTTGATTTCAGAATAAGAATTAAGAAAATATTAGAAGACATAGTAATTAAGTGTACTTGCACTGTATTCACTGTAAATGCAATCTAAATCCATTTCAGTTTTTCTTTCATATTTTTATTGTAGCTATGGAATATTAAGTCTTTATCAAAAGTGGCATATTGCAGAGGACACATGAGCTGGGTTCACTGTGTGACATTTTCACCAGACGGATCTTTATTTCTGACTTCATCTGATGACCAGACAATACGCGTAAGATAACTTTAGTTTTTTGAAATATCTGAATTTAGATAGGTATTGTTAAGTAACTCATTTAAGAAATTGTTTATTGTAAAACCATCTATCATATAAAAGATATAAAAATATAGTTATGTATGTTGTAAATTTATATGTAAGTCAATATAAATTTAAATATTTTTTATAAAATAATTTACATATACAGTAAAATGTGCTGGCTTTTTTGCTTTATTTACTGTTTATCTAAATTTCCTTTATATCTTTATGAATTTTTGAAGTCTGGTGGTACTTTAAGAGTAATTATAACATTCTTTTTTTACATTTTATCTGAATTGGGAATTTTGAAGGTTTTTGAGGATTCTAGTAGAATTGATATGTTTCATTGTTAGATATATTTGCCTGTTAATATTTAGGATAGATTTCTGTAATTGTAATGTCTCATTAAAACCTGTAAAAATAAAACTATATCTTTCCAAGGTAACCTTTTTCTTTCTCCCAAGTTAACACATACATTCTTGAAATTTTGAAAGCAATTGAAATATAGAAATCTGTATTTCATATTTTTTTGTAATTGGATTTTAATGCTGCTCTTTGGATTAGAAATCTTTGGATGTTACAGCTATGACTCTAAACACAGGGGAGTCTTGTATTCAGCCTGAACAAAAAAGTTCTATTTCATCTGTTAAAAACACAATAGTAATTGCACAACTTTCCCTAGTATCAAAACCAGCAGAAGCATCATTTTCATTGTTTCAAAAAGTCAGTGTTACTTGCAAGTTTATAATAGCAAGTCTGTAACTTGCAAGTTTATAACAGTTTATAACACGTGGTTTACAGGTACCGTTACTCAGCAAGTTTTTCTTGTTTGTCTTGTTTCAAGTTTGTCTTGTTCTTTAATAAAGATAACATTAGTAATCAAATACTGTGTTCTTCAACAGATCTGGGAAACAAAGAAGGTGTGCAAGTCTTCTGATGCTGTGCTGAAAAGTGAACTAGATGTTGTATTTCACAATGGTGAAGTGATGATTTTAGCCATCTACAATCAGAAGAATTTACAAGTAAGATGTATTTATCAATATTTTGGTACGACTGAATGTTACCTGTAAATCTCAGTAGAAAACTGAGGAAGCACTGAAAGAACCTCTTGTTCTTGGCTTTCAAGAGTTGAATCTGTAGCAGATGACTCAATGTATGATAACATTTTTGCATCTAGAAACTGTGCCTAGTCTAATAAGTGAAAAAATGGGGTTTGAGGAGAAATTCCTACATTGATGTTGAAACTGAGTCTGGACGCAGAGGACCAGAACTCTCATCCTTTCATGATGGGGGTCTGTGGGCCCTCCAAGTGGCTCAGGTGTGCACAGCAAAGTGTAATGTGCAGCACCTATAGAAATGGTGTTACACAGCAAATTATGCAATGCTTCAAAGCTCTGTGTAACAGCTGAATGAATCATCTCAAACTGGGGCAGTGAGAGGTGTGAGCCCAGATTTGTGCTAAAGGAAATAGTGGCTACACTCTTAGTAATGTGGGCCCTGCCACACCCAAGTGCTTCATGAAAGTAACTCATAATTTAAAGTTCATAACTGTTCCCTTTGGCATCTCAGCTCTGTATTGTAATTTATTTAAGTTTAAATTTTAAAATATTGTATTTATTCCTATTTTACAGCTTATCAATGGAAATACAGACAATGTTATCATGCAGACAGCAGCCCAAGAGTCTCCCATTTCCTGCTGTTGCTTAAGTGAAGATCTTAAATTTGCAGCTTTTGGGCAGGAGAATGGAACAATAAAGGTATTAGATCCTAAATCCGATTTTAAAAATAGTAGGAAATCACTCTTCTTTATGTGTTTTCTTTTTACATAAATATTACTTGGATGACTTCATACAATAATATTCTTCAATACAGTAATTAAATTCACATGAGTGATGTCTAAATTAAAATAACTTAAAGGTAATGCTAATAATCTAGCTCTGAATTTCATTTTACCATACTAAGCCGATAGCTGAATTATTGGTTGTTCCAATCCAGTAACTTAAAATCATGTATTTACAATCTCATGTTATTTAAAAAAGAATTTGCAAGTTCTTGTTTTCCCCAAGTTTGCCAAATAAATGCAATTATTACATTCTTCATTGTAAAGGTACTACAGTTGTCAGATGGGAAAGTTCTGAAGTCCTGGGAGGCCTACAGGACATCGGTGCAGCATTGTCGATTTACACCTGATTGTCAGACTCTCATCTCAAGTGCTCATGATTCAGTTATACAGGTTTGGGCAACATTTGAAAAGATAATGCTGTAACTTACTTAAAATAAAGGTCTTTTATACTGTACATAATGTAAACTCAGTGAAGGACTACTGTATTCTGTATTGCTCCATCCAGGAGCAAGGGACTGTAGAAAGCGTGGCCTTTATTTATGACTTCTGTGATAATGACTATTACAAATTTTCTATTTTTACTGCTGTGGATGACAGAAAGGCTTTGAGAAGAGGAAAAGAAACATTAGCTGTCAAACGAGGTGACTTAGCAGCTCTGAAATGAGGGTTTGGGATGCTGTAGGTCTGTCAGTGTGCTTGCTTCCACTGTCTTGGGGAATGATGTAAAAAATCTCTGAGCGGGCTGGTGTGCCCACCTGTCCAGTGCAGTGCTGAAAACCAGCTAGAGAGAGGCTGCACTAATGTGGGCTAGAATGGTGAAGCTCTGCCTCTCAGCAAGGTAGGTTTGCTCCGGTGTGCGTTCTGGTGTGTCTGTGTTAGCAGTATCCACCTCAGGGCCACAGTTCCGCAGTAAAGATCCGTGTCTCAGGTTGAGCTGGCTGAGCCCTGGTTTGCCCTACAGGGCACTTCAGAGTGCTGACAGGATCCCTAAGCACTTGGTCCAGCTGCTCAGGAGCCTTCAGCCCACACAGCCAAACCTGGAGTTTGAATAAAACCTCCAAAGCGCTCCTGGGTGCTGACCTTGGCATCCTTCTCCTGGCTCTGGCATGGGAAGTGTTTCTGCTGGTCCTGAGCTCCCTCTGGTGGGCAGCGCCTCGCTCAAAGCCCCGCGACTGTCACCTTCTGTCACCTGCACACACGGCTTTCTGTTCTCCCTGCTGCAGGAAACCTGCTCCTTTGAAAGCTACTCAATCACTGCTGCTCAAAATAAATTGATGCTTAATAGCTTCTGTAGAAAAAAAATTACACTTAATTCATTTTGCAGTGAATAGTTGAATTAAAAGTAGAAGTGTCATTTTGTTATAAAAAGGCAAAGGAAAATGGCAGTTCATTAAAAATGCCCTTTAAAAATACAAAGAAATCTAATTTAAGTAAGAAAAACATGAGGCCTGCCAGGTGAAATAAATCTATATGTTGTAATGATCAAAGGTTTAAAACCCCAAACTACTGAGGTGCCTGAAAGTTATTGGTTTGCTTTTTTTATTATTTTTTTTAAATTACCAGTGAATTTTAAGTATCAAATTCACTTTGCAAATGGAATGATATCTGTATTATGGGGAGCTCTGTCATAAGCTGACTATTATATACTATGGCACCCTCAATCTTCAGCATCTCCATTATGGATCACTTCAATATCTAACATTTTAATTAATCACCGCCACCATAAGAATTTGTTATTAATCCTATTACTTAAAAATAAAAAGTTAGTATATGCTTCTTATGTTTGCTGTTTCACTTTTTTAAAAAATGTATTTGATTTTTATGATTAGGTATGGAATTGGCAGTTGAGTGAATGTGTGTTTCTGAGAGGGCACAAGGAAGCAATCAAGGATTTCAGACTTCTGGAAGATTCAAAACTTCTCTCTTGGTCATTCGATGGAACCGTTAAGGTGAGTAGAAGGCTGTGAACTGAGAAATCACATCAAACACGTTTGACTGTCTCTTGTAACATTTGGTATTTCCTGCGTTTTGTGTGGGCACACATTTTGCTGAATCAATTGCAAAGTGTAAGCTGACTTTTCAGACAAAATTTTGGATTTCCCATTTTCAGTAAGATCTACACTGTTGTATTTTACCTATACCAGTGAGTATAACAAAATGTTGGCCACATTAGAACTATCTAGCTGAGTTTTATCCCTTATATGATGTCGTGTAAGTGTTTTAACCTTTTTACTATGTTAAAAAAGTAACAGTTTTTTTCTGTATACGTGGTAGGTTTGGAATGTCACTACTGGAAATCCAGAAAAAGATTTTGCATGTCACGGAGGTGCTGTTCTTTCCTGTGCTGTTTCACCCGATGGTAGTAAATTTTCATCTGCTTCTGCTGACAAAACTGCAAAGGTTGGTTACCTTTTGTACAGAGATAAAAGTGATGCCTTATTTGCCCTGAAAAGTAATCTGTATTTTTCATTTTGAGGTAACTAGTGATTATTCAAGTTATCCTGTTGTAATTCTAGTTTTAAATTTCCTGTATCCATCAATGTGTTTCTAAAGCTGTTGCAGTCATTCGCAATTGATCTTGGATATAACTTAAGCCCAGTGGCTTCTGTACAAATAAAATGCATGTTTAGTGCACAGCTTTGTGCAGAACACTTTGTTTGTTTCTCTGTAGCAGTTTGTTGATAGCCTAACATTCTTAATTTGTAAAGTTAAGAAAAATTTCCAAGACTTCCAGTGAAGTTTCTGTTCATAGGTTCAGAAGGCAGGTGCAGAAAGTGAACTGATGCTGCCCCAATATTTTTTTCCTAAAGAATTACATTAGATTTCTAAAATATAATTTTCAAGTGATTGATGAATCCTATTTCTATGAACACCTTTAAACTTTCTTGTAAATATATAGGTTTCATTAAAATTTATAGTCTAAGGAAAGATACATACAGTCAGTTCAGTAATTCGTAGCAAGTGCATTCTTGTGTGATTCAGGTAATAAAAAAGAAAACCAGACTCTACAGTATAACACATTTACATAAATTCACATACAAATATGCATATGTATAAAAAGCCTTATGTACAGTTTAATGCTTATGCTTTTTAGAAAGAAATCATGATTTGTTTTGAACTTGTCTTTCACTCCTCTGTAATGTTTTCCATTTAGATATGGAGCTTTGAAAGTTCATCTGCTCTTCATGAACTGAAAGGCCATGAAGCCTGTGTGCGGTGCTGTACTTTCTCTCCTAATAACAAATTGTTGGCCACTGGAGATGACAAAGGAGAAATAAGGGTACTGCTGTAAACTTGATGTTAGTTTATAATTCCGTTGTCAGTTCACAGATGGAAGAATTTTTATGATTTGTGTTCTACATGTCTAATTCCTTAGCACTGTGATGAACATCAGGGTGAAAATAGCAAAGTTTGCCACATGAGGCAATAGTTTGTAACCATATTGATAGATTATGTTCCATGAATGCTAAGGAACTGATTCACATGATTTAATAATAATTCTACTGTGAATTGCATGTGTAATTAAATCCTCTACATAACATACAGTTCTAAGAGTTTCTTAACAAGATTTAAAAAAAATTATTTTGTCACTTCGAGTAAAATACATATTTGCAAGTTGTTGTTTTGTTTTATCTCTAATACAGAAAAATGCATTTCAGATTTCCTTATTTGAGACATATTTTTCCCTGTTAAGTTTCTTTCTATAAATGCTCTTTCCTCTCTTTTAGATTTGGGATGTTTTAACTGGTGCATTACTTCACTCCTGCTCCCCAGTTACTGTAGATGAAGGAGAACCAACACATGGGGGTTGGGTAACAGACCTCTCCTTCTCTCCTGACAATAAAATGCTTGTGTCATCTGGAGGCTATCTTAAGGTAAGCCTTGAAATAATAAATTACCCTTTCATACCTTATTAAATAGCAGTACTCTGACAATTAAGACTAATTCAATAAACAGACCTGAAACATTTTACTTAACACAAAACTGCTTCATTTTTGCAGTGGTCTAGCACTTTTTGCTACTTATATCTACAAGTCCCATGAAAAATTCTTTTAAGGGAATTCAGGTTTGTTTTCAAACTCCATACATTCAATTTTTATTAACTTTAGATTTTCATTTGCAATGTCCTTTGTTAGCATCTTTAATTTTGGTTTAAATTTTGTCAGAAATTCAGAAGAAATTTCAGGTGATGATTTTCTGCCTTGAATGACATTTTTAAAGTAATATTTGGAGGAAATCAGTGTTTTCATCAATCTTTCATTGGTTCAGGCATCTACTGGGCATGTGTATTTTTGAGAAGGGGAAGAGAAGGCCTTTTTTCTGTCTGTGAATGGCTCTTTGTAATTTAAAATTTCTCACGAGTTTTGTGTTGGTTTTTTCACCCTTGTGATAGCTAACACCTGGTATTAGAAAGCTGTGTGTTATCTGTGTGTGTGTGTGAAATGACAGGTGGTGAAGCTCTTACCTCAGAGGGATGGAGTTTAGCTGATCATTGGTCAGTGTCTAGCTGTTAGACATGCTATCAGACTAATTCTTCGAAATCAGTAACCATGTAACAAAGAGTTGGAATTTCTAAGTTAGTTTTGAAAGCACCTTCTGATGTTCATTTTATATTAAAGAACAAGACATACTTTGTGTTTCTAGCTTCCTCCTCATTTTATCATGTGGTTGCACAGTATGGTGTTGTGATGCTTCTTGGAGTATGGAATGGTTTAGGATGTCAGGGACTTCTGGAGTTCTTGTAGTTCAGCCCCTTGCTAGAAGTCGTTTGCAGAGTTAGGTAAAATTGTTTAGAGCCCCAGTCCAACAGGGTTGCCTCCAGGCCCTGAAAGGAGGCACTGACTCTGTTGTGTCTAGCCCTCTTATTAGTAGTTGAAGACAGCAGTTAGCCTCCTAAACAAATGCAATGCTCTGTTTTCCATGACACCTCTTCTATGTGTCCAGCCACCTCAGTGACCGTGTGCTAGACTTGTTCCTGTTTGTCAGTGTTTTTCTTGGACTTTGGGTAGGGCTCGACACACAGTGACTGAACTAACAGCACTCTCAGTTTGTTACCTACCCTTTATTCCACTCAGCCAGTCCTTAATCCCTCCAGTCTGACTGTAGGGATGCTATGGGAGACCATGCTGTTGGCCTGGCTAAAGTCAAGGTTGCTCACATCCAGCTCTTGCCAAGCTGTTTGGAGAGACGCCAGCATATTGTCAGCAGAAGTCATTTGGGTGGTTCAGCATGATTTACCTGTGGTGTATCTCTGCTAGTCGTTCAAGATCACATCCTTGTTTTTCATGTGACTTGAAATGACTTCCAGAAAACTTGTTCCATAATAATCCTGGACACTGGAGTGAAGATTACTGACCTGTAGTTCCCAGTACCTTCTTTGCTCTTTGTGAAAGTGGGTATGGCATTTGTCTTTTCTCAGTCACGGGACCAGATTCACTCACAATGTCTTCTGAAAGTATTGTATTTCTGCTTTTCTTTCAGGATCTACAGATAGATGTGTATGATGTGCCTGAAAACACACACAACCATTTTGTAGGGAGATACTAGTCAGGGAAAGTCCAGAACATTTTGGGAGTCTGGACCCCTAGAAGCTGGACTGAGTTGGACTGTGTGATCAACACCTTTAAATGAATGAGTCATCTTAGCCACAGATGAGGTGTATCCACCTGTGTACTATTGACCTTGTTGTGTGAGTGGTACACTGGCTCAGCACCTTTTATTCACATTTATTCAGAACAAAGGTTCAAAAGCTCATTAAGATCCATTTTTGGTTTGGTTATTTTTTTTTTGAGAGGGTCTCCATCAAATAACAGGAACTTTAGGAACAGTATTTTTAATCAGAGCATTGTAGCTGTGTAGTTGCCAATCTGTATTATGCACACAACTATAATGTTACATATTTCATGAGATGAGTAAGCTAAAAAATAGTAATACCATCTGCTTTTCAATGTGATCAAAGCTGAAGGTAATTGTTCTGATATTTTGCTGCTGCACTCAAATGCTGCAGGAATAGAAGGTAGACTTCTTGCTGGCACAGTGGAATAACAGCTTTGTGCTGGATTGTGTTAGGTCCAGTTTTGTGCTGGTCTACAGTTTTTCTGAGAAATGGTGAAATTTCAGACTACTGTAAACTGATGGTTGAAGGTTTCTTGGTTTCTTTCTTAATGCTTACTGTGTATTCTAAAAAATCTTAATTGTAATCTCATTGAAAAAGAAGTCAGTCCTACTAAAAAAAAGTGCAAATAGTTTCAAACATGTAGATGATCAGTCCTCTTGTGTGTCTAGCTAAGTTTTTGTTTCAGCTATAGTTTCAGTTATCTGGCAATATCTATTGATTGCATTTTGTGATGGGGTAAGGGGCAGTACCTGAATTTATTTTGTATGTTTTCTTGAGATTTAACAACTTCAGTCTTTCTGAAGTTTCTTTTCATCTCAAAGCCTTATATTTAGTAGTTAGTCCTAAACTTATTCTACTTAAAGATTATTTATTTTTAAATGTTAATTAATTTGATGTTTTTAATTCTCCCTCTTTGCTAAAAGTAGTCAACTGGGCTAGCCATGTTAAGCCTGTTGACAGATTTTATTCTGAACTTCCTTCACCTAACTGAAAGCATGTTTTTTTTATTTTCTTAGTGGTGGAATGTAACTACTGGAGAATCCTTACAAACCTTCTACACAAATGGAACAAACCTCAAGTCAATACATGTGTCCCCTAATTTCAAAGTGTATGTGACTGTTGATAATCTTGGTATTCTTTACGTATTACAGAAGTTCTGATTAATGGGCTGAATGCTGCAAAGATAACCAATTCTTTGTGCTGGAAAGAAAATTCTGCTTTGTCTGACAGTCATTAAGCTGTGAATTATATTTAATTGTTGCATTCATGATGTTTTCATGTATATTTATGTACTTTTATGCATGTTTTTTCAAATGATCTTGCATTTAATCTTGTTTTTAATAAGCATTATTATAATCCTTAAATCTTGATTTGCATCTTAAGTATGTTGCTTCCAGTTTTATAAGTAAATTATATTAAGATTTATTCAAATTAGTTGAAATTAATATTAATAGCAGTGAAGAAAGTATATGTGTATCATACTTTGAAATGGTATTTTATGCTAAGGCTGGTGGCTAAATGCTCTCTAGCCATGAACACAACTGTGTAAGATGGAAGAAAACCATTTTTTTTTAGGTGTCATGTAAGGATTTTCATTTAGTACAGAATGGGAAGAAGCAGGGGAATTCTTCATTTGAAAAATGGAACCAGCCATGTTGGTGCTTGACATTCAAACCAAATCGAGTAGATGCTGAGTTTACAGCAGCTGTGCCTCCCACTTGCAGTAAGAACCCTCATGCTTCAAACCTGTGGAGATAAAGTGCACTGTAACATGTATGAGCTGTCCCCATTAAGGGGAACATCCTGAATCTTCTTTTCTCACAGCAAAATCTGAAATTCAGTATTGTAACTGAAGTGGGAGAGACTGTGCCACATTTCCAGTCAAAGGATGAGTCCGGCTAACCAGATAAAATGAGAATAAAAATGGCTTAAAAGTTGTGTATTGAAAATTATAAGAAGGTGTGAATTTTAGGGTTTTTTTTTCCTTTTGGAAATAGCATTCAGTTGATACTATGGAGACACTTTACTGTTGTCAGCTTTGTTTACATGGGATTCTATGCCCGGTTGATCTCTTGCCTGGTAATATGTGATTTTATGTTTTTTTAAATTTTTTTTTGTAATTTTTACAGTCTATTTATAGATTCAATATAAGGTAGAAATATCAGTGTTTTGTACTAACTGTACTTGACTAATTCTTTCTGAATAATTGGGTAGCAATGTTCTATTTGATACCTAGTAAGCCTTTTTCTATTCAATTGCCTCTTAACTGCTATGAGCAACTGCACAAGCATTCATATGATTTTCATATTTTTGTAGAGGCAGTAGAACACTGTCTAACTACTTGATTGTAGAAAGTACTGTAGCAAGTATCTTAACTGGTACTGAATAATAAAATTTTTACTTTTAGTATTTTTTGTGTGCATTTCATAAAATTTAATAGGCATTCTTAGTATTTCCCTGGTTTGACAATCTCCAGTTTTTCCTCTTTTCCAACTTGAAATTCTACTCTTTCTAAGGTGCTGTTGAATACGGGTCAGTATAATCAAAGTACTGCTGGCAGAAATGTAAAGAGAAGAAATTCAATAGAAAAGACCACGATGTTTTGTATTCCAAGTATGTACAGTACTTAATAAAGATGATCCAGGCAATATTGGCCAAAGTTTTAAATGAATTTGAATTCCTGAGTCAGTTTTTTTATACCTGGGATGGAGGGGGAGTGCTGCAGATTTTACTGTGGTTTTGTTTTCAGTCTAAACATAATGCTGCTTTACAAACTGCATCAAAAGTGCTTTGACAGGTGAGCAACAGTATTAAATATGGGTGTGGAGGAAAAAGGAAACAGAGGGAGAACAAAGTCTTGGAATATGTCTGCAGTGTTCAGGACAGAGTTGCTTCTACTGTCCAGTTTGTAGAGTGCCCATCAGTACCTCCTGAGTAGCTGATCCAAGGAACGGGAAGCTTCCTTAGCCAGTGTGTCCCTCTATCCCAGAGACTGTGCTGTCCTTACTGCATAGCACCCTGCATAGCCTGAGTTTAGAGACCCAACCAGCTTAAAAGGTACAGGAAAAATATTTCCCATGGGCAGAAAGTTCTCTTCTCTGAGAATCCTAATGAAATTCTGATGATAAGAAAGAAAATCTGATCACAGTTTAGTGCAGAAAGCAAATGGTGCATGAGCAGACTTCATAGACAATTGCAATTTTGAAGTGATTAGGAAGCAAATAGCACAGAAACTTGAGGAAATGTGAGATAATTACTCCATTCATGGATGTTCTGGAGGAATGACAGCACAGCAGTATTGTGCTTGTTGCTGGAACTGAGGAAGGTGTTCTTCACAGAAGGTGATGTTGGGATGGTTGCATTCACATATGTAGAAGTCTGGAGTAAGTATTGGCCGTAAGTATTAGAAACTGAGGTGGAAGAAGAGAAATAGTGATGAAAAAAAGTCTGAAGAGCCAAAGAGTAGATCTGATTTGCAGGGAAAGTATAAAAAATTTCAAGTGAAAAATTATTAAAATGGGAGCCAGGAAACCAACTTCTTAAATTTAAAAATATTTAAGACAGTTTATTGTAATAAAAAAAATAAGCCTTGCTGTATCATCAGATTTGGCTGTTCTCTTCGATGTTACATGTATTGTAAAGGAAACAAAAGAGGACTTAGCTAAAAGCAATTATGTGGATTGAACATTAGTGTTTCCATTATCTTTTTATAATTTCAGATCAAAATGAATCAGTCTACATTCAAATTTAACTAATGAGCATTGCCAATTTTGTCTAGTCCTTTAGCTGAAATTATAATGTGCTTTAGTGTAAATGATTTTTAGGTATGCTTACTATTAACCATGCCTATTAGTTTCTGTAGAAGTTTTGAGTCTCTTCATTGTCAATTAGACCTACAGCTGCTTCACATATCTTTTTTTCTCTATTCCTAGGAATTGTACCCATGTGTGATACAATGGATGTTTTGTATTGCCTTAAAGTGCACCATTCCTCCAACCACAGTGTTCTCCCTCCCCCTCTTATCTTGCACAGTTGTTAGAAATAGAACTGTGCTCTTAGTGCCTGAGATTTTTCTAGAACTCTTGTAGTGTTGTTGTGAGGGTAGAACTGGTAACCTGTTGCCAGTAGAGGATTATCCACCACCTCAAAATTCTTTTTCTTCCTTTTAAAAATTATGCAGTTAAACTCCCTATTACAGAACGCTGTGCAAATCACTGTTTTGAGGGGGTTTTTGCAATTTTTAAATTCGGTGAAGTCACTGTATGGGGCCCAGTTGCCCAGGTTGTATATAGCAACAACAGAGTCTGTGTCCTTATCACTGCTCTCCTGAGGTGTTTTGTAGAAGCTGATGCCCTTGCAGGTTTCTGGGGAAAGCCAGACCGAGAGACTCTGACTCAGGTGCTTTCCTCTGCCCTCCTGGAACAGAACATTGCAGGAGGCTGCTTGCCCTCGTCTCCAAGAAGCCACTAAATCCAAAATGTCAGCAGATTGCTGAGAATTCAGGTATGTTTTTGCAATTGCTAGTAGAACACAGCCTCCTTTGGAGCTATTTGGTTGCCCTTTCTCCTTCACAGCAAGTACAGACTCCATGGCAATGTCCAGGAATGGAAAAGTCAGCCTTGAGGCTGTATTTCCCTCTGGTAGGTGTGTTAGTGTTCAGGAACACACATAATCACAGATTGATTATATGCAGGTGCTTTATTGAAGCACGTGGGAACTTGGGGTATCAGCAACCCAAATCTAGCTCCATCGTCTTTGTCCAAAGTGCACATATTTATACAATTTCAGCTGTAGCAGTAATCACTATAACTACCTTATCAATATTGCTTCATTAATAAATCCTCATTAGCTTTATCAATATTGCTTCATGAGAGTTAGCTCATCCTTGTACAAACATGTACAAATCTTATCTCTGGGTGGGTATCTT
Source organism: Cyanistes caeruleus (assembly GCF_971803275.1). Taxonomy (NCBI): domain Eukaryota; kingdom Metazoa; phylum Chordata; class Aves; order Passeriformes; family Paridae; genus Cyanistes; species Cyanistes caeruleus. The sequence goes on along the minus strand of NC_141704.1, from coordinate 36,568,547 downwards.
GGAGACCCTAAGTACCAGTTCCCTTTACCGTAAAAATTTCAGCTTGCTAGACCATCCCTAATACCAAGCATTCTTGAGGCCTACCTCTACAAGATTTTAAGAAACATTTTCAGAAACATTTAACCCCATAGTAACAGGTGGGAGGTGTATTTATCCACCTTGTGCTTTCCTCCTTCCCTTCTTCCTGTGTCTACTATGGAGGCACAAATTTGTTTGGGTTTATAGATGGTGATGATGATGCCCAAAAGCTCTGAGGACTTGGGACACCTTATTTCTGTCACGATTCCACGAACAGCAGAAGCCAAATAACCTTTACTGTTTGGAGGACAGGGAGGGTGCCAGATACTCTGAACACTTCCAATATGATGTCTTTTTTTTTCTTTTTCTGTGCTCAATTTCACTTTGTTCTTTCAAGCTAGGAATGGGGCACCACCACTGGCTCTGCCAATATGCAGTAAGATGTTAAGCTGAGACTGGACTTGTTTGTGGCTGGAACTCTGCAGTAGATTGACAGCAGATTGATTGATTGTGTTTTTCAGCACTTCTAAAGCTTCTGTGGGGTGTGCTGCTCTCTGTGGCTTTTTTGGGGGGGAGGTGAAGGCCAGTGGGTTTGGAACATGGATGCTGGCTTTTCTTGGGTTTTAAGAGGATTTTCTTCCAGATTAATTCACTGAACAGCTTTCTTCTAGGAGGGATTTTATGAGAAACCTTGCAACTAGATTTAATAGAGGCCTAGGCTGAGATTGTTAGGGTACATCATGAAAGAGTATAAAGGAGTTATTTTCAGTCTGCCTGTGTCATTGACAGCTTCATCACTTCCTATATCATCTCCTACTTGCAGGAGAGTTGCACTTGAGGGATATAGCACAACTGGGTGATAATTGACTAGAGCTATTTAAGCTGCCTCTGTGTGTTTGTTCAGGAGGATGAGAAAGCTAAAGTATCTTGTAAGTGTTTCAATAGGCAGTTTCTCTCTTGGGGACTGACTGTTTACAGAACAAATTAGCTTCCTGTGCTTGTTTCCATTTAACAAACCATATGTTGTACATAGGAGAAGTGCTCTGAGAATGGTTAGATTCATGTCCTTCAGGCTAGAGAGGATTCTTGTTCTGTACTCAAGAGGCATCCTCTAAGTGCTACTTAGGATGCTGCAATTAGATTCCATGTGTTTATGTGGTATTTTTAATTTCTTACTGTGTTAGCTTCCTTCAATTTATTTGTGTCTCTGATTTATTTTTAGCTTTGTTCAGTTTCCCTAATAATGTCGAACTCAGATGGGTTTTGAAAATCATGTTTAAAATGACTCAAAATGAGGCAAATTTACCCATTCAAACTCCTTGAAAGTAAACAGGATGCTTCTTAGGTAAAGCATGTGTTATTTTTAGTGCATGAATGCACATGAACTATGCTTGGTATTTAAAAAAAAATTTTCTTTTACTTTTCTAAGACATTTAGACTCTTCTAATTCTCCTCTGTAATTGTATAGAAAATATAATTTCTATAGCACTTTTCTATAATAATTTCTAGCACATGATAGCAATGATTTCTTTTATTTCTAAAAATCATATTATTTTCCTGCCATGTCCTCCAGAGATAGTAATAACTGTTCATATTCCTCTTCCTCATTAGAGTCAGTGTTTGGGTTGATAAGACTTTGTAGCCTGCTGGTTCAAACTCTTACTAATCTTGACACATTTTGAGAGCACAAGTTTTAGGGTCCCAGAGTAACAATGGCAACATTTCTTTTTGTGCTTCCCAGTTATAACCACTTAAATTCCTCCTTTAATTTAATACTTATCAGTATTGGCTGTTGTTTATAAGCCCCTTGGCAGAAGTAGTGTAGGGAAAAAAAGATTAAGGAAAGGCTGAAAAATATACTTTGGTTTAATAACCCTGAAATACTACCTGAGAGGAATAGCATATTTTTAATTTGAGACTTGGAAACGCTTAGTGTCTTTTTTAGTAGAGAATATATGAATGGACATAGACACAGGCCAGTGGAAATCTGTCTCTAAATGCAGATCAAACATTTTGATCTAAAGAATCCAACCTGAAGCCAATAATCACGTCTTGATGGTTGACATGATGGTCAACATCTACACAGTAAGGTAAGATATATTTACAGAAGCTGGTAGCTCCTAATTTTTTTCAGTGCATTTGCACAATTTCTTAAAAGTTGCTGTGGATCTTATTTGTATCCAGTACAGGAGAGCAATTATAGGTTTATATTTCCAGCTGAAATATTGGAGAAAATGTGTGGTCTTACCAATATGTGGCTTAAATTTCAGAACTAGGAAATAGGAAAAGAAACAGTTTCAGAGTTTAAACAGAAGAAATGTTGCCTAAATTTTATCTCTAATTGAGTATAAGTTTAACAATAGCATGAAAAAAGGTCACCTGAATGTGTCTGAGTTTTCAAAATATTTAAAGAGATGTTTTAATGTCTTGCAGATGTTGCACTCTAAATTTATCAAAGCCAAAGAGTTGTAGTTTTTCTACTTGAAAAATTATAAAGCAGATACTACTTTTAAAAAAATTATTTCTACAGTATCAAGGATTCAGCTATTAAATTGTTGTTTTGAGTCAGCTGCTGGTTTTTTATAGTCTGGAGCACTGGATTTGAGGAAGATCTTACAGGTACACATTCACTCAAAGGAATGGTTGAGGGGCTGAGCTGAACTTGTGGAAGAATTGCTTTTCACTATGAGATTGTATCAGTAAATACCTGCCAGAGATAGGTACAATTCAACTGAACTTCATGTGACTGGAGTTTTCTTCATAGCATATCTTGATCATTTAAATTTGGTTAAAATATATTAAACACAATATAAAATATATTATAAAATTATATATATAATTATAAAATATATTAAACTTAGTCGGTGGCAACAAGCAATAAGTCTACCAATTTAACTGTTTTATCTCCTTTTACCAGAATTACCTCTTTTGAAAGAGTTAAACTTTTGGTGGCAATAGAAAAAAAAGTCTGTTCCTTGAGTTATGATCTACTTTTCCTCTTAAGCTTCTCCTAGCTGTGAGATCTTTACACACTGCAGTTTCTCAAGCTCCTATACTACTCCTCACACCTCATTTTTAGTATTTAATTACTTATGTCAACCTTCCTTCAAATGAGGGTTCCACTGTTCTGGATTCTAGTATTGGTAGTGTTTGGGCTAGACTTGCTGCAGCAAAGTTGGACTTCACTGTTCCTGGTTTTTTTAATCACAAAGTGACTGTGTGGAATGGAACATTTTCTCAGTTTATGTTCTGGATCTCTCTGGTTTCTTCAGCATGTAATAGCAAAAAAAAGAGTGATCTTTAACAAGCTGTTACATTTATGTGCTATACATCATGTAGCTGGTTTTTTGCTAAAATACGGATTTAGGAAATTAAGATCATGTTTTCTGAAAATGATAATCCTTTCTATATTTATTTATATTTTGCATACAAATTACATCTCTTCCTTTTCAAAAAATGAGTTGGAATGCTTCCAGCTCAAGCAATTTGTCCCTCCATTTATTATTTTTTTAAATTTATTTTGCTCTTTATTTGAGTTCTGTGATGGGTTAAAAGTTACTTTAGGATTGTTCTGTATCTGCCAATGTGTTTGTTTTGTTTCTCAGTTGGAAAATGAGAATCTGATCACAGTGAATACTTTGAGCAGTTAGCAGCAAATACAAGAGGTCATTACTTTTGTGAGAAAGAATATATCAAACTTTGGATGTCAAAACTGGAATTAATACCTATGACAGGAAGCAAGGGGCTTAGAACTTGAGTGTCCTCTGTTTATAATATGTTTTTAGCAACATTTGAGTTCTAACTAAATATTTTTTCTATTGAATTTGTTTGTTTGTTTTGGGGGGTTTTTTTGGGTGGGTTTTTTTTTTTGTATTTCTAAATTGACTGTTGATAGCTGCTGAGATTCCTTGAAGGGAAAAACAGGAATGTTCATAAACCCAGTCAGAATGTCAAAGTGAGAACAGCTGAATTAGGTATTGTAACCCAAGGGCCTAGTCCAAGGGGAGGACTGCAAAAATTCTTCCACAGGCAGTGAAGACAAGATTTGAGTAACCACTGTCAGAGATCAGTAGCAGCATAGATAATCCAGCAGCAGAGGCACATTCAAGGTGTAACTGTAGTGGTGGTGTTTTTATGGGGACTGGCAGAAACAGCACTTTTTTTAGCTGTTAAACACTTTTCGCTTACCACTTGAAATACAAGGTTTGCTCTTGCAGATTCGTGGACTTTGCTTTTTCATTCTCTAAGCTGATTTTAGAGGCTATATTGAACAGGATATTCAAATAATTCTGGCATTCCTTAAGGACTGACTAGAGTTTGAAAACTGGGTACCTTAATCCATCCTTTCCTTTCAGAATTGTTTTTTTTCTGACAAATTCTTGTTGCACTAAACAAATGAAGCCATACAGCAAACATTTCAGTAATCAGGCCAACATAAAGTACTCATAAATTATCACCAAGCAGCTCTAAATCTGTCATAAACTCTTACTGACTGGCTCACAGGAATGTTTATGTAATTGAGAGGAACTATAGAAAGGAAGTTAAGTCTCCTTTTACAAGTTAAATCAACTACAGCGAGATGAAAAACGCCCACGCATTTGGCTTTGGATCAGCAGAGATGTTCTTGAAAAGCAAACCTTTATGAAATCTTAATTATGAAACCAATTTCAAGGTGAAAAAAAATTATCAGTTTTCCAGGTGTCATAGATTGTACTCTGCTTGCATATTCCTTGTATAACAGGGTATCACCTTGATCAAGGAGTTACAGATTTGGAATCATTCTAGCAAATAAATTTTGACAGGGTTCGGAGCACAGATGTAATGTAGGATGTGTAAAAGCTGGAAAGCTTTGAGAGGGGTCCAAGAAGTCACAGTTCCACAGATGTGAAAAAAGCCACCACACCACCAAACCTGCTGAATGAGATGTTATCTTACATGACATGCCTTTAAAAAATGTGTATAAGCTGCAGTGCAACACAGACAAATACATTAAGAAATGTTTTTTATATTTTAGAGTGCAAGTTACAAAGTATAAGAGCAACTGGTAAGGGTTTTTAAAGCAAGGAGTGAAATACCAATAAGGAAACCAAATGAGAGATTAATATTAAACCTATGTTATTAACAAAAAGAAGCTTATTCCACTGAGCACAGTGACATAGGTTTGAAATATGATATTGGAAATATGACATTGGAAATCGATAATCTTAACAGAACAGGTAGCAAGGTTGCATTTGTTCAAACAAAAGAATTTTTAACCACCAAGTCCAAATGAGAAACAGACATTTTTCTGCAACAGGTAAGATGAAGAGTCACACCTGGTAAAATTTATCACACTTTAAAAAAATGAGAAATTCCAAAAAGCTGTGAATCGCTGCAGTTTTGGTGTTTTTACAGAGGTGACTGAGGCAGCTACTGCCCTGAAGTCAGTCCTGAGGAACACAGTGGAAAGGCAGATTTGAGGTTATATGGAAAAGCAGCATCCACTTTGAGCACCACAGGATTTTTCCGGGTGTTACTGACCACTGTGGTTTTTTGAGAGACTGTTTTTGGCAAATGGTACTGACAGATTTCTAATCGTTTTGCTTATGACTTTTTTGGTTTGTTTTTAACACATTATTGTTAGTACATAAACTTTGGATTGCTTAAAGGAATTTGATTTATTATCACACCATATTTTGATCTAAAACAAACTTGTAAAATCTTATTCAACAAAGGAATTAGCTCTTAGTTCCTACATTTCTATGCAAAATGAAGCCTAAACAAACATCTCGGGAAACCATTCTGTTTCTGCTTAAATGCTTCCAGATGTTCAGTGTGTTTCAAATGTTATGGGTTATTATAAAGCTAAGATCTTTATTTCCTTGCTTTATATGTCTCACCTTAAAATAGGTATGGAACTTCAGAGACCCTTTGATAATGTTCCTTGCCTTAGATCTGCAAAAGTCTGCTCTAGAGAAGGGGCTGTAATGAAGTTCTAGGATTCAGAGGTTTTCTTGGTCATCTGCAGATCAGGAAGAATTTCATTCTTGTACTGTGTAATTTGATCTTTAAATCTTTTCACCTGCCTATGAGATTGGCTTTAGGATGTGCAGTATTGAACACAGGTGATCTGTACCTTCAGGTGCAATAGATACTTGTATTTTTGTTTCCTTGTAGATTGCATCATGCCAGCTGGACTTCTGGCTGGGAAACAGATATCCCCAAAGTGAGACTGGCAGGAATATTTCCCCCCATCTTCGTCTGTGGAGCAGGCTGTATGTATCAGCAGCTGGAATTACTTAAGTACACCTCTCTGAAGGGCTTTCCTGCCACATTAGGTGCTGGGGATAATGTTGGCACCTTAATAGTCTCTTTTCCCTACTACTTGTAACAATCAGTTCAGTTTTCCAGGTTTTTGAGGTACTTAGCTTAGTTAACTCTTCAAGTTTTATGTAAGTATAACCAAGTTAAATGTAATGTCAGTGACACAGAGATGGCCATGGTGAATGATCTAATATCTTTCTATGTTAACTTCCATTCATGCACAGCATTCCCAGACACTTGCATGTTCCAGCAGATTACTCAATTCCAATGCAGAATTGATCACTTAATCCATCACTGATACTTCTATAGATTTGCATACTGTCTGAAAGGCAAATTAAAGAATATTAGTCTTTGCAACATTAACTCAAAAAATAAGTAGTGCAAGCCTCAACTACATACCTTAGGATATTTTTGCTTAGGACATAGCCAAACCTGCCATTCTGTAGCCTCGCAGTTATTGCTATCCAGTAATCACAAGTGGAAGAATGGATTCTGCACTGCATCTAATGCATTTTTTAAATTAGTGTGGTCTGTTTCTTTTTTTCCTCATGGTGTCACTATAGGATAAAGTTAATGCTTATTGGGTATTCTCTATACTGGAGCATATTTCTATTTCCTTTGTTGCACTGGCTTTCTGATTTTCTACTGTGTGTTTAGAAAATATGATAGCAAATATATTGCGTTCAAATTTGGACATGTTCTCTAAAGCATTGGCCTATCCTTAACATTGAGCATGAATTTTTCTTTTTATTTTCCTTTTTATTTTTCCCCAGAGGATTTAATATTAGAATGACTCTAGCTTTATATAAGGGTGTGGAGAATTCGAGCAAGTCTGATGACTTGAAAGTAGGAAATGCCATGTTTAAAAAGACAAAAAGGCACATATCTTACAATCAAGTGGGCTTATGAAGTTACATCTGTGATAGACTTCTTCAATACACATAGAAACTGTATGAATCACAGGATGGGTAAGGTTGGTAGGGACCACAACCTCCCTGCTCAAGCAGGGTCATCCTAAAGCACATGACACAGGCCTGCATCCAGGCAGTTTTTGAATATTTCCAATAAGCTTCATATTTCCTCATGTTGTTGTAATGTGTTTTGAATTCAGCTTTTGTGGTTGATAGAAAAAGCAGATTTCCTATGCAAGCTCAGTAGCAAGAAAAGACAGGAGAGAGAGAGAATTTCGTTTAATTTACATACTGATAGCATTGATAGCATTTTTATTGGCCTAGTTGTTACCAGTTTACCCAGACCCACATTCTTGAATATATCTAGGTACCTGACTTCCACAGAAGGAAGAAAGACGTGGCACTCTATAGAGGTTAAGTAGAATTGAAGAGAAATTTGCTTGTGGTCTTTACAAGAGCAGGAGTCATCTGGAGATGCCATTTCCCGTTCATGCATTTGGAGCACACCTTACTGAAAGGCAAGGACCGTAGGCCATTTCTCTGCTTTCCCTCTTCTGCCTCTTCAGCAGGACAGTGGTGATTGGGCTGGTTGCACTCAGGCTTGTAATGAGGATGACTGTGACTGTCTAGTCAGCAGGAATGAAATCATCCACCAGTTCCACAAAATCTACATCCAATGTGAGCTCTGGCTGCTTGTGGTCAGCCTCTGTCTAGCTCAGGTTATCAGGTGTGAAAGTTAACTAGAACCAGCATATGGTTAACCAGAATAACTGTGGCCTTGATAGCTGTAGTCAGCTATCAGTGACTTATCAACAGCTTGAGTCGGTTTGCTGATTTAGCAAAGAAGTTGGTTCACCTAAAGAAGCCAAAGAACACTGAACAATTGCAGAGCTTTTCAGTAGAAGCCTAAGAATTACCCCCCTATTCTTTCCAGTGGGCTGAAAATCCTGCCAGGATTTCCAGTCAGTTAAGAGTCCTTTTTTCTCCCACTCTCTTCAGATGGTCTTTTAACATGAGCTAACAAATATCCCTCTTAGATAAATGCCCACATCTAAATATTGTCTCTAATCCCTATGCCATGTCTCTCACTTATGTACTTGTCACTGCCACACAGTTCCTTCACAGAGTCAATTGTCCTTTGGGCTGATACTTTGGAGTTAGTTGAACTATCTGAACTGAACAACAAAGATAGTTGATTCTGGACTGTTGTCTTGTTGACATCTTAGACACAAACTTCCAGTGAAGTGTGAAGCAGGTGAGATGAACAGCACACATTGAAAGAAATCCAGGGCAAAATTAGAGTTCTACATGTAGCACAAACTGCCTGTTTTAATCTAGAATGGGACATAAACTATTTCACAGTTGTATGTGCATTAGTTGTCTAGCATGCTGCTTCTTTTCCAAAGGACAGACAAAATCTTCACAACCTGATGATTCCCTTGCCAATGGTTACCATTTTATGGCCATGCCAGTTTTTGATGCTGAGATTTTGACTATAAACTGCAAGGCATATGTACCTTGGGGTTCTGCAGGTGAAGTAGCCTCTCACAAACTTCCTGGCAGAATAACAGAACCAGGGATGCTGAGTCTTTCTTCCTGCCATCTGTGAGCAGTGGCTCTTCTGGCTTTTAATAAATAGCAGGCCCATTTGGAGGAGTCACTGCATCCAGTCTCAAATGCAACATCAACATCTGCTTTAGGAAGCCTCTAACTCCACAAACACAGCAGTGCCCTGTTTTTTGTCACTACTTTCTGCAGTTTCAAGCTGCTGCCCAGCAGCAGTTTTTTTACTGTGCGTATGTGGTGGTGCATCCCTCTCTCACACTGGCCCACACTATGATTTCAGAAATGCTTGTTAGGCCTTGGCCTTGATGAATGACAGCTCAGCTAAGCTCCTTGAGCTTATCAGAAACACTGTGTGCTCCCAGGAACTTATTTTAGCTAATGAGCTCCTGTTTTTTAGCGAACAGTCTTGGAAACCTATTTTTCTTGCCTGCCTAAGAATGTAAGTGTAACACCACTTTTATGATTGAACTTCTACAGAAAGTTACTGACCTGAATTGTAGCCAGGATGGAAAATTGCTGTGACAAAAGAAAACACTCTTGCAGCCCTATAAAGAGTGGTTCTAAGTGAGACCCTCTGAGCTCTCCTGGACCTCAGAGGGCTGCAGCCAGCAATTCACTCTGAGATACTCCTCTGAGCGATAAAATTCTCAAGTTCACTCTATTTGTAGGACTACTGCCAAAAGCCAAAGATGGAGCTTGGGCCAATACCCCCACTCCTTGAGGCTCGACTCTTTGCCCTTCAAAATGATGTAAAGGCATGAGGACTTCACTGATCCTGAGGGGAATTTTTCACAGGTACGTGTCCTCACTCCTTTAGTGTGTGTCTGCCAAGTGTTAATATAGCATTGCAAATCGTTGTGGTTTAAAAGCAAACAGTTGCTTCCCTTCTCCCCAGTCCCCTCCAGTGAGATAGGGACAAAAAGGCAGAGATTATGGGTTGAGATAACAATTTACTAGAGAAAAAGCAATGAGAGAAAGAAAACAGTAACAGCAAATGGTACTCATAAAACAGTGCATAAAAGAGGCGATTTGCACACAAAAAGGTGCTCACCACCCCCACCCAGCTCGGCATGGCTACCAAGACAAAGACAAAATGGTGGATGGTACCACAGCCCTGCAGCTGTGGCTCTTCCCAAGACAAACAATACGGTAGATGTTCTCACTGCTGGAGTCCTCCTTCCCCAAGACAACAAACAAGGATGGACAAACCTTCCAAACCTTCTCCCTCTGCACATCACTGACTGCTCTGCCTGCACTGACTGCCCTGTGCCACCCCAAGGGTTGTGGTCACCGCTTTGCTCCTCCAGAAAAAGGAAAAAAATTGGTGCCATTTCTGCTGCGTACTCAGCTTTTCTTCCACCTGGAACCATGTTCCCCTTGCAATGACCTTGATGGTTTAGAATAGCATGCCAGCCACACCCACACGCTTCTAGGCCCTGCCCCTCTCAGCAAGGGTGAGAGAATGAACTCTCCTAGCCAAAACCGGGACACTCACGCACTGTGAGTGTTGATCTCTGCAGTCTGTAAGTACATTAGATTCGTACAGAAGTTAGGCCTGTTGCTGTGTTGCTGTCGTGCTCGTTGTAGATTCTAAAGAATCTTTTCTTAACTTGTTGAAATTAGGCTATCAATGAAGTGCTGTTAAAAACTTGAGGCCTAAGCCGTTGGTCAAGTCTGGCTAAGTTTGACAAAAGCGTCTACTCTGTGACTCAACAGGAGGGTGCCCCTCATTCCCTTTTATCCTTATGCTTTTCCATCCTTAACCTTTTCCCATCCCCAGCCTCCACATAGATAATGTTAGACTGATTTTAGTTTTTAGGTTGATTTTAGGTTTTAGTCCAATTTTTCTCTGTATGCTTCAACTACGTAGTTCAGCAGTAAAGTGAACCTTACCAATTAACTTTATCGCGCTTTCACTTTTTTATTAAACCTGCTTTAGCCGATGCCTTTTGCCAGTGATTCTTTGAGCAACCTAAACCCCCTATTCACAACAGCGTATTGGAGACCTCACTACTCACATCATGCTCAAAATCCTTTGTTACCCACATCTCATTTGGATTTCAGTTTGCTTACCTTCTCATGTCAAATGCAATTTACTTGTGTATCACCTCTCTTCTTTTCCCTATTTCTCCTTCCTGCTCTAAGTCAGTCTCTGGAATTAATTCTTGGTTTTACAGAATCCAAATGCTCCAGCTTCTTCATATGCCCTCCTTCACCTGCCTCTGCTTCCCTTTTACCCTAGAGGTCAAGAACAGAAAATATACTGACTTTCTCATCTTACAGAGGTTTCTGGCTTTTTCCCTACCTTCACTCTTAAGACTGACCATTATCCCCTTACTGCCTATGCACTTTCAGCATACCAGGAGCTTAAATGAAAAGGCACCTCAACCAAAAAAAGACAAAAGATCAAGTGGTAACTCCTTTGGCTTACTGCAAGTTTGTAGAAATCCCTTTGGATCTGAAGAAGGGACTGCTAAATCACTGTCCCATTCTAGAGGAGACCCTGTGGGCTTCTCTCCAGCTGTCTTACACTAGTATTGGTGAGTAGATGGATATGTTTCCTTCTAAAATCCGAGGTTTCTGCAAATACAGAAGTCCCTAACGTGTGTTAATTCTTATCTTTCTTTCCAGTTTAAATTTGTCTGCTCTGGGGGCTTCAGTTGTTCACTGCCTGTGTCCCAAAACCTTCACACTCAATTCTCTGCCCTACCTGTCTTTCATCTGTCTCACCTTTCATCAGTCCTGCTAGTTATCCTCAGTCTCTCTTGCCCCAATTATCTCTGCCAAATGAGTTCAGCTGCTTATTGTGCCACCTTACCTGCTTGACATCTCTTTGATGAACCTAGATCAAATTCTTCCTGCAAGGTGCCAGTTCTTCCTGTTGTTTCACACCTTTCCTTTACATCTCCTTAGAGTTTTGCTGCAACTCCTGTTTCATCCTTTAATTTTAGGGGTCATTCAGCTGCCCCAGTTTTATACCTTGAAAACTTGGCCTATTTGTACTTCACGTGCCTGAAGTGAATGTGTTTTAACATAACTCCTGCACAAATCTTTACAGGGTGTGATTAAATATGGGAAGTCAGCAGTTGAGTAGAGCATGGAAGAACCAGTTAATTAAGGACTTTAAAGGGTGACATTTTTACCATCTGTAAACAAAATCTGTATTGCAAACCAGAACTCTCTACATGGCAGCTCCTAGGTTTCCTTGGTAGAAGATCCAACGCTCAGTGAAATGGGAGGGGGGATCTTTCACTGATTTTAGTATCCTTTGCATCAGGCCCCTGATTTCCCTTAGCAATGATAAAATGATACACAAAGCTGGGACTGTACAACTTCCTTTTATTTTGTGTGCTTTTATAGGATATAAATAAATGACAAAATTACAAAATTTATAACTGGAAGCCCAAGCATATTTACATAAGTATTTGTTGCAGTGAGGCTACTATTTACTGTTGTCCTATACAATTTTCCTTTTGGTACCATATTTTTAGTGTTATTTTTTTTTTGACTGTCAGTTGACTAAGTACATATCAACAGTGAATAAGCAAAAATATGTACAAGGAACTATTTTGTTCAAGTAAATTGAATACTGTATTAAAAGGATGTCATCACTCAGCGCTATGATTAGGTTTAACTAAACCATATACATTTATCAGTTTTAAACCAAGTTCAATTATCCATTTTTTGGAACATACCAACTGATGATTCTAACTGAAAAACCTCAGCTGGATATGAAATAATAATTAAAAAAACATTAAGACAACCACACAATTTATCAATATCTCTATAATGAACTTCAAAATGATTCACAATTTGACTGGATAGAACAATATACGTTAAAATGTCATTTTTCTCCTATAATGATAATTTTACTGTTATAATTTCAGTTCTACATAAATATACATCATGGTATTATACAAATACTCCACAGACATTAAAAAAATTAAAACACTTTAAAGAAAAAGTAAGTAAATCTTGTTTAACCAAATATTAAGCAAATGCTTAATTTTTTTTTGTTTCATGAAAACGTTTGTATTACTTTGGAATTTTTTTCTTTTTCTTGCTGTTTTTATTTAGAAAATGTTTTGCAGTAGAATTTTATCAATACTCTTCCAAACAAGCTTTCTGTGACAGAAATCTTGATAGCAAAATCCATGGTTTTTTACTTCTTTTAGAACCACTGAGATTATTTTTTAAAAATACTAGTAGAATTCATGGCTATAGCAATGTTGAACTGCATAAACTATATGTAGGTGTAGTAGAATGACCATTCCACTTTCATTCCAGACTGATCACACAGAACATCTAGTGCACTGATGCTACAACTCTTATAATTTTCATAATGCTGCAATAGCAGTCATTTACTTAACTTTAAAATAAACAGTATTTCTCATAATTAATCTGGCTTCCTTCCATAAATATTCATATGTTTTCCTATAGTACTTCTCTTCCATAAAAATATCTAATAAATGTTTTCTGTGCATTATTAATACCTTTTTCTAACCATTCATAAAACTCTGATCCTTTGCTACGATGCAAGAGGTTTTTATTTCTGTAGAGGATCAAAGGACATCAATGATTACATATAAAATCAGCGCACACAGAAATCAGGGTGCCTAATTTCTCATCACTTTAATGAGTTCTTTATTCAACACAGTAATTATTAATGAATTCAGTGGTTTCACAAATAATCTATTTATTAATTCTGGTTCTATTTCAATTAAAAACTGCCAAGATTTAAATAAAAAACCCAATCAAATACTCTACTCGTAGGCAGCATTAGTATTAGTTTAGAGACATTTTGTTGTTTTTTTTTTTCTTTAAAAAGTAGAATTCTAAAATAAGAAATCAAAGAAAGCACTGTGGCAGAGTCACAAGGGAGAACTGCATGAAAAATAAGGTTTCTCACTCCTCTTGTGGACTGTAATTTTAAAAGTCTTCATATAGTGTCATTCTTCATTCAGTGCTGCAGGAAGAAGAACATCACCAGAAATGACTGTCAGCCTTTTTTGTTAGTTACAAGGCCACTCATACAGTGCAGTCTTCCTCTCTGCTGGATTGAAACGTTGCCATAAAGGAAAGGCTGTGCTGTGACTGCTTGGCGTGCAAGGCACAACAAGGAACAGGGGGACAGTTTTTTATCAGAAAATTGTAGTTTCATACTTGGTATTAATGCCTCTTTTGGCCTCTTGTCCAGGTTCAACAATCCAGGGTAGATTCGCAAGAGTCTTTTGTTCGGATGGATCTATCTGCTTTAAGACAAATGCAAACATACAGACGGGTTACCATCTCCGTGCACGGCAGCTTGAGCAGAGGGTTTTTCTTTAAACTAACAGGGCAAATCCCGAATTGACAAAGTCGTACAGCAGCAAGTATGGTGGTGTCTACACTCCCATGTACTCATGGCTGCCTTCTTCTTCCTGTTGAGATCAGAGCTGTGTTTACCCCCAAGCTATAGGGCATCATAGTTCATTAAAGCCACACTTCATCCTGAGAAGTCTGTTCGCTAATGAGACAGACGATGGCATCAGGAAATGTTTCTACTTAAAGTTTTATGGAGGAAGATTCTGTGGCAATGGATGACAAAGTGTACAGTCATACATTCCCCCCCCCCCCTTCCCCTCACCCGATAATTAAGTGTCATAGAGTACAGTTCTCGCGTTATAGTCGGTGAATATGATACAGTGTGCGGTCATTTTTCTCCTTTCCCTCCCAAATCACCCTGTGCCTGTGTTCTCACTTAATTTATAACAATATTCATAATTTTTTTAAAAGGTCTACCGTAAAAGAATATTTCTCTGTCATCTCTGCACTTCAGGAGGGCACTTTAAAGGCAATCAATACAAATGCTTCAATGAGCTTTGTTTCTTAGGAATCTGTGATTAATGCTGAAAAGTATATTGAATCCCAGATTTAAAAAAAAGAAAAAAAGGGTAAGAAAAAAAAAAAAAAGAAGTTGCTTGGTCTGACAAGATAATTGTACAGAATTGACACAAAATTGATTTGTATTTGTAATTTGATTAGGATGCATATGCCGTGATCATATACCAAACAAGTTAGGTGATAAATTAGGGAAGTCCATGAAACCTCAGAGTTTGAGAGGTATGCATTGATTAAACTGAATTAATTAAAGCTCTGATGTAATTACTATAAGACACATATACACAAGACTAACCAAGCAACATCTTAAACTGGAGAAATCTGAAATAAGCAGTTGTTTGAAATGGCTGCCAGCGCTGTGGTGACACAACCCTGCCAGCTGATGAGCAGAGGCGGCACAATGGAGCATTTCTGACCCGAGAGGTATTTTTATTTGTACAGCTTCTAGTATATAAACTCTTAACTGTATAGCTGAATTTCGGATTTTTTTGCATGCATTACTACCTTCTACTTACCACTGACTTCCGAATACTAACACGTGGTTTGGGAATAGGTTTAGAGGGTTTGTTTTCAAAGCTTTCAGGGAGGGTTGAAGAATGACCCCCTTTTCGTGCTTGTAGTGCAAGCTGATAGGCCACCTCAAATGCTTGTCCTAGTGTAAGAATGATTTCGTAAGCTAAATTCTGGAACAAAACAGAAACAGTTAAAATTGAGGTGAGGTTGAATTATTGTCAGATACATGAAGTGGGGTAGCGATTTTCAATGTAAATAATTAAAATCAATCTAAATGTAATTTATTGTACTGAAAGTAATTATTTCTAAACCCCTTGAAAACGTCTTACTAACACGAAAACATGAGTGGGTGAGTATGTTGTCATCTCTTTTTAGAACCAGTATATTAACCTTCCCACCTTCCCAACTCATCCCATATCTGCTGTTCTCAGGATCCAGCCCCTCTTGCACTGTTGCAATGTGACACTCGGCCTCGCTCTATTTCGGAGCTGCTGCGCTGACCCATCCTCCTCCAGAGCCAGCAGCCTGACGTGCTGCTTCCCTGGGCACGTGCCTTGGGATGCTCTGTGCTCACCAAGCAGCACAGCAGGAGGCTGCAGCACGGCTATGGTGCGTTCAGAAGGACAGAGGGCAGGGCTGGAAGCGCGTGCTCCGGCTGACAGGTGCAGTGCAGGTAGCTGTGCGTGCAGGTCCAAGCGCCTGCTGCAAGTCCTGGGGAAACCTGCTCGTGGGTTTGCTTTCTAGAAGTGAAACTGAGCTCAAACAGTTGTGTAACAACGCTCTTGTAAGCGAGGGGAAGGGAGGTTAGTGGGCATAACCAAAAAAGTCAGGGCATTATGCCTAAAACCAATTCAGTGTTAAAGGTGGAATATTTTAAATCCTCTTTGGATATGGGGGGAAAAAAAACTGTTGAAATATTTATAACACATGAATGAGGTATCAGAGGGGTTGATATAAATATCTTTTCAGTACAGTTATACATCAGTGAAAAAGCAGCTGTGAGTTTCAAATTTGACCTTACTCTTCCTATGGTAATTTTTCTTCAGGTTTGTGGGTTTGTTTTTGTATATTTATTTTCGGGCTCCTACTGGAGCTTATTTTTAGGCTCCTACTAGAGCCTATTTCTGGGCTACTAACTGTGCAATAATGTTTAAAACCCCTGCAGAGCAAAGGCAAGCCTGTTGGCTTGCCTCCATATGATGTCCTACAGTCCCCTTAGAATAATTCATAAATCTTTGATATGATTCAGCTGTTACCCTCTCCTTCCTCCATCTCCATAGCCTATAGTATGAGCAATTCTGCATTGCTTTCAACCTAGGTAATCCCTTAAAATTCTCATGTTTCTGATACTTTTTCAAATGGCTTATGTCTTTACTAGTCAAGTCTAACTGTTGAGTTTGCAGTAAGTGAGAAAGCAAAGCAAAGCACTTGGAAGTACACTGTTTGCAGCCCCTTCAATCATTAAAACAAAGTTAAATGGACAAGCATTTTATTTCATCACCTACACTTTAATTTCCCTGAAGAATTTCCATTCCTTTTTTATCACTCATTTATACTGATATAATACAGGCTAAATTCAGCATATTTTGCTCATTATAAGAGCTTCTTATAAAGGTGCCAGTTCTGCCCTGTGTTAGGTCAGACAGAAAACAATTATACTCCTGCTCTGGGACATGCTCTCTGCTGTTACAACTACAGTCACAACAGCAAGCCAGCCAAAATTTTATAGCTTCCCAAATAAAAATGTCTGCCTGATTTGATAGCTGTAGCCTCCAAATTATCTCCCCTTTAACTTCAAGGGAAACTGTCCAGAACTGAAAAACACTGAGGATGCAGTTTTCCAGTGGAATAATAAAATAAAAACTAAAGAGTCTGTTATAAAGTGCTCTGCCTTTTAGCAGAATGCTGGCCAAGGAATTAAGTGCTAGAGTGTAGTTGTTAAAAATATAGAGAATAATATAATTTGAAATGGAGTGTACTTTTAAGTGGGCTAAGAATATTATTCTAAAGAGAGACGTCTTTAGAAGCAGCTGTTGGGACAGTAAGAGTGTACTATATCACGATGGGAATGTCTGCAGTAGATATTATTAATATTACTAAGGAACACCTCAGCAAGACAAGGTGTAGGAATGGCTTGTTGAAGAATATGCAGGCTGCAATACTAGTAGGACTGAGAAAATACACCATCCAGTGTGGCATAAAAAAGATCACCGAGACAGCCCTGAAAATCTGGGAGATGGGAGCAGAGACAGACTGAAAGTTTGCCATACTGAGCCATAAATTTAGTTTAAGTCCTGCATCTTGTATAAAGCCACTATAATCTGGTCTCCTTTGTTGTCTGTAAAATGAAAAAACAGGCCTGCCTGGGACCTGAAAACCATAAGATGTAACTGCTTCTCTGGTTAATAAATATTTGAAATATATCAAATAAAATGGAACATTCACTGTTCTGTTCAATATTTCAAGTGCAAACTGAACCATAGCTTGTATATAAATTTTATACATAAATTTCTACTGTGGTAGAACCTTGCCAAAGGGAAACCTGCAAATGGAGGCAAGGAGGACTTTAAAAGTGTACCTTGTAAAATTTTAAAAAGTTATCTGAAAAAAGCCCCATAAGTAAATAAGCTTGGTTTGAAGACTTTCCCGCCTGTAGTACTGGGAGACAAAATTATAAGGACCAGAGTTGGTACAGATTCTTGCAGGGGCTATTTTGGACAGGTAGAACAGGATTCTCTTCAGGACAGGGGTGGAAAACCAAACCAAAATCCATTGTGGAAATTCCTCTGATGGAATGAGATTATTTGAACTAAAAAGTTCAAATAAGTTCAAAAGTTCAAAAGCATGTGGCACAAAAGGAAAGATACAATTCTCCCTCCCCGACAGACGCTTAGCATGGAAGTTGTAGAGCCCCTGGCTGCTGCAGGAGATGCTGACTCTCACAGCACCCCATCAAGCACCTTAGAAAGGAGAGAGAAAGGCCTGGGGTGCTTCACAGGCTGCTGCAATCCTGTTCCTTGCGTGGTAAGGCAGAGAGGGAAAGCAAATAAGCTGATGCCTTTAAGCAACAATTTTTGGGAGGTGAGGAATGAGGTCAACTACCTTGTTTGCCAAGCAATGCTACAAGTCAGAGCCCCAGACCAAGTCTGATTCAGGATTCCTCAGCTTTAACTCAGCCAACCTATTACAATAGCTAATTGCTTCCTTATATTTTATCTGACTTTTTTGTTGTCTTCTATTCACAGGTGCAATGAAGGATTATCTGATGGAAATTACTTTGGGTATCTCCAATACACGAACCAGAAATTGATATAGGAGCTGTGTTGGTTTGTTTCTCCAGAGGGAATCCTTCACTCATAGATTTAAGGCTTCTTAGTAAAAAAATGAAAGTGAAGTGGGTTTCAGATATTGAGCAATAAGTCCTATTCTTCCCCCAAACCTTTTCCCCTTCAGTAATCTGTAATAAAGTCTGACATTTTTGCAATTTTGATTGTAGAATTTTCACTCTGAGGTAAATGTACTGTTACTCCTAAGTAGTATCAGTAATGCTTGTGGTTTCATGTCACTACACTAAAATATTCCCCTATCTATAAATAAATTATTCTTGCCCACATTTCCTGAGAAACTGAAGGACCCAAAGAGAATTTTTTTTTTCATAACATTGCATATAAGTATTACCAAAATACAGATGGTTTAAAATGCCTTACATCTTATTGTGGATTTCTACAATTTTAAACCTTAATTTTCTAAAAATGACTGTATTTCTATCCATTGGCAAATGGGTGGAATTGTTTCTATTAGCAAACGGGATGATCAGTTTAACATAAACATTAGGCTTTAAATAGAAAATTTAATTCATGGTATGTTTGCATTCTGAACATCTAGCTAATTTTTATAGAGCTTGTACTTGCATCAAAAATGTTAGTTCCTGAGAAGTAAAACACAAAAAGAGGATATTTGAGTATATAACACCCAACTGAGGATTAGATTGTAGGAGAAAACTCAGTTAAGACAGTTAAAGTTTCCGTGTTGCTTAAAATAGCCATTTAAAGTGCTTGGGATATTAAATTCTCCTCCGAAGGTACAGGAAGTGGGCAAAATGTAATTATCCCTGGATCACTTTTCTTCCCTTGCCAAGAAAGGAGATAACTTTCGTCTGCAATACCTGAGTCTATGTTTCTGCTTGATTACTAAACCTATAATTGAAACTGCAGTACTTCAAAACCATTAAGTAGAATTTAAATGGACTAGGAGAAATAATAACCTCACTCAATCAGTCTAATTTCAGTTGTTCACACATCACTAAAGCCTATATAATGTAGCATCTTGTTGATCATTGTCTATCTATTTTTAACACAATTTCAAAGTTTTTCTACACCCTGTGGATACTAAAATGTCAGCAGAGAATTTAAATA
Source organism: Cyanistes caeruleus (assembly GCF_971803275.1). Taxonomy (NCBI): domain Eukaryota; kingdom Metazoa; phylum Chordata; class Aves; order Passeriformes; family Paridae; genus Cyanistes; species Cyanistes caeruleus. The sequence goes on along the minus strand of NC_141704.1, from coordinate 36,548,941 downwards.
ACAAAAGTACTCAACCAAAATGCTAAAATTCCTCTAACCTACCTGTACATCTTGTTATTTAAATTCTCCCACACACTATTGCTGTGCATGTTAACCGTTTCCCCAGTTTCAAATAAAAAGCTGTAGTTCAGGTACCCTGTTCTTTTGATTTAACTTACTTATATTCACGTGAACATGTTTCAAGAATTCATACACATTATACTCTATTACAATGTTTTTTCTTGAATGATTTTGAAGTTTTAATAGCACCTTAAATTTCTCTTCTGCACAAGTCAAAGAGTGAGTTTTTTTGAAAGTTTTGGACTATAAGTCTTAGTCATTAAAACTTCAGCCACTACTTAGTTCACCAAATTTAGCTGAAAGTTACATGACTGATTAATTGATACATGTTCATGATTTCTTGAAACCATAATAGTTTGCACATCCCCACCTGAAAGTATAAGTATAGGAAGAAATTACTAATTTTCCACCAATATAATAGGAGCTCCAAGGACTTTTGCTGAAGTACCATTTTGAGATATGTAGGTAGTAATTACAGAACAAGGAAATAATAATTAAATAATTAATTTGCTACTTTCAGAATAAAAGCAGTCTTTTGGTGAGTGCTGAGATTTCAGAATGGCTGGCCAAACGTACTTGTTACAAACTTTTGGAAGGCTTAGGCTTATAGCTTAGGTTATAAGAATTACATGTCCAGACTTGTATGAAAAGCTACTCGCTCAGTTTACAGTCAACAGCTGAGGTGACAGAGTTATTTCCGATGGCAAATGAGATATCAAAGAAAATCCTTGCTCTTCTCCAGAAATGTCCTTTTGCTATCCCATAGCAGTCTTTTCCTGGGGTAAATTAATGATGCCTTCCATTAATCACCATTAATATAGCCTGAAAATGTTTTAACAGAATTAAGTAACTATTGCTAATGGAAAGAACTATTAAATGAAGTATCTTCTGTCAACTGACCACATCAAATGCAGTGAATACGTGGCAGTAGTGGTGATTCGTCTTCAAGTCTTTAGTGATGTACGCAAATGTAGAAAGGTCTTCGGGGTCTTGTGCAGCACAGGAAATGTTGCGGATTTCATGTTCAGCAATAATATTCTGTTTAAAAAAAAAAATGTTTTAGATCAATTTAAGAATTAAATTTAAAAGAGCTGTAAAGGGTATGGGTTTAGATTCACGTTTGCATTGATGTACTGTACCAAAGTATTTCAGGAATGCCCTAATAAGAAGAGATTTAATACACCCCATGTGAGATCTTACACAGGTATTTGGAATTTTGACCTTGTCCAACTGCCAATGATCTGGTAGGAAACCATATTTTCTAGAGTCTTCCCTATGAGGCCACTTGTGCTTTGGAGTTTATTCAGGTTCCTTTGACAAAGACATCTTTCCTACCACACAGGACACAGCTTCATAAGATGCTGGTATAGTGCTTCGAAATAGTATTTATAGATACGTTTCAAAGCACTATACCAGCATCTTATGAAGGTCCTGGGCTTTTGTATAGTGATCAAAATGGGACACTGTTTCAGTCTACTGACAGACAGGATCTGGTAAAACCCAGCAAGCTCAATAGCCAGGCTTTTGCACATGCTATTTGACAAATTTCAGCTATACTGGAAAAACCATCAAACATCACTTATAATTGAAACCGTGAGATATTCAAAGGATTCCGATTACTAAAATGATGACTACAGGGGGAGCTGGCAGCTTATCTCCACTTACTGACAGCAGCATCCTGTAGGAGAGATGTAGGAAGATGAAACCGTTCATGCGCTGAGCCACACTACTTGCAACAGCCAATGTAAGCTATAGCACACTACTGGGAGAGAGGAGGGGCATGTCTGTCCGATGGAACAAAAAAAAGCTGTCTTAAAGCTTTGGAGAAAATTATGAGTACTCATTACATAAACTGCTGATATGTAATTACTGTGTTCAGGCCAAAGGAACCATGAAGCCAGAGAAGAAGATACAGCAGAGTGGCTTATGATTAGGCCTTGCTTCAGCAACATACACGTTTCAAATGGTTTGCTTAAGGAGAAGAATGATTACTTGAATAGGAATTTACTTAGGGATTAGTTTATATGCTTTCTTGGATTGTAGCTCTGCTGGCTGTAGCTCTGGCATTTCCACAAAAGCCCACAGTGACATATCCTGTTTCAATATGGCATCACTACTGCATCATGGAACTGGTGACACCTGTAATGTCCCAGTTCTTCACAGAGCCACCACTTGCTGCTGCCACAGTGCCATTTGTCCAAGTTAAAACAATCTCTGAGCATATCTGGTTTTCCATCACCCCTCTCTTTTCCTTCCCACCTCTTTTCCTCCAGCTCCCTTTTAAATATATTTATTTATTTTTAAAATATGTGCAACTAAATTACTTTGGATGCTTTGTCATATCTTCTCTCATTTGCTAAGTGGCAACTTTCCACCTTGCATGTAGGTGCCAAGTTATTGAAAAGAAGCATTAACATACCTAATTGAAGAAATCATGACTTAGGGAAAATCTTAATAAAAAGGATACTCAATTTCAAGTTCAAGTTCAAATGGAAAACCTGAGATAAGGAAACTTTACTGAAGAAAAGAAATAATCCTCTTAAATTGTTGCAGCATACTTGATTGTTTCTGTTTAATGCATTATTCATAGAAATTACAAAACCAGTACTTGTGTTTCAATATATGCCAATTTAAAATGACACGTGTAATCTCTACTCAACAATTGCTTTTTATGTTACTTGAAGCATTTTATTTTCTTGGTTCTCAAATTGATAACTTGTACCCTCAATAAAGATTTTGATGAGAATTAGAATTATACCAAAAGCAGGGATTTAGATATCCATGGATGGAGCTGTAATGCTCTGTCATTGATGTAGTGTTGGCAACACTGTTGTTAAGAAAACAGAAAGAATTCAAGCTTGGAAGGTGTTAAATTCATACGTGAAGTATTTATGCCAAATCATGAGCCACAATGTAATCACCTGAATTTATGCAGCATATGTGAAAAGAGCTCTGCTATATTGAAATTTTTCTAGGTGACTTGGGGTTGACACAGGGATTTGCACTTGAGTCAGAATTCATGGAGATTATTTTAATGTTTTAATTTTAAATCAAGGGAATTTTAGAAAAATACAAGTATCAAGTTTGTTATGAATAACAAAATGTATACCTAAACTAAATCTTGTGGACAGAAACTGGTAGTGAAATTGAGTTTTTTCCTAGCTGCTCTAGGATATCCTCTGTGATCTCCTTTCAAAATTAAACATTTTTCAGTGCATGTATTTACCGTGTCCTACTGTCACATTTCAGTAGACAACGGTCTTATTCTGTAGGAAGTAGAAAGCTATAAACCAGCTTCCTCTTCTGGGTACACTCCTCAGCCACTGACAGACACTGTACAGTTGTTCTAAAAATTGTCTTTCAGTTTGGCAAGAGAAACCTCTAGTGCTTCTCAAAAAGTGGTGAAGCTGAAAGTCAGTTCTGGTTCTGCCAAGGAAATACCTTGGAGAGACCAGGTTTTTGCCAAGCAGCCTTCCTTTTGCTTGCCTAACTCATGCCAGGCAATCTCCCTTCTGGCAGAAATCACCCAGAAGTTAGGGTGAGCTGTGAGCCACGAGAAAACTCTGTGAGTCTGCTTTTTTTTCATAAGCAGCAATTTCTTTCTGGCCTCACTTGCAAAGAAATGGTGTCATGCCAAGCTTCAAGGCGCCACTGAAATAGCTGTCGTGGAATGAGGTCAGGGCCCCTTCAAGTTTCAGTCACCTGAAACTTTGCCTGCTATGACTGGGAATACAAATTCTTAGCTTGGTGGCATAAAGGAAAAGGATGAACAGCCATGAGAGCTGAGTTTTCAAGCACAGAATTGCTAGCTAATTTTGTCAATTAAAACTATGCGTTTGTTGCTAAGTGGTGCCCAGCGCCGTCTACTATAAGCTCATATGGAAGCAGTACAAGTCTGGATAAGCTCTCACCTTAGTGCTAATCTGTTTTGGGTCCTGAAGGGTTTGGGAACAGCATACTGTGGACAACAACGCTTCTGGGAGAGTTGCAGGCTATTACCTGGTTTTTACAGAAGGGAAAGGCAGTGCAGATTTTGAACTGGAGAGAAAGCAATCTACCACTTGAGAAAAAACATTGGACTGTGGCATATTTAACTCCATCAAATACATCCATTGCACTATTAGGTTTCAGTGGGACCCATCTAGAGTCATCTAATGCAATTTGCCAAACTTCTTTCAGGTTTCCATCTTACATAAGACTCTATGCACTGTGCAAAGAGACAAGAAGCTCCTCTTGTTCTCGTGGAGTTTTTTTGTAAACCTAAGGACATTGCAGTTACATCCTTTATGCTACGGAGGAGATTTAAGAGCTGAAAACAGCATTATCCAAGTTGGAGTTAATAGCATTACAATGTCCTGATCTATGCCCTGCACATCAGAGAACATAAAGGGAATGAGGGCTGTAGAAGCTCAGTTTTAAATCAATGGAAGGAAAAAGGAGCAGACAGGAATCCCTGGTCCCTCTGCTCTGGCAAATATGCCAGACTTGAAACAACAGTAATTCCACCTCAGTTTTTCTTTCAGGCTATTATCTAACTCTAAATATGTCTTCCAAACTCTAGCAGAAGTTCACAAAACTGCTTCCATCCGTCACTTAAAACACAGTTCCAGTCAAACTTAAAACCTGATTGATTTGGCAAGTTTGATGGATACTGGGTTAGGTGTACCTTGTGGGCTGGATGTTCAGCAACACTAAGCTACTATATACATTATTAACCTGGTCAGGTAGCTGGGTTGTCAGATTTATTTTTTATATTGCTTAGTCAGTTTTAGTCGCATAACAGAAAAGATAATTTCTGTTCATACAAAAGCATCAGGATGGATGGTATTTCCTTGCCATTTTAGACATACAAAGAAGAGAAATTAATGCATTACTTTGCTGCTCTTTACAGAGCTTGTACATTTTACTTTGGTTAAACAATAATCCATTGCTCTATCCATCACTGAGTTCTCTGATCTCTTAATTTCTGCTTTTCTGGCTTTGGTCAGTTGGGGTTTTTTAAAGATTTGGGTGCATTTAGAAATGTGAAAAACAAAGCACAGGAGCATTGCCACACGGGAAGATGTGAAAAAAAAATAATAAAAAAAAATGGAATAGCAACTATTAAGAAGCTGCTGCAGTTCAGGTAGTTAAATGGCTAGCATCAAGAAAACAGCTCACAGAGAGGTTGTGGTATTTGAATGTCTGGAAAGGACATTCAAGGCTTGTGTTTCTTGTTCTTAAAATGGCTGGCCCTGGATAAAACCACATCTTTATTCTTTATTGTGACTTTTTATTTTTTAATTTCCTCAGATTATACTAATGAGCATATATATAAATATATTCTACATATTTATTGAAGAGGTTTATGACAATTTATGGAACTGTATAGAGAAGAATATGGTAAAGGATTCTACAGAGGCTCCCTTCTGAATGTCTTTTGTGATAAGCTTGCATTTAAGAGCAGAATGCTGGACACAGTGTTCTCCAAGCAAGCATTAAAGCTGCTTCACTTGTCCTCCAGACTGAGTTTCTGGAGAATGACAATTATATTACATCAATTTTGGGCAAAAGAGGAGAAAAAAAGGAGAGGAATACACAAAGTGCAAATCTGCCCCCTCTCTGGCCTGGCCTTCATAGGTATTACTATTTAGTTGTGAGAAACAAGAGGTAATATTCAGTAATTGCACATACCTTATTTGTGGCATCAATAAATTTGACTCCCTTGTAAGAAACAGACAGGACAATGGTTGGTACTTTCTTCATCTGTTCTGTAGACTTCTGAAATCAAAATGAAGATCTTATTAGAGTTGTCGTGCATTGTAATAACAGTGCTTTCTTCTTCTGATTAAATACCTAAGTTAAACAAATATTTTACTTTTCCTTCAGCCGGCTGTGCTCTGGGTTTATGCTCTCTTGTAGTTACAAAACTAAAAAAGCTTTGAGTTTATTGTGAGGATGGTAAAAATTCTCCTTTTTTTCTAGCACAGTGGGAATAGAATAAAGTAATTTTTCCAGGCTTAAAAAGACCAGTCATGCAACCAGTGTTCCCCAAAACATATGTTAGGACATCTATCTGCTACGGCCCATCCACTGCTGCCTCCCTCCCCTTCTCCCCCCCTTCCCAGCTGTAAGAATCAACAGCACAGTAATTCCTGTAGTGCTGCAGTTAGTTGTTATTTAGAAATATTTCCCTGTTTCCCCTTCTTTTCAGTTGCATTTGTGACATGAGGTATCCTTGCAGCCTGCTAGGCCTGCCAGTCAATCCGTCAGCCCAGCGCTGGATCCTGTCACCCTGACTGTCTGCACCTCGAGTGCAGCTGCTGCTGGAAGCTGCTTTACACATGAATTAGCACAGAGGCTTATTCTGCATTCCCTCCGTGACAGGTTCTTCTACCTACAGTTCATGCCCTCCTATAAGATTGTTTTTCCTTTTATGCTAGTCTACTTCTGTGTGCAGACAGCAAATGTATTTTCCACTGAACAGACTGGGAAAATGTGTGGAGTAGATTTAAGTTCTCTGCAGAAAAAAATAAAAGTTCTTTAGTTTACAGATTAAATTTACTAGAACAACCCCAAACCCAAATGAACAAAACACTCAAATGTGGCATAATAGTTTATAACTGATTTGAATTATTTTAAGGTGGAAGACAATGATGGATGAGACTATTCTATACAAAATTTCTATAGATAAACACATAACATTCAGAAAATGCTTATTTATGGAACTATCTGCAAACAATCACAGAGTTCAATCAAGTATTTTCCTGAGAGGAAATGAACTATTGACAGTTACAGATAAACATGAAGAAACATCAGCACACAGAAGGAGAGTGTAAACACACTGAAAAGTCTAGAACTGACGCATAGGAAGATCATTAAAGCAGCTGAACAAAAGCAGCAATGGTGGCTTTGTATTATTCAAAAAAAAGTCCAAAGAATCAGAGACAGAAACTTGAAAACACAAGCTGTATCTAAAAAAATGTTTGAAAAAATAGGCAATGCTAACACTAGAGAGCAAAATAAACAGAAACTTAAAACAAAAAAACTGCCCTGTAATCATGTCTCTTTATTGGCTCTTAATCCTCCCAGAACCAAACCAGATTCCATTTTTGTCAGCATAAAACTCAAAGCTACAGATCCAGCTATGTTCTGCAATTAGTGTCTGTAGTGGTTTAGGTTTGCTAATTTGAGTTTTTTGGCAAATGCACTAAATAATGTGGAGAGTTTAGCGCTGGCAGAAATTACTAGTGTATTTACTAGAATTATTTGTTTATTTTTTGTTGTGAGATATGAATTAGGAGGGCAAAATAGACTTAAAATTTAAAGTGTATGAAGAAAACTTTACTTACAGAATTAGAAGAATAATAAGAATTAGAATAAACATTTTAGAACACTTTTCTTCTTCTTGCTCCACTTTTTTTTTTTTTTTTTTTTTAACTGACAATGTAGAGACAATACTTGGGATTTTAAATTAGTTATTACTTTTATAATACTCTTTTATTAGTGTCCATGCCATGCAGGCTGAAACCTCTAATTAAAGTTTCAAGGAGAGCCTCACTCATCCGTGTAATAGAGAGGCTTGTTGGATCTCTCCATATCAAATGATGAGATACTTGAGACAGCAATCAAGTGTCAATTTATCCTGGAGAAAACTTCTTTCACCCACAATGCTCACCACTTTTAGGAAATGGAAGCTTAAATGGTAAAACGCCCTGAAGAATTTTAACAAAGTCTGAATAAAGAAACAAATCTGATTTGCCTGCCTGTGGACTGAGTGGAGGAAGAACTGGTATCCCTGCCAAAAGTAGAGCAAGCACCTACCTGTGTGTATGTGTGTGTGTGTGTCACTATAACAGTTCTCAAATGAGTCTTTTCATAAAATTCAATTTCAGTGCACAGAAAGCATGACAGTGACTGTACAGAAGCTGCAGTACATACATCTATCAGAATAACAAGCAATAAACCCCGCATTTGCTCAGACTAGACAAAATAGTCACAAATATGACAATATCACTTTAATCATCTGGCAAGGCAGCAATCATCCAACTTTGGTCCTTTCATTTTAGTCCAACAGCTACACACAAGAGAGCTTCCTTTTTCTTTTTGATTTTTGTAATTACCTCCTTCCTTGCCTCCTTAACAGCACAACTCCTTTTCTCCAATATGCTACACAAACACAGGTACTAAGTTCACATATTTTACTTTTTCAGTATAATTCTCACTGTCTGGTATTTGCCATAAAGGTGAAGCATCCTGTTGGCCAGGCCACATTGTACCAACTACCTCTTTCCTCTAGACCTATAGCTTGTAATTTAATCACCTGCATCTGCTCCACATTCACCTGTTTGTCTTGACCAGACCTGACCTCTAGTATTTAATCAGGGTTGTGAACTGCCAGCAGACTGTCTCTGAGTGAAATAGCTCATCAAGATGCTATTCAATTACAGCTGGCAAATCAGGAAATGAATGAGAGATTGATGGACATTTGTAATTTATTAAGCCAAACCATCTCAGCTATTAAGGAGCACGGGATGTTCATCATCAGCTCGCAAACCATACAAACCCCAGGATTTGTGCAAAGGTGTTCTGGAAGACTGCAGTCCAGTGCAGAATTATGATCTGGGGTTCTTGTACAATTCTGCACTTGTATTCCCACTGAAACAAACAGCTGGGCAGTGGAATAACATCCTTTGTTATTATGACAGTGCCATCGAGAAAAACACACAGCTGACTGGCCTGGCTTGACTCTTAGTGATACAGTAACTGAGGTCCACCAGATAATTATTATTTCCAAGCAGTTTCCAGACTTCAACAGTTTTGAGTTGTCATGGTGAGTTCACACTATTTTCTTGTTCCTTTCTTTTTAATGAAGGAGTTGTCTGCCAGAATGTGTAACATGTGAATTCAGAGATACAGTAGGAATACCTTTTGCTCAGGCACTGCAGGTGCTTTGGCTCTGAATTCTAGGATGCTGAGATGAAGCCCCACAGCTTTCTTGGTCAGACATTTCACACCTTTGTGCAGCCCAACTCTGCAGGGCATCTCTGCCCATGTCTGTGCCCAGAATCTGAGAAGAAGGTGGGACACAGGAGTCAGTATTCCCTTTACTTGGGCTTTTCAGGTTCTGGTACCAACTCCATGAGGACACAATGAGAAGACAAAATATCCATCTTGTCCATCTGGTGTCTCTATGGGAAGCATATGGACTTGAGCCAAAGTTATGGGAGCCACAGCTGAAGGCTGGCTTTGGATGTCATGTGCTTGCTGACATATGGTCTCATGCTCCAAGGCATGTTCATACCATAGCAGCAGAATTAGATTTCATCTCACAAAGAAGCAATCATAGTGACAGGACACTGTCTTTGGGCAAGTGCTCACTAGCCTGGAACTGGTCATAGTTCCTATGAACTCCACTGTTTGTGACTGTAACTGGCTCTTAATTTCAGTGTGCTTCTTTAGGAAAATCACCTGGGTGAACAGCAAGCCTATTCCAGGCTCCTTGCCAGTGCCTGCTGCTGATCAGCTGGTCACCTACGTCAGGACAGATGTGCATGCCCCATCTCTGTGGGTGCACTGCTCCTGCAGACTGGAGTGCTCCACAGTCTGCACTGCCAGAGTGACTGAGCTTTGGTCCCACCTCTGAAATCCTTGCTGCCAGACAGGTAGGTGACTATGTGAAAGCAGGCTGTGTATAATTCAAGAGCCATAAAACAGGCTTGTGTGCATACAAAGGAAGAGAGAAGGAAGTGTCACCATTCTAAATCTAATATGACATATGTGCAGCTTCCCCAGACTTCTCAAAAGACACAGAGCATCCCTCTCTTCAGAACAAGGAACATTGGGAGTACCAGTCTTGTCTGTATTTTGATGCAGCTGCTCCAGTGAAGCTGCTTCATCCCCTCAGCACCCACAATGCAGATCAGCCCAGTGGAAGAAGGTCAAAGGTACCTTCTGCAATTATCTGATTACTAACTACAGTGACTGCTTTTTACAATAAAAGTCTGAACTTAAGACTGTTCTGAGTTTGCATCTGAACCCACTGCTGCCATTACGCAGGACAGTGCCAAAATCCTGCTTAGGCTTGGACAGCTCTGCTACCAATTTCTCCTTTTGAAATGGGTCATAAGGAGACGCAAGGGCAGTGGTGCCAGAGACAGCAAGAGAAGTGCAATCTTGCTTCTCATCTTGTTCATGGATTTTCTTTAGTTCCACTGGAAAAAAAAATCACTCTCATATCCAGAGTCTAAACTCATTTTCATATTATAGTAGTACTATAAATTGTTGTAAGTAGGTAAAGCATTTCCACTTGCATACTGATTTTGAGTTCAAGGCTGTGCAGAACTTCTGCCAGACATTTATTTAGAATGTAAACTAAAATCTAGCTTTGAGATCCACCCTGTCAGCATGCCTAACAAATCAATGTAATTAACAATGGCTTAAGAGCCAGAGGACTTGATAAAATAATATAAACTAGCAATTTATTTTTAAAAAGCAAATATAAAACCTGCAACCCTGAAGGGCATTTAACCTTCTCAGGACAGGATTGTACCTCAATACCTTATTCTGTGCAGAACTGAGAGCACTAATTCAACCCCTTTGAATGCTCCTGCAGTGTACAAACCATGGCATCTCTAAGCACACACCCACACACACAAAGCAGCTGAATAAGAAATTCAGAAACACACATAAAATGGTGTCCAAGTAAGATGCCAGCTAATTCCCTTGATATACTGTAGCACATGATACAATGCAGCCCCCTCTGAAAATCTTTCATCTCAGTTTTTTATTTCCTGACAAGAGGAAACGGAATGCACTGGTACTTCTACTTTGCCATGTTGACCACTTCAAAGTACTTATACATGCATTTATAACTAAATTACTTAGCTTTGATACAGTGGCCAAAATAAAAACAGATTCACTTTTAGGTTTATATGTAATTCTATTTAATATTGCAAATACAAAGTAAAGAAACATTCAGCTATGACAAGTCACTAACAACCTTATACATAAATAAATTCCAAGTAAAAGTTTATGAGCCTGTAAAATCTTAATTCTTTACCTTGGCTTTCTACTTTTGCAAATGAATCTTCAGTCCTATATTGATTTTTAATATCTGTATGAACACTGTAGCTGGCAATTCTCCTACTCAATTATGTACTGGAATCCACTTCATTATAAGAATCTGAACTTTTTCCCAAACTGGTAGCAAAGATTAATTTTAAATGGTATCAGAATGCACATTTCAAAACATGTGTTCATACCGCCTACTATCATACCCGTAAGTCTGCTATTTATTTAAGGCTCATGAAACTTCACTAAATAGTTCACTGAAATCTCAATTGGAAGGGAACCAGAAGAATAATTGAGTCCAACTCCTCGCTCTACAGAGGGCAACCTCTGAGAGTCACACCCTGTGCCTGGGAGCATTGTCCAGACACTCCCCAAGCTCTGTCAGGCTGGTGCTGTGACCACTGCCCTGGGGAGCCTGTTCAGTGCCCAGACACCCTCTGGGGGAAGAACCTGTTTCTAATACCCAACCTAAACCTCTCCTGACACAGCTTCAGGCCATTCCCTTGTGTCCTGTCACAAGGGCCACCACAGAGATCAGTGCCTGCCCCTCCTCTTCCCATCACGAGGAAGTTGTAACTACAATGAGGTCTCCCCTCAGTTTCCTCTTCTCCAGGCTGAATAGATCAAATGTCCTCAGCTTCTGCTCATAAGGCTTCCCCTCAAGGCCCTTCAGCATTCTCATGGCCCTCCTTTGGACACTCTCTATTCGTTTTATTTCCTTCTTAAAACGCAGCGCCCAAAACTGCACACAGGACTCAAGGTGAGGCTGCACCAGCACAGTCTAAAGTGGGACAATCACCTCCCTTTCCCAGCTGGGGAAGAGGAGAGTGAGTGAATCACTTTGACAAGATCATGCATGAGATGAAATTGAAATAAAAAGCTTAAGTCCATGTTGAACTTAAGTTAGTTGTGAAGCCAATTTGCCTTTTAAAAAATATTTACATAGAATTATACAATCTGACTTTTAACAAATACTAACTTCTCTCAGTCCAAAAGGTTTAAAAATGCATTACTGACAATTTAACACTTCTTGGAATAAAACTACATCTGCAATCCTCGTGGTACAAAACTCTTTACTGCTCTATAATTAGTGGATCATCCAAGACAGATCATTAATGTGAACATTGCACTTGGGGTGCACCTGTAAAGCACTTAGTTGGGAGTGAGATGTTTTTCTTCTTTTGCAATATCTCTAAACATTCCTCGGCATTCCTCCTGCCCCTTAGATTCCTTTCAGACAAAATTCAAGGATTTACAATCCTCTGAACACATGGTACAGTATGATGTGGATGTGCATAGAGACTGAATGTCTGTAAAATCTTCCTCCACTACTTATTTTCTCCATTTGAATAATACCCACGTGTCTGTTCCACTGCAGACCCTCTGAAAGCAGTGGCCACACAAGAGAGAGGCAGAGCTGCAAGTCCCAAGAGAGCAGAGACTGAATAATCTAAATCCCAAAATAGTGTTTGATATGGTATTTGCCTAGGGAGTTTCACCAGAGGCATATGCAGACTTCTACACTTCTACTTTTGGAGGAAAAATGAAATGGAGATTGAAAAGTAAGAAGGGATTTAGTAAAAACAAGGAAATTGCCATCAAAATTCAGTTCCTTCTTTACATAAGAAATGAAAGGAGGAAGAAAGGCCCCAGATGCTGCCTGTTTTCAGTGAGTCAACTCTGCTTCACCTTCCTCTCCAGAGATAAGAGAACCAGATTTTGTAGCAACTCCAACTTTGACATTTTAGTCTGTTCTGCTTTGTGAACAGAATTGTATTGCTGGTTCCTCAGAACTTTGACCTGAAATTTAAGAACCTATTCCTAACAAGAAAATATTTAAGAAAGAAATATAATAGTCAGGAAGGTGGCAGGATCCAAGAACCAAATTTAAGTTCCCTTCTGCTGCAGTAAATATTTGACTGGTTTAGACTGTTCAGTTGGTGTATGCAACATCAGTGATTTAACACTGCTGCAAAGAAAGAGTCTCCCTTGTTGCTGTAAGTATAAAACAATCCCATTCCCACCCGGTCAAGGAATTCTGATGTGTAAATGCCAAATCAAGTTTTCTGTAGAGAACAAGTCTCTTTCTAGCTCAAATTTAACTCATGTTTTTATTTTGATGCAAATGTGTCTTATTCTCCCTTCACGCTCCTATGATAATCACAATGAAGGCAGCAATCTGATCGGAAACACAACTTGCAGTATATCCCATTTCACACTGAAAATGATGGAAGTTCTTAACTTCTTGAAGGCATCTCTCAAATATAAATAATAAATCCATTCTGGCCAGGACAGCAAGCCCATAGTTTAATCTCCAAGTGGGAAAGGTCAGTTTACAGCAAGTTGGGATGGAGATAAGGAGACCGTGCTGTCCACTAGAGAGGGAGTTTGTGAGAGAAAATAGCTGGAAACAAATAAGAAACCATAAAACATAAAGGAGTGCAAATATATGAATAGAAAAGTGAAGTTCTTGACAAATATCCATAATTTTGGGTGGCTGCAGTTTGGATGGGGGGGAAAAAAGCATGTATAACCTTGACCCCAGCACTGAGCTCCAGCTATTGCATCTGCATGACTTTTCCCAAACAAATCCATCATCTGCCCTGCTAGAGCACACTGCTGCACAATGCTGAGAAGCAGAGTGGATTGCCAAGAAGAGTTATTAAGGTAAAGGTTCCCAGGGTTTTTTTGTTTGTTTTATTATTATTATTGGTGGGTTTTTTTACATTATAGAGGATTTAGGATCTCCTTTCACTTTTAAGCTATAAGGAGGCTGCTGCAAACCTCTCTGTGGAGAGACACAAGGGAAATCCACATGAAACTTCCCTTGAGAACCAAAACCATCAATTGCAATAATTGGAAACTGTGGGAGCATCTACAACTAACAGTGAGAGATCTGCAGTCAGCAAACATGTCATTTTTGTTGTTTCTCTGTATTTATAAATGATTAAGGAAGATTAAGATTTTTTTTTCACTGAGACGCTTCTTTCATCCTTGTGCACCTGCTGACTGAAAAACATCCAGTGAATGTCAACACTTTTGAGAGCAGCATTAGGCTAAAGATGGAGAATCAAAAGCCACATCGACAGAAAAATTAGGTACCTAATTTTCATACATTCTTCAAAAAAACATTATGTGTTTGAGTCCAGAAAGATTAAAAAAATTGTGGGGAGTGACCTCAACCTGGTACAAGTTTACGTGTGACATATCATCCTCCCTACGCAACATTTTGCAGATTGCAGCAGGCTATAGTTTTGAAATATGTGCATGGAATAACAAATAAAATACTAGAATAAAAATAAAGTTGTTCTATCACAATAGTACAACCCTATGTAAAGGTCTTGCTGACTCTAGAGACACTAGACAAGTGTAAAGAAGTCAGTACCTGAGAGCCAGACAAAAAAATATCTAACTTTTAACTTCTTTTTCTTGTAAGTGAAATGTACCTTTCAATACATTTAAAGTAAAATGTAACTATAACAGAAACCAGCTTCAATGACAACCCAAGGTTACTTAAATACAATAATGAACATCAAAGCAAAATTTCAGTATGACTTTGGACAACCTGGACTCCCAATTCACCGACAACTTTCAGGAGACATCCAGAGGGAGAAAGTTTTGTAAAATATACATTTTTCTCACTGGGAAACAGGCTAACATAATAATTTGTTCCCATTAAGTCAAAGGTTTTTGCTTTTGACTTGAATAGGAACATGATTAAAAGGACTACATAGAAAGAATAGATGAAATCCTGATTAAAAACTCTTTTATTCAAATATCTTTGTAATAAAAACCCCTCAAACCACAAAATAAACACTCTCACAGAAAAATTGTTTCAAACGAGAATGTAAAAAAGAAATGTACATAAACCCCACCACTGTATTATATAAGTGTCCTGCATGGCACTATAGAAATCTAGTGCAACTGCACTATTTATATAGGAAATGTGTATTTTAAATTAAATCTGTTTTTAAGCACTTAGTTTTTCAGTTGTATAAGTTTAATTGGCCAAAGTTATTACTTACATAAATATATATTAAAATGCCTATAAATTATTCAGAGTGCCTGTTTTGATGTAATGCCTCCTAGTTCAGTCAGAAAATTTACTGAAGCTGTCATATGCTACTATGGTGCCAAATTCTGCCCTAATTTCTGCACGGGCATGAGCCTAAAGAATTGAACTCCTAAGCCTGACAGTTTCAAAACTGGATTGGAAGACGGTGTGCTTGCAGCCTCAATTAATTCCCCAGAACACGTGTATGTGATTGTAGATCCCTCTGTGTCAAATTGTTGGGGTTTTTTTCAGAGGAGTTTAAGCCCAGGCAAGGAATGATTAGCATGTAATTAGCTGAAAAGCCTCAGATCTACAGGCAATCTAGTAATTGTGAATTATTGCCTGCCCTTAGCTAGAAGAGCTTGTATGGAAGTCTGTGTGCTGCACACATGTAACCAGCAGGAAATGGTTGTCTGATTGCATGAATTTTACACATCTTCCAGCTTTCTGATCTGAATGGCACATCTTGTGCTCAGAGACATCTTCCATAAGAGACGTATGATACAGAGAAGAAAAGATTTTGCTCATTCATCGAGGTAATTGTACATGTTTGGTAGATTAGAAAAAAAATCATATTCTTCATTAATTAATCATGCCAGACCATGTTCACCATGGCTGTGAACAGGTGTGTTGTTATTACTACTACTGTTGGGAATAAATCAGGCTATGGCCTGTTTTCAGTTTCCAGCAGCCAATGTTTCTTGGAGATAGACTACTGTAATTTTCTACAAACCAGTATCAGGCAAAAGAGTCACAGGAAAACATGTTCCTAACAGTCTGAAGGAAACCTAGTTGATTTTCCACCATCAGATGAAATTGAGTTAGACCTCATTTTCACCCTTTTTCCTTGATAAAAACTCATAATTAAAAGAAATACTCATGTGAGTATAATTATCCATAGGATTATGTGACTGTTGGATTAGACTGTACGTAAAAACCAATGTGCTTGGTAACATGTTATATACTTACTACTATGCATTTAACATTGAAAATTCAATCTAAATTATCATGTAAAAGCTATAAATTCTGTCTATAAAACAATTGGATATAGGCATGCTTAAATTGTGCGGAAGGTACTTTGAAACATACTCAAAGATTCATGAGAGAAAATAACACATACATTTGGGGTTTTTTGTTATATTCAACATGCAAAATAAAAATTTATCTTTATATTTTGGTATTACTTCAAATTAAGATATAAGACAGAATAGATTTCCTATTGAACATCAATGAAAAAAAAAGGAAAGGAAATGGGTACATTACAAAAGCAAAAGGGTACAGTATAAGCAATCACAGATTGATGTTATTTAATACTATTACAATAGAGAAAGGAGTAGGTTTAGAAACTTACCCTCATCTTTGCACATGCATCCTGTGTTGACTCTGTGCCTCTCAACTCTTTTACCAGCATAGAACCTAAATACTAGAACAAAAATCCGTTGAACTTAATTTAAGTGAAATTCCAAAACTGACAAACATCTGCAGAAATGCACCAAAAAGGCTTTAAAATACGTAGTGGTAGCAATCAATTTCTTAACGTATTGCTTTAGATATTTTTACTCTGCAGTTCTTTGACAAATCATTTAAACCAATGTGTTAATCAACCCATGAAACAAGAATGCACAGCAACAAGTGTATTGAATCAGCTGGAGTTCTTTGAAACAATATCTGAAAGCCTTCTAGCTTATCATTTTAGTTACAGAAACAATGAACAAATTCTACAGATTCCATCTTAAAAAAGCCATTTGATTATAAAATGGAGAATTTGCTTTTTTTAGCTGCCATCTGCCAAACTCCTATTGTTATGTGTGCAATCACGTGGATGAGAAGGCCAGCAGTGATCTTAACCTCTGTGTACTCAATCTGTAGCTAATTTACGTGCAAATAGCAGAGCCCGATGTCAGCAAAGAAAGACAATCTGTATTAAAACTAGCTTAAACCATTATTTCTTCCTAAGGAAAGGCTGACTCTGAGCTATTGTTTTGGAGCCTTTAGTGATCTGGAGGAGGGCTGTGTGAGAGGAAGCAGCAGGGTGCTGTGTCCTGGCTCAGCTCGCTGGAAACCACTGTGCCCTCAGAGGAGCCTGCTAATCTGCAAGGGTAACAAGGCAGGCAGTGCCTCAGTGACACAGCTCCTGTGCTACAGGCTCTCCTTCGTGGTGTCACTTGGTGGCACACACAGTTTGAGCCCTCCTGCACCCTGACAGCAGCCTCTGCTCCTCTGAGGTCTCAGGACCCCACCTGAGAGCACCGTGTTCGAATGGCGCTGCTCCTCCAGGGATGGGGCTGGCTGCATCATCCCTGCCATGCCCACCTAGCAGTGAGGGGTCTTCTTCTGGCTAACTGGGCTGTATCAAAGCCTCACCACGCTCTGCATTTCTCCTGTAGATGCTACAGGTGTGCCTATCTGTCGGTGTGCATGTGTTCTTAGAGCTCTGTGGGACATTTCTGAATTTCTATGCGATGTCACACGTGAGTCTGGCTTAACTGAGCAGAGAGCACAGCAAGGCACCCCTCACCTGCTTGTCCCCAGGCACAGAGAAATCTCTCTCTCTCTCTCTGCATTCTCACTGCAGCACGAGGCCACAGCTTCTCCTAAGTCTCCTGTCCTAAGTGAGCAATTTGGGAGCTGCAGATGAGTCGTGCCACTGGGACAATATGGTGAAAAGGCTGCAGGAGGAGAGAAAGCACTGTGGGCAGGAGCCTCTTTCTGGAGGGTGCTGCAGCCCAACTCTGCTGACCCATCTCACTCTACCAGACTGATTCCTCTTGGAAACAGCTTAAGCTGACCCAACCAGATGGTGAACCAGCTTCAGCTTAGACAAGAACCTTCAAAAAGAACTTCAGTTACAGATGAATGCAAGCTGAAACTGAACAGAGTGTACTGGTTCAGTTCTCTGGTCTCCTGACCTAAACTGAGATTTTCTTTAAAGCCTTCAGTTTACACTGTGCACTGCAGGAGTCTCTGACCTGCAAGAAAATGCATAAATATTTCAATGTAGACAGTAGCCAACACAGCAATTAGTGAGAAACACTTTATAGGGTATTATAAATGGGCCAGTGAGCAACATCAACACTACCAGATAAGCACAAGCATAAAGGAATGAATGAAGGGCATTCCTAGAGGACTGCAGATGTGAAAGATTCATAAACCAAGCAGCTGTGAGTCCAGCTGGGGGCTCGATAGTGACGTGAATAGGGCTTTGGGCATTAATTTGATGGGACAGTTTGATATTGCCCTTGAAGAAAAACAACAAATTTAAAGCAAGCTCTGAAATTAGAAGAGTAAACAAAACCGTATTGAATCGAACCATGTTTTTCTCTAAATCCTGTTGTCTGACACATTTGGAATTTTTAGCCTTCTCTGGGCAGGTTGCAATTAATGTCTTAATTTTTTTTTATTTGGTTGGTTCGATGGTTGGGTGTTTTTTGTTTTGCTTTGGAGGTTGGTTTTTCTTTTGCCTCATTTTTTTATAGACTACAGTAAAACAAATTGTTTTTTCCTTGAAAGATACCAGCTGGTCAGGCACCAGGGTTTTTGCTTATGGCAGAAGAAGAAGAAATAAAAGAGAAGGACAGCTCCTGTCCCATCTGCACAGCAGCAAAAACCCCTCAGCTGAAGGCATTCAGCAATGCTTCCCAAGGTGGACTGTAGAATAGACAAACAAATCACAGTAGTACCATCCAATTTAGTTGTCAGAAAAATCTGAAACTCCAGGAGGAAGTTTTGCTTCCTTTTGACTTGCTGTGCTTTTGGAAAGATTCCTTCTCAAACACCAATGGCATGTGGTAGCAAACCATAGAACATCCAACAGTTTAAGTGATTGACAGAGTGGCATAGAGTGAAAGCTACTCCAATTATAACTTACAAGCCAGGGTTTTACTCTGTAAGGCTGAGGTGAAAAGAGCTCAAGGAGCTGAAACAAAGTGGTGACGTATGGTCCTTAGGAAAGGAAGGTCTTTCCTTAATGACACTTAGATATTCCTGGTCATTCCAACTTCATTTCTTTAATGATTCATCTTCCATTCTACTACAAAGGTTACATTAGATTATGAGTATATTGCTGGATCATGCAAAAAGTGAAAAGGCATCCAAGATAAATGTGTTCACTCCACTGAAAACTATGAGAAATGTTTAAAGAACTAGAAGTTGCTAACCTTCCTTTTCAATCTGGGGTGAGCAAGGAGGTTTAGAATAGGAGAACAAGACTGAGACCAGGTGAGATGGTCCTTGACTGTAACTTTCTGAGGAAGGCAGAGGTTCTAATTACTGACCAGGGATAATCACTGCATGCATGGCAATTTTTAAGCCCATGAGGGTCTGATAGAAAATACAGTTTTGCTCTAGAAAGACAGGTCTGTAACACCCCTTCTGCTCCTCCTCAGTGGGAACCAGGCTCTGTCTCACCTGCATTCAGTCTCTAATTCCTACCTTCCCAGATATGATTTAAATCCCATCCAGAAACCTCCAACTGTTCCCCAAAATGAAGCAGTATTTAGTGAACAGAACATTATCCTAAAAAGCACCAAAGATTCAAGCCCCTTCAGGTGAAGAGGATCTCAACCCCACATCCTGGACCAGTGGTGAGCCCCCAGCTACTATCCTAAAGTCACTGCAACTACTGAGCCTCTTTCCTTTGAACCATAAGCCAGCCTTCCTTCATAAGGCAGTCACCTCCAGAGAGGACACACAGTGAGCTTCAGCAACTTCAACAATGCATTCCAGCAAAGTCAGAAGGGGAAGAAATTCAAGCATTTTAAAAGTGGGCTGACATGCCTCTTCAGCTCCCCAGAAGCTCCAGTCCCCCGCTGCTGTTGGCATGGAACTCAAGATTTCAGAAAACTGTTTTTCATTGGGAAAAAAAAAAGCCTTCCACTGACTTTCTGTACTGCAGGAGACTTTTGTCTCCTCCACAAGCATTTATAACAGCTGAAGACTAATTGTCTTTAGTTTAGTTTATTTAAATCTTTAGAGAAGCTCCTGGGATGGGAAGTAATAATCTCCTGCAGCCACATGGAGGTAAAAATAAGTATGCCCTGCCCTGATGGAACTGACTGCTACTGGTACTACAAGTAGCCATCAGTTTGGGAGAGGTCTGAATGTGCCCTTGTCCCATGGATGGAAAACACTCAGGACCCTCATCTTCTTTTTCTCATTTTCCTTTCCCAAAAACACATATATAAAGTTCAGGTGAGGCAACACTTAACTTTAACTGCTGTGCACAGAGCATTAAGGTAGGTATAAGGATCCCATATCATGTTTTATTATTCTTTCAGAGACATGCGATTTTTAAGAGATGAAAAGTAGGAGCTCACTTCAACAACACTTAGCCACTTACTAGTGCCTGTTCTCTAACATTAATGCCACATGGACTGCAATATATCACACAATTCATAGCAAAAAAGTACTGTGCATCCTTGTTTCTCATTTATTACAATTACTATATTTCAGAAGTAGTAACCTGTTTCCAAAAGTGACTAAAAAAGTATTATAAATGAAAGTAAAACACAACAGCCTATCAAAATCCAAGTTTAATATATCAACCCCAAATCAAACCACTGAATTTATCAACACTTACAAATGCTTTATAATCGCATGACTGGAAGATGAGTTTCTCTGGATGATGTTGCCAATACTGTACAGGCGTTGATGCTGTGGCTTCATTTGGAGGTCTCAAGGTAATTGAAGGCTCTCCCCAGTCTCCTGTCTGAAAACCACAGTTGTTCAAGATGTAAGAGTATGTGCAGGCAATTTCACTATAAAGTAGCCCTCCACTCTTGTGCTCAATTAACAAGGATTTATTTTCTACACATAGAGCCATGTTACTAAAATAAGGGAACACAACTCCTACAACATTTTTCATGGTTTAATTTATAATCCAAAGTCATCTACTGTAGTGTTTAATGAGGCTTTAATTAAATCTCTTTGCTTTGAGAATAAAATCATTAGACACCGGAAATGTTCCCTAAAAATAAGTGTTTACAATACATATATGAGGATGAGAGCACTTGAAAAAAATCATGAGATGCATGAAAATGCCTTTCACAAATTCTGCTATGTGTTTTACAAGCTTTTCTGCACAGTTAATATGCCTTCCATTATCTGGCACACATAACCAATAACTAACTTTCCTAAATGGCTAAATAACAGAGACTTTGCTTTGATCTGAAGACTTATTATACATTCTTCAAACACACGAGGCATTCTTTAATCTCTCTGCGAATTATTTACTTTGATCACCTTCTCTTGATGCTTCATTGTGGAGGTACTAATACTGCCCTTCCACATTCATCATTCTCATTGATATAGGAGATTGCCTTTCTGAGGTGTCATCTCCTCTCTTTCCTCAAAGCCCTCAGAGAACACAGGTAGGAGTGCAGTTTGCTGCCAAACCCCTTCGCAGCATGCTCTTCTTCCCTCCAAAAGAGCCAGGGCAGGCATCAGGACAGGAATGTCCCCAGCCTGGCAGTGCTGCTCTGGGTCTCACCTGTCATTGTGTATATTTGATCATGGCTCCATAGGACCTGAACTGCCGTCTCCTTAGGGGCCCCTTGCAGGCCTGTGCGTCAGCTCACTTGAACTGAAAATGACCCATGGATGGGCTTCTCCTCCTCCTAAGCCCCCTTCCCTCTGCCACCACCCCCACTTCTCACCTATCCTGTCCGGTCTGAACTGCCTCTCAATTTCCCTCTTCTCACAACTCTGTCTTTTTGCAATTACACTTGTTCTTCCTGATCCTCCTCCTTCTCCTGCCCATTCTCTCTCCAACTATTTCACCCTTTCCTATATGATTATTTCAGTTTGGATTATGCTACTTCTTTCTTTACCTGCACTTATCTCTGTGCATTTTCTATGTATGTCATTTTGTTAAAATAAGTGTTGAAGCTGACAAGGAATTGTCATCAGCATTTCACACAGAACGTGGCTAGAAGCTTAGACTTTTATAGCAAAAAGAAGTTAGGCATCAAAAACACATGAAAAAAGTCTTATCGAAGACATTCAAAGTGTAGCAAACTATCACATCTTACTAATTAAGTCAGGACAGAGTAAACAGAACAAGTACATCATTTTCATGTGTCACAAAATAACGAAATGACACGCATTTGCACAACTTTGCAATGAAAAGCAAGAGATAAATCTGGAAACATCAACATTACCCTGCCAATATGGCAACTTCAAGCAGGAGAACATGGTAAAACAAGTCAAACCTAGTTACTGTTGGCACCATTAGTAAATCTACCAGTTACACAGTAATGTAATTTCTGTTTTGCCTAGTTAAGTTGCCTATATGCCATGGATATGACTTCAGCATTAGGTTTTGAAAGGAAAGAAGCAGGAGCAGTTGCTCCTATTTTTGTCAGTTTACATCCACAAAAGTGAATCCTTCTGGCCACTAATGCATAAAAACTTTCTATCTTATTTAATCTGAAGTGGGAATTTGATTTCTTTAAGAGGCAGTTCTTCTTATAAAATAAGATTTCCATCATATTACAAGGGGCAAGGATCTGCATCCTTATTAGTGGAGCTTGTCTGACAACAAGAGAAGATGGATTGCACCCATCACCACTTCTCACAGTGTGCTCAGCTCTCTTATGATCTGTTCAAGGCCACAGCTAACACAGCACTTGATTCAGTTCTTTTTTTCCCTCCTAACACTCCTGCATGTTCTGTGGAAGGAAGCAGAGCTCAGGAGATACATCCTGGCCATTTAGCAAAAGTATGGACAGGGAGTAAATTCAGGACAGAAAAGCTACAGAAGTACATCTTCTGACCACTGGTCTCTCTACCAAGGAAGCACAGGGATGGCTGTGAGGCAGGACCAGAACTTCTACTGAGCAAGTGGCCAGGGGTAGTGCTCCAAAGCCTTCTGTTGCACTGCTCAGCAGGTGGCTTTCCTCACCTGCAGGAGAGGGACTGCACTGGCAGATTAAACAGGGTACATAAGGAGAAAAATGAGTACATAATTTTATAGTTTGTTTCCCTTTTGCACATTAAGCATGAAAAGCATAGAGAAATGCATTTTTTCTGTCTGTAAAGGGCAGAGAAAGGGGAACAATGATTACCTCTTGTTTTGGCTCAATTTTATAAAGAAATGAGAAATAATCTTCAACCAGGCTAATAAAACTAGTGTATGAGACAGAGTGGGACTGTGTGGAGACCATGTTTTTACCCATTGAATGCTCTATAAATATAATCATCCTACTACCTACTCCTTTTAAATTACACAAAACAGAATTGCCAAGATTGCTATATATATCTCTAGGATGTTCTAAACATGCAGTAGAGCTGAGGTTAGGGGAATGCAGACATACAGGATTTCTGCTCTTCCTGACAGACCACTGCCCCTGGAGGACTTTCACATATTTCAGTGTGTCTTGTAAAGGGAGCAGCTACTAGGAAAAGTGCATAAAATTAAACACATAGCTATAGATTATTATGATGGATGGAGAATACAGTCAAAATTTATATAAAATTTATACACAGTCAAAATTTTCTTCTACAGCTGTATCATAGGTGTTTTTTTAATATTCAGCAGAAGTGGCTCCCAGTTTCCTTTCCTTTTGTTTCTTACCAAACTCCTTAAACTTTTAAACAGTATCACTGTTAGTATTCATAACCTATTTAGACTGAGTTGTAACAGGATAGTCTCCAAAGCCCAGACCCATGAAGATTTTTAGAAGTGTAATTCCTATTACATATTCCCCTTGCAATTTCCTTTCCCTTTTTTTTTTTTTTTTTTTTTTTTTCTCTTTAGGGAAGAAAAGCTTTTAAACAAGATTTAGACAGCCAAAGACACTCATAAATACATGTCTGAAAACCTCACCAAGAAGAAAGGGAGCTTCTCAGCTGACTATCTCTAGTCAGATACTGAAATTCTGAGATTTAGGATGTGATGATGACATCTAAAGTCAAGAAAAATACAAAATAGGACCATCTTTGGCCTAGAGAAGGCTTGAAACCACAAAGCTCAAGTTGGGGTGGAAAAATATAAATTACTAGTAGTACAAAATCTGAGGAGCTGATGTGGAACAATTTATGGGTGATGTATTGAGATTCAGGTCCTTCATAAGGACCTAATACACTTTTCAAGCAGTACAGAAGCGTTCATAAATTGCTGTGCAAGACCAACTATAATGTTTGATTTAAGTTTTAAAAATAGATATGATAGGATAAGGATTTTCTGGTTTGAATATTTAATTTGCAATTATAAGGAATAATCAAACATTTAAGCTTATGTATTTTTTATGACACAATATACGGATGGAGATATTTATCTCTCTGATGAAGTAGAAAGGCGAGAGATAATTTCTTCCTCATCTAACTTTACAGCTCATCAGACAGCTGTGCAATTTATCACATGGTTTTTGCTGTACTGCCTGTGGTTTAGTATTCTAACCTCCCTATGACTTTAACCAGCACCTTTCCTCTCTCTGGCCTCAGCTAACATGAAAAAGATTTTTTTGCTCCACATTTTGCAGATAAAGAATTTATAATCAGAAAATGGTCTCAAGGCAGGTGCCAGAGGGGTAAGGATTCAATTGTTTTGCAATGACAACTTTTAATAGTCTTAGAGAACAATATCTTGTGCTTTTGCAGTGTTTTCTAACCCCAAAAACGGGCAGATACCCACTTCTCTAGAAAGGTTTGGATGCTTGATGTCAAATGAGCTACAGAAGCAGACTGCAGCTATTATTTTCTCTATAATTTTTTCTACAATTGCTGCACATTTTCCTACCTCATCCCATTCTCTGAGAAGTGTATTTGACTCATATTAAAGGCACCTGGATGCAGAGATAGTCGCAGATAAGAAGTAACCTCAATAAATCTTCTATAAAAATCTAACACCTCCCTCATCTTTTTATAAAAATGTCAAGTTGAAAAGCCTCCATGCTAAAAGGAAGAAAAAAACCCCAAGAAGGCCTGGTTTTGAGTGGTTTGAATGCAGTTATTTTTAACAAGGACCACATCTTCTAACTTTTCACCTGTTAAGCCTCATGCCTGGTTATGGCAACGTGTATTAGTCACCATGACAACAACAAATTGGAGCACACATGGATACAACAGTTCTGGCTGAAAAATTTATCATTTTTTCCCTGTGAAAAATTTAAATGTTCTGCAGACCAGTCGAATCCTCATTATTTGCTTTTGTTTTAATTCCTAGAGGAAGACAAATTTTTTAGCTCCTTAAATGTTTGGCTTTTGAAATAATGGAAACAAGTTCATGGTGTACTTCAGATTTAAAATAGTTCTGAAGCTCGGTAGCCAAAATGACCCCTCTCTGGCAGAAATGTTCCAAGAAGGGGTGTCAGAATTAGGAGAAATCTACAGCTGCTCCCAAATGCTGCGCTGAACAACAGGCTGTCGTGCTTACCCCACTGCAGTATGGATCAGCAGGTTTGCTCTCACGTACACAGCGCTTGTGACTGCCCCAGAAGTGACAAAAACCCAGGGCACCATCAGCGTGGCACCCCCAAAGTGCCCCTGCCAAGGCAGCGTGTCACCTCAGCCGGGCAAGGCCTACAGACCAACACAGAGACACACGGCGGGGCCAAACCGTGCAAACCCAGCCGTTCACACTTTGGTTTCCCGCTTGGCAAGAGGGAGCGAACAAACACACGAGGACCAGAATTCCGAGCTCCCCCCGAGCTGCTGGCTGTCCTGAAGGAACGCACACCACGGAGCCGACACACGCCAACCACACGGCACGACACACCAATGCGCGCACACACGGTCCCCGCACAGGGCGAGGACAAGGTACGGACTGCTTTCGTCATTTCAGCGACACGACACCCGCAGATAACACCAAGGCAACAGACTGTACATCCATAGAGTGACAACATAGCCATTTATCGCTGTGTCTTACATTATGAACCTGATGAATCGATGAGAAAGGATATCCTGCATTCTGGTTGGTCCAGATCTCACAGACCGAAGACTGCTAATATAAACAGAAAACTGTATCTCATCTTGTCAATATTAACGCACTGCAACTGCCAAAAGGCAAGATTAATTAAGAAAAGGCTTGCAATAATACTAAAGAAGGAAGTAAAACAGTTGTAAAAAGTAATTATTTTATTTATTTGCTGACAAAATATTTTTGGACCGACTGAAAAGGAACATAGCTTATTCAGAAACTTTAGAAGAGGTTTCAGACCGTGAGTAGAAGAAAACAATTTAGTCAGAAGTGCTTATGATGTAAAGAGATAAAGTTATGCAAGCATAAGTAGAAACTGCCTAGAGCAGAAGAAATACTAGTTACTTTCAGTTTTTGGCAGGGAAGAAGTTTGAAGTCAATGTCCCAAGTAAGTTTTGAGACTTAAATTTCTCTCTGTTGGAGACATTCACAGGGAGAAAGGAAGGGAAAAAAAAAAAACTGGCAACACAATCAGTAGGAAAAATACATTTTCTTTAAAACAATTACCAGAAATGAATGCATTGCAATTTAGTGAAGCAGCTGCCCACCATCTCCTTCCAACAACAGTTCTTTTACATACTAAGATACAGATAATATTACCTTTGGCATTGACCATGACCCCAGTGTGTAAATGAAAGGTTTCAGCCTACCCTCTACATTATTGTACAGACAATCTGTATTAGCGAAGCAAAGTAAGCATATTGTAGCATCTCTAGCAAAAGCAGCAGAACTAGGCAAGCACAGCATTCACCAGCATCTTTTATATATTTCCCTGTTTGGACAATCATTAATAAAGCATCTGTGGCACCTCAGCAAAAGCTAAGATAACATTTTACAGTAGCCAGGCAACTAAAACAAAGCATCAGACATAGGATCTTCCCACGCTATCTTCAGCAGGCAGCAACAAAAGGCAATAAACAGACATGAAAAATGCAACTGCAGCATCCAGAAGAGATAGCAAATAATTTATCAGTAATTTAACAGCATCAAGAATGTGCATTGCTGTTTTTTTGTTAGCAGCAGCAGCAGGAATTTAGCACTAATGCTCAAATCAACCTGATGAAGTGCAAGTCTTCTTAAAATATGACTCTTGATCTTACCTTTTGTAGCCTGCACCCTGGCTGCCTGGCTGGTGACAGAATAAGTTACCACTTCTGTTTAGTGTCAGGGAAGCTTGGCATCCTCAGGACTGAATGCAGAGCACTGCCAGACAGCCTGGTGGCTGTCTAATGTTGTTAATTGTCCCTTATTTCCTTCATCATCTGAAATGCACAATCACACATCCCTTCCTCCAGCTTCAGTAATTTTAAAACTTTCACAAATGTGGTTAATTCCTCCCTCATCTTGTTTTCAAAGTTCCTTGCTTCTCCTTCATGATGTGCAGGGCTCTACATTTTCATAGAATTAGCTAATTAAAACTGATTTTTATTCAGTCTTCTACCTCATCCCCTGCAACTTGCTACAAACTAGTCCTCGTCCATGTGATGAACACAGTCTCAGTGCAAGGCCAGCAGCAAAACACTGCTGCAGCTACTGCTGCTGTGCCATCCACAGGACACTGCACTAGTGCTTAGCAATGACCTTTTTCTGTGTACATCAAGCAAACTGACTTCTGGATGCTCTGGCCATACCCATCGCTGTGATGCCTCTATCTGTTTGCTGAGGAGGGGAAGATTTCTGAATAGGAATCCATGGCATGAGATTGTGCCTCTGCTTTTCAAAAGAAGAGCAAAGAGAAGGCATTTCCACACTGCTGCAGCATGCCCAAGCATCTGGTAATTAAGGTAGTCAAGAAAATTGACTGCACTGCTGTTTGTACACACTGAGGTGCTGAATGCAGTAAGGGATGCAGCAGGATACTGCATGCTGGCAGATGTTTTATTTCTCCTCAGCACTGGCAAGGGGTTGCCACAATGCTGCCATGTCGTGCAGCCACTCCTCAGGACCATGATATTCTTGAGATAAAATTAAGTGTGCCTTTAAATCCTGTCCCTCTTGAGGACTTGCTTTTAGGGGTTGGCATGGGGCCTCAGCCAGCTCAGTCCTTCAGCTTCCCTGGTGCTAACTCAGAGACAGGTAACCCTGCAGCACGTGTGTGCCCAGGCTTCAAGATGCTCCATTTAAAAAGAAGGCAGGGAATTAATCCTCTCCTACACTTGTCAATGGTACACATCCTGCCCCTCCCTCCCCAGCCCATCTTCTCCCAAATGGAAGCACACAAGTTTTGGGTCTGAGTATGTGCTTCAAGGACTGTTCAAGTCAATTTCCCTCAATAATCAGATCTACCTCCAGATATAAAGGTTTGAAGGATCTAGGTTTAAGTGAAACCATCTTTAAATACAATCAACAATAAATCAAGCAGACCAGCAGAGACTGAGAATTTCCCACAACTCCACCAATGCCCAGTCAAAAGGGCAGCAGTGCAAAACTCATTACTCATTTTTGTATTCATTAATGTTTGAATGACTACGGTACTGAAATGCATTGCAGATGGAACATTAATTTTATGGTAATGGTAATGAATTCAAATTCAGAAATCAACCTTTTCCTTGCACCATTGTAGAAATATTTAGCATTTACTATATATATATTTTATATCTTCAAAGTACTTTAAATTTGTAATGAAGTATGAAATGCCTAGGAGAATTACCTAAAGTTGCATATCCCTGTGGTGGAGAGGAAGGCAAAGAAAAAGGTTAAGTGATTATCTGAGGCCAAAAAATTAGGCAGTAGAAGGAAGAATGGGGATTAGGCTTCAAATACTTGCAATTTTCAGCTCCCAAAACATATGCTCTCAAAAAAACCCCTAAAGAATTCAATTTGTGCATACACTTCCACTACAATAAACAGAAATACACTTGGGCACCCAATACTACTGACACAGAGGTTCACAGAGGTGAAAGAGTTTAATGAAGAACATTTTCCTAAGTAATATAATATGGCAAAGAAGAGCAAAACAATAGCATCTGATTAGTACCAAACATGCTGTTATCTTAATACTTCCCAAAAGATTAATACTTCCCAAAACACTTATCACTTATATAACACAAGTGATGTGACAGTAAGACTCTGCTATCATACTCTTTTTGCAGTGTCCCATGCATAAAAGGTTTCCCTGTCTAGCCACGGTGGAATGCAACTCTGACAGGCAGGAGGGGCAAAGGAAGGGTGAAAAGAATTATCCAGGGAAAATTTTAGGCTTCCTCCTTATAGACTAGGGAAGCATGGCTGAAGAAATAAAGTAACTGTAAGACTGATCATAGAAATCATACGCTTTCTAAGGAGAGGAAAGTGGCAGAAAAGAATACCTGGACAGCACACACAGGAGGAGCAGGAGCCAGGGTGGAAGGCAGTGCAGATGTATTCATGACAGCTCAATGAGCTTCACTCAATGGCATCTTAGGAGATGTTAAAGATTTACCTAAATTAGGAGTAATTATCCTTGAAAAGTCATGGAAGAAACTAAAGGACCAAAGAAGTGCTGAAAGAATATTTAAGGTGGGAGAAAAGGAAGGTTCAGAAAGTTACAGCCAGCCTAACTGCAGGGACCAGTAAGTGACTAGAAATGTTTAAAAATCCAGCAACCATCAAGGGGTGGTTCTCATGAGCTTCTGACATTGCTCCTGGCCATCTGAAATAAGCACTCAGGAATATATGTATGCATGTGTATATTTACATCTATGCATGCATTATTGAGAATAACAAAGAAAAAGTGTAATATTGCCTGCCATGTGCTACCAAGGCAGCTTCTATGTGCCAAGAAAAATTCAAGATGCTCATAAAGAGGTTCTTCAAAATTAAGTTCTTCAGTATGAATCATCTCAGATCAAATTTCCTTCCTGTGCTGGAAAACTGGTCAATTAAATCAGCAGCAGCAAGGAGTAGAGCAAGGCTTGGACACTGTGTGACTCCTGATGCAGCATGTCTCGAGAATGATTACTGGTATTTAAGCACAAATGGACTGAACATGTTGAGGCAATCTGCAAGGATCTGCTCCATGCTGTGGCTTGGAGGTGTGCCAGTGCTCTCTAAGGAGGATCCAGAAGTGAGGGATTTCTCAGAACAGGATAAGAAGTGAAAACAGACCTGATGAGCTACAGATCAGTCAGATGAAATTTAGTAGGATTACACAGAGAAATAAAATGGCAAATAAATTAGCAAAGTGATTTAGGTTTGGGGAGGTCAAAAAAGATCTGAAAGTTTCACTATACTTCAAAGTAGATAGAGCAGTCTTTCAAAAGAATAAGTATATAAATCACAGGATAATTCATGCTTCAAGGAAGCTCAGGAAAGCTCCACTCCAACTCCAGCTCAAAGCAGGAACAAGTGTGAGATGAGACCAGATTGCTCAGGGCTTCATCCTGTCAGGTCTTGAAAACCTCAAGGACAGAGACTGGACAGACTCTGTGAACAACCTGTCCCCCTGCTTGCCTGTCCATATGGGGAGAAAGTTCCTTGTGGTGTCCAGAGTCCCTCTTTTAGTTTTTGTACCCAAAGCCACGTTTTCTCCAGCCAGCCCTGGTTGTGCAGACTCCTTGGAGGGCAGCTGCTTCAGCTCCCAACCATCTGAATGGTGGCCTTCTGCTGAATTTTCTTTCTCCTATATAAAAACCCTCAGGTATTTAATAAAAATAGATGCTGCATCCCTGAATGTTCTCAAAGCTCTGGGGAGAGCTTGCCTTACTAACAGAAATAATTGAAAATTCTTCTTCAGAAAAAAAATCTTCAGAGATGAAGAGTGAAATTTGAAATTTGTATTTATTTTAGAGAAGCAGAAACTCAAAATATCACTTCTTATTAGTAGAATTACATGTTTTGCAGTGGTGTATTTCTTCTGCTTCTCCTGAAAATACTTTACATGAAAATTTCCAGGCAGCAACAGGCCCCCTTGGACTGGCTCTCTTGAAGTTAAGAAGTGGGTGATAGGTGTGAGCTCCTTCTCATTGACAATACCCCTTCTGCTAGTGCTGCCAGCTTTCAGTGCACCCCAGCTTCTTAGCCTTGCAGACAGGATATAAACTTCTGCACAAACACCAGTGAAGATTATGGGACCGTGGGTATCTAGCTTTCTGCAAAAAAATACCCCCAAACAACAAAAAAGCTCTTTCAGGAAAGCACCCCAAACTCTAAATACAACTTTCTTCCAGCAGATCAAAAACGTAAACGTTAAGTATCAAAATTCAGTTTTCATACAATCTTTTCAGTGTAGACCTTCTAGTTCAAGAGACTGAGTGTGAAAAATGGTGAATTATGAAGAACATTAATTAACTTTTCTTGGTGTAGTATTTATGGCTAAAGTTTGGATCGTTAATATTAAATGTAATAGCAGCTTCCTTAATTTGATTTGCTGAAGCATCTTGTAGGTATGATCCACCTCACATAAATTCAGTTCTAAAATGTTAGCTTCTGTAACATTACTGAAAAAATTCTCTCTCTCAATTCAGGCAGAAATTAAGTAGATTTCTTATAGTGTCTTTAACAGTGTACTTGTCCATTGCCCAGAGAGGTGTTGGATACCCCATCCCTGGAAGTGTTCAAGGCCAGGCTGGATGGGGCTTTGAAACACCTGCTCTAGTGGGAGTTGTCCCTGCTCAGAGCAGGGAGGTTAGAACAAGATGATCCAACCCAGTGGTGGTTCTATGATTCTATGAAACACATAATTCTCAAGGGATCTATGGATGAAAACGAGCTGAAATGTACAGATCAAGATACAGCCACCTACGGTGTTTGTATCTATGTGAATTACAAATACAACTGCCAGCAATAGATTTAGTTAAGCATTTTTCTTTTGGTGTTAAATTGAAGGTATTCACAGTTCAGTCATCTTTCCATATTAAAAATATAATGCACCTAAAATATGAGCCTTAGAGCATTTTCTTTGGATTTGACTTTTTTTTAGATAGCTGTCTATCCTCACAACATAAACTATTTTGTGCTTATAAAAAATGGAAATAAGTAGCCAGAGAAGTAAAAAGATAATGAATCTATTCAACCATATATTTGTATTTATTGCTTCATAAATCTACTAGTAAAGAATTCTGTTATTTCATGAGTAATTTCAACCATTGATAAAAAATCCTTCCTCATTGCTTCTTAGATAATCTCATTTTACACCCCAGTATTCTCTTAGGTGTATTTTTTCCTCAGTCATAGTAATCTTTAAATCCTTCAAAAGCAGAGAAGATGGGAAAACAAACATGAAACAAAAAAAAAAAAAATTTCTATTGTGGTGGTTTAAAGTTACAAAACTAAATATGACTTCTTTACTTTTGGCTCCTTCAAACTTTCTATGTCATCTCACTCAACCTGCAACATCCCTGTATATCAGCTTTCCTAACTGAAAAATGGAAAATATGATTTAAAATCACAGCCCCACAGTGCACTGGAAATATAAATGCATTAGTATCTGTGAAGTATTTGGAAGACATTGCTGAGTTGAAGGTATTATTTCAGAAAGAAGCAAAATGATTTCACAATTTTAATATAAACCTGCCTTTGCTAATTCTGTTTTTTGCTTTTATGACATTTCTCCTCTTCTGTAGGTAAAGGATCTTTTGTACTAAATCCATTTAAATGATTGTCCCCTGCATATCAATCCTAACCCAGCAATGAATTATTGTATCTTAGAAAATAATGCTAAATGGCAGAATCCCAGCAATCAGGACAGATTTACTTCACTTACTGTGCAGTCATTACAATGACCTTGCATTTAAACTATCTTGCATTTTAGGAAAAAAAAAAAAAAGAAAAAAAATTAAAAAAATTAGCAAGAGACCTCAGACTGAAAAAAAACCTAGAAAGGCTTTCAAAATTAAGTCTGAGTTCAGTAACTCTGGGAATGAACTTCTCCTGTCAGCCTTTGTGAATAAGTTTTTCAAGTCTCTCAGATACTAAAAGAGTTCCTCCTTCCATCACCGCTCTCTGGGGTGCCCCCATATGGGCCATGCCCAGGTTTATCCTACTAGAGAGCTTACTCTGACTCACTCCCAGTTTGTGCTCCCAGAGGCAGACACAGGCTGGGGCTGTCCCCAGAGCCCCAGCGAGGCTCCTGCCCATTTCCTCCCCAAAGGACAGAGCTCTGCACAGCCTCAGCACCATGGAGAAGGTGTGTGACAGCATTGGGGGAAGCCTGTCCCAGCTCTCCTCCTGCAAGAACTGCCATGGACAGGGGTGCTTCCTGCACCTCCCTGCATTCCTGCCATGGGAAAGATGTTTTTGGCCCTCGCTCCTGGCTCAGGGCAGGGTGCAGAGCTTGGAGCACCATGGCAAGAGGTCTGATGGACCAGAGTGGCTAAGAGCACCATCTGCCACTGGCTGGCACAATAAATAGCCACTGCCTCGGGGCTGGCAGTCTGGAATATGCTTCCAGCTAGTACCTAAAGCTTCTCTCCTGCCTGGAGAATTGCAAATCCTAAAAAGGCTACGTTTTAACTTATGTCTCTTAATGAACTTGGCTGTGATTCCTTTCAACCTCCAAAGTTCTTCCCTGCACCTATTTCAGGGGTGAATGAAGAGCCCAATCCCTTCAATGGGACTCCTCCTCCTACCGATTTTGGTTCCAAAGTACTCAAGCTTTGCCTGCATGATTTGAGTTCTATTTTAAAGGTTCAGGCAATCTTAAGAACAACCTCAGCTATTTTAAACTACGTTAATTTGATCATACTAACCTACAGTTTGCAGGCTCAAAATTCAACATCCACAGCTAATGATGACTCACACTACTCATTTCTTCCTAGATTTTTTTTGTCCTTTTTTTTTGGAAAACAAACCATCTCACAGCCTTCTGTATTACCATCTTGGCAGTTATGATTTATACAACCAGACATCACAGACTTTCGGAGATGGATGATCAACCAGGGGGTTGGATGACCAAACCAATTCCATTGGGGAATCTAAATTGGTTAGACTCATTGTTTATTATTCGATTTTCCCCTTAGGTCACAAACAGTCTGCTAGGGAACTGTAAATGAAGGTACACGCTGGCCTTGAGACAAAACCACCCACATTAAGTAAATTTAAATCAGTGCTTCCTCCAGGAAACAAAGAGTTGTATTACTTACAAGCAGATTTGATTACGGTTCAGAGAACTGTTTAAACACATCTAGCACATCAAAGGAAAACAGATTTAAGCTGCCGTGCTCATTGTTTAAGAAATACTGGTTGATTGATGCAAAGATCAACACGCTTGATGACTCCCTGTAACAGTTTTTATGGAAAACACAGGCCATTATAAAGATGGAAACATCCAGTTTCATCAAAAAAATCTTCAGATTTTAGATTTTGAATTAAGAGTAAGATATTTTAAAAATGTTAGAATAAGACTAAAATGAAATTCATTAAAGTAGTACAATAAGTAAGTTCACAATACCATGTTGGCCTCTCTCTTCAAGGCCATAAAAATGCCCATTAATCTCATCATCAAGAACACACCTAAAACACTTCCAAAACATCACAGCATCCAAGATGTCTTTATGCACATTTGTGGACAAGCATCCAGTCAACATGCAGATTCATTCAGCAGCATGCAAACAGCCTAGCAAAGAAAGGGTTAAGACAAGAGAACATTCTCAAAGCAATTCCAATAATCCCTCTCGATCGTTCTGTATGCAAGAAGTATTCTATCTGGGAAGCTGGACTGGTATCAGTTTAGAAGTTGCTGCTGATCTGACACAAGCCAAAGGAACCAGCAAACTGCAAGGAGAAAGTTGCTAGATAAAAGAAAAACCCAAGAAACCCCACAACACTCAGAGCAGAAGGTCCATGTTAAGAATCATTTGGATCTCCTTTATTTTGCAGAAACAATTATTTCACTTTTAATTTCTAAGGGGCTTTGGGGGGAAAGGATGAAGGAAATATAGTTCATTCTGGCAGAGCACACATTGCACAAAATAGATTTAAGAATCTATTTTTGGGCTAGAATATTTGAAGAAATCCCTGATTAGCGTCTTAATGGGGTGAGTCCAATTTATTGAGAATGATCACCAGAGGGAGTCATTGACTTTCCCATTAAAGTCAAAGGGAATTTTACATACATCAGGAATGCAGAATTTGGGGGCAGAGCTGAAAAAGACTTCAAACAGATTGGAGTTCAGGGAACAACACAAACCACGGTTTTATGGATTTCATCTGAATCCATTTTCCCCTTTGGAGTCCCAAAGGATGACAGCTATATTCAGTGGTTAAAATTAGACAGAAGGCACTGAAATCACTCATTCAGTGGGTACACACTCCCACAACAACAACAGGGGGAAAAAAAACCCAACGAAAAAGCCCAAAAACACAAGCAAAAAAGAAACCCCAAGAAACCACCCACCCACCCATCACCTCAAAAAAATCCCAACAACAAAAAATATCTCCTAAGCACTAAATTGGTTCTACAGGA
The DNA here is from genome assembly GCF_971803275.1 of Cyanistes caeruleus. Lineage (NCBI taxonomy): Eukaryota > Metazoa > Chordata > Aves > Passeriformes > Paridae > Cyanistes > Cyanistes caeruleus. Next base: position 36,513,478 of record NC_141704.1, on the reverse strand, counting down.
GTTTGGAGTGGTGTAAGTAATAACTGCTCTGTTTTCTCTTTGGACATGTAACATATCAGTCCTTCTGGAAATGCAGAATTCAACAGCACAAAGGAAATCTCCAAGTGTCATTTATGAGAGTATGTCATACCTCTTGGGAATATCAGTAAAAGAAAGGAGTGAAATGGAGTCAGAAAGAATTGTTAGCATAGGATTTTTTTGTTTGTTTTTGTTTGGTTTTTTTGGGTTTTTTTTTGTCTTCAATGCTAGTGACTGAAAGAGGTAGAGAGTATAGGGATTTGTGAACAGTGACTAAATGAACTAATTAGACAAACCGGTGAATTCAGCCACAAGCAAGTGTGCATTTTATGCTCAAACACCTAAATTTCACAACCTTCAAGAAATATTTCATGTTAAAAACTTGTCTTTTCTTGGTGGACTTCAGCTGAACATTATGCTTGCCACAGAAGCCCAGGAGACTTTGGTTTGAAAACAAGCTCATTCACTCAGCAACTTTCTCCTTAATTCTGTACAAGATTATATAGCAGAAAATTAGTTTTAAAAAGGGCAAGGCAACAGCCCCACCCAACCAAATGCAATTTCACTTCCCTAGAAATGTCCTCTGAACAAATGGAATTTAATTTGTTTCCGTGTTCCCAGGTAATGGCAGCACCTTGTTTTGTTTGTTTATTTAATTACTTCTTGTTCATGTAATTAGCTGACAGACTGCAGCCCTTTGTTCATTATAATACAGTTATTTGCATAGCTGTTTCCATTTTGAGGCTGAATTTTGGACAGAGGCTCTATTTTGGGTTGTGGCAGGCAGAGACACTGCTGGGAAGCCTCATGCAGGGAAGCATGCAGCAACCTGCTCCTTCGTGGAATGAGTTGCTCCAGGAACTGGCCTGGCTGCCCATCTGCTTCTGACAGCAAATCAAAGCCCTGTTTCCAGCATGCAGCATAAGACCTGGCTCTTTTTCATCGTCATAGGTATCACTGAAAACCAGTTGAGCTCATTCTAAACACCAACAGACTGTCCATGCATAATTTACTGCACTTTAGATTGAATGTTAGGATAAATTTCTTCACTGAAGGGGTGGTCAGGCATTGGAATGAGCTGTCCAGGTAAGTGGTTCAATCATCACCCCTGGAACTGTTCAAAAAACATGTAGGTGTGGCTCTTTGGGACATGGTTTAGTGGTGGACGTGGCAGAGCTGAGTTAAAGGTAGAAGACCTTAAGGGTCTTTTCCATCCTACATTGTTCTATGGTTCTGTGGCATCACTCAGTGTATGCTTAATTTAAAATTATCAGTACTTTTTCAGTGGTTGGGTGAAAAAAATTTAGAGACGAAGGCTACTTTAGGCTTTCTTTCATGAACAGTTTGATTTAATATCCAGTTGAGTCTATTGTTGTTCAAATAATTTTTTGCAGAGTTAATTTTTTTTTTTTAAAATAATCAAAATATATTCCCAGATCACAGTTTTGCAGAATGCTGACCCTTCCCATTAATAAATGCAGCAATCATCACCCTTCAAGTCCTCTGAATTTCCAGCGGTGAACTGATGCAAGCTTAGTTTTATTATCTAGGTTGCTCAGAATTTCAGGAATCTGCACCTAATTACAAAAACGAGGGGCAGAGTTGGTGCTGGGGGGAGATTGCACACTCTGGTGCACAGAAGCCACCTTCACCTCATCCTCCATGCATCTTAACACTCACAAACCTCTACCTCTGAGGAGAAATTATGCACCAACACATCAATTTACACTATTTTGAAATATAAAGAGTTGGAAGAGACAGCTTGGAAAAATTGTCAACCTTTACCACTCAGCCTTCACGTACAACCCACTGCTCTGGTCAGGATTACCCCAGTAACCAAAAGCAGTAAGGCCCAGCCTTTTAACGGCACCGGTTTTAGTCCTACCTGTGCCATCTGCCTCTCCAGCTTTGAGCGGGGAATGTCATCAAAATAGTTTTCATTTCTTCTTCTCCTTGCATCGCCCTGCATGATAATGTGGGGAACGTCCAGGGAGCCACCAGTAGTGAAAGTGCTTTGGCTAAGTGATGGAGACAACTGAGGAGGAGTGTGGTTACCACTGGGTTCCTGGACAGAGAAAGAAAAATGCAGCATAAGAAGGACAGCATGTTGCTGACTACAAATCACACATTTAAAAGTGCATTTGAATTGCTCACACTAAAAAAATTATGGAACAATTCCTTCAGTGGAGGTCATTGTGCATGAACTTTTGAGATTTGCTACCTGAAGTGCAGAGCCCATGTAGGAGGAAAAATAGTTCACAGATTACATGGCCTAGTGGCATATTTCCTCCCCAAAACCTCCTTGTGGAATATATACTCTCTTCTAGAGATAAAACAGTGAGCTACTTCTTGTCAAGGCCCAAATAAAGCTATGATTTAGGATTAGCTATTTGTTAGATGAAATACATTCTCACCACTTCTGAGCAGCTGCTCTGAGCAGTGAAAATGATTTGAACACTAGCAACACCTCTTGCTGGAAAAAAGAAATGTGTGTCCATTTACACAGTATAGACATTTTGTTGCAATTTTTATAGCAGGTTTTGCAGAACATCCATTTTAACTTGAAGTACCAGATATCAGACACAAGCTAAATACCAATTCTTGGAATGCATGAAAGCATCAGAGTACAAATATTTCACCTGGCTTTCCTTGTTTCCTCTACTGAACTGTAACCTTGCATCAGTCAGTGTGCAAATACATAATACATGTGTGATACACAAACACCACCTAATAACCAAGAGGTCCTCCTGGTATACATTTTAGCAGGATCTGCCACCACACTGGCCACAGCCAGACATGGTGTGCATGTTTGGAAACACTGGCTCCCACGCGCACGGCATCACTCGTTCAAGCAGCAGCTACAAACGTCGGTGTCCGGGTGCACCGCTGCACACTCCCCTGGAGCCCCATCAGCAGGAGCAGAGTGCTGTGCAGTGAGCAGGAGAACACTGTCACAGCAAATGGGTGGGAAATGTTCCTCCTGTGATGCAGGCTCCTGGGCAGAAGGCAGCCAGGAGCACGTCTGCTCAGAGCAGGCCTTCTCTAAACCACCTGCTGCTGCAATGCTCCAGTTCAACACTGAGCAGCAAGAGGGGACCTGCAGATGGTGCAGCAAGAAAAAACCTGATCCAGTGTGGAAGATAAAAAAGTTTTTTATTTTTTTTTTTTTTTTAAAAGAGAATTAAAGTGGATGATTCATGCATTATCACATTGAAGTAAGCCCAGTTCTGAAAAGCATCAAGGTACTTTACTCCACGTTGTTAAGAAACAAGATCTGGTGTAAGGAATCAGAGAGTTGTAATCTTTTCCAAATGGAAAGTTCAAGTCATAATAACGCCTTGTGTCAATATTTGATGTGTAGGAGTCTATGTGACATTATTCCTTGCAATCACAGTAATGGATTAGTATTTTTCATGTTGCAAATTTTTCATGTTGAAAATATAGCTCTAGCTCTTCAGTATTTTTTAATTAACTGGGATTTTTTTAAATTTTTTTTTTTAATTCTCTAGCTTTCCTATGATCTGAGACTTTCAAAGCACTTGACATTTCCCAGGGCAAAGAAAAGAGCGTTTTCCTCTTAGAAATAATATTTTCCCTCCTTCACAAAAATCCACCTACATTTGGTCCAGTTAAAAGCTTCTGAAAGTAGTCTGCACACGCTCAGTAGGTTTGGTGAGGCATAATCTCTAAAATCCTCCCTCCCCGGACCTAACAACATGGTGTACACACCTCTGCTCTGAAAATAACCTGAGTATATGGGCAACAAACAAGATCCTCTTTAGTGAGTGCTACCTGCTGCTCCAGCCAAGTGGGTAACCTCTCTCTGCTCTGAATCAGGATTCACCCACTGCTGCAGGCTGACAGGGCCACCAGTGTGTCCAAGCGACAGATGAACATAGAGATTCCAGCCCTCATCGAATTTTTCATGTTTTATCAAAGTGCATATGAGGAGGAAATTCACTCGAGATCTATATTGGAAGATTGCTGGCAAGGCAGTACAGGCAAGAAATACCAACTCAAGAAATAAAAGAATTACCGTGCCTCTGCATTATGGAACAGTATGTCATTGTATGATTTTATGCTATTTTCTCAAAGTTGTCCTTCACAGCACAGATGGATCTTCAACTGTGCAGAGTGTTGTCATCTACTCAGCACAGTGTTATCATTAGTTACCGTGTAGTCAGTGTTTTATTCTCGCCTCGTTTCATGGCCCCAAACCTCTCTCCTAAACTCTTTTCAAATCCTGCCCTGAAGAGAGGATGATTAATATCGTCATAGTCATGATGCTCGTAAGAACTTTACTAATGCCAGTCAATTAATTTTCACCACACCTGTGACTTCTGGCATTTTATAATCACTGCTTTATGTGGGTGACCTGAGACACACAGACAAAGGTGAGAAAGTGGCAGTCACCCAATTACAACATCTACTGCTCGATTTCCCAACTGCTTGAATTCCAAACTCCACTTCTGTTGATCTAATTTTCAGCACTGTGTACACAACACTTGTATAAATTAGACTCAAGACTCCAGTCAAATACTTAGCTTGTCAGTAACATACAATTAGTGACTGTTTAGGAGGCAATTAATTAAATAACTTGACATGAATTATCCAAGTTTTTTGTGGCAAAAATAGGTGTAAGTCTATAGTTTCATAGGTAGAGCTATTCCTTTAATCATGAGCCTCTATCCCATTCTTCCTTCATTCTTCTTCCTCACTCCATACCCACCTTCTCACCTTCTTAAACAAACCTGCAGACCAGGCAGGGACACCCTTGCAGGTGCTACCATGGCCTCAGTACCACGCTACTTTTTGTCACCAGCTACTCATCTCGTGTTTCTACTCGGCTGTGGATGCAAGGACACATGACCTGCAGGGATGTCTGATGACATATTTCACTCTCAAAATCTGCCCCTCTCAGACCTGCTGCTCACGTACACCATGAACCACACAGGTCAGGGCTGGAAGGAAGCTGAAGAGATCCTTCCCCAAGCTGCCTGGGCACACAGATGTTTGTCTAACCTTAAACCAGGAATTCTCTCCAGTGAACTAATTCCTGTGTTAAGATATCATTACTATTGCAACACTTTTTCTCCAAATTTTCTGCCAAAATTGTTGGTCCTTCAGCTTAAATTCCAGCCTCCAGTGCTGACTGGGTGAGGGAGGGCTCCCATGAGGAACATGGAAACTGTCCTATAATTAAAGTTTATCATGCACTCAAGGAAAGAAAGAAAGATTGCATAGGTAACCTGAGCTCCAGCAATTTCTATACTTTTTTAATAGAAAAATACATTCGTATAGTGTGTGTATATATACATGTAATATATAACATATATATATTTGAATACAGTATATTTGAAATCAAAATAGTGTTTCCTTAGTACACAGTAACATACAACAGGGAATAACATATATTGTGGATACTTTTAGATTTTGAAGAATTTTTTGTTTTCCTCAATATTTAACTTTTGACTTCAAAATATTATAAAAGCTAATACAAAAACAGTCAAAAAAGATGAAGAATTAGCATTCTTTATCTTGAGCTTGGGAACTTAAAAGTAAAAACTACCTTTTCTACTGATGTAGAGCAGCCTGATCTAGTGGAAAGTGCTCCTGCCCATGGCAAAGAGGGTCGAAACTTGATGATTTTTAAGGTCCCTTCTAATCCAAACTGTTCAGTGGTTCTATATAAATCAATCTTACAGCAGCAGCAGCAGCAGCCGCCAGCTTATTTAAGCCAATTTTCAAGATACAAATTATTGCAGACTACAAACTAAACACTATGTCTTTGTTTCATGTGAAATGGCATAGTAGCAGTTGATGGGAAAGAAAAACTTTATTCCAAATGCATGTCCTCCTCTTTAGGATTCTCTGTGAAGACTCCAATTCCAAGAGGTGATAAATGACATTTAGCACTGGCCCGCATCAGTAGCTCTAGCTGTGCAGCAGCAGACTACTTTTTATCATTTTGACTACAGATGGAGGACGTCCAGTTTTCCCTTCCCTTCCCTATTAACTGAGAATATACAGTCCTGACCAAGAATGTGGACTGTGGACACTTTCCCAATTGCTGAGGAGGAATTAATTATCCAGTCCAGAGTACTGAAGACATTTAGCAAAAATGTCTGCCTTTTTATCTATTTCTCTCCTTGGAGTGTTTTAACACCTGACATGCATCAGGAATCATTCACAAAATACATAAAAAAATAAAATACAAGAAAAATATCCACACATTTCTGCAATGTGCCTTAGAGCACATTTCAGATTTGTCAGACCTCTTTAAATATGTCATTGAAAATAGGTTGAATTAAGGGGTCAGATCTAAAATGTCTGTATAGGGCATCTGAGAACAGGCCGGGTGAAAACAGGCTGGTCACAGAAATTTTAAGTACAATTAAAAATAAGCCCTCATTCTGTCTTTCTGTATTTCTCTTTACACCAGGAAATTTAGCTTGGGAGCACAGATACTCTCTGACATTTTGAAATTTAATCCCAAATGAGATTCCCGTCAGAAATGCAGCCCCATGGAAATAATGAGATCCAATCAAATGCAAAAGGTGTGACCTAAAATATCAAAATAAAAATGTTGCTATGAACTCTGTTGGAGAGAATGCAGTAGGAAGTGGCCATCAGACCACAACTTGATAAGTGTAGCAGACAACAAGTAAGCAAAGGCATTGGATTGGAGAAACCGAGTGAAGGTGGTGTAATGAGAGGAGATTAAATGTGGTCAAGTGTGGAAAAACCCAGGGACATTGCAACAGGGTTTCTGAAAGAGGGAATACAAATGGATATTAAAAACATGATGAAACTTTTTGATATACAGAGACACCTTAATGGCATTTTTATCTCAACAATTTCAAGAGGTTCCCCTTAAAGAAAGCCTAAAGCGTATGTCTGAAAAGTAAGTGCAAACATTCGAAAACATGAAAGGAAATTGGTAACTCTCCTCCAATATTGATCAGCTGGGCTGGGATTCCTGTGGGCAAATGAAGATGTGCATCTTTTAAATCCCTGGTCCTGAGCTACTTTCTTTAGCAAAGATAAGCTGGTACTTCTGAGATTCTCCTTATCTCATCCTAAGGCAGACATCTGAAACAGGTCACATGGATCACCCTGCAAAAATATCAATGTATTTCTGCTGGCCCGTCAGCCTAAGATGTCCATAATCTACAACTCTCAAGTAAGGTAAGTTGAACCCCACTCAAAGTACCCATTGTTCTCATGTGAATGTTATGAAACACTTGCTGACTTGTCAAGAAATGCAAACAAATTTTCATGGGGACTCACCCTGAGGGTTATTGACCGAGGTGGTTTCTGAGGAGGATCTTCGTGAAGCCTGTCTCCCAGAGATGCCAGAACACGCTTCCGGTGGCCAATCAAGCTAATTTTTAAGACCTGAAATAATATCAAAAATACATCATTAAAAGAGCACATGGCAACCATTACATGAAGATCCATTCAGACTGAAGACATTTTCTGTTTAAACCTTGTAACAAGTCAGTCCTCTAGACAGGCTGAGCAGACAGGGAGCTGTGCAAAGCAAACAACCAGCAGAGAAAAGGAGAAGTGAGATAAGAGGAAAAACATTGTAAAATGAAAAAAGAAACTAGAGCATATATAGGTGTGGAAAACTGAAAAAAACAGGCTCAAACATGAGCAAAGAGGAGACAAAAATGAAATGAGAAGGCAGAAGATCAAAAAGAAAAAAAGGGAAGGGGATGAGAAGACTGGAGAAGGAAATGCAAAGGTGCATACAAACAGTGAGTGATGAGGATTAAAGTGATTAATGGGATGGATGAGGAAAAGAGTGAGAAACAGCCAGTGAATGCTTAGAGGAGGTAAAAAGGGGAAAAAAGGGATTGTACAAAGACTAAATGTTACCACTTTTAAATCTATTCACCATGCCTTTCCCAGTGCTGCTAGGAAAGGGTTAAAATTGCAAAATTTGGCAGAGGAGGAGGGAATAGTTTCTCTCAAAGTGACCTTGCAGCTGGGAATCCTAAAATTATTGGTGTGGGAAAACTCCATTTATTATGTCTAACGTTGTCCTCCTCTGCCTGTTTTGAGAAGTGGAAGTCCTGTGGAGAGATAACCCGCTCTCACAGACATGGGGGAAGCCTTGCATTATAGAGAGGCAGGAGCCCTTCCCTCCTGCCAGCTAGAATGGAGCCATGTCCCTGTCCCTCTGTCACCTGGTGTGGTTAGCAAGGGAATGAAATAAATCTACCCTTTGCATTTTGGCTGTGGTTTGAGGGTTGTCCTTGGTTACCTGTATGTGTAGGTTCACATACAGGAGATTTGGTAATCTCCAAATATGTCATACAATTTGTGCTATTATGAAGATTCATCCTTGTGTAAGAAACACTGGGTGGACAAATTTTACCCTGGAGTTTTATTACGCTTTTTATGAGACACAGAATCTCTGTTGCACAAAAACGTGTCCATCAGTGGATGCATTCAGACACCTCGTGCTTGTCCAAACTCCAAGAACACTGCCAAAAAAAGTTGCCCCAAATTTACAGCAACTACTCCTCATTTTTATTTTTGTGTGTCCCTAACTCGTACAAAACCACCACTGCTCTCAGGAAAAGTGAGAGAGCAGAAGCAGTGAGTTGGAAATTTAAAGTATTAGTGGGAAAAATAACATATTTCAAAGCTATTCTTTAATGGCTACAACGGCTGTAGTGGAAAGAGTGTATAGCAGCACTAATTGTAGCAGCAAAGCCTCTGCTCTGCAAACAGCAGTGTCCTTACATAACTCCTCCAGACTGTACATGTGGTTTCATACTCCGGAGCTGCCTCCAATCCCTCTCAGAAAACAGTACTTCCCACTATATTTAGGACCACCGTGTGTCAACACCCTTCAGTTGAGAGGAAGTTCTTGCTCAACCTAGAAAAAGTAATAGTCCCCAAAAAAACCTAGAAATGCTACATCTTTAGTGAACAATTACCTCAGCTTAAGCGGCAGCACTGAGAGTTACAATTCATGAGAACATCACTACCCAAACCCCAGCAACTCCCCTGCTACATCTCTAGGATCCAGCATCTCAAAATATGGTACAGGAACATGCTGTCATTATTCTGGTATCCATGCCTATCCATCCATTATCCTGCCTATCCACGTGCACGTGAATCCATCCGCATTTCCTCTGTTAGACGTCTTTGTGCTGATACTGTTGAACATCAATAACCTCTTTTCTGCCTGCATCTCCAAAGTGATGGGCTATGACATCAAGCAGATGGAGGCCTTCCTCTGAGAGGCAGCTTACAGGGGTGTTGCAGACCCTGCAGCTCAGCAGGGAACGCAAGCTGCAGTCCCACAAAGCACCCTGCTATGTGCTATCCTTTCAGTCTAAATCTAGAGAAGCACGAGTGAAGCTGAGATAATGCAGCACACAGAGAAATGCCTGAGGCATGCAGGAGACTTAGTTATGTATTCAGTTTACACTGAGTGTTAAACAGAAGGGTGCACAGTTTATCTCTGTATTTAACTATATGAAACACGTGAATGAACTACAGCTGCTTTAAACATTACTCAAGTAATGCACTTCAGTGAACTTGCTTCTTTCATAATGCTTCCCCATCAACAAGATTATTTATCCTGAGATTTTTAAGCCAAGCTAAAGTTCTTTGGGTTGTTTCAAGGTCCTCAGCACTCTGACTGCCTTATTAGCTATATCAAACCACACAAAGCTATTCTCTTTGACTTCACAGGGAGAGAAAAGGACATGAGTCTTGAGGGACTGCACACATAAGAGATCAGCAGACGGGTCTCAATGACTGAATTATTTCAAAAACTGTTCTCAATTTGAAAGTAATACAGATCTTTAAATACCATAGGCACTGCTAAGCTTACTCCACATTTCGTTTTTCTATTATAATGGTGGTTGCCCCAAATGTGAATGGGAGGAAGTTAATGATGCAACCTACAGAAACATATGGTCCTCAGGCACCAGGCAGCTGCATCCCAGAATCATCTGGAGCACATATTCCTTTAACTGAAGACAGCTGTATTCTTCTGGAAATGACTCCCTAGCCATTTCCTTACTTTGAAAACCTGTTTCTCAACTTACAAATGTAAAATACTGTTTTCTGAAACACTTCTATATTTGAGTTATGAGGGCTTAACAAACATCCTGAGACTCTGGAAACTCGTCCTGTGATGGATTATCCTTGACAGTATTTATAAAAAATGTCAAATATCACAAATATAGGTCAACAGTGTGGAACGGTACAACTGCCTAAAGCAGTACCATTGAAATGTGTTAATGTTGAAAGTCTTGCACTTAAACAGCCCACAAGTCAGCTTTCCTGGTATGTAATTTCTATAAATCAGGTGACAGTGAACACCACAACACTGAACTAACACTGAATAAGGACAGTCAACAGAGTGCACCTAAGTATCATGCAGCGAGGCATTTTGTCAAATGGACTGTAGCCCTCTTACTATACAACAATGAAATGGGTTTTGCAGTGTGGCTGCAGGAATCAGCAACAACGTGTCCTCAAACTGTTCAGAGTAGCTCAAGGCCCTCCACAGCATGTTATTTCATTACTGGGACAAAAGGGGGAAAAAAAAAAAAAAAAAAAAAAAAGCAAGCATGTACATGACATGCTTCTTTTCACACTGATGGCAGGATACCCGAGACAAAAATGATACTACTACATTTCATGTATTTGATGTTGTTTGTTGATTCAATTAAAAGAGAACGGGGCAAGTCGTTCATCCAAAGCATTGATACATGCACAAAAATTTAATCTTATTTTTACTCCTGTACTCTGCAATGATTAGCATACAAAATTAAATTCCACTAGGAAATGCAAGAAATCCACAAATATAACCAATGTAACACTTTGCATTTAGATCTCTGGCTTAGTTGACAGATGTTTGAAAAAACACACGTAGCCCCATAACTCCCTGATGACTGTGTATGTGCAAATGCTGGAATTAACAAGTTATTCCACCTAAAATGAGCATTATTTCTGCTATGTTCTCCTGCCTGATCTTTTCTCTAATTGAATAATAATATTCAATACTGTATGATTCTACTTTTTTTTCCCCAGAATATTAGAAACATTACTGAAATTCAAGACATTAATTCTCCTTCTTTTGGAATAATGTGAAAAAAAATTTTATGGGCTAAAGTTAGGATCATAATAGCACAAGAGGTCTAGACTAAATGTGTAGCAGCAATTGGACATTAGGAACCAGAGTACAGAGCTAAACCAGCTACAAAGTATAAAATTAAAGAGTGATCATAACAGTGCTTGTGATTCTCCAGTAGCAGCATCAGACAAATTCAAGAAAAAATTGTAAATGCAAGCCAAAAAGTGGGATCTTCCTATTTCTGCAAGAAAACAGCCCAAAACGCTTGCTAAAATCAATATTATTAACCATATTACTGCTGGTCATATTGGAATAAACTCTGAGATATCTGGAATTACAGATGAAGGGATAAATTTGATTATTGCCCCTCTTCTGCCACAACGTGGCCCCACAGGGCTAATCCTGAAACATGGCAGGGCCCAGAATACCCAGAATTCCCAGGAAGAGACCCCAGATAAACCATACAGCTCACCTGACCAACGGGATTGGTTTAATTGAAAATCTGAAAAAGGATTAAACATACTTATGGTATAAATTTTCAGTATCAATTTCACAGATCCTATCCATTGAACTGCTGTCAGTGTTAACAGCTAAAACAAACACAGAGACAAATAAAAAAAAGTCAAAAAACTCTATATTCTGCATACCAACCAAGATTACTTGGTGTAATGATTGGTATATTTTGAAAATTAAATAGGCCCAAGTCAGCTATGATACTTAAAGAGGGTAGGTTTAGATTAGATATTAAAAAGAAATCATTTACAGTGAGGATAGTGAGGCGCTGGAACAGGTTTCCCAGAGAAGTTGTGGATGTCCCACCCCTAGAAGTGCTCAAGGCCAGGCTGGACAGGGCTCTGAGTCACCTGAGCTAGCATCAGGTGGTCCCCATGGCAAGGTGTTTGGAACTGGGTGCTCTTCAAGGTCCCCTCCAACCCAAACCACTCTGTGATTCTATGAATGCCCAGTGGCTTTACAAACACCAGGCAAAGCCAAATCCAGTGAAGCCATATTAGACTTCTATTGCATTCTTCACACGGTTATACTTTATGCTCCTGCTTAGCACATGGCAACAGAGAAGCACCAAAGCACCCTGCTGGTCAGAGGCTTGCTGCAACTTCTCTGGTGTCCACAACTGCAGGGGGAGCTAGTGCTTATTATGCCTAGGAAAACACCTGTAAGATACTTATCATTTCATATCATATTGATTTCATAGCATAAAGATATGAAATATGCGTCACAATCCTCTGGAATTAATTACCCAACTGGAAAGAGATGTCAGTTGTCTTGATGACAGCATTTCACAAAGGCCAATGGCTGTCTTGCCAGTCCCATTTCTATATGTTATCATAGGAAACTGATGTTTGTTTTGTCCCCTATCACTCAAATAAATAATTGAGATGCAGATTTCCATTTAAGGGCACTGAGAAAGCAAAGGCCAAGAGTCTTCTCCAAGTAAAGTTGTCATTGCCACTCAGGTTGGACTGAGGAAGGTGAGAATTCATTATTTTTTGTAGAGGTTCTCAAGACAGACTTTGTCCTAAACTTGGTCAGACAAGCCATTTTTGTCACTAAAGTGTTTTCCATATTGGCTAATGGAAAATACCAGGTGCTGGTGTTTTGGCTGCACTAATGTTTTTTTAATATAAAAATAGTAACTGTAAATTTGTGCTTGTGATCAATAAACACCAATATTTCAGTGAAAAAAGATATCAATTTAATATTTTTCCTAAAAAAACCCCAGGAAAATGCAGAGAAATAGGATCTGTCCAAAAATGATACCTGGCCACTTTGCTTTCTGAGGATGTGTCTCAGGCTATATGCTGGACTGTTTTTTAAAAACAATTTTTTAATTAAAAAGTTAAATACGTGGCCTCTTAAGAAATAAGTCAATAAGTTCAATCATTTTACAAGCCTGAGATGCAATGACAAACATTACATACGCGCATTTTTGTCACATTAGACTCAAACCCCCATTAATCAGAAATCCTAAGGATTTATTATACATACAAACACCAAGATTGCTACAATAACGATTACCTATTCTAAGAGACAAGGCTCAAAATATTATTTATGTGAAAAATGGCACGCACTAAGCAGGTCTGAACATAAAGGAAAACATTCAATTGTCACAGGAAGTAAGTAGAAAAACTATTAGACAATTTGCAAGGTGGAACACATTCCCAAATCGTGTGCTAGAAGACAGACTGTTCTCTCCACTGAGGACTCGCATTTTCGTCTGTGTGTTGAGCCAATGATAGGTCCAGTTCCTGGTTCAGATCAGATCTGAAGAATGTGTGGTCACAGAGACCAGGAGCACTTACTCCTTGAGTTCTTCAGTGTTAATCATATAGCACTATGAGAGAGCAATTGCAATACCAATATGTTATCCCACAATATTTTGCAGGATTACTTACACAGCAGATAAATTATAATTAAAGTTACTGGTACTACAACATGTTTCATAATGAGCTAATAATTTATTTATCCATTTTTAATAGGCAATTATCAGCAAAGCACATTAATCTGTACACAAGCATGAAATACAGCTCATGCAATGAAAAATAAGAGATAAAAAAAGAATCTCTATAGAAAATTTTAATAGCTGTAACATGGGCCTTTTTTTTTTCTCTGATTTTGATCCAGCTTCACTGCAGACTTAATTCCAAGCAAAAGGGAAAAAACCCAAACATTCATTTAAAGAATGGGACATTTGTCTACTAAGTGTCTTTTTTTTAAAGCCTTTTAATAACAGAGTCAGGAGAGTTTTTACAATGTCAGAAGAAGAAAACAGCCATTCACTGCTTGGAGTAAAAATGCAGACTACTTTAGCTCACAGTTATAACCAAGTCTGTCATGAAAAGGTGAACTCTGCAATATGTGAATAATATCAGTTAATTATAAATATATTAATATATTAGGACTGGAAATTGTTTACTTCTATATCATGCAGCTATATAGTCTGATAAAAATTGCAGCAAAAATAGTGAAAAAACTAAGATGGTGTTAAATATCTTCTACTACTAGAGTTTAATGAAAGTCCCTCTATGTTTTTTTTCTTTTTTTAAATAATCAATTTAAAAATTGATTATATATATTCTATTCTTTAGATACACAGTGAGTGCAGAAAAACTGTCATCAACATACAGAAAGAAAATCCAAACACTGGAGAGAAGAGCCTGGACTGAAGATCAGAAGTAATGTTAAGAAATGCTATTCAGAACAGACTTAGCTTCTTGGTATATTTGCCAGTTACCAGATGCATAAAGACTTAATTACTTCTGCATCACAATTATTTCAGTTTAGTAAAGCTATTTTTCTGTACTGTAAAACATTAAAACACTGTAAAACATTAAAAGCACCAGTTCCACTCTTGAATATCTAGTTCAAGTCAAATCTATGCACATAGGCAATGGTTTCATTCTGGCTGTGCTACCATAGAACCACAGAATCATGGAAATCATTTAAGTTGGGAAAGGCCCTTAAGGTCACTGAGCCCAGCCACAGAACTAAAACTGCTGGGTCCAACACTAGACAATGTCTTTAAGTGACACATCCACACATCTTTGAAATATCTCCAGGAATGGTGACTCCACCACTTCCCTGGGCAGCTCGTGCCAGTGCCTGTCAATGGCTTTGAAGAAATTTTTTCTAACATCCAAACTAAACCTCCCCTGGTGCAGCTTGAGGTGATTTCTTTTTGTCCTGTCACTTGTAACTTGGGAGAAGAGGCTGACCCCCACCTGGCTGCAGTCTCCTTTCAGGTGTTTGTAGAGAGCAATAAAGTCCCCCTTGAGCCTCCTTTTCTCCAGGCTGAACACTCCCAGCTCCCTCAGCTGCTCCTCATCAGACTTGTGCTCCAGACCCCAGCTCCCCTGCCCTTCTCTGGACACAATCCAGCATGCTAAAGTGCAATTCAGCAATCCAAAATATACTTATCCCTCACAACAGTATATATTCCAGGGTTACAAACATGACAATACATTATTGTTCTACTGCTCACATTAATATTTACTCATTTTTTAAGGGGAAAAGTTGCAGAAGTATCATCATGATAAAAATCTGCAAAGTGTTTTTAGGCTTTGATACAAGAGCCATCACTGGTAATGTCAGCACTCTACTACTATGAACTGACAGTATGATGCTGAGGCCACAACCCATCCCAATTCACTGCCAAAATACAGCTGTGTTGTCCTGTAAATCCCATGAAAAATATGGAACTGCTTCCTTAGAAGAAAGATCTGCAGGAAGAAATACCAGGGTTTGACCCAGCAGGAGGGGCTCTGGACTGCAGTGGGAGCAGCTACAGCAGAGCAACCTCCCAGGGATCTCATTCCTGGGATCCCATCCACTCCAAAAACAGATCTGGGAGGTGGGCAGGGAGCAGCTCTCTGTATGGCCAGCTCCTCATCTCCTTCGTTCCTTGATCACAGAAATGCTAACATTGGCACAAGAAAATGGGCTGGAAAGTACAGCCAGAGACAGATGAAAGAAGAAGGGGTGGAAATCTCATTTCCAGCAGCTGCTTGCGCTTACAGCAGCACGAGCCAAACACGAGATGAACCCACTACAGGGAAACTGCAGCTTCCTTCACAGTGGACCACCCAAAAGAGAAGAGTAGAAGCTAGGATAAAGAAAGTCTGTAAAGAGCCATAAAGCAAATGTTTTAACAGAAACCATGGTCTATAAGCCCATGCATTTGAGGACTCAGCAGCTCTTGTCCTAACAGTGTGGACTCGCCCTACTGCAGAGTGGCTGCTTATCCTTGGCCATACCACTGTCGTTGACAGTCCTTGGCACACTGAAGGACGAACACATTTTGTGACATGCTGGTAACAGGCAGCTTGACTTTGTTTTTGGGTACCAAGTGTTATGCCATCCAGGAATGTCACCACTATCAAGATCTTAATTTCATGAATTTACAGGAAATATGCACCAACAGATATGGCATGATGTAAAGAAGATCCTCGATTATCGCTCTACCTGCACTGCAGCAACAGCCAGCTGACCAATTTCATCACTTTTCTTTCAGCAAGGACACTCCCTAGAAGAATAAACTTTGAATAACTTAAAAACTCAGTATAAGTTATGTTGTGACATACAACCTTAGCATAAAAATAATTAATAAAAAAAATCTAATTATTTTTCCAGACATCTTTTACTAACTTGGTTTGTGATCTTTGCTCATTAAACAATTACTGAATTAAATGCCAGCCCCTCCCTCCAAGTTTCACACTCCCATCCACCTTCATCAGCCTCATCCTTTAACACCAAATGGAAGAAGCTACTGCATACATAAAAGCTACCAATTCATCTCAACTCCAGCTAAAGTATTCTGCTGTTTTCTTTCAGGTAGTTTGATTGATCAGCCTACTTGAAATAAATTAGGAGAAATTTTGACTAATCTACATTCAGTTTGGATTGTCATGCTGCTTGCCAGATTCTTAACCCCAAATCTTGTACACTTTCCAAATACATGATATGGCTTTAAAAAAGCTATTAGTTCTCCCTTATATCCTGGCTTTGTTCATATCCTTAATGCTGTCACGACGGTATCAATGAGAGTCCTTATCTTGAAAAAGGTGGCAGTGGTCACCATGGCAGAGAGGAATCATACATCAGAGGAAGCCAGCATCATCCTGTACTTTGACTCTTAATCTGTGAGGAGGAAGCACCATGGGTGGGAAAGAACAGGCTCTATAAGCACAGCAGGATAGGTGGATTAACTCTGCCAGCGGCAGCAAGGGGACAGCAAAAGCATTTCTCAAAATATCTTTTTCTTTCATGCTTTGAGGTAAGAGCAGGAAGGAATACCATCAAAAGGTGGGGTTACAAAAGGATACAAATAAAGTGGCAAAAATATTCATTCGTCAATAGCTCAAGTAAATTCTTCCCATGTGGCTCTGAGGAACACAACGAATTCCAGCAGAAAATATTACTGTCTGCGTGATTTGAGAGAGACTGAAACCACAAGACAGTTCAGATCTTACACATCTTCTTATGCAAATTCCTTCATTAAACATTCCACATTAGTCTGGCTTAAGGAAGAAACATTTTTGTACATAACCAAATTAGAACAAAGCAAGCTGTACTGAAAAGCTCTCTAAACATGAGGCTGATTTTGTACTATGGTTAAAAAAAAAAAAGATAAACCAAACTTTTTATTAACAGTGAAGACTGGCAAAGTTTTGGTCATCTCAAACTTTTTGTCCTTATTTTATAAATGAAAAAGAATATAGATATATGTTTGTGAATCCACAGCTTGGGTAGATCCATTATTAATGAAGCATTCTGGCAAAACCCACCGATGAATGGGTTGTCATGGGAAAGGCTTTCTTGCTACAAATTCTTTTTGAATTTTCTCAGTGAGAGGGGCTGTACAGGACTGACTTCTTGTACAGGGTAGTGCACCATGTCTTCTACACCTCTACTCTTTCTGTCTTTTCTCTTCCGCCTTATCAAAAGTTCCTGGAAAAGGAAGGTTCTCTTCAAAGGGAGGATAAATCTCGTCTCCATGGTTCAGGCTTTGATTTTCTTGTTCCTTATCTTAACCCCATCCAAGCCATATAATATAAATAAATTATATATAAATATAGTTTTAATAATAAATATAATTATATATAAATTATAAATATTTGGCCATATAAAGCCAAAAGAAGGAAAGACAGTTCCAACGATGCCATTCCTCACTTTTCCCATCTGTAGCAGTAACACCAGCAGGTCCTTCCTTATTTCACAGAGTGATACATGAGGGGATATTTGGACCTCCATGAAACCAAAATGCCTTACCAAACCTGTGGGTTCATGAACTGCAGGATAGCTGTCCCATGCTGAAAGAAGTTAGGTGCCCTGAATCACATCTATAATGATTTCCAAACCACAGTGAATGTTGTCAAGAATCCCCTCAATCTCTAGTCATGTCTTTTTATAATTCTAAATCATGTAATTCAGCAAATAGCTTGGAAGTTCTAGCTTAAACTTTGCATTGTTAGCTTAACAGTTGGGCACAATCATCTTAGAGGTCTTTTCCTACCTAAATTATCCTATGATTATAAATATCCTTAACCCAACAACTAACCCCTCTGATTCTTGAATTATAGGTTTTGCTAATACCTAACCTAAATGGTCACATCTGTATTTCTTGTTCTGTCCTCACTGATTTCTGAAAATAATTCATCATTATGAACAGTTTTACTTCTGAAAGTCATTTATCATTAACATACATACAATTTTGTAAAACTCTCCTGCAAAAAAAATAGAAACAAATAGAACTTTTCCTAGTTTAATTAGTTTGTTTCAAGTGGACATAAAGACTACAATGTATAAACACATGATCCCAGGTGAAATATGAAGAGAACTGTGCTATGGGACAGAAATCTACAAGTTTTTAAACACACTCCTCTTGCTACTATGCACAACATTCATATATCACTGTCCTTTTTTGTGTTTTGTTGTTGACTGATGTTCAAATACCAAGTAGCTCTAAGTACCAAATACCAAGTACCTCCTGCCCAAATTATTCCCCCATAGAGCTGTTCAGTGACATACTCAGAGCTCATTATATTCTCAAGTGATATGTACTTTCAAAAAAAATCACTTTCACATTTCTTCAATTAAATTTTATATAACTGACTCAGCCCATTTATGCATTATGAAGATCACACTCTATTTTAATCCTATTTTACAAATGTTTCTACAACGTTAAATAATCACCCTTCAGATCAGAAATAATGCCACAAAAATCCACATTTGTTTGGGATGACAAGTTTTGCTACAGCAAAAAAAGAGATTTGTTTACATGTACATTTATATCTCTTAATTTATAGTTTAAGTATAATAGCCAGAGGCATGATTGTGAAGCCAATTAAGTTTCTATAGGATCTTGTCACAAACATGCACTACAGTACAGATCACATTAACTCACTATAACATAAGAAATCCTGTCATGAGTATTTTATGCCAAACCACCACATGAACTGTGATTAATAATGAATCAGAAGAGTAGATTTACATGAATAACAAGCAAAGAGAAAAAAAAAAAAAACCCTCTTATTATGGACAATTAGATGATAATGTAACCTACATATTTGCTATGTTCTATATGTAGCAACCTGGGGTATCTTCACACGACTTATTTAAAATGTATTTCTGAGTTGTACTAGAGAATTAAATAACATTTTGGCTTTTCAAATTAGTCAGTAAGCCTAAATTTAGTCACTGTTAAGTATAGTTTTAGAAAGTCTAGTATTCAAGCATACATCTCATTTATGTGAGTTTTTTTTAATTCTTCCTGCATTTGTGATCCAGATCTGGATCCAGAAAAGTGTAAGCCTTTTCTCATTTTAAGAATCCTGACATTTAAACTTACTTGTTTCTGCTGTAATAAGAACCTTTGAATCATAAAATATTTTCCATTCGTATTTTGTGCCCATATTTTCTTCTCAAAAAGATTTTTCTCAGGTACTCAACTGCATAAGTAAACCAAATTTCCGAACAGAATTGTAAGAAAATGACTGTGTTGAATTTAAAATATGCTTTTGAAATGTTATATTTCTGCATTAAAAACCACAGGCTTACTTTGCAGTGGGAAATTTCTTCATTTGCAGGAACTTTTTCTGTGTTTCACCCTAAACTTGGTCCAGTGATCTTTCATGAATGAACAGCAAGCACAAGGAATTCACCAAGCGCTGATGTTCCCACTGAGCCCCGGGAGCTGGGTGCCCCTGCTGGCTATGGGCCCAAAGGACAGAACCAGAACAAGAATGCTGCAGGCAGGTTTTTGCCATCAAAGTATGGCATGGATGGACTGGGAAAAACGAGCTAGATTCTTCACACATGAATATATAAAATTATATGTAAAATTAGCAAAACATTTTAAAATTGTAGAACCACAGAATAAGCTGAGTTGGAAGGGACCCATCAGGACCATTGAGTCCAACTGCTGGCCATGTGCAGGACACCCCAAGAGTCACACCCTGTGCCTGAGAGCATTGTGCAAACACTTCTTGAGCTCTGTCAGGTTTGCTGCTGTGACCACTGCCCTGGGGAGCCTGTTCAGTGCCCAAACACCCTCTGGGTGAAAAGAAAACACTGAATGTACTGGCTCTTCAGAGTTGCTCAGGATATGAAAATGTTTATTTCAGTCTGGAAAACAGGGAGCAGAGCACACTGCACTAACTAGTTCACTGAAATTTCAAAATTGTTCCCAGAAAACAGCAATCTGCTGGCAGAGCCTTCTGGGGACTGACACAGGAGTCCCAGTTCAAAACCAGGATGCTGGTAGGCTTAGGGATGGAGGAGTTTGAGGAACAGTGGAATGCTACAGTGCACAAATTTTCCTACCACCAGCTCAGTGTGCCCATCCTGCTTGGAGCCGCTTTGCTGCCATCCTGCAGCTCCTCTGCTGCAAACAGGGTCATACTGAATGCATTGCTGTATGCTTCATCTCTGGCTTCATCTCAGGCATCAATGAATGCCCTCATCATCAGAGAGAGCTAGGACTGTGGAACATTACAATCTACATTCATCTTACAGACCAACAGGAAATAAGACCTTGTACAGGCCAGGGATCCCTCCACATCCATGCTCAGGGAAAGCAAAACACCTTGTGAAAACCATAAATGAAAAGATGGTGAGAGACACCACGAGTTACAATTAAGTACTAAATGTACAAGGAATTATATCTGTTGAGAATTTAAAATGAAAATGTTAAGTTTTGTTCATCTGCTCCTTAACTGCAGATACAACCAACGCAAGCTCCTGAAATAATGAAGCAAAATGAGAATTCAGAATCTACGAGAGATAAAATGAGTGCCAGAATTTTAAGAGGATGAATAACATGGGAGAAGAATAGGAAGACCAGAAAATGGGTCATTATAGTAATCAGATGAGAAATAGCTAATGGAAGGATTAACATTTTAAAATAAAATTAAAAAGCAACTATTTGAAGGATATCAGTAGGCGACATCAGAAGTCACTTGTGATAACCAGAGTTGATTATTTTATCTGTCTCTTCTGGCTGTTCAGGTAACTTTCCTATTTTCTTCTTTGCAAATTCAGCTTCCTTCCCTCTCTGTCAACCTTTTCCCTCTCTCTCTCTTCACATCTTATTTTCAGCTCAAGAAACCCAAAATTCCTTTTCCCTTGTAGCTTTCTTCTAGGTCCTCCTCATTTCTTTGCCACCCATCACTCACCACCCAGCTCAGCAATTTATCAGCACTTGCAACAATATTCCCACCTCATTCAGCCAACCACTGCCGAGGTGACAGGGAGAAAGGACAGAAAAAGAATGAGCAAGAACTGCTGACAATGAATAAGGCAAAAAGTCCATGGAAAAAATGGAAAGGAAGCAGTTGGATTAGTAATAAAATCAGATTTGATTTAATGGCATCTGCTCTCCTCCATAAACAGTGAAATAAGCAGGTAATGAACTTTTTTAATGTATGTTTAACATCTATTATATACTTTATTTACAGGATAACCACTCAAGGTTGCAGAAGAAGACTGCCTCATCCTTCAGCAATCTCTGTCCTTATTTTGCAACTCTAGGATACCGTGAAAATGAAGAGAACAAACACCCACATACGTTTCTATTCTTTCATGGTCTGTGCAGTCTTGTGTACAAGTGGTGCTGCAAGGAGAACTGCAGCCACCTCCCCTCATCAGCTGTGCCCTAGGATGACTGAGTTTACTACCACACATAGTACGATTGCTTAACTCTTTATTGAGATAAAACATATAGAACACAATGTCTTACCATTGCAGAAGGGCTGGCTATTAAACAGTTTGAAGAAAGAACTGACTTTTGTGAACATGAGCTCCTGCTATGAATTATTATTTGTATAAAATTGTGCATCTAAGTTTTAGTTATTTAAAATCTCATTAAATCTCCTCACCAGGATATATTTTCTTACTGTCTAAACCAAAACTAATTACTGTGTTATCATGCAGGAAATACTTAGAAAATATAAAAATTTTCTCCTGTATGTTATCATTGTATCATTTTGATAAAAAATTTCATCAGCCCCCAGGAACAGGTAGGTATGTTAAAATCATCTATGGCCATCTTTAATAATTTACAAGCTTCAGTGGTTCAGAATTTCATATTTTCAACAAAATATGGCATGTGTTTGTATCAGCAAGTTTCATCCCCCATTATCCATCTCCCTCCTACACCTTTCTAGTATAAAAACCCCTTCTGCTTGCTGACAGAATACTAATTTGGCTTCATTTAAATGCTAAAGCAATGTAGTCCAGCTATCTCATTTAAAACATGTGTAAAGCTGAGAAACAATTGACAGGCACAATGAAGAGTGTCTACCATAAGGTTTGCATGGAATTATTTTTCAATAGGTGCTAAAAAGCCAAAAGCTTATCCTAGCCATCTTTTTTTCCCCAACATATATCTCTTAAAATCAGGGAATGGAAAAGGCCAGTATCTCCCTCAGAGCTCACCACCTCATATGACCTGTTAAGATTTAAGGCCAGGTGATGTATATGTAGAATATATATATATATATATTTCTCTTTGTGCAAAGGCAGTCACTTATTCTTTTAAGTTCAACCACATTTTTATTCCATGTGTGTGATAAGAAAATGTGCATTAACAAAGCCTGCATCAAAAATAAATCAAAGGCAGGAAGAATTTCCATATATGAAGAGTACAGAAACTCTAAATACAGAGCACTCTACGGACAAGACCTGGGCTGGTATCCCTCAGAGATACCTTCCTGATACAATACCGTGACCTGTATTGACAAGTCTCTCAGACCACCCTCCTCATAAAGGCACAGTTTTAAGGCATAAAATGGAAATTATAATAAATCTTGCACTGGCACGATTCATTGAGTTGATTCCAAGCACTTGGTGTGCAAGTATGTGGGGTTTAAATAAATACACCCACTCTTAAGTAAAAACGTGTGATGTGTGTTACCATCTTTGTACACACACAATGGCTTGAATGCAGGAAAGAAAAATGTGCAAGAGACCCCTCACACTACTGCAGCAGAGCCAGCCACAACAAGCCTGAGAAACAGAGACCACCAAAGCCTGGATTTGGAATAGCATCAATATCATCCAGGTCAGAGAAAACTGGGTGGTAAGCCTCATCTTTCTGGGGTACACAATTGAGGAATTACTCATTCAGATGTTCTCACAGGCTCACACAACCTATTTGAAGTTCAAAATCAAGGCAGCTTCCCCCACCCCAAACAAAAATGCAGACACAAGCTACTGTGCTAAAATGTTCCTCACAACAGCAGAGAAAGTACGTGGACAAGTGAGATAGCAAAATTTACAACTGATAAAATTTACAACTGAGATTAAGACGAAATGAAAAAACTTCCTCTCTCTAAAATCTCTAATTACTGAAAGGTTAAAAAATCTCCAGAGATTAACCAGCAGAAGAGTCAACAGTAAAAAGAATTTCTTTCAGAGAGTAAATACAACTTTTATTGTGCAGATTGCAAGAGGACAAGAGCTGTTGTTGGACACATCTGTATTTCTAGATATAATCATCTCATTTACAGTTCAGTATTTTAAAGAAACAGAAACGTGGAAGACCTGATTGCAGTTCTAAACCTGCTTTGTGCAACAAGACTAATGGAAGACTGGCTTAAGCTGACCCATATACTGAAAAATAGGATCTAAAATTAAATGGGAAAATGTACATCATTATTTTCACTTAGCTCAAAGTTGCACAGCTAAATCTCTGTGCAGCAAAGTGAAAAGTTATCTATACACTGCAGATTATTATGCACTCAGTGAACACACATTTAAATCATTTTTGCTATGTTAGTGGCATTGAATTTTTCATGCATTTTAAAATTTGATAAATGGTTAAGAAAATAATTCCATAGGTCAGGCATTTCATTAACTTAAATATTAACAACAAAATCCTCCAAGCAGAATCAAAATGTCTTTGTTTTTTTTGGTTTTTTTTTTGTCCTTGCCTGTGGACCCATGTACTTTTTCCAGGTCAGAAGAACCCAGTGAGAAGCCTTCTCAGCCTGCTGGAAGTACCAAGGTGCTGGACATCTGGGGCTGCATAATCTACAATCCCTATAGAAACTGCTCATGTTTAGATCTGAGCTAACACTTTATCTTTTGTCTAGATTTACACTTATGTTCTTGTTCTGAGGTGCCCTGTTCCCAAAGGAATCTTTGCTTTGTAAGAATTTCTGAATGTACACTGAATATCAGTTTGACACTGTTTAATAACAAACCATACATGCACTAGAACTTTGAATGCACTTAAAATATTTTCTGCAAGTTTATAAATTACCTGCCTGCAATGATCTATTACCAGCGAAAGATGCTCTTTCAAACACCACATACTGGTAACAAGGATGAGAACCTGGTTTTCTTGATGTCAATGTCAAAATATCATTGACTGGAATGAAGCCAGTGTCTCTCTTGGACATGCTGTACTCCAACAAAACAGGGATTACACTGCATTGCAGAACTAAAAAGGATGGGTAAAGTTAAAACAAAATGATAGAATGAAAGCTGACTGTGTAAAAATAGTATTT
Source organism: Cyanistes caeruleus (assembly GCF_971803275.1). Lineage (NCBI taxonomy): Eukaryota > Metazoa > Chordata > Aves > Passeriformes > Paridae > Cyanistes > Cyanistes caeruleus. Next base: position 36,488,824 of record NC_141704.1, on the reverse strand, counting down.
TCTTATTCAGCAGACCTACCCTATAAATATATTCAATCTCATAGCTGCTTATACTCAGAGCTAGAAAAACACTCTAGGATTACTTTTTATTTCAATTTCAGACATGGCACAGTTACTGTGAGAGTAAGCAGTTCCTGTATATGGTCTTTCACTCTTGTGATTTCATCACAAGTCTCAACAAAGTTTATCTTCTTCCCAAAATCACAAACTTTTGAATCTCAGCTTTTGTTAGGAAGACAAATGCATAAGGCCCGTGACTGCATAGACAGTTTTGAATTATGAATTTATTTTTTTTTCTATAATATTTCAAGCCCTGAGGTTAGCTAGTTTTTCATCATGTAGATAATCACTAATTAAAGGACAACTGAACTTTCAAATTCTACACAGGAACAGTCTGCCCAAGATGGAGCAGCTCTACTGTAAATTGACACCTTATTACTGTATAAGGGCAAGAAAGAAGCCTTACAGAGACCAAATTAGGCTTTCAGAAAACATGCATATTCTAATTAGGAGAAACCTCTTATTTCCAAACTTGACAACTTTTTCCTTGTGGTTCATAAGACAAAATGAACAGGGCACTTTGTAACCCTTCCCTAAAGCTTCAGCTTTTCACAACACTGGGCTGTCAACAATTCTAACTCATTCAAGTAAAAGGAATTTACAGTCTCTGAGGGATGCAAAGAGCAGCTTGGACACAAGCATAATCAAACTGCAAAACCCAAAACCATATGCAAAGATGAGAGAAGTTGTTTGATGGCATCACTCCCTGTGTTCTGTAAAGGGCTCTGTTAAGATTCGGGTGTAAAGGACACTGATGTTAGTGCTCGTCCCCTGCTGCCAACCCACTGCTTCAGCGTGTAAAGCGGAGGCAGATCTGGGGACAGCCTGCAGCTGCCACAGATAGCTCATCCCAGTGATATGCTAGGATAAGATGATAGCAACTTTTCCTAAAAGCTGCTCTTGATCCTATATTGTCAACTCTCAACGTTTCCAGACTGCTTTGTTAACACCCATGTCTTATTACGGTGGAGGCTTACAGGATCTTGGGTCTCAAGAAGAATTACACCCTTGGTGAAATGAAGAGAACTGGACGCATCCCATTTGGTAAGATTTGTCCTTGTATCTCAGGCATCCAGGACTTCTATCACTCCATGGTAAAGTACAAGAGGAGACACAGGGCATCAGGATGAAATGAAAAGGGGCAGTAAACTGAACATCAAATGAGTTTAGAACTGGAGTGCAGGGTGCAAAGTACAAGTGCTCAGACATGGCCTCCTGCTTCACTAGATAAATAAGAATAGGGTAGAGCAAGGTGGTTTGAGAAGAAAAACATGACACACTATGTTTTACTTCACAGCATGCTAAAAAATGATTAAAGAAATGTGAAGAAGAATAAAAGACTTGTTCTTTGAGCTTTACTTTCACATGCAGCTATATAACACAGAACTATTCTGATATGTGGCTGTATGCATCACTTCTATGTCTATTATCCAGCTTCCTAGAAAAATGAAATCCAAACTTACACATTTTATAACAGCAGCACAGGTTTTGCAGAGTGAGAGCTTATGAATGGTGAAACACGAATTTAGCACAGTGAAAAACACAGTCCAGGCTCAGGGGTCTATTCTCCTCTCACTGCTTTTATACACTTCTAGTATTCTGGAAAGTTACATAGAAGCATTAGGAGTAGAATAGACTACTGTGAAATGAGCTCACAAATTAAATTAAGAGAGGGAGAGAGCAATGAATAACTGAATCCCCTGAGCCAGAAGAATGCCATGCTGGAGTGTCACTGAAGGATATACAATATGTGCTTCTATGCACCCACTTTGCAGTGGACCCATGTAATTTATTAACCTGACAGCAATGCCATACATACCCACAGGCTCTTCCTAACCTCCCTCCCGCCCATCAGCATGATTCCACAGAGAACTGCCAACGAGACTGACAAAATGAAAATGCAGTGGGTTTGGCTGCTTTTCAACCTTTTATATACCCTGGAGACATAAGGATTACTTATTAATAGCAATTAAGAAATTTAATCCACTATCCTACATTGCATATGATCAAGCTTTATTGTACTCCAGTGAATCTTATCATAGTGCAAACATCAGGTTATAAGCCCATTTTTTAATGCATTGACTTTAATTTTATATAGAGTCAACCTTTCCTGTTGCAATGTGGTCACTTGATTCTGTATTGTTGATGAGAGCGTGGCTCTCAAATCTTTGAATAATGCAAGTGTATGTTTCTATCAGGGCAGAGGGGAAAAAATACTAACTTGATTTCTCTTTCCTGTTTACTTTTGAACAAATGCAAACCTGAAGCACATATGGATTAACTGAAAAAATTGAGGCTGCAGGTGAAACTTGGCATACTAATAGGAATGAAAACCCTATCTTCTAAATCCTAACACCATGCCTTATTCATAAAATCATCCTGGATTTACTTGCTGTATCCACACAATCAGAATGGGTGAAATAAGACCATTAAAAAACATCTACCATCTATACTGTCTGGCCAGGCACTGTAAGTGATTCACAGTCTTCACTTTCTGCAAGCCTACAATCAGATGTTCTGCAGTATTTTCTTTTAGTAGTTGTTCTCATTAACTAATGATTACATTTATGAAGATAACACTCTTTCTCATGGACTACTAGTTTAAGTGAAAAATTATTATGGCTGCATAGCAGGCATTGTATTTTCTGATCAAAACTATAAAGACAATCCAAATCAAGGACTGGCAAACATTAATCCTTGTAAAAAAGTAAAATATCTCCTTAAAAACATGTGAGAAAGCAAAAGTGAATTTCTAACGTCATCATGTATCACATCACACCACATCCCAGATAGAAGGCGTATTTATCTGTCTCTGCTTTCCCAACACATACCAACACCAAGTAACTTTCCCACAAACTGTGGCATTCTGCTCAGTCCAGCTCCCTTGTGGCACTGGATTTTTCCCTGGGCAGAAGACAAAAGTAGCAGGTGCTGGTGGCTCTCATCAGTCAGGGTGCACTATTGCAGTGCGAAGAGCAGTATGAGAAGTCACTTGTAACTGAGTGCTTTTATTTAAGCCAATTCATCACACAGTGACTTGTTTTAAAAAGGCAACTGGTGACTGACCAGTACCACCAGCAGAATAAATAATGGCACATTTTCCTATGGATTTTCATGTATGTCTCCACAATCCTTCCCTTGGCCCATTGCAGAACTCCTCCTCTCCCTGTACATCTTTGTGTTATTTTCAGCTTCCTCCATCTTCACTGTAATTTCAGCTTCCCACCACGACTCTACTACTTAACTGCGCTTTTCTCTACCCTCAACAGTGCAAGCCACAATATCCTCGCCACAATGAGGATATTGAAAGAGTTCCATCTGCTCACTTCCATCAAAGTTGTGGGGACTCAATACCTCTGAAAGAAACCATTCTTCCAGTTCAAATGCCCATCAGTTTGAAAGACCAACAGAATCACTGCAACACCATGCTTCTTTAGGTTAAAAAGTAGTCTCCAAAAGGAAACTTTAATGGAGGAAATCAGTGACCAAAAATGATAAAATACATGTATTTTAATAATACAGTTCAGAGCAAGAACATCAAATCTTTTTTTTCAAATAGCTGCAGTTATTTAATTATTGTTCACCTCATCAAATAAAAAGATCATGCTACTCTTAATATTCTTTTGCTTATAATAGAGAAGCTAAAGCACTCCAAATTTAGATCCAATTCTGTCCTTCTGCAACAATAAACACAAGTCAGCAAAACAAACCTGGGCTGTACAGTCGTGTTTGCTTAAACAACATGACGCTCATGTAGAGTGAATGTCATTCCATGCTCCTGTCAGAACAGTGATTAATTAAGCAACTGTCTTCAGTGATTCCTCTCACCTGAGCATGCACATCCAGAACTCCAACACTATGCATACTATATATTTATACATATGTGTGTATATATATACTATACATTTATACATATATATACATATAATACACTATTACATATTTTCGATATATATATAGCATTCTTTATATATATATATTTATTTATAGATATATTTATATTTATATATATAGCAGACTGGAAGGAGAGATCTGATGCTTAGGAAGAGCAAGGATCAGATTGATTTCTGAGCCTGTAACACATCTACACTAACATGTTAAAGTATTTTGGAATCAGAAAAATTGCAGTGCTTTGATGATGTATCCACAAAGGAAAGCATTTTTACCAAAAGAGCCATACAGGTGACGTGCTACTCAGCAGAGAACCAAGTCGTCAACCCGGCTGCTCAAACAATAAAAACATCAGGCAGGCAAATGTTGTCCTCTGTCAGTCTCATTATTACTACTGGGGAATTTTAAACAGCAGTTAAATGAAACACAGTGCTCACTAATTCTGGGGATTTAAGGAAGTTCTACAGTCCCTGTTAGTATGCCTCTGATGATGATGATCCAAGGGTTCTCTTGATGCCCCCAGTGCCAAGATAAATAAACACCAAACCCTAACATGCTGCACACTAGGTGCTCTCAGGAGAGGTGAAAGCGAGGTGAGAATGGTCAGACAGGCAGTGACCAACCCTGGATGCATGTTTCCTTAATGCATAACTTTTCACTGGATAGGACATGAAAATGTAAAAAAACATATTTATTTCTTCTAATTTCAAGATAACAGGATTGTATATACTGAAGGCTTTATCCAGCAATGGCTCCAAATATCTTTTTGTGATGATCTACAGAAGAGAACCAACCTTGTCCTTTTGACTCATGCTGAAGCATAATTGCTGCTCTTTTTTAATTTTGCAGCATCCATTTTCTCTCATTTGTCCTTTCTGTTTTCCTTTTATTTCTTTTGAACTTTCATATTTATAGATACAGAAACAGCTCTCGAAATTTTATTTTTTTTAACTCTATTGTGATTTGGCTTCTTTTTCTGCCCTGCAACTTTTCAGGAAAGACAGATACTGTGAGAATGCCATTTTGCCTTGTTTTATTTACTTATTGTTTTTGCTGAAATGGAAGCAAAAAAGTCAAGAATACTTTAGTTCTTCAGATACTGTCCAAGCCTGCAGCTATTTACTTATGAAATGATTATGTCAATGACTGTGTTAGAAGTCATTAGAGGTCTAAGGGAAAATGTCAAGTGTGATGCAATACAGAAACTACAACAAGCTGCAACACTACCCACAAATTCTTCTTAGTACAGGTAGGGCACATTGAGATAAACTTTGCTATCTCTTTTATCCTGGTTTTGCCTGCCCATCAGCTGTCCCTTGTAGACTAGTCTTGCTCTCCATCACAGACTGATAAATGCCCCATTTTATTTAATTTAAGCAGGATCTCACTTTGCAAAAATAGCCCAAACAAACCAATCAAACTGAATGATCAGGACTACAGATTAATAGCCTTTTTAAGATTTTTCTCACCGGGGTGAGAAAATCTGTATGAGTGGAGTGGAGGTGACCAGTAGAGCAGTTCACCTCACATTCTGTGGAGCAGTATGTGACTATCTGGAACCAAAATTGTAAGTCTAACAGGTAATCTTGCTGGTTAAAAAGAGTTGCAGCTGCTAAAAACTGATTGACATGAGGAAAAAGTCAATGTTTACTCTAAAAATAGCAGAATTATACATGTGATTTATTATTAAACTTCAGTCCTTGTAAGAAGGAAAGGTGTCAAAAATTTAGGCAAGGGTGACTCAAACTGAAGCACAGGGCCAGGCATTGATCTTTTGTCTCTGGTGATCAGTGACAGGACACAAGGGAACAGCCTGAAGCTGAGTCAGGAGAGGTTCAGGTTAGATATCAGAAGGTTTTTCACCCAGAGGGTGGTTTGGGCACTGGAATCACCAGGGAAATGGTCACAGGCACAGCACCAGCCTAACAGACAGAGATCATAAAGCATTTGGACAATGCTCTCAGGCACATGGTATGGCTCTTGAGGATGGTCCCACACAGAGCCAGGAGCTGGACCTTGATGATCTGTGTGGGACCCTTCCTACTGAGGATATTCTAGGGTTCCATGAATCATATTAAAAATTGTTCAGCCATACCACATTTGTTAATTTGGCTAATGCTGAAGACAACTTTCTTCTGAGTCAATATGGCTTCTACCACCATGAAACAACAACTTCATGCTTTTGCTTCAGCGTGACCACAGAAATCCTCCTCCATGCACTCAAACAGCCTGCCTGCACAAGTGAGACCTGGTATCTCACAGAACAGGCAGGGATGAAGGTGTTTACCTGGCTAAGAGCACCCTGACCTAAGAGAAGCGAGCCTTGAGGGGACTCCACCAGGATGGTATATGCTTCCCTCTCACAAGCAGCAGCAAGACAAAGCAAGATGAACAGCAGTGACATTTTGGCCATGGGTACAGCATCCAGCATCACCTAGTTAGACACCGTGCCAGCAGTGGCAGCAGGTGGCATTACCATTTACCCTGAGGGCAACTGTGACCATTCTGAATTCCCAGACTTGTGTGAGAAGGAGGCAGTGGAGTGGCCTGGAGACCACCTGCCGGTCTTCTTGGAGGCAGAACTGAGATGGCAGCCTGCCACAGGAAAGGAGCCAGCTTCTGCCCTGGTGACTGGCAGGTTTGGCCTTGATCCCTGGAGGAAAATGTATTGCTGCTGAAAAAGCAAGCCTGTCTGTGAAAGGCCAAGAAATCTATGAATGGACAATTATAGCTACACCTTACAAACCCCCTTATTTTGGTACCACTTTACTACTTTTCTAGTATCTGAAAGAACCCATTTTAAGACACCAAATAAATTATACAGATTCTGGTGCTTTACTAAATAACTGGACCTTCTTAGTAATTAAGCAGTTATTCTACACAGTAGAAGGAAATATTCCAATGAATTGATTATATATTTTTTCCATGGCATGGAGCACATAAAAATAAGCAATTTCAATAATCATTATTACTGCTCCAGTATATATTAATACATTTCAGATAAATCATTGCCTCCGCTATCAACTCAGCTACTGCTCCCGCAAATAAAGCAATACCTTGTTACCTAGCAACGAAGCAAGTCCTTGCTATGCTGCAAAAAAAATACATAAAAAGGAAATATATATATTTATATATTCCCTTCGTTTCATGTTGAGAGAACATCCATAAAGAACAAAATATAATCCACTCAAATGTCCTCAAATTCAATATTTAAATAAAATGTTTGATCATCCACATTTCATGGGTATTTTCAGAAGCTTGGTCTAGATTAAACATGCATAACCTCTTACTGACAATATAATGTTCTTGCTATGTATTTTTTGTAACATTTTAATGCATACATAAGTACACAACCATAACACATGTAAGTCATGACAGGCTGCTAATGCTACATCTGATCTGTAACAAAATAAGAACAGGTATCACAGGGCTTGTTTAAAGTTCATTTGCTTATGCTAAATCAGTTCCTCTTCCATTTAACATAGCAGTGCATAGTATCGTCTCTTACTGGTGCAATATCTCTTTTTAGGATACTGTCATTTGTACAAATTGTTCCTTGTATTGCATTTTAAAAAATAAACTGTACAAAAGCCTCACTACTTAGTTGCTTTATATTTCATGTCTGTTTCTGACAGATTGCCAACACTGTGTGGACGAAAACAAGAGTAGCTCAGGAGCTACAGAGTTGGGCAACGTGCAAATCTGACAGCAGCCTCTGAACACTGTGGTTACCAGCATGTGTCTGGTCTGTGCTTTACTCAGACTTGAGAGAGGCAGCACAAGGATTCATGGCCCCATGAGTGCAAATCCTTCCCTATGACAAGGACTGCAATTAAGCTTGTGCAATAGAGAAGTCATGAAAAGTGCAGTCCTGAAGGCCTACAATTTCCTTAGCAGGTTCTCACATCCAATATTGCCTAGGTCAACACAGATGCAATATGAGATACATCTTAAGATAATGCAAATTTCACTTACAATTTGGTGGCTAATCACATGCCACTACTGCTACTCATAAATTAGAAGATCACTAAACAACACACAATAAATTTTGAATGTTGCACTTGGTAGCAACATCAATAGGGAAAGCATTCCCAAAATATTCTGTTAATGTTCTCTTGAAACTTTTTGAACTCGCCTATCTGTTGGCATGCAAGAATATTGGCTCAGTTAATCACAGCACAAAGGTATACACAATCTATATCATGCTGCCTCGAACATCTGCTGCTGCTGTAATCCTTGATAATTCATAGCAAAAATATTCAGAAAATTGTATGCTTGCACCTAAAGGCATATTAGTTTTTGTGGCTCTTGCCATTATCTCTGGGCTTTATATACTAGTCAGAATTTTTTTGCAGCTTGGTGTTGCCCATTTTTTACTACTCTTGCAATCTTTAACAACTAGGGATCATAGTTCACCTCCCAGAGGAATGTGTGGAGTTCAGTAAAATGCATAATGCATACAGAGGGGCAAGGATGAAGCACCAGCTACTGTGGTGTTCAAAAGCCTCTTGCAATAAAGATTTTAGAAGTTAGTGTAGCACTGGAACTTATACATATTAGAAGGATAGAGCAAACATCAGAGACTGTACCCTACAGGCTCTGCATGACGAAGTCTGTGCATATTGTCTCTCCCTCTGGAACACAGTCTTTAGTGACAGATGGCACAACCACTACCTACAGATGGCTCCAATGGGGGCTCCATAGCTTTGATAAATACTGCAATCAACTCCTAGGATAGGTATGGTTCAGGCAGCAGAGCAAACACAGGGAATAAATCCTGCAAAAATGTAGCTGTATAATAATCACACACATAGTATTATCCTAAACAGACAGATGAAAGTCCAGGGCTATTACTGAGCTGACAGAAATTCAGGACTACTTAAGGGGAGGTCAGTAGTTTAGGATAAAAGTGTGTGAAATGAGCATCACTCAATTTCTTATCTACTTCATCCAGAAAAACATTTCCACTTTCATCATGGACCAAATGCTCCTGGTGAAAGAACTCTTGCTTTCCAGTGGGATTTGTTACACTTTGGAGGAGCAATCAACCCTATCACCAAAAAAAGCCTTGGTTTGGTTGGTAAAAAACACCCTTGCCTCAGAAGGATGATTCACTACAGTGAGCAGAAGTATTTGAATCTACTACTCTAACAAAATCAAAAGTCATGGACTAATACTGAAGCTATTTGTAGCAGAATAGCACAATCTTTTCTAATCTTCTACAGAAAGCTTGAAATAAGGGCAACTGGAGTTATTTCATAAAGGAACATTTGCTTTAGCTGAGCCAATACCTAAGAGACCCTGCTCTCTCATTCCTTACTGCTCAAAAAACCAAAGATGACTTTGCAATGTCTTTTGTGGCAACACAGAGCTAGTGATGAGCCATATTTGCTATCATAGAGTCATAGAATATTTTGGGTTGGAAGTGACCTTCAAGAACATCTAGTTCCAACCCTACTGCCATGGGCAGGCAACCTTCTACTAAAACAGGTTACCCAGAGGCCCATCCAGCCTGATCTTGGACACCACCAATGATAAGGAGTCCAGAACATCTCTGGACAACCTGTTCGAGTGTCTCACCACCCTCACAGTAAAGATTTTTTTCCTAATAGCTAATCTAAACTTACCTTCCTTTACTTTAAGGTCATTCCTCCTTGTCCTATCACTATCTGATCTTTGTGAAGAGTCTCTCTCCAGAAGCCTCTTTTGCTGTTGTTACCTGCCTGCAGCCACTCACACTTGGTGACATTTGGCACTTGGTGACAAGTGGCACCTACCGGAATGTTCCCATTGACTGCAATGCTAGGGACACATTTGAATTCAGAATACACCAATTCCATACATTTTAGATATTCAGTTAAATAATAGGAATACTGCATTTTCAAGCTGAGATGCACTCTGTTAAAACTAACCTGTCTGGTGCTCTGATTTGCATAGTTCCTGTAATGTACATACCTAAGGAAAACACATGTAACTATCAAAATGTCTCCCAGATACATTGGGGAGGGTGGACTCAAGTTCCACACGGAGGCCTTGGATTATACAAGTTCCCCAGCCCACATCTGGAATATAACAGAGAGCAATATCTTTACAGAATCCTCACAAACGTAGCTCAGTTAGTCTTGTATCCCAGAAAATAAAATAAGCCTACCCCATAGCAGGAAATATTTCAGTCTTTCAAACCATCCTATCAAAATCTAAACAAGAATGTGACTATTGGATTCTTGTCTGTGGAAGAAGACTACAAAATACAAATACAAATTGTAATCATTAATAATAAAAATTAATAATATTTTAAACCTTGATTATGGCCCAATTAATACAGTATCCAGAATAAAACCTGAAGTTTCCATTCCATTCTGACATCACTGTTTTCCAGACTACAAACAAAAAACACTAAAATTGTTGTTTTCAACTACTCCTGTTCACAATGTAACAAGTTTTCTAATTTTCAACCTTCACAGCCTGTAAATACAGAGTACTGTGAAGAAGTCCTCTTTGTCAGAGCTTTAAGAAGTAGAAAAAACATTGATTTTTTTTTATGATGATTAACTAACTCAACTTTTATCCCTTTTCAGATTATAGAAAACCATGACTGACATTCTTCTTTCTGAAAAAACTGCTGTGTAGAAAAAGGGAGACAGAGACTGCTATAATGTCAATGTAATTTCTGAATGCATCACACAATCTTTTGTAGTATGTCAAAAGTATAAACAAAAACACTCCATGTGCCACAGCCTACAAAGGGTATCACGTTTGATAGCATAATAATGCATGACAGGTCTCTTAATGCTTCCGATATATCAGTAATTATGTAAATGCCTTCAAATTTGATTATACACTCATGCACACCATTAAAGTTTGAGCCAAATTCAAGCTGCTTTGTACGTGAATTGAACAACATGGAAACCTTTAAACCAAACTTGGTTATATCAGTTTTCATACTGCTGGGACTAGACCCTCTGCTCACCAAGCAATGTGAGACAAAGAGCGACTTGAAGTTCTACTATGATGCCCTAATCCTCATTTGGAATCTGTAGGATATGAGGATGCCTCAAGATTGAGTGAAGTTTCAACCACCTGCTTTCTCCCATGGACAGGGAGATTCAGAACCTTGTCTCATCAGTGGGGTCCTGTGCTGAGGTAGGAAGTCAGGAACAGGAGGAATAACAGGAAGGCAGATGGTGAGATCCATCTTGGAGACCATCAGTCAAGTGGATTCTCCACACACACTCTGGAAGGGCAGCACCACCTCTCCTTCACTCATGGAGCAACAGAAAGGCATCAGGGCAAAAGGCCAGGATTTGTTTTTTGGAAATGGCAGACACGAATAATGAAGTATAAGATCCATAATATAAAAGTATAAAGTTAAGACTAAAAAACCAGGGGGGAAGTAGAAGAAAAAAAAGTAAGAAACCAAAACTGCTAACTTCCACTCATGTTACACATTAAAATCAACCTCTTTAGGAACACCTGACTGGTAAGGACTTGCTAAATTCCTAATAAATTAAAGTAATACTTCAGGGTTATTATTAGTTTTTAATAAGCCCCCTCACTCTCTTAGTTATGTCATCACTGCATTAGGATCAACATAATAGGGTTTTAACCAGAACTGGGCTGTGGTGGCTGAAATAAGATATTCTTAAAACAAGATTTATAAAAATGTGACGCATCAGCCCCTAGCAATAGCAACAATACTACATGTAGGTCTTGTATAATGCATGAGCACAGGATTACTTCCATGAATCAACAGTTTTGCATTAAGGTATAAAATCATCACATACAGATAACTAAAAGTGAAGACTGGTTAGAAAACAAGAAATTTTACTTTACAAGAGTATTTGTACCTTCAGTACAGAAAAGGATTATGAAGGTCAAAGAACAATCCTATTACTTAAGTTACATAATTCAAAGCAGGGTGCATGTCAATGTAAAAACAACATGGAAAGATGACTGCTGTTTTGTGTTTATTCACCACTTCTAACTCAGATTGTTTATTTTACAGTAGTTCTGCTCTGAATTGCTGAAAAAGAAATTTTTCACATGAAGTCTAATTTTTTTCTACCATAAGTCAAGAAAGACATTTTTAAGAACCAATTCTATGTGATGCTCAGCAGATAAAACAGGATTCTTCTCTTACAAAGATCCCAGCATAGATTACCAATCTCTGACACCAAAGAGCAAGAAGCTGGGGAATCATTTCCCAGGCTGACCAAGCTACTGAACTCAGCTGAGGTGATCTGAGCACTATGGGGCATGGCCAGGTCCTCAGGCACCACGCCTATTAGATGTTGCGCCACACTGAGAGTCAAGAAGCAAGCAGCAGCTTTGCTTTACTTGTGAAAGTATTTAGGAAACTGTTCTAAAAAGAAAGAAGCTTCCCAATTTTCTGTTAACTACTGTAGTCTTCAGTCCCTCTAATAAGTAAAATCTCAATGCAGTCAACTATTTAAATGGGAAAAAAATTTGCTATTTTGGGGGCTATGACTTGCTCTCTAGCTTATGTTTTAAACAGCATATATATTTGAAGTCTATTTCAAAGGGAAACTTAACACTCTCCAGCCAAGCTTTCCAGATCAGGACCACCTAACATTACTTTCCTATTTCCACAGCAGAGCATTTACAGAAAATATCAGCTATACTAACACTTTCTCTAAAGGCTTTTCCTTTCTCTAAAGGTTTTCCCTTTGAAAACCACATATCGAGTTTCCTCTTCGACATTTCATTTTCTTTGAAGTTTTAGCCAATTAACTGGTCAATGCAAATGAATCAAGAAGCAAATAAAATCAAGTTAAAAGATGGCACCTTTAGCAAGATCCCACAGGCTTTTTCTCAGTGTCAGAGCCCTCATGACTGTGATAGCAATAGGGAGATTCTTGCTATCTTCCGAAAGGTACATCAGAAACAGTCCAAATGCTGCTTCACCGCAGCGATAACTGAACACACTCTATTGCTTCTCCTTCTTCCCAGTATCCAGGAAGATTAGGTACCTGAGACATGCTCTTCAGCCTGTGCAGTCAACAGTATCAATGGTGCTATGACAATTTTCACTAGCTGAAAACAGTGTTCAAAACCTCAGAGTGCAAACCCTCAGGGTACGTGGTGCTTCCTTCCCCTGCCCTACGCTTCCCTGTGCATATCATCACTGTAGAGCTGCTTAGCCCCAGACAGCTCTGTAAGGAACAAAAATGGTAACAGCAAGGAAGGGGCACAGCCAAGAACTGCAGGTGTAAAGGGCATATTTCATCCAGGTCAGCAGAAAGATTATCCTGCACTGTTTGGTGGATGCTTATGAAAGGAAGATGATGTGGACAGCATTAAACAATTAAACTTGCTATTACTGTGCTGTGACAAATACATACACAAAGTTCATAAAGGACAAGTATGGAGCTGTCTGGCAAGGTGCTGAGATGGTTCAGTGCAGGCAGTGGTTTGGAAGCACTCAAGTTACAGCACCACATGATGATTCCAAAATCTGCATCTTGTGCTAAGGATCTGTTAATCTTTCACACAAGTTAAAGATACATTTGCCAACAAAAATTGGGATCAATAGAATTCAAGCAGAAAACGATCAGCTGTAATATTTCATGCTCTTCCCATATTTTAATGCTTAAAGAAGCACAACTTTACAGTATAGAGACAATATTAAAGATTTATTGTTATTTTGCACACATATGTAAAGATGACATGGATAGTTAATTAATGAAATTAATAAGCTGTGGGGAAATGCCTATGAAATGGTTAGCACAACAGGTTTTTAAACCTGTCAACACCTGTCAAACATCATGCTTTTGTATGAATTTTTAATGAACATGAGGTTTGGAAGTTTTTTTATAATATGCTTCCTGTAGAGTCAAACTTTGTTTCTGAAATATCCAAGCTAGGCACAACATGGATTAGAATTGAGAAGTACTCACAAAAGCCTATGGAAATCTTTGAATTCTTGTTTCTTGCTAGTGCTAAGAGCCGAATCCCTACCACACTCATATTTTAAAGAAAAATAATAACTTACATCCAGTTTATAATAGCTTCAGTAAAAATACAATGAATCATACAATACTTCCCTTAGGTTTTGCTGAAGTATTTTTCTGTGTGACTATTCACTCTAATATCTACTTACCTCTGTGGTGGTTTATTAATATTGGTACAGAAAATTGAAGTTCTATGTATTTCGATTGTACAATAATAACACAGGTGCTTCACAGACCAATTGGGTACTCATTAATAATGTACTTTCCAGGTGGCTGCACTATTAACCAAGTAACACTTTTCCAAGGTTTTAGAATTATATCTGAAAACATTCCTGGAAAACAAAAGCATTAGTAAAGCACAACAGTGGCATAACAGCTCTTTGATTATGGGATCCTGAAGGAGATAATTAGCCAGTTTTCAGTTAACTTAAAAACTAAATGTTTTAACTATTTGCAAACTGGCATTTACCAGCATATTTATTTATACTGTAAGTGACATTATCTAAGATTTTATAAACAGTAAGAATTTACTAGATTATTTTTGCATGCATTTTTTATGATTCTTTTCAAAATTGAGAGATTTAATATCAGTCTCAGTGGAGTAAGATGAAGCTTGAGAACAGTGAGATGATCACACATTACAACAGTAAATCTTCTAGAATTAAAATTTTTTCTGTTATACATGCATGCACACATAAACATCCATTTTATTATTATATAATAATTCTTGATGAACACTGTAACTGACTTTGCATTTTCCTATATTGGTAATAATTACACCCAAATATTTTTGTGGCTCACCAATTTACCAGTGGTTTAATACCACTTAAAGATATTGTGTGCAATAGTGTTCTACATTGAAGAGATACATGAAGGAGAAAGAAATTATCTTCAGTATACCCATGGTAAAAGAGACATATATTCTCACTGATACCATTGCAAAAGCTTTACTCCAAAGTACACAGAACCTGCTAAGGCAGCATACATGCAAATACCCAGAAGCACTGGAGGTCTGACTCCAATCTTTACCAGGAGGACCAGCCAACTTACTGAAGGGTTTAGACAATAATCTACTGTTGGACAAGCAAAACAAGTGTTTATCACCTCCACATTTCACCACATCTAAATGTACTGCAAAACTAAATGTAAAGAAGTACTTTCTGGAAAAAAGAACTTCAAAATTTAAACAATGGTCTAAAATCTTCTGTCAAAGAGGCAAAACTCCCTGCTGACTTCATCTGCTATTATTGCAGCTATTATTAAATTTAGCCTTTTTACAGCTGCAGAACTTAAAACATCCTAAACAATAGAAAAAACTCTCTCAATGTTTGATGACTGCAGGAAACAAGAACAGAATGAAGAACAAACCAATTACATGCAATAAACTTCATATAAATCATGCTGGATTTCCTGCATCAAAAAGCTGGATAAAGAATAAGAAAAGAGACATATCCTTCCTTAACATGTCCCAGTTTCTAGAAAGAGCAAACTCCAAAGACAGAGGCCTGGGAGAAAGAACCTCCATCTCAAGCTTCCGAAGACCCCACCAGACACTTATTTCAGGCACTGCCAAGAAGCCTGCAGCATGTGTGGTACATTTAGAAAAAACAGGATGGTTACAATTACTTAGTTCTGGACCAGCTGGAATTTCCAGTTGGTTTTCCCAAAGGAAAAGTACTCTACTTTTAGCAAGGGATCATGCAAGTCTTGGGAACAAGCCAAGATATGAATATCCACAAGGGAAAACAAGTACAATCTTAACCATCCACAGAGCGAGTATACGCCAGTGCTGAAGACTGCTTTCTAACATTGAGCAAGTGCCCTCAAGTGATTGCACAGCCAGAGATTTTAGAAGGTCCTCAGATACACTGTCATTGCTCATTACTTCTTCTCTTGATCAAGCTATATTTCAGGCATTTGACTTTAACCCAAACTCTGTTCCCAGGGCACAGATATACTGAGATTTGAGTCCTAATGAAAAAGAGATGAATGCTGGGTATTGTTAACACTGATAACCCTGCAGCCTCTATGTTCTTGTTATTCCTCCTGAGATACCACAAAGACACTATCCAACCCCAAAGGATGGGCCAAGCAGGGACCAAATATCATTTCCCATTACAAAAGGCATCGCAAAACTCTCCAAGATATTCTTTAGTCAACAGAGATAGAAATAACCCAGAGTTAGAAATAAATAAATCCAGTAAGAGGATGAAGGCAATAAGGAAGGAACGAAGAATGGATATCGTCCTGGATTTTCTCAGTACTTGAGCATTTCCATGACAATAAGAACATCTTTGACTCTGTGATCAGAGGATAATCTCCAGGAGATGTACCAGCACTTCTTTACCAAGAATCACCATTCCTTTGTCAAGGGAGAGAGGCTATCTGCCTGGTGATTTTCCTTTGGTAAAGATTTCTTCAACACCAGTATCATCACTTCCTTAGGCCAGACATAGCAATTGCTATCTGCTAAAATGGAGCCATCTGAAATGTTGCAAGGTACTTCACTTCAGAGAAATTCACTGCAGGGTGACAGTGTCAACAAGATCTTTTAACACTATGCTCAAGTTTGTCAGAGTGAATCCAGCCCAAATTTGAGGGTTTTTTAAAATACAGACTCTTCGGAGAGTGGAAGAAATGTTTTTTACCTGACTGAAGGGCTTTTTGAAAAATTCTACTGCTCCAGAGTACGTAAATAGAAAAGAAGGAAAACAACCCCAATCCAACACCACGTATCTCCTCTTCTCTCAGAGTACTAGGCAGTGTATAAATCCACATCAAAAGCAATATGACCACTGAAACTGACCCAAAAATGCCCCACTGTGTTCACATGTAATCCGTAAACCAAGACAATCGCCAAGAGCAATTCAAACATAGCTGCAGACTGATACTCTATTATAGAGATAAGCAGTTGAGAATAAGGTATGTGAAGATCTGCATCTTTGAAATACAGTGCCCAAAATACTCAGCTTAACATGCTGAAAGCCTCTGAGGAACTTGCCACCTTTTGAATCTTTTCTCCTCAAAGGCAAAAATATACAGAAAGACTATGGATAGAGACAGCAAGTAAACTAAGACAATGAAACACCTTTCCTAGCTTAATTACCTTGTCAAAGCCAAGTTTATCTGAAGCATAACCCTTTGATACTTGGAACCATGACTGCTGTCTTGTAGACAAGCTGGCATAGTTGGCACGTGGACCAAAAGACCAAGTACAAGCAGCCCTCTGTTATTGCCTACACAAAGGGAAAAATTGCATTGGATTGTAAAGAGTGCCAGTACGGTACAATTTTCTGAAGGTGTTATTCTCCAGGATTTGACTGTGATTTCTTAAAAATAAGCTTGCAGCTCATAGAACTGTGAAGACAACATTGAAAATGTGAACTAGTATAAGCCAATATGTTCCCTAATGTACAAACAATACAAAATCACATCTCTCAGAGTAAAAACTGGCCAGTTCATCACGATGAGTGTTTATTTGGAAGACTGATATACATTTTCAACATTTAATAAGCAAAGAATTATGATAATAGGATCATCAGAAAAAAATCTAGTCATAATTGGTATTTGGCAAATGAATAAGCTTGGACCCAGAATGGTGCCATTCACTCTCATCTCTGCTTTAACTTGCAGTCTGCATGCAGAGCAGGTCTCAGGACAAAGAGCCAAAAGAGCTTAAGTCCAAGGCTTGACAGTTTCTCAGTCTGCCCAAAGCAAGGTGGGAGTTTACTATTTGTAAAGAATATTATTCACTATGCCAGTCACTAACATGTAACAAATAAATACAGAGATCCGTACCAAAATGCCAATTGTTCAATGTTAAAACAAAGCAAAATCTGAATCCTCCTGAGTGATGGAAACAAATTAAAATTAACATTTCCCACATGGAGTTTTGACTCCTTCAACAGTAAAGTGTCTTGTTCTTGGACTGTAAATGAAATCATGACTGACCCAGGTCACAGCTCCCTCTTAAGTTCCTCAGCAGCAAAACTTTTACCTAGAGCCAGTTTGCTTTAAGTTCTTACTTCAGTGAACCACCTTTGATGGTGGTTTCATTGCTAGTTCTGTTCCAAATTTTCACATCCTCTACCCTCCCTTTTTAACTCCATGTGCCCACTTCCAGTTAGAGGTGTCATTCTTCCCTCCCCACTACCCAAGAAAAATGCTAAGAGGAAAAGCAGCAGACCCTCAGCTTTCTGAATTAATTTTGGGGTACTGCATTTCAATGCCTCCTAAGTAGAATGAATATGTATAATACATTTTAATTTGCCTTCTTACTGGATAAATTTATCTCTTCTTGACTATCACATCTCCTTTCTCTGGAAAAAAAATTATAAAGGCGCTCACCAATAGTACAGAAAGCAGAGCTAACTTGGAATACATCAGAGAGCTCTTCTAGTTCTCATCTGTCAACCATTTGCACAAATTCTTGAAATGGAACTTCTCAGGTGGGTAAAGTTAAGCGGGTGTGGGAGCAATAGCACAACTGCAGCTTGTATGCGTTATACTCATGTATCAAAAAGAACAGATCTCTTAGCGAGCAATTACCAACAGACCAAAAATTTTTTTGCTAAAAATCACTTACTCTTCATTTTTTTCCAGAGCACCACTGAAATTTTTAGAGTACTATCAGAATGGAACTTGAATTCGTTATCCTAATTATACACCATAGGATCAAGGCTCTGTACTGAGCAAACAAGTATCAACTTCACGTGAGTGTTTATAATTTGTGATCACATTTATACAGGAAAAAAAAAAAAGTCATACGAACAACCTTCCACTGAGGGTTTTTTTTTCTTCTAGCAGGTGACTATATTTTTTATTTTGGCACATACGAGGAGGACACAAATTGGTCCTTAAAGTGCATTCAAATGGCAAGTTACTATCCATCATGCCAGGGTCGAACAGTATTTTGTGCCTCGTTAAAAGAACAAGTTAAAACATTCTTTAAGGAGCCATAAGATCCGTTCTATCAGTAATCCTGTCACAGATGGACACTGTAGCATTCCTCATTAGTACCGCTGCTCTTAACGACGCTACGGAGTAGAGTACACCTTGATTTTGTGCATGTTGGCACACATTGCCACCGCTCGCACAGCTAAAGGAATTTTGCAAGGCACATGGCAACATGCATCACTCCACACGCTAAAAATGCTTAGGAAAACTGTTACTGCAGGTGTGCACCAAACTAAATTCCAAATTAAATGCTCAGTTATCGTTTGTCTCCCAATGCTGCTTTCTCGCCATACGCTACAATACCTGTTCGTTACTATGTATTTTTCAAACATGAGCCTTTTCTGAGATACGGAAACATAAACCATCATTCTGATCTTTACACACTTCTTTTCATTCCTTTTGTTTTTTCCTTTTTTTTTTTTTCCTCCCCCCCCCCCGCCACCAGCCGCAACACTTGGCCCAGCTAGCGTTCCTGAAATACCGAGCGGACAATCGGCGGTGCCGTGTAGGCGAGACCTCGCTTAGCAAGTTTCGGACCAGGGCACACCACGGCCAAGTTACCAGAGCCAAGCAAACGGAGCTTTGCAGCGCGCACACGGACGCGCCCCCCGCGACAGCCGCTGCTGCGGGCTCCGCGCTGCCGCTCTCCCGTGCGGCACAGGAGGTGGGTGCCCACCTCCCCCCTCCCCCGGGATTCATCACCGCTCCGGACGGCTGCCCGGGACGCCCTGATCCCGCGGCCACGCCGGCCCGGTGAGAACTCACCAGCGGCGAGCACCGGCTCCGTCGGGCGGCTCAAACTCCGTCCGCCCCGCCGCCCACCGCTGCCCCGCGGCCGCCTCCCCGCCGACCCCCGCCCGCCCCGGAGCGCGGCGCCCCGCAGCGCCGCCGGGCGGGAGCTGCCGCCGCCGCTCGCCCCAGCGGCACCGGCGAGCCGAGGCTTGACATAATCCTGCGAACGCAGCAACCGCAGGCGCCGCCGGCTCCCGCCCGCCCGTCCCCCGGGGTCCGCTCCCGGCGCTTCCCTGAGCCCGGGGCCGGGCGGGGGGGACGACGACACCCGCTCCGGGCTGCGCGGCGGGGCGGGGGCGGTGCCCGGTGGCCCCGTGCCCGGCCCCCCGTGCTCGCCCAGCACCTCCCCTGGCCCCCGGTCTCACCTAGGAGCGGCGGCGGCGGGCTGAGCTGCCGAGCCCGGCGGGGGCGGGGAGGGAGGGGAGAGAGAGGGGGGCCCCGACGTCTGCTCCGCAGCCGCTACCCCTCCGCGCTGAGCATCTTCCCCGCGCCCCGCGGTGAGTCAGGCACGGAGAGCGCACCGGAGCCCCCGCCGCCCTCCCCGTCCGGCCGCCGCCGCCGCGCGCGCCCCCGCCTGCCCCCGAGCCCCCTCCCGCTTTTCCGCGGGGCCGCGCGCGCGCGCTCCGGGCCGCGCTGCCCGCGGGAGGGGGGGGGGAGGGGCGGAGCGGGCCGGGGGCGCGCGCGCGCGCTCACCGCGGCTCGGTGCGGTCCCGGCTGCGGCGGGCGGGAGCTGCCGCGGCGCCTCCCCCGGCCCCCGCCGTTACTATGGATATGGGCCCCGCGCGCCCCCGCGCACACCGCGCGGGCGGGGCGCTCCCCTCCCTCCCTCCCGCGCGCCGCCGCTGCCCCGCGCCTGGCGGGGGCCGCCGAGCGGAGCCGGGGCGGCGCGGGGGCCGGGGGAGCCGCCGGCGAAACTCCGTCCTCGCCGCCGGCTGGCGAACGCCTTCCCTTGCTCCCTCGGCAGAACCGCTTCTTTCTTTCTTTTTTTTTTTTTTTCTCTTTTTTGTATAACATGAGTGTCTGAATAAATCTCATCCGAGCTCGAATTCCTGCCTTAATACCAACAAATAAGCATCCCACGGGATTGTTTACTTCAGTGACTGCATCCCATTAAGCAGCACCCGGGCTGCCTAATAAATGAAATAAAATTCAAAAGATAATGCCCCTATAATTTAACTTTACAAAATGTCAGAGGACAGAGTTGCACTTTCAGTCCCCCATGGCGGCTCTTATCTCTTACGCTGCTTCCCTGAGGAACTTACTTGGTGGCTGAGCACATTATCTGACAAGCTCAGCCGGTGGAGACTGGAAGAAACATTTTACCAAGTGAAAAAATGTTACTCAGTTACAGCAGGTGAATTGATGGGGAGGATGTGGTTAGTAACGCCTGCTGCATTTCTCCAGCTCGCTCCAGGCAGATCTAGCCAAGACATCAGCCAGGCAGGTGCCTCAGGCCCCAGCCCTGCCTTTGGAGGCTTTCTGTCTTCTGTGAAATAAAATCCTCAATAAACGAGTGGAAGAAAAACTAAGTGTGTCTCTCTGGGCAGCACAGCTTTACACAGACAAGTCACAGTGCTGAAATTCAGTATCGTTTTCAGCCTCTGCAACAGCAAGAGCAGAGATGGATGATGTTGTAGCTGCAGATCCAGCACACAAGCAAGGCAGACTTTCCAGGTGTACAAGTTCATAGTCAGACTTCTCAGAGACCTCACACTGATTAAATGCAGAAACCTGGTTCACTGGTCCTTTCGTCTGTTCAACTGCATGCGCTTATATAGAACTTCAAGCATAGATGGCTTCGAGCACCAAAATATGTCATATTTGAGGCTCTGAGTGTATGTCCCTCCGAGCACTAATTAGGTCTCAAACTAGTGCTAAGCTGCATTTTTTCAAAAGCAAGTTTTTCAAGGAGTAAATGATCATATTCACAAACGTTTCTCTTGGTTACAAAGAGTGTTAATAACAGGCACATTGCCACGAGCTCAGTGACGTGTAGCGGGTAGTGGACTGACTCAACCACAAGATAGTGCTGACTTTGAATGCACTGGTATGTGTGTGAGTAAAGGCAACAGTGTTTGCTATGAATCCCAAAGATCAACTGCTGATTATTTAAGAGTTGAAAGGAATGCTTAAAGTGGTAATGAAAATTCCTAAAGATACAGTTTTCGATATCATAACTGATTTCAGCTAATTGCTTCTACCAAAATAATGTTGGGGAACTCTAAGCATTAGCTCTGAAGCACATTTTTAGAATGAGATTAGGAAAATTATTTTGATTTTAACTGAATACTCTCTGCTTCTTTGATGATTCCACTGTTTCAATAAAATCTTTTAGATACAGTCTGGTGTTTATATAGGTTTGATGTAGCCCATCTGGAGAAGGACTGAACAGAATACAAAAGTTTAGTTTCATCCTGAATCAGGAGAAAACATAAACATTTTGCAACATTTTCTGAACATAATTCCAAAAACAGAGGCTGTAAATACGAAAATGTCCATTTCAAAACATTTCTTTTTATCTTTTCAAAACATGTCAATGCAGTTTAAATTTTAACGTCTAAATTGTCAGTGTCACTTTTGTTCTGACATGAACAGATCTTTTCAAAGCAGATGATTTGGCAGCATTTCCTTAAAATGTTGAATGATGTTTATGGATTTGTCTATACTTTTCCAATACCTTGGGTCTCCACATCTCTATCTCAACTAACAAGACTTTTAGCAGAGCCCAAACTTGCTTTGTCCTGGATTTTGTGATCTGCATTTTTAAATTGAAATCGGTTCTTTAGAATAGGTGGGACGTGATCCATTAACAACTGTGTGAGTTAGGAGCAATAATTACATGGAATTGCTAAGCCAGAGGAAGAACCAGTTAAGGCTGTCAGCATGAGGCCAATCTGATGATGGCAGAGCATAGTGGATGTGCCAGCCGTTTTCTATACCTGCCATGAACTTCATTACTTCTATTGACTGTAACATATTCCAGGCTATAGCTGCTCTCCATGAAGGAAAAAAGTGTGTAGCATCCAGCAAATCCTAGGAAAGGATGAAGGTTTCTAGCAAGATGGTGAAAGAAAGGGCATTTTTAGACATTTAGAAGCTTGGTGAAGAGGCGAACATGAACTTGGATTTTGAAATGTTTTGACAGAGAAGATCTGCATGATTTCACCACTAGGTACATCTCCCATTCAGCCACTTTGACCTTCCTTTTGCCTAGATTCCTTTCCAGCCAGCAGCACCTTCTCTAAGGTCTGGCCACTTCCAGGTGAGCAGGTGCCATGGCTGTGTCAGTGGTGAGCGAGCCACATCAGCCCAGACGGCTGTACCTCACTGCGCTCTCACCCAGCTCGTGTGATGGAGCTGAAGAGAAGGCTGGCTACTCAGCATCCTGACAGGGCCAGATAAGATAAAAATAAATGAAGTGAGGGACCTCTGTCATAGCAGGAATGTACATTTGGGATACCTCAGTCTGTTCCGTTACTATAAAGGGAGAAGAAATTGCCTCTCTCATAGGCAGGAACAGGCCATTTCTTCAGTTAGTGTTCTTGTGGGTGTTACAGGTTGGACTGAGATGGGGTGTGAGAAGCAGAGACTGTGAACAGACTGCAGTCCTGGCTTGAGGGCCATGTGGGCCATTCTATGTTTCAACAAGTGAGATGACAGTCTTTTCATGAAGGCAGAGTAAGAATTTATTTTAGTAACGGGGATCTAGGTAGGAGAGGAATCCATTTAATGAGTTTTAGAAAATATTTTTTTAAGCCTCAGAGTCTTAGATGTGTATGTCGAGGCCATATTTTGTCTGTGATTTTCCCTGAACTGATCAGCAAAGTATGCTGATGTGCTGATCAAAGCCTGGCCCAACACTTCATTTATCTGTAGTTCAGTGCATCACTATGAGGAGCTGCTATGGTGGCCACGATTCCTCTTGAAAGGAATTAGGCAGCTTGCTTTTTGCGTTACAGCAATGGGACAGTCCTGTCAAATCTTTTGGTTTTGTGAATAGCTTCATAATATTTTTGGGTGCCATTTGCACATTCCTGCACACTTCATCCATTGTGGCTGATTTGTGGACCTGGTTCTCTTAGCTGATGTGATGCTAGAGGGAAACTCCTAGGTGTCAAAAGAGAAGACAGCACGTGATTCTGGGAGTGCCCTGGGAGTGGCTCAGACACTGGAGCAGCAGTGGTTCAACTCAGGTGTCTTCAGATGAGGAGTGCCTCTGGCTAACCAGCCTCATGGCAAAAGACTTCCATTATTGTCATTGTCTGCATGAAATTTATCTGACCAGTAGGGCACTATAATGAGGAAGATTCCCAGAGAAAGGCTAGAACAGGATCTGTTTTCTTATACTCATCTGGTATCCAGATATGCCTTAAAATCAGGTACCCTGGGGAATTCCTCATTGTTGTGGAAACCGCCTGTGGGCAGCAACATTCCATAGATTTTAGACCTGAGTAACCTCATGTGAAAGTAGCAGAAATTTCTTCTACAAATGAGATTGCAGAAATAGGAGGTTTGGATCATGTCTGGAAAAGGATCACCCTAACCTATAGCATAAAAGACCATTTTAAATAATGAAACCAGTTACCACATGCATAGAGTTACTGAAATCCAAGATTTCCCAGGCTCAGTCCATGAGTATCACCACACTGCACACTGATAAATAGGCCAAAACAGACCTACATTTTTAACAAAATGGCTCCTAAAAGTTATTTTATCTAATGACAAACAATGCTACATATATTTTCACAGAAAGTGAAATCTGTTGAAACATAGGGATGAGATCTATTTTCCACTTAAAATTCATTGTTAATAAACATTAATTAGCTTCATACTGGAAGTTTTAGTCATGAAAAATTAATGTCCTTTAGCAATGAAGTTTATTTCTGAAAATAAGTTGAAACAGCTTCTTCTTAGTAAAATATAAAAGTACTATAACCTGATTCTTCAAATAACTTCTCCAAAGGTTTGTGCTCATTTTTTTTCTTTCACCAGTGCTGCAAAGGTCTGTGTTATAATAACTTGATTCTTTTTTCTAAGTAATTTGAACTGTTTTGCTGATATCCATACTCTTACTGGTCTATCAAGAGGTCTAGAGAGTTAAAGCAAGATAAAACTATATCATGTGTTCAAGTATAGAAGTGATCTTCATTAAAAAGCAAGAAAAAATGATCAAAAATATTTAACTGGACTGCTTTTACAATCTTTTTTCAGAGCTATGTTGATTTTGAATTTCCTGGATAGGGACTAAGCAGATTGACTTTATATCATAGGTTATTAAGAATACACATAAACATAATAATATTTAGATAATGAGTAAAGTAATACGTTTACTGAGAAAGCATAATCATAGTGTGAATCTAAGAGATAAACAGAAAGCATATTTGAATTTTTCACTAGTAAATTATACTTGCCAAAACGCTCCTGTAGCTGGTGTATATAGGTCCCTGTAGCTGGGAATATACAGGTGAGAAAGGACACGTGGAAAGGGAGAGTTGCAAATGAGAGTCACAGAAGTCAGTGACTATGCACAGTCCTGGAAGTCCAGCACATAAGGAAATTCTCTGCACTCAGTAAAATCTGCTTATGTAATGCCCATGATATATAACTCGACAAAGACTTTAACACTTGCACCAGGGCTGTAGCAAATCAGACAAAGGGAATATGCTAACTGAAGATAGATGGAACAGCTGTGTTGGCTCGGGTAAGAAGCAGAGACTTAAGCTCAAAGTAAGGAAGGAAAAGGAAGTTGTCATTTTTTGAACACTGAAAGCTAACAGAATGATGTTTTAAGCAGGGAAATCTCATGGGGAATTTAAGCCAGTCCTGCAAGCTGGCTTTATTCTCAGCTCTGGGTCAGCACTCAGATGATGGGGTCTTGCTGTATAGGATGAACACTTCTGAACACTTAAATATTCTAGAAAAAAGTTAAGGACTAGAAAAAAATTTAGCTATCATACTACAACCAAAGTTATCTTGATACATTTATTTTAATTCCAATCTCACAATATGAAACTGAAATGCCCATGTTTCAAAATATTTCTTAATTTATTTTGATTTTTATTCTTAAAATTGTCCAATGTTGGAGGGAATTTCAAAGAAGCTGATAAGTTTGGACTATACAGTCCCTTTGGAAAGAGCAAGTTCCAAATAAAGTTGAATAAATTCCAAATAAAGTTGAGTGGGCATGCAGTTATAGGATCCAAAGAGACAACTGGAGCTATCTTCTGGAACCACTGGAGTCTCCGCAGGAGCTGGTGCTAAGGTGTGCTGGAGTTTGAGGAGAAATTCTCACTGGCAAACATAGATTATGCCTTTCTTCCCCCCACCAGGACAATCTCCTAGGTCTATAAAGATATAAAGCGTTAATCAAAGAAATTTAATATCTGAAGATCAACTGAATTTACAGAGAGGTCTTGTCCATACAGACTCCCACATCTGGTTTTTGCTTGCTGAGAACAAGTATCTGGATGCTGAAGGCATGGAGTAACTACAAATACCCTTAATCTGCCTTTGAATGAAGTGTCAAGAAATGATCTGGTCAATTACTGATGCTGATGGTGCTTATAAACATGGAATATTTGTAAAGTCAGTTTCTCTGAGAGCAGAAGACGGCAAAAGGGAGCTCCTGAGATAGTACAGGCTTCATGCTTTTCAAGTTATTTTTTAAATTTTCCTAAAAGAACCACATTGCAACCTGAATTGAAGCAAAAAACCAAACAAAACAAAACAACTGTAGAATCTAGTTTGAAATGTCTTTAATTTACCATATGGAATATTGATATGAATATAAACTATAATCTGATTTCAAGTAGGTTAATGGAAAGAAGCAAAGGAATCTAGGAGAAGTACAAGGATCCATTTTATTCTTGTGACAATGATTATTCTACCTTTGGCTAATTAGAAAAGAAATAGTTGAGTGAACAGCTACAGTATAATGCGTGATCAGAAAGCAAAGCAATGAAAAAAGAGTGAAAATCTGCTCTTAATCCTGATTAAGAAATGTATAAAGTGGAATAATACCTCAGAATTATAGGGCAGAATATTTGTTTCCCAGTAATCAGATAATTAACCATGGAGCCATGAAGGGGATGTAGGTGAATATTAACGTGCATGTATTTACTGGGAGAAGGGAAACAATAATGAGATATTGAAGTGAAGCTCAGCCATTTGCTGGTATTTATGTAGAAAAGGAAAGCATAAAATCATAGAAGTAGTTTTGTTCTATTATTTTTCCTGAAAATGTACTATTTTTAAAGCTTGGAAGGAGAGGAAGGAATAAATGCTTCCCAGAGAGCTAGAGAGAGAAGGCTTCTTGAGGAAATTAATTTTGAGCTGGATGGTATAGTTAGTCCAAAAATACCATGGGATGATCAGCTTCTAAGAGAAAGAAAACTTTACTTGACTTTAGAAATGCATGCATGCAGATTGTATACCAACACTAAATATATGGCTTCAAATGTATATTTAATGTCACTGTAAGATGCATATAGATGTTTTAAAAAAAATCTAAATGCTGAATATTGTTATTGGTGTTAAAGGCCATGCTGCAAATAATCACTGTGCTGTAATGGTAGTCATATTATATTTGAACTATTCAAATATTAGACACAGTCTATTTCTAAGACTCTTCACTGTAAAATTTCTCAAGATATTACTAGCAGATTGAGAGATGGATTATAAGGTAGAGTGATCAGAAAAAAGTTGGAAGAGAATCAAAAGATATACAGTATCTTTACTAGAAGGCCTACTTTATTGATAGCTGTAGTTTCTTCACAATTAACATGTTCCATTAAAAACATTGAATTTCCATTTGGAAGTCTAGTCAATTTACTCTTCCTTGAATGTTTTGTTTTGAATAAGTAAAACAAAATTCCATATTAATATCTTCTTTCTAAAAAAAAATAAAGAATCCTTGACTGACTATCTTTCCAAATCAGTGACTTTCTCACAGGATCAATAAGTAAGATTTCTATGTTTTCCCAGAAGAAGAAAAAGAATCCTTTAAAGCCTTTTACTTCAGTACAAGATTCCCCCTGAACAAATACCATGGTGAATCAGAGGAATCAGTAGCCTACAAACTATTTTAAAATGTGCCTATGAATACTGATCCCACATGAAAATGAATGGAAATACTTTAATCTACAATTTTGTTTTCGCCTGAGAATTCAAAACAAATGTCTGTCTATGACCATAAATATGGATGTATTTTACATCCAGACTATATTCTGAAAATATTTTCAGAATACTTTCTCCATTAAATATTTTTGGATTTCAATTTCTTGACTTGAATCAATTAAAAGTTATGGAATATTCACTGAATGTAAATGCATTATATTTATTATTTTAAGAAAAAAAATATAAAATGTTATGCATTAATCAAAGACAAAACCACATTAATGATTCAGAAAATTCCTATCTTCTCTAGCCAGAAGGTATTGCTACATAAAAAATGCAAAGCAAAGGTACAATGACCTTTAGTTCTCTCCCCAGGATCAAATATAAATTCATGCTACGTTAATATTTCACACGGCTACAAAAGAGAGAAATATGTTATTTTTCTGTATGAAGATACTGGCCTGTCAGGCTGTAAGACAATATATTGCTAGAGGGAGGATCTAAGGAAGCTGTCTCCCATCCCAGGAACACTTGGATGTGGGAAGGGCGAGAACACACGCTCCTCCTGGGCTCATCAGAATGTCAGCTCTTTCTGCTCTGTGGTCACACCCGACTGACCTGGGTAAGCCATGGGAGGGAACTTCAGGACTCTCATGGCTGCTGCCCCTCTTAACATCACTCTTAATTTTCCCCTTAAACTGGCCTCTTTCTCCTCCTTGTTTGTAAGGTTCCCTTTAGGCTCAGATGTTATTTTTCATTCATTCCGGAAAAGCACAACGCAAACACTGAGCAAGATGGCAATGCAGTACTCGACAGTGATTAAAGATCAGAGAATTGTCCAGGGACACAGTATTTAAAAGGATGTGCTCTGGCCAAGCAAGCTGAGCAGACTGGAGCTGAACAGAGGTGTTTGGAAAACAAGATCTATGTGGAATCATATAGCTAAGCAATTGCCATCTGGAGGAAAATGACATAACAAGAACTGTCTACGAATAATTAAAGGCATGTCATAAAGTAGGCCATATTTTTTGATTAATCAAAGAAGGCTGAGGAACTCATTTAACATGCAGAGGAGAAAATGTAGGTTACACATTAGGAAAGATTGTGTAAGATTTTAACAAATAAGAGCTCGTATACAAATCAGAGTGTGCCATCACTAGTTTAAAGTGAAAAACCGTTCAAGAAGTCTTAATTTCTTTGGAGTTGTTAAGAAATACTTAAATAAACTCTGTGCTTTATAAGAGAAAGTATCAGGTGACCCCTAGAGGTCATCTCAAGACTGAGCAACTCTGAAGCTGCAATCGCCTCTGGTTTTTGTTAAAAGGCAACAAAAACATGAAACTGATTAATACCTTTGTACAGTATACAATAACACTGTATTTTAACCACCCTCTGGGCACTTCAGACATCTGCAAACTGTGTATGCAAACCATTCATTTTCATAAATGGTTTGTTTCAAATACTGTTAGATTAAGGATGCTAGTGTAACCTTATAATATAAACAGAAAATGGTGATTTATGGGCATGAGTGAATAAAAAGCAGACTGAAAAGCCAGACTTTGAAAGAATACATTTAGTTTTGTCAGTAGCAACATTTCCAAGGCCTCTGTAGAAATCAAATCTAAAGTATTATAACACTGAATTGTGCATGACAGTGACTACTTAATCCCCTGGTTTATAATTTGCATTGTGATGAGACAATCACTGCCAGCATGATGCAAAGTCCAGTGCCTGGAAAATGACATTAGATGTTGTGTATTTTCATCCATTAAAAAATATTTCCAAGAAATTACTTTCTCCCCTCTTCCATTACATAATCCTGTTTTGGGAGATCCTCCAAATTTCTTTCTTAATTCTAATGAGCTTTTGTGGACAATGGGACTACACTTTTTTCTTTCTGAATGCTGTTTGTTCCTCCCAACTATGTATTAGTCAGTGGCAATTTTGACAATCACATTTTTGTCAAGGTAAAATCTTGCAGATGTTTCAACTCATTATTTTAAAATAGCATTCATAATTACCTATTCAAATTATTTCTTGAATTTAGCATGGTATTCTACAAAGGCCAGAAGGGCTGTTAATTAGCTGTTAATGAATCTGAATGTGATGGCTTTTATGCATATGTTTCCAGCATCACATTGTATGTATGCACAGTACATACATCAGTAGGAAAGTAGAAAGGGTGTCAATGACAAAAGTCTGTCAGTAAATGAAGATGTGACATAATTCTCTATCCATTCATTTGTGATGGGGCAAATGGGTACAGTGGAGGGTGGATTGTTTAAAAAATTCGATTGACTGCCCTGAGGGACACATAAGCAAGGCAGTCCAACCAGGTAATTTTAGATTTTTGTTGTCAAAATTCTGCCAGTTGATAAAGTATCAGAGTTTACCTGACTGTATGACTTAGCTTGATTCACCTGTTTTATGTCAGTTTTTAAAGTCAGTATTTTTTATATACATGCACACATACATAATAATATATGTATATATATAAAAAATACAGTATCTGTATTAATGACACTAATACATAACAAACTACAAACTCCAAGCATAAGCACAGGAAAATGTAACTTTTTGGTAATCTATGCTTCTGGAAAGTTTAGCCTGAAATATTTTTGGTTCAACAGCCTGAACTCTACCCATGGCTTTGGGGTTCAATACAGCCTCACCTAGAGCAGCCAAAGGGATTTGAGCTGTTTTTTGTACAAGTTTCTCTCATCCATTCTTTTGCTTTGTTTCAGGCAAAATGTGGAAAACACCAGCAAGATTGAGCCTGTTCCTGAATGGACACTGCTTTTTTTTTTATAGTCAGCAGAACCTGTGCCGGCCAGAAGGAGACCCTGATGAATTATTTTTCCTTTGGTAGTGCATAATATTGATAGCTATTTTTTCATTAGAATATGAGAAAATTCACTCGTTCCAATTTGCATCTTCACCTACAAATCTATAAAGCAATAGGAGATGGTGATAATGAAAAGAGAGCTTTCAGAGTGTCAAAAAAGGTAGCTCTAGCATAATCAGACTTTTCAAGCTGTTTTCCAATCTGGTGCAAGAAATCAAGCAGTTTATTATTGATAAGGGCAGTTTTGTTGTTGATAAATAAACCTGTATTTTTTAACATTTAAATAATGGATAATATCAACAGGTATTTACTCAAATGAAGCACCACATTCTACCAAATAAATGACATATTTTAGAGGTCAAAATCAATTTAATAATACATTATCTTCAGCTAAATTAACATAACAAAAGGCATTCCTAAATACACATATTGGGGGGCTCAAACAGAAAATTTTAATGACATTTGTAATACTTTCAAAAATGGAACTACTTTTTAATAATTTTTTTCTCAAGAGATCTTCCATTTTTTCCACATGCACAATACTACAGACCTCTGATCATGAAGAATACTGGAACTACAGAACAGAATAAATTTATTCCTTATCAATCTGGAATTTAGTATAGTGATTAAAGCAAGTGGGCCATGCCACTGGAGCAACCTACCACAACTATGAAATTATTCAAAAACAAAACACTTAAGTCTGAGCCTAGGGAGGAACAGAGTCTTCTGGATATAAATAGAGTGGAAAATAT
The DNA here is from genome assembly GCF_971803275.1 of Cyanistes caeruleus. NCBI lineage: Eukaryota > Metazoa > Chordata > Aves > Passeriformes > Paridae > Cyanistes > Cyanistes caeruleus. The sequence goes on along the minus strand of NC_141704.1, from coordinate 36,457,442 downwards.
GCTAGTGGTTCTCTAAAGATGCTCAATCTGGTTTTGGTAGACAATTAGGGCTAAAATAACTTGTTCCTACAAAACTACTTATTTTCCTCTTTGCTTTTCTTTAGAAGCTACTGCTCTCTTGGGGTATTGTAGAAATTAATTCAGCTTTACTATTTTTGTATATTGTTCTATAAAAACACAAACTGTTGCATTATCTGTAATTATTTTTTGTTATCCAATGTTGCATAATCAGCAGTTGCATAAAATAAATTTTCTTTTCCTTGTGTTATCAGCAGGTGATCCAGTGGTAATTGGAACGAAAAATAATATATATTATTGAGTGAAACCTCAGGTTAACTTCTGCCACCAATATGTTCAAACCTGACTAGCATAGGTCAATTCCAGAATTAGAGTTCTTATATGGAAAATTTTTGATGAAGTTTTAGAAATATAAAATAAAGTTTTAAAATAATATATCTAATATATATAATCTTCTCTTACCTCTCTTAAATGAATGGAAGCACAATTTCAAACTTGAAAAAACAGATTTGCTACTCTGTATTTTTCATATTCCAGGAGAAGATTAAGTTTCTTTTCCACCTTTCTCTGTATTCTTTGGTAATTATATTACAGGACTGCCTAATGGCAGACTTCACATATTTCTCTAGTTAGGCCTATTTCCAAACAAGCAAAAAAGCCCCCAGATCTGCAACCAAACAAAATAGCCTTTTGTATTTCAGTGGCATAGCAGTATATTTACAGCTACCTATTGTATTGAGTAAAAAAAAAAGACATAAAGAAAAGGATTACAGCATCAGGATAAGATTCTCTCTTAATGAAAAATGTGTGGTTAGCAAAGAATAGTTTAAATTAGGTCTTAAGCAGTAAGAGCAGCAGCAGGGGCTGGTAACATTGCCTGACTCTAAGCTCTGAGCAAAGACTTGTCAAGAGCAAGAAGTCCAGGCTGGGGTGATCCACATGAACCAGAGGATTGACTTTCCAGGAAGGAAATAATCCTAAAAGAGAAAGTGGATAATTCATTTTCATGGAAACACTTTGGTTTATCAGGTTTGGATAAACAAAGGCAATCACAGCAAACATCTGATGTTCTTTTTCCTCCAGGCAAGACTGGTGAGCAAAAATTCTTCAGATCAGTTAAGTAATTGGTTTATGGTTCTCCAGTGAAGACCAGGTTTGAGATAAGAAAGGAAGAAAATCTTGCACTGAAAATGAACTACCAGTAAGACATTCCCCTGAAAAAGAAGTTCCTGATCCTAATGGAAAGACTGGATTGGTAAGATGTTTTGTGTAGTAGCAGTGATTTTATTTAATCAAGGAAGACATTTTGCATAGTAGTAGTAGTGTAAGACATTTCATGTGTATTTAACAAGGAGGAACTCCCCAGCTCATCTAAATGAGTGTTAACTGAGTATCATTTTCTTACAGTCCAGTCAGCTGTTCACTTCTGCCTGTCTGTGCTGAAAATGTCACTTGGCTAGCAAGTATCTGAACATAGTTGGTCCTGGAAATAGTGACTCAATCCCAAGCCCCTGTCACATTTTTCTTAGGGCTATAAAGCATTGATTTAATGACACAAAAACCCCACCAAACCCATGAGCATCGAGGTAGTTAGAAAACAGCTAATGCCAACTTCATAAACAACAGACTTTGTGTCTGATATTTACAGGATCTTTTCTTCTGGGTATCAGGGGAAATGGAGTTGAGACTGCCCAAACTGACAGCTACATCCTACTGCAGCACGGTTAAGGAGATTTCACGGTTCTGAATGAAAATTTCCTTATTTTTAATATATATAGTTGACCCCCTTGCATCCTCTCCCATATAGAGCACACTCTATACACTCAGTGTACTGCAAAGACATCCCTTGCAGTACACTGACAAAAATAAGAAACTGAGGCTTCTATCAGATGTTTTATGGGTAATATTTACCTTCCTGATGGGCCTCTAAAAATTTCTGAAAATTCACATGTGTTCAGAACTGACCATACAGGATGAAAATGTTGAATGCTTTATAATTTTAGAGATTATTGCAGGTTATAGTCTACTAGAATGGTAGTTAAACAGCTTTTATGTTTAACATTTGGACCGTGTAGCTGCCAGATCTTAGTAATTGCAGTCCTCTTTATTGTGATGGATCTTGTGTAAGGAAAGCCCATAACACTGAACAAAATGCTTCTGGTTGTTTAATGAATGGTGCTTTTCCTTGTGAGTAACTAGCAGAGCAGTATACAAGCCACCCACCATATTACATAAATGTGATACTCAACTACTTGCAGTGGGAAGGGGAAAAACACTTCTAAAGTTTCCCAGAGAACACATAAATCTTGCTGACTGACTCGTATTTTGGATGATCTGCTTCATTTTATTCAGTAAATTACCTAAATTCTGTAAGTCTCATACTTGTTTTTCATTTGATACATCACTCCTCCTCTATCATTATTGATTTTCTTCCGTTATTTTTCCTTCAGCTCCTGCCTATTCTCCACATTTATTTTCTGCATCTTGCATTATCTTATCTTCACTTAAAACTCTTAAAAAAGCCCCTATTTTAATTAAATAAAAAAAGTTAGTAGTGATGTTAAAATACATATAAAGTGAGCAAATTCCAGATGATTGAATGAAATATAATTTTAATTACAAAGCAGAATTTATGAAAGTTCCTAGTGAGACAGCAAGGAGTTTGGTCAAAATGTACTGTTTTACCAGTTATACTATTTTACTAAGATTCAATTTATTATATTTATCTAGAAGCACTTTGGTAAAGGAATACAGACACTTATAGGCAGATATTCTACCATGTCAATCAAAGGATTTGAGATTCAGTTTCAGTACTGATAAAATACAAAAGTACTGCTAAAAATGATCAGAGCATCTATGTTAAAAAGTTAAAGAAAGATCAGCAGCAATGAGATTTTAGAGTTTTTGTGGGAATAAGCACTGAAACAAACAGGACTGAGCCTGTGTGTGGTTGCAGGACAGAAGATTAAGGTGGTGACAAATTACCAGATGTAAAGGGCAAATTTCAGACATATGACATATTGCTGGGAACGTTGTATTAGTCTGAAATGAGTTTTTATTACATCTTCCAAACTATTAGAAGGCTTAACCTCTTGAGAAATTTTCATTAGTTGTGCAGAAAAATGCCATCAGCCGGCTTCCTTTTGCCAGTCAAGGATTCCACACAAGAAACTAACTCTGTGTAGCTGCTGGCTTTGATCTTCGTCCCATTATTTCAGTTTCATGCTTCCTCTCAAAGAGTTTTATAATATCTAGTTTATGACAAAAATAATTTAACTGTCAAATGAGGACTCCCCTGATAAATCTAGAGTTTCTGGATGTTTTTAAAAACATGATAGAATACAGCAAAAGCTTCACAAAAACACACTCTTTTAACATCTGAAATAAGCAAGATGAAACACATTAAAAGATAAAGGATTAAAAGGGGCAACTGGGAAAAAAGAGCAATCATGGTAAATATGAGCAAGAGTTACAGTAAGATCACCTTAGGAACAGTCTCTCAAGATTTGGTATAAATTGGAAATGTGAAAAGATGCTTGGTAACAGTGAGAAAGTCTGGCAGCCAAGATGTTTCTGCATCCAAGATACAGTCATTTTCTGTCCTAAATTTCATGGTAGAAACCCTAAAAAGGTGGTAGTCATGAAAGCTCAAACAGCAGACATTTGAGGTCCATAAATGAATGGCCCAGACAGAAGCTAGACTTTTAAATTAAGACATATAAGAGAAAAATATTGCAAAGTGGAATTGAACATACTTACATTTTTAGTATAAAAACCTTGTAAGAGGGAATCTTATGATTTATTTTTTTTCCCTAAGGAACATCAGCATAATAATATGGTGCATAGGTAAGGGCTTGCTCATCTTCATAAACCTAATTTCCATCTGTAGTACAGTGCCACTGGCCAAATGAAGTATTTTAGGGTTACTGTTTACTTGTTTACTGGGTTTCTTTTTACTAGTTTCTCCTGGTGTTTGCTTTGTGCTTTGCTGACGTATCACTGTAATTTGTTTACTTCCCTGACCATGACAAGATTTTGTGTCAATGACTTTAAGTTTCTATTTAACATCCACATTTCAGCCTGTCTTGTCCAAAATTGACTCAAAGAAGTTAGAGCTGGAGAAGATCTTTATTAGTGTGTCATTAAACCGCTGCAAATACAAGGATATTTCCTATACTTCCTAGGTTTTTTTCCCCCAGACTAGATTAAAAGATCCCAAATGAGAAAGTTTTGGCTATTTTCACAATCTTTTACATGGCACCTCAATGATAATTTATGCTACTGATACTTAGCTCTCAACTTTGTGGAGTTTTTTTCCTTTACTTTTACTAATGGCCTTTGTTGGCATTTATTCTTTTTTATTCTTCTTTCATACTTCAGTCATTTGCACACTATTACATTACTGCTTGTGTAGGAAAAGTTACACAACTATTCCAAAAAGTCTATGCCCTTAATCAAACCAAATTATATAATCTGTAATAAAATTATCTGTTTGGTTTAAATAAAGCATTTCTAAAGCCTAGTGAGACCCCTGCTTTATCAGATTGCCCAATTAATACAGTAGCATAAGGAACAAAAACCATAACACCTACCAGAAGGAGAGCCACTGAGCATTAACAATGACAAAGGGACAGAAGAAGACATGCTAGAAAGTGATTACAGATACTTCCAATGCAAATAGATATGTTAGATCTGGAGAAGGCAGGAAGGCAGGAAGACAGAAAGACAGAAAGGAATAGACAGTAATTCCTAATAAGCATGCACATGGAACATGCAAATTGCTGATAAGGAAAGCAGACATTTCAATAAAATCACATTGCACACTATTTGTTCAAGGCTTCCTGAGCAAAGAAGTCTGTGGAGCCTTTCAGGGCTTTACTACTCAAAGCCCTTTATTAATTTATGTGTCCCCTTTGCCATCCTGTTGCCATTTTCCCTTCCCTGCTTTCCTTCCCCTGCCCTGCGAGCCCAGAGATTCTGTTTGCCCATGTTGAACTCTGGCTGCACCAAGGGCAAACCAGAAAATTCATGTCCTTGACAAATTGACTGTTTTCAGTGTTCTGGAAAAAATAATGGGAGGGGAGAGGATTGGCACAAATAAGCTAGCTGGATGTTAATAATAATAATAATAATAATAATAATAATAATAATAATAATAATAATAATAATAATAATAATAATAATAATGAAGTTTAATAGACAGTCTAAAAGTGACAGTTATTTTTGACATGTAGTGGACAGTTGAGGAAAGGCAAATGAGGAACAAAGTGCAGACCCAGCACTTTATTACTTTGTGGTGACTAATTATTACCCACAGCTGATATCCTGACAGAACAGGGAGGAGTCCTGCTGCAACTTCTGGCACAGGCAGAAGCTGTTTGATAAAACCAAATGAAAGGGTGAATTCTGACAATTCTTGTAGCTTGTTTTTGAGAATTTTTTTCCACTTCTGCCATATCTTTGCATAATTAAAGTAAGCCACTTCAGTACTGATGCTTATTACAGAAGTGAAGGGATATATTCACCTGTCTGTCATACTGAAGAAAACACTTGGGATTTCCCCCAAATCAAAGATGACACAGAAAGATGAAGTGCTTGAAGGAGTTACCAAAAAAAGTCATAATCTCAGCTTGTGAGGGGATTGTAAGAGAAAACATCCTAGTTTTTTTTTTAGGACAAATATTGACTGAAAACTTAATTCCTTTCTTGAGAGACTTAATATGAAATTGGGAAAAATAAAAGCACAAGGACACATTCCTTGAGCCTTTGTTCAAGTAACCGGCAAGAAAAGAAGAAAGAAAGTAAAAAAAGAAAAAAGAAAAAAGAAGAAAAAAAAGGTGTTATTGGAGCAGAACTCCTTGCAATATCACACTTGCTATATTTATATGTGTGGCCACTGTAGGTGGGTCAGAAAGCTCCAAAATTCACCATTGAGCACAGACTTCTGAGGTGCTGCAAAACTAGACAAAGAAAGGTAAGCAGGAACAATATCCTGCAGTAAAACCCCGTACATTTCTGACCAGAGAGAAGAGCTGTTCAGATGCAGAAGATGTTGCTGACAAGAGTTTTACTACCCAAGCATGCAAACTGCTCAATTTTAACTTTAAAATTAGATTACATCTATTTACGCTAGTGCATGGACAGCATAGTAATACAGTGCTTTTTAAATGCCCAGGAAAAAATCTGATATATTTATGAAACTGTATACCAGATGAAAAAAGGGCGTTTTTTGTCCTTTTGAGAGAAATAATATCTTTTAACATGAAATGTTTTGGGTTTTTTATGGTAAAAGAAGTATATCATTAAATCTAAATAGTGCAATGACACATAAAATCTTAGGTTCTAATGTATCTTCTCAGTAGTATCTGAAGACTCTAGCATTTCCAAACATATTTTGCTAGTCCTTTTTCCTTTGAGTCCTCTCATCTGGCACAGATGCCTTCTAGAGTTCCCTTCCACCTTAAATCACTTGGGATACTATGAAAGAGACAGGATAGCATGGAAGTAAAAGTAACAAAGACCTGAAGATATTTTGGTGTTAATTACACTTTAAAAAATAAACTCTAGCTCCAGAGTTGTTAGCTGATAGTTAGAAGGATGCCTGCATTTGAATGAGGAATTAATATGGACTGAATTCTGCCCCCAGTTACTCTGGTTCCTTCTCACTGACACCCTCAGACTGTGGAACTTGTTTAAGAAGGATATAAATTAGTTCATGGAGTGCCACCAGGCCAGTTCATTCTGGGTTATTATATAAATGTCTTTCAATAAGTAAATTATTTATGATCAGACACTGATAATTTCTTTAGATTTCAGTGACATTATCCCTTAGAGAGAACTGAGTGCCCAATAACCAAGAGAGGAAGAAGGTAACTTTGGAAAGTTTTTCAAAATAGAAAAAAATACAGGTCAAAAAAGTAATCTTCTTTTTAATTTCATAGAAACCTCTGATTTGCTAATTAGCAATCGTATTCTCAAACTGCTGTTCATTTTAATATCTGCAATTAGATATAAGCATTATACAATATATTTATGTGTATTATAATTTTTATATGAACATGTGAATGTTTGCCTATCAGTAAGTTATGCAAAATCTCAAGAAAAGTGTAATATGCAATAACAACTACACTACTTAAATGACAAAGTATTTGCCACATTAAATTGTTATTGCATGATAATTACCAGAAATTAATGTAACTCAATTAAGATGTTATTCTTTCCCTATAAACCACTCTGAGAATGGCTACAGCACATTTCCCATCAGCATCTGGTGATAATTCTTCTGAATGTATTATTAAGCCTGAAGCAGTAAGGCAGATAAGACTCAAGGACTCATGTCCAAAGAGCGGGAGGGTATTTGGGTGCAGGCAGGGGCTGTGTCCAAATCTATTACAGAATGAAAACCCTACATTCAACACAAACCCTCCCACAAATCCAAGGAGTTTGTCTTTGCCAGTGACCTTCAGCCAAGTCCTGGATATGTCAGAATAAATTATTAAAGGCAAATGACCCTTTCTTAATGGATAACTTACTCTTCTCTCATTTCAGTAAAGTATAGAATTTTTTTGTATAAAATTTACTGTGGTAATTCTACCAGTGTATGTAATTTGAAATACTTTCATGCCAGTAAGGAAGCCTGAGGAAAATACTTTGACTTTTCCAGTTTCTAGCCATAGGGAAACAACATAGTATGATGCTTTCGGTAGAACAAACTCCTAGGTTGTGTTCATGTATTCTCTCTGTCATATACCAATTAGCACTATTCTATCTTTTCCCCAAAAGGCTCAGATAGGTTGCTGGACTTCATTCCTCCTGAGTGACAATAAAAAGCAGAAATATCTCCTAGGTTCAAATGCACATACCAATAATGATCAACCTCTAATGTTCAGGAGAAGATCTGTTACCTTCAGATTGTACTCTTTTACTTCTCTTTTTCTTCAGCTGAGTTAAATACTGAGGTACACTGTCATTCAGAACTCTCAAACCTTAAAACTGAGATCTGATTAGAAGTACTCTGTGCAAACACAGACTTGCAGCATTGTTCCATTTATTTTTCACACATCTTTTGGTTTTTGTGAAATAAAATTTGAGTTGTGGAAATGAAGAGCCATTCAGAAGAACAAATGTAGCCATTGACTATAAATACCCTAAAAATCAATCTGAAAATAATTAATGCATCCAGTAGCACAAATAGACCAGTTATGTGAAATACAAATTTAAAGAATGCTAGAAGTTATTTCTGATGCATCCACTAGTCTGCCACAACAATTTTGCTTTGTGAACTACTATATGTAAAGTATTACATCATTGATTCTTAATCAATAATAACCAAAGTATAATTGGAAACACCTACTAGTAACCAATGTCCTTTAAGAACCAACTACATCTCATAAAAGGGAAGCAGTCAAAGCACCAGGATGCATACTAAATATAAAACGGTTGGAGAAAACCAGATAATTTCCTACAGTGGAAAGCATTATCAGTTCCTCTCCACACTCCATTTAGCAGTCACCTGTTCTTATGATCTGTATTTCAGAGCTCCAATTTCAGCAGGGGCCCAGCATCTTTCTCTGGATTTATGCTTCTGAATGGCATCCCAAAGCAAGCTCGTGGGAGCCACAGAGGCACTTGGGAACTTGCTCAGCCCTTTGGAGAACTGGAATCACTCAAGAGTTCCCAGAGCACACTGACAGAGTGAAGCATGGCTCACCATCCCTGCAGAGCACCTCTGCACTGCCAACAGTGGTACATGGCATGCGTCATTGAAATCAGTCTGGGTTTGATTCTTTGGCTTTTGTGGTAGCTGGATTATGAACTTATACCACATTTTTCTCTCTTTACCATAGGAATTGGTAATAAATACCATACATATAAACATACTATGTTTATTCTTACATAACAGTCAATGGAAAAGAGAAATATTTTGTAGGAACAGTGATTTAAATGCCTAAGGGCATTTAAATGTCCCTTTGACATCCATGGACAAGCCAGTGACTCTGAATAGCCCCTTTTGGACCAAATTTTCATTGACTTAGTTTAATGAATTTACTGTTTATAAAAGTTAAAGCAGTGAGTTTCAATTCATTATGTTTCAATGACATTTGTCCATATTTGGACTGGCCATTCCAAATCAAAGCCTGTCTAAAATAGCTTAAATTGAGCAGCAGCATTATAAAGTAAAAAATCAGTGGCTTTATATTGGTAACATTTTTTAACAAATTAAAATCTCTAAGCTACTCTCCTGAAACTAACACCCATGCCATTAGGAAAACAACAATAAAAAAGAAGTAAGTGGACAGTTGCTCTGTGGCTCACTGATAATTACTTTCCTTGCCTTTTCATGAAGATTTAGCACCATCATCATGCCCAAGTTTCTCAATTTAAAGATAAATAGGCCTGAAAATGCCAAATCCTTAATCCCTACAGGTGAGGAGGTGTCCATATTGCCCGGCAGTAATTCTTCTGGGTAACTACACTGTCTTAACAGGTTCTCAAGAGAATCCTTTTTTTCCTAGATCAGGAGTCAGTGATCAACATTAAAATATTACCTATGATCTTGTCCACAACAGCAGAAAGGAAAAAATATAGAATTCTAAATTGGGAACTTGAGAAGCACTTCTGAGGCATATTTCATTACCATATATTCTGAAAAATTCTCTGCACAAGTTTTCCTTGAACTTCAGGGGATTACGGATAAATCATGAGAGCACAAATGCTGCCTTAGCTTTCCCAAAGAATGAAAACATAAATGAAAAGTTCTGTCACTGGGGGAAGGAGAGGAAGGGAAAGAAATGACTAAGCCCTGCCATTCTGGCACATTAAGGGGAGGGAAGGACTGTCCTGAAGCAGGAAAACAATAACCTAAAAAATAAAAAGAAAAGAAAAGTTATTAAAGCACTCAGAAGATTTTTTTTTAAATCTGTCTTTTAGTTCAGTTCATAATCAGATTTTGTTCTATTTAATTCTGATTTTCAAGAGCTGCAGCTTTTATAACAGTATTTCAGTGGGTTCTTTTCTATTCCCAAAAAGAGTTCCAGGGCATGTATTGGGCAGAATGTCACCAAAAAAGGACTTCAGTAGTTTCAGCTCTTACTCAAGGCTTGAGCATGGCAGCCTTTCAAATGAAATATACTCTACCATGCCTTCTTGCAAAACTTTCAGCATAATCAATGCCTTTGGAAACAAACCTTCAGCTGCTAGCATGACAACAGTTAGTTAGGAAACTACACAGAGCACCCTAACAGCAACTAATTTTCAAAAGAATTGGATGATGTGCAAAGAATAAACAGACCTTTTTTCCTCAGGACACTTTTTCTAATCAAAAGTAAACAAACTCCCATTTCAAAAAGCAGACAGATTTCTTTAATAGGTATACTTATTATCAGCCTCATTTCATGCTTGCAATAGAAAATTCTGTAGAAAGGAGTTCAGATGTCATCTCCACAGAGACTAATTCCATAATAAGCTGATAGGGTTCAGGAAGATATCGTTGTTTTTCCTTCCTGTTGCTATGTGCTTTGGATCATGCTCATATTGAATTACAAAAAATCCCAACAGTGACACTTATTGTGGAAAATTTTCATATTATTTGATTAACTACTGGAATAGAGAACTGTACTGTTCACAGCTTTCTGCTAATCAGATAGTGCAGTGTAAGGAAGGAGGAACTATTTTAAAGTGCTCTAGAGTGAAACATTATTGCCTACTTAGATCATGACTTGAATTGATGGTACTATGTTAGTGCTTTGGCTGACAGTCTTTGATAGCCAGTTCCTCCAGATTTAAGAGAGGCTTTTGAAGTTGTTGTGAAAGTGCTTTTGATGGCTTCTCCTAGAAGATTATATTGAATTGTGAAGTTTTAACAAAAACTGAGTCCATTATGCAGCATTGTGGTTTAACCTCAAATGGGATTAACTCTAATCCAGCCAAAACCAGCACATGCACAGAAATTAAGTGTATAGATAGAATTATGGGAAATTTATAGAGGTCTGGGTTTGCTTTTTTTCTGAAAAATTTAAACTAAGTCTTTCAGCAAACTAAGTATTTTCTATCAAAATGCAGATCTTCTCTATACATTGAAGATTATAATTTAAAAAGTGATAATTTTCACTGTATGTAAAATTGTGCTCTACATCGATCTATTTCATCCTGAGATAGGTTGTTATTACTATTTCAGTCACCTCTTCAAGCAGTTGTCTCTACAATTGTCACAAACAGCATTGCTCCACATCTGCTTTGCTCAGAGAACTCTGTTCTCTTCCATTCTTTGATCCCTTCAACCTATGACCCACCCCATCCATTGATCTAATTTTTACCTAATTGTAGACATATTCAAAACTTGGCAGTTGGTAATTCCAGCACATGACAGGGCCTTTGATGGTGGGTCAGCTGCAAGTAGAAGTCTTGTGCTTTCTGAACAGGCATGATACAAGGTCCCAATGTTTCCTGCCTTTGAGACGAGGCACGTTTTAACTCTGTTTCTTTTATGTCCTAGCACATCACCACACTTACTGCAGTTAATCCTGTTTCCAGGGAACAAGTTCCTTGCCAAAGTTCTCAGGGTGAACTACCAAAACCCAAAGTCAAAATAACATTTCTCATACACACATTGTGTGAGAAGCTGGACCAGATTTTTACCTGGCAGTCACCACAGAACCATGATGTGTGTTCAGTATTTTGTGTCTGATTTGCAATGCATCAAATTTCCCTGAGACCATGAAAGCCATCAGAGTGCAGCCAAGAGAAATATCTGCTTTCACCTGCCTTCAGCCTGTTTTCTATCCAGTGAGAGTCCCACCATCAGATAGCCTACGAGAAAGATAAGTAACAGTATTGTAGAAAGTCTCTAATCCAGGAGGTAAAAAGTGCTTTAAAATAACCAAGTCTCCCATTTCTGCTTGCTGTATTAGATTTGAAAAATTCTGTGCTACCTCTATATTTAGCAAATAATGGCAGGACAAGACTTCAATGTCCTTCAGTCCTCCAGCTGCTTAGGTGTTTCTCTAATGCTATAGCACCTTCAGAGTATTACTGAAGCAAGAAAACAGAGCAGTAAAACCAGTGACATTTTCCCCCCCACTACACATTTTAATCCTTTATCTGTAAATCAAATAAGACTTCTCCCATCTTTTCAGATTGGTTTGACCATTTCATCTCTTATAACTGTTTCTGATCCTCATTTTTCCACTTGGCAATGTAACACATTCAGAAATAAATATTAATGCCCTTGAACTTTCCATGGCCGTACATAGAACGAAAGAAAAAAAAGTCCAAGAAATACACTAGTAGAAAATTAACAAAAGGTCACAAATTTTGTGCCATACCAAACTTTCAGAGATAGTAAGATTTTCTTATACAAAAAATGAAATTAAAGCTGCACACACTTGAGGCTAAATTATTTTAAGCTTTCTTTTAAAAAATGTAACAAATGCTATAAGCTATTGTTACATAGTGATTAGAAATTGTTTTTCAGTAAACTTTCACTTGTAAGTAACATTTAAATTTGTGCCTTAAGTGTGTATACAATCACAATCACTAACTGGAACAGATATTGCTGCTTCATTTTGCTTTGGAGTTGGGGTCATAAAAGTTCAAGCAGTCCAACCTAGAGGCTTAGCTGCATGCTATGTAGGTAGTCCTTCCCCTGTTTCATCAACATTTAGTGAAAATGGAGGTTGTTTCTGCAGTGTTAAATCAGAGTTAAGAGGCAGGACAACATTTTATACTTCAGGATTTTCTTTTAGCAGCCTTGTGTGCCTCTATTAGTCCTCTCCTCTGAATCATTCCTGCACATCTTGAAAGCCAGGGCACTAAAGGAACACTGTGGTATTTCCAATGACTCAGCTCTTTTTTCTCTGCCAACTTGTGCACCTATTTTGACCTTATTAACATTCTGGTCAGAATCCCTTTCCTTCTCACACAAAAAAGATAGAGTGGAACTTGAAAATACATGAATATGTAACACCCATTCCTTCTTCAGGTGTCCTGTCCAGACACTGCTAGTCAGAGTAGATTTGAATCACTGTTTAATGGGTATGGAAATATTGTCCTGCCAAACTAAGCAGCTGACCCAGAAGCCATATCTCATTAATACTATTTAGTATAGTATGAATAGAGATCCTTCAAGAACACGAATATGGCAGAGACTTCCTAACAATATGTCCACGCCTGCTGTCATCAACTTAGTCTGAATTCTTGGAGAAGGAAGAATTGATACTACTCTAGACCTCTTTTCTATATACTAATTCATCTATATAATGACTGAGAAGTAATATCTTTCTACATTTGCCATAAAAATAGGAGATAAAACTTAATTATAAGAAATAGAAATCTAGGTTTAGAGATTTCTTATTCATATTTCAAATTAACTGTTGATTAACCTGAAACATGTATTTATATTCACATTTATAAATTGGCAGTCTTAGAAATATTAATCATTAATAAATTCATGAGACCAGCCATCAGAGCCTGCCTTACCAAAAAGGATTCTAGGGGCAGTTAACTTTTTCAAAAAGAGCAGCTGCTACCATAACTAGCAAATTTCTCTAACTTTGCAGATGCTGTAAGACTTACAATAGCTGTTGGAAAACGGATGCATAAAATAAAAAAGGATCCACCATGTTTTCAAAGGCATCCAGGCTATATCCTTGCCAAATTAAGATCCCATGGCAGAACTTAGTTTTTACTGGTGAGTACAAATTAACACCACCTTTCATACATTTTTAAACTGTATCATGTGCAAAAGTAAATTTATTGTCTGCAGGGATATAATGTGCTGCAGCTGCTCAGTGATACTTTGACATGCATTTGTCTAGAACATTTAAATAGACTAAATATGAAAAAACCACATTGTACTGGCATTCACATGGGATCAAGATGCTGGTCAGGGTCTAGTTTAAACATTTTGCTCTCACGATAACTTCCTGGAATTGATTATTCTACATCTCAAAGAGAAAGGCTTTTCAAGGAACACTTAGATCCTTTACCTCCTGTATAATGAGAGAGTGGTTGATAAATTTTCTTGTCCTGTTTATGAACTGCATCTGGTATCACTGGCAGAACACTGCTGGAGGAATGAAGAAACTTTATGTAGTTTTTATCTTGTTCACAGAGAATCAATTAGTAAAACTGTAAGTTATATCTCAATCACGTGTTGTTTAAAAGGAAAGAGCATTTCTCCAGTGTAATGTATTTTCCCCCCACTTCAAAAGAAACTGATAATGGCAGCTTATCTTTGGCAGTTTTCAGCTGATGGAAAGGTTAAATATATCTCATTGAACTAGATCTCTTCGAGCCAATTCACGCATACATGTTGTTCCCTGCTGACTTGATCCGCTATGCCGTTATCCTTGCCTACAAAAAGCAGGAAATGTTGTTTAACACTTATTGGTCACTCTCAATTTTTATGCCATTTGCTAAACCCTTGGTCTCAGGATGCTGAGGAATTTTTAAGTGCGTCTTTCCAATTTTGGGTATTTTTTTGATTAATAGCATACTTTAATTCTGGCTGGTGCTATCTTCAAAGGAAGGACAGCCAGTCTTGGAAGGGTTAAAATAAAGTTATTAGTCTTAGCACTTTTAAATCATTTGCCTCTGCTTAGAAAGGTGTGTGGTAATCTTTGAAAGGGTTAGACTGTATACCAGGAAAAATGAGAAGATATTTTAAAATCTTACTCTTCCTGGAAAATACTCTTTAGTAAAGAAATCAAAAATGTTTCTTTTTTTTTAGCACCAAATACAACATAACATAAATGTAAAAAAACCCCCCGATATCAGTAGTTAATACCTTGCTTTATCTTAAGAAATGAGAAAGTGAATGTAAATGAAAAACAAAAATTGTGTAGCTTTAACAAAACTGAGCTATGCCTCCAAGTTAGAAGCTGCACCATAACAGAAAGGAAGAGTTACATTAGAAGAGAAGAAGAAGGCAGAAGAACTAGAAAAATGCCAGAAGAAGTCAAGAAAAGGAAGACTGGACAGAAAAAGTTTCATCCCGGAAGAGATACTGGATATGAAACAGTAGAGCTGAGCTCACTGAAGGACAGTGATTGACAATGCATAAGTGTATTGGTCTTTCTAATGTGTCCTAAAACCTACTGAGGACACAAGGTCACTGAAAGTCTTCTACTTTCATGGGACAGACAGACCTTCCACTGGTTAAGAAACAACAGCTACGATCCATGGTTGTACAAATATGTATTCATCCTGTACATTGCCTTTTCGTAGGCCACTTTAGTTTTCCAGTCTGCTGTGCTGTTATACCTCAAAGTTACAGTTTTATTACTCTGGAAGTGAATTTCACTGAAAAATGCCATTCAACCACATATCTCCTCTAATAATGAATTCTACTTACAAAATCAAAATAGGTGCTATAATGTGCAATTATTTCCTCCCCAATATTAACCACTCAAAACTTAAAATCCACTTTACAAATAAAGCACAGTGTGTTCTTGGTCATGACCCCAAGGCCCAAGAGGACATCTGAGGAACCAGAGTTGGAGCCTTATGAGAGCATTCTGTATTGAGAGCTCCATGTTTCTCGCGTGTTGAGAAGCCCAAAAGTGGGCACAGCTCTCTGAGGCCTCACCAGGGCTGAGTAGAGGGGTAGGATCATCTCCCTCAAACTCCTGGCAATGCTGAAGGGCTGCACAGCACTCTGGAGTATTGGCCACTCCTCCCAGCTTTGTGTCATCAGTGAACTTGCTGAGGAAGCATCTGCCCCCTCCTCCAAAGTCATCGAGGAATAAGTTAAACAATGCTGGGCTCAGTATTGAGCCTTGAGGGACACCACTAGTGACAGGCCTCCCACCAGACCCTGTGCCAGCATCACAACCCTCTGGGATCTGCCATTCAGTCCATTCTCAACCACCTTACTGTCTACTCATCCAGTCCACACTTGCTGAGTTTGCCTATCAGGACATTGAGAGAGACAGTGCCAAAAGACTTCCCGAAGTCAAGGCAGGCGATATCCACTGCTCTCCACTCATTCATTCATGTAGTTGTTTCCTTTTAGAAGGCAATCAGGTTGGTCAAGCATGATTTACCTTTAGTGAATTCACACTTACTACTCCTGATCACCAGATGGCCTCTAGAATGAGGTGTTCCATCATCTTTCCAGGGACTGAGGTGAGGCTGACTGGCCAGTAGTTCCTTGTGTCCTTCTTCTTTTGAAAATCAGGATTCCCTTCCAGCCTGGAGCAGACACACCCCATAATGTCACCTTTTACTAGTCTGCCCTTCTATCCTTTCCCATAAGCTCTTGACTTGCTCATCATCCACCCCAAGAGCTCGATACATTCCAAGTGTTGCCTCATACAGTGGGCAACTCCACCACTGTGCCTTCCTTGTGTGTCTCTCCCAAACAGCAAGAATCCCTGTGCGACATCATTGCAGCCATGCAATCTATCCCACCAAGGCTCCAAAATCACAACGAGGTCAAAGCCCTGTGACTGCCTGTGGATCTGTAGCACATTCTGGTTGCTCTCCATACTGCATGCATTGGTGTACAGGCACTTCATACAAGTATTTGATGGTCTCAGGATCCCAGCAGGGATGGGAGGTGTGAAATAATGTGCCACAGTCTTGTGGTTATATCTTTGGCTGCTTATGCTTGCTTGACTTCAGAATTTAGGGACCAAAACCTGTAATCAATCTTTTTTTATGACAAATTTTATGGCCAGTGAAGGCATATTTTGACTTATCAGAGTATATGTAATATTAAAACACCTTCAGTGGTGGATTTAATAACATTAAAATGGCTGATTATAGGCTTATACAACCAGGAAAGAAGTAGCTTTCCAGATGGCAGGGGCTAAACGCTTTTTACGAGATACAAAGTGCATTCTGATTACAGCTCAAACGATAGCTTCATTTAGGTCATGAGACCTATGTTCTGTGTTCAGCCCGCTGTGTTCTGGAGTGCCAAAAAACCAGACTTGTCCCACCAGCTGAAGCCACTGCAGAAAAATATCCTGTACAAGTAATGCCTGGTCCTACCTCCGTCTCTTCTTGATGCATGAAGGTACTAATGATCTTCCATGCTTCCCAAAGCCATCATTCATCATGACTGCTCATCTATTCAGGGCAACCTATTCATGTGAATTGCACTGTTAGTCACTGATGTTCCCACCTGCTCTTTAACATTATGTTGAGATAATGTTTTGAAATCTGTTTTGAAATAATCTGAAAATATTGTTAGCTTGGGGGCAAAAGAATGAAGCAATTGGTGTAGTTTGATTGTAACTTCAGGAATTGTGTTCTGTAGATATCTCAACGATCACTGTGCAAAGATTCCTTAATCTATCAACATCTGTTCAGAATATTATACAATTGCTCTTAAAAGCATTCCTCAAGAGACACCAGCTTTCCTAACATCCCAATGTCATAAGAAAGGTGGAGAAATGTTTGCAAAAGTTGAAGCTTGGCAAAATTTAAAAAAAAGTAATCTTGCTGGATATTCCCTAAAGAAGCTTTTGCTGATCTTAACTGTGAGCTTATGTACATGTAAAATTGTTTTTTATAACAGAAAAATTGTTAATAATGGGAAAAGTACTGCTCCACCCTGGGACCTTATCACCAGGTATCCATTTGTGACTATCACCTTATTAATAGCTTAAAAAACATGTAAACAGACTTTTGTGACCAGAAAAGATACCCTTAATAATTTTTGGATGTCACATAGCAAAGTGAAAAGTGAAAAAACTACCATTAATTATTAAAAGAACTTGAAATATATTTGCCTGATCCCCTACAAAAATACAAAAAAGATGATCCAGCACACTAGGTACACACTACCTGCCAGTATAGCTTAGAGAGTAAAAAAAAGATGTCTCTGGGGTACAAATAGCAATTAATTATATAGTAATCTTGAGATTTCTCCCTTTTGATCCTATTCATTATTCATTATCATGTGAATTGTTCTTTCTAATTTCCCCAACAGTAATTATCATTCAGTTCATTATAATATTTTCTTTTTTATTATTCATGTTCACATTTAACTCAGGTTTCTCTTAACTGCTTCCAACTGTCTATATATTTCTATGAAACTTTTTTGGTCATTTTGTTAATGTTTTCAAGTTCCCATTCTCCCACCAGAGAAGTCTATCAGTTCCCATTGCAAACTTCCCCACAGCCCTGACAGTACTCTTCAAACCATTTTGCAAGCATCAGCTCCACAGACATGCAAATAATTTTTCCTTTGAGTACACATAGTCTTTAACCAACACCACTGACAATTTGTAACATAGAATGGCAGCCATGAAATACATTTCTCATAGTCCACTCCAGAGTAATCAAACAGCAGTATTAACAACTTGGTATTAACAGCTTGTGTCAGCTTTGAAGGATTTCAGATCCAAAAAGAAAGAGCAGGCTCCGTATTATGCTCCTAATTCCTCATCTTATCTAGCTGCAGAAAATATGAATGTGTATGCATGACTCAAAGGAGTTCACTATTTCTTGCTATTCAAAAAAACCAATATCCCCATCAGTGCAGAAATACTATCATCACATATTCCCACACTACACAACTAACAATGCTGAGGTTTAAAGAAACGCGATACTAAACTGCGCTAGAATTATTAGGCACGCATTAGTCATGACAGTCAGCATAACTTGAAGCTTGTGCTTGGTTCTGTACAGTACTCCCTGGTCCAATACCATACATCTGCTTTTGTCCCCTTTCTCCTCAAAGCTGGGGGCATGGCACCTGATAGTTGTCTTACAGAGTGGATGTACTGTCCCTGAAAGACATCGTCCTGCACAGCCTGCAGTGTCCCTCCTTCTCCCTCACACCTGCTGCAACAGATCACAGCTTCCCCATGATCTTAGTCCACTGAGATCTGACTAGTTGGACAGGAGGAGTGAGAGAGAGAAAAACATCCTGCCTGTGGCCCATGAATCCTTAGTGACTCTCTGTCCAAAGATTCAAAAGAGCTGTGATAACTCAAGGCTACCATGATCCATTTCTGTTACCACCTTTATCAAGACAGCATCAAATTATACAGTACATTACTAATCCAATGATGTTCCTCTAAGATATTAATGCTTATCTACTGAGCTGTGCTCCATGAGACATTTTCCACAATTATATATCATATCAAAATATCTTGCTACAAGTCCTAAGCATTAAAAAAAGGGGCATGGAGACAGGAATAATACTCTAATAAAGCAACATTCTTTTATAAGAAGAAACAAAGTCAGTGCCTGAACAATGGAATAGATGGAGGGTTTACTAAGGATGTTTTGTTGGATTTCATGTTGATTCCTGTTATGAATACAGGAATTCTATCTATCTATCTATCTATCTATCTATCTATCTATCTATCTATCTATCTATCTCTATCTATCTATCTATCACAATTCCTACTGCCACTTTTCCTCTCTCTTTTGAAATCTTTATTGCTTATCTTTGTATCTATTTTTACTTTCCACTCTTGTTTCTCAGATGTTCAGTGTGCCACTGTTCTAACAGCAAAAGTAAAACTATCTGGGCTATGCTCTTGTTAACAGCACTTTCCCTCTGGACAGCAATAAAGGAAGGCTCTCATCAGAGTCACAACATGGTTACCATGCAATCAAGTGCGTGCTTGAAAGTCTGAGGTGGCTTATCTTACCTAAGAGAAAAAAACATGCCCCACTGTATACTCAGCAGTATTTATTCTTGTTTCCCTGTTTCTCAGTTGTTTGGGTGTGGTTTTATTTTATTTTTTTTTCCAGTGATATTCTATACCCCTGAAAGAAAAATTTCTCCCATCAAAACAAAAAAAATGCTTTCATGGTCATGTCTTCCTTCACAATGAGCATTTTTAGTAGGCTTTGTTCCTTCTCTTGCCCCTACAATTAGACAATAGTGACTTATAATTTCTTTTCTTGCTGGTCCAGTCTCTATGGAACAACACCTTTCAAACTCATTTTCAAAACATTACTGTTTTCTATTAGTGGAAGGAAGACTAAAATGTAACCTTGCAATGTGAATCCATCAAAATTATTATCACCTCAAATAAAAGCATATGACAGATCACTCAGAGTACTTGTAAAATAATTTCAGAGACATTTTTGGACTCATCTGGGAAAAATGGCACTACGCTATCTAAAAATACTAATTTTTACCCTGAGGCAGACCCCACTGAAATGGAAGACTTTTACTTATAAAATTATTTTGTATTTTTACTGAATTGACTAATTCTGAATCTTATTTGAAGAGAAACAGAGGGAAAAACAGGAAGGAATAACATTAACAGTGCAACTGAGTAGAAGAATTCCTAAGATGAGAAAAGGAAATGTGCACCATCTGGAAGAGAAGTTTCTAAACTTAGACTATTAGGTTATATGGTTCATGATTAAAATCTGGCAAAAGCCT
Organism: Cyanistes caeruleus; assembly: GCF_971803275.1. NCBI lineage: Eukaryota > Metazoa > Chordata > Aves > Passeriformes > Paridae > Cyanistes > Cyanistes caeruleus. The sequence goes on along the minus strand of NC_141704.1, from coordinate 36,437,065 downwards.
TCTTTTCCCTGGCAGAACAGACAGTATCTTGACTCTTGAATAATATTCATGATACTGCTTCAGAGCAGGGAACATTAGTTTCTAGGGATATGAAGTTCTGGATCCCCTGGGAAGAGGCCAATCCCTTGTTTGAGTTGAAAACATTTCACAGAAGAAGGGGAGGAAGAAGAAAAAGATCTTGCCTATTTACCATGGATGCTATCAGTTAGGAAAAGCAGTTTGGCAGAGCTCCATACAGTGGGCTAGCAAATAATCAGTAATAGTTTGATTTCTTTGGTTGAAAGGGCACAACTTTTTGAATCAGTCCCAGTAACTATTTGAATTTTTAATTTATCAATACCTATAGTCCAAACTAGAGCAATTAAAAGATAGCTTGAAATGTAATAAAAATATATCTAAATTTAGAACTATTTTTTTAGCTGTGTTCTGTAGGCAGCTGTTCCTTAATAAGAAAATTATGCAAGACAATCTTGAAAAATCTGAGTATCAGAAGGGATTTGGGATTGATGACACCTGACTAATCATTTTGCCAGGCACTACACCAGAATTTCTTCTATGCAAGGAAAAAAGAAGACTAAAATGAAAAACACATAATACAACTCAGAATAATGTATGAAAAAAGAAAATCCTTTATAATTGCATATCTTTACACTTTTACCAGAGAGGAAACCTTTTCAGTTATGATGATACAGCACAATTCAGCACCGAGTACATTTGTGACTTGCAGCATTGCAGTCACACCAGAGAGGGGATATGCCTTGTCCAACAGACACAACTTCTGGGCAGAACAAATTAAAGCAAGCAGAGTGCAATAATGCAGCTATATTGCTTCTTACTAGGTAAGTTGCCACTGTCTCCTGCAAATACCCTAGAGGTCAGGGCTGCACAGAGCTGTGATTAGTGATGACACACATTAGCCTGTCTTCCTCAGGGACTTCAGCTCCCTCTAAGGTTATATTCTGTGTTTAGCTATTACCTTGATTATTCAAGAATCAGAATATTTTATTGAATTTTGACATACTCTTCTAATTTTTCTATTTTTATAGATGTTTCTGTAATGATAATGCCAATTACTTTCTCCTAGTCTTCTAGATTCTCAATTCACAAATTAAAAGTATTCAAGATAAGATAGTCTTGCTATGTTCTACATTCTCACTCTCAGATTCTAAATAAGTTACTCACAATGGTAGCTTTTTCAGTTAAATTAATATCTTGTCTTAATCCATCTCCATGTATACAATAGAATATGAGCATAAAGTGGATAAAAAAAGGTGCATGTGGGATAATTCATTCACCTTAGAGACATTTGGACAATACATCTCTTAATACTTAATTATTTTCTTATATTTTTCAGAGGCTGTGGGGTATTCAGGGTCACTTGCCTTACAAGGAGAACAAGCAGACCAGAATCCCTTCAGGTCAGGAGCTATCAAAAATGAAGAATCTTTTTCTAAAACCTATGTGAAAAAAGATAAACCACAACTAATGCAATAGCATGTTAGTCTTAAGTCTCAGCATGCAGGCTGCACACAGGAATTTTCAGATCATGTATCTGATTGTGAATCAGGGGAAATACTTCCCATTCTAAGAGAAGGCTGGATAGATTAGAGAGGATAACTGTTAACGTAATTGTTGAAAATAATTTAGGAAGATTGCTGTCTGATGGTCTGTTAAAAATGTCAGCAATGTCTTCTTCAGGAAGAATGCAGAAGGTTTTTTTCCCTTTTGAGAAGAACTGGAGGTTTCTGATTTAGTGCTGACCAGCTGGGTGCAGGAGACACCTTCCCCTAGAAGATGGCAGAAAGCCATTTGTCACTGTAGGTCTTGGGCAGCTGATTTAGCAAGGAAGGGAGGAGAATGAAGGTAAAATGAGCTAAAACAGCTAGGAAAGTAGCTTCTAGTATTTGAATGCAGAAATACACATACTGCAGCTGTGGCATTACAGAGGCAATTAAATGGGTGTTCCATAATCTGAGCTTGACTCACAAGCCGAATGAGATGTACCATTTTAAAATTCTGCCTTCATGTACTACATACGTGAATAAGCGCTGTATAATAATGTTCTAGCTCCAGATTAGTGGAGACAACATGACTAAGCGTGCTATTTTAATCACCTTTGCAATGATGATTACTGTAAGATGCTTCTGAGAATCTTGAATCTAAGACTAGTCATTCATCTCCATTTCTTTCTCATCACAATCCACCCAGATGCTGTCTATCGTGACCTTTCTGCTCCTATTTCACTGTGCTGTTTGCCAGAAGATTATTTTTGATCCCCATGCTACTTCATAACAAATATGCCTTAGTGTTGATTCTATATAGACTGAAAAATAGTGGTTATCTCAATATCTATGATAATCTGTTTAAAGAAGTACAGTGAAAGAGATTGCACAGGAAATGCTTTTATGTCATTCAATCCTGCTTCTTCTATCTGCTCTACCTTTGTTTTTAGAAAAGGAGAAAAGAAGCAGACACAGGATGTTTTGTGGAAGAACAGGAATATTGGATAAAACTGCTCTATTCACTGAAGGATTGTCAGCGGGATACAATCACTGCAAAGCAACTCAGTGCGTAAATAACCTTTATATTGCTTTTGTGCTACCAAATTTGTATACTGATAAATAACAGTGATCCTTAGCTATTCTCTCAGGATATGAAGCTCATACAGGAAAGAAAAATAATTCCAAAACCTGCATTCATTTGATGCAAGTTTTTGCTACATCTTTACTATTCATTTAATGAAATAATGCTGATCCCAAACTGGGGATCTGAGGGCCTCAGGTAAGCCAGAAACATCTTTTTATGAGAATTATGTTAAAGGGGCTTACCCAAAATTCAAATGGAGGGCTGTGTGTTATCTTCTGTTCTTTACAGAAAGTGTAGAAGTGATGGACCAAAACTTCCTATATATCTGAGAGCTCCCATTCTGCTATGCTCCAACAGATGGCAGGGCTTCCAGGAATTTCTAGGGTTTTTCCTGCTGGGATCCTATGTAAGGTATGGTTGTCCCTCTGCGTGAAAAAAAGGCAGAAGAACAAGCCATCATAAAACATAAGGGATATCCTTGTGTTTATTTTGCTAAATGAATTTACATAATTTAAAAAAGACAAAGATATAATTACCATTTTTGACTGCTAGAGAGTGTTGCTGATTTTTTAAGCACATCTCTATAAAGGGCAAAATATAAAAGTTCATCTTGTTCTAAAAATAGCATTTGTTGCCAGAGCATTACCCAAGTAGTGGGATAGCTCTGGAAAAATAACATGTATTTAATTGTGTCTATTAGATATTCAAGATAATAATTTATTTACTGGGAACAGATTCACAGTTTTGTGTAAGGTCAGACGGAGCATCTGCTAACTACTTGAAATAAAAACCAGACAATTAAGATATACAAGTAAGAGAGAAATAATAGTCTGTGGAAACTCTGGCCACGCTCTGCCCACAGATCTCTTTTTGTAGTTCCAGAATAAGTCTTCCAAAAGTAGCTACTCTGAAAGTACTTGCTGTATGTTTGGAAACACAGTGTTAATTTCTACCTGAGACTATAGAGGTGAACAAAAATGAAGGTTAACTTCAATAAATCTGACTGGTATTATTTAAGACACCACATTAATAATTGTCTTGCTGGTAGGAGTAGCCCTAGAAATGATACTTGAAAAGAGTGGCAAAAGATCATTGGCAATTAAGATGTATAAATTAATGTTTCTGATGTATCAAACTTATAGAATCTTGGATTATGTTGAATGAACTCTGTGGCTCACTTAGAGCTTGCTGTGAAATATAAGTAATTTCCTCTCTTTAGACTAGCAGATGCCTGATTTTAGTTACCAGAGAGCAGGAAGAACCAGAGTGGAAATGACACACAATTTGCAATTCTTACATGTTTCAAGTCTACAGAGGATTTAAGCATATTCTTTATTTTGAATTAGTCCCAATGAAGTATTTTTTAATAAATTTAGTTAGTTTTCATTAAAATACATGACATTAAATATCATTATGACCATAATGATATCTGCAGTATAAATCTGTACAAATGAACATATTCTGATGCATAACTTCCTTTTTAAATTATTCTAACCACTACAAAACTGTGGAGTACGTAATCAATAGATTTTGTTCATTTCTGTCCCTTCCACAAATTATTAGAGGTTAAGGGCAGGCCAATCAAATTTTAACAAAGTATTTCATTCCATTATGGAGTGTGTGAATTAGGTGATCTGGCCAAAAGTGACCCACTTAATTCACCATGATGTGTCAGCAAAACTGAACAGCTGCCTTGGGGTATTAGTGCCTCAGAGCTTTAATTTTTAATCACTACATATAAATAATCACATGTCAGGAACAAGCTTCTGACTTAGTTATAGGATTTAGAGTAACAGACATATGTATACCTCCTAAACCTGTCCTAGAGTCAAGTATTAGTTTAAGGGATAGTTGTTTTAAGTGGTATCAGAGTAGAAAACCTGTGAATGCAAAAATGAGTATACAGCTGCATCCAGATATTTTGGGCTGGTATTCAGTTCTGATTATATGAACTCAGACACTAAGGGATACTAAATGCATTTCCTTAACTACAGCAGAAAAAAAACAACCCCTCAGAATTGTAAATTACTTTTCCTTCCCTCCCCCCACCCCCCGCTTGCAAGATCTAAATACTCCCACGACAAAGTTACTTCAAAAAAAGTCTGTCAAAGCACGTTTGAAATGGCCAGTTCATGAGGTGTATATCTACCTGAGTGGAATTTCCAGAAATACTTACTTGGAAAAATGCTGACTCTATTGTGGCTTTGTTTAGACTAATTTTGAGGCTAGTTTTTGTGTGCCTATTCAGGCAAATGAGTCAAATAGCAGAACGGTTCACAAAAAAGAGAATGAGAACACAGAAAATTTTGAACTTAGAAATGTGACTAGTCATAAAAATTTATAAGTTTCTTTTAACCAGTCTTGGAACACAAAAATACTATATGAGTCATATCCAATCAAAGCTCTTTTAAACAGCTTAGATGTTGAATTTCAAGTATTTGTGAACAATATATACACCAAATCTTACTCAGAGAAATTTTCTAATCAGTATATTTGAGAAAATTATAACACGTTCATGGCAAAATCACATGCAGAAACAGATCTAAAACTAATTAAATCAACAATTTCCCAGGAATTATTTGAAACTTCTAGTTTTGCCAATATCAGATAGCAAGTTTGTGAAATAGGAGTTAAAATGCTTTAAAGAAAGAACAGTATCAGTCCCGTCCAACTCACCATACTCTGTGATTTTGTGACAGCAGCCAACATTCACACCCTTACTCATGATGATATTATTTACATTTGTTTTTAGCTATGACAGAATACAATCAGTCATTTTTACTTAGTTTCTCCTTTTTATTAATTTTTTTTCTGAAAGAGCTCAGTATTGTTACAACCGCTGGAAGCATGCTAGATGACCTATAGCACAAACAGAAAAAAATTAACTTTATCCCCATGAGCTTATTCTAAGAATGTTTTACATTAGCTTTCTGGCAATTTCTTATCAAACATCCCCAAAGACATAGATTATTTGCATATAATCAATAAATACTATATATTTGGGTAAACATAGGGTCAAAGACTTCTATGCAAACATAATGAAACAGCGAAATAAAAACTTCATTTGTTCAGTTTTATACTGTGCATAAAAATTACATACAATCTCTAAAACTGTTAATCTAGCATGAAACCTTAAATCATAAGATCAAGTGGGTGTGGTCCATCAGCCCTATGGCATTAGACCAACAGTCAATGAATGAACTGCAGAGCTCACTTAAGTCCCACTATAACAGCTTCCTACTGCTATGTAGTTGCTAGAGACAAAGAAAACAACCTGAGTGAGAAAAGTAACCTTCAAATTGGAGATATGCTAATATTTCCCTAATCAATAACAAATTAATTATTTGATGGTGCTTTGAGAAGGAGCTGCAAATTCCCCCAGAGGAAAACTATTCAAGATGTGCTCCACAGGAAGGAGGAAAGTTGTTTGAAAAGTCAGGATTTCAATTTGAACTTTGGGGATAATGGCCCACAGTAGGGCTTTTGAATGGTTTCTTTCTCTAACCAAGAAACTGTTAGGAGGAGCCTGCTCTCCCTCAAGTCCACAAATCACAAACAGTTGCAAAGTGGAGCAGCTGAATCAGTAGCTAAATAAAATAAAACAAAACATATTTATTTGAGTAATTTTTACTACACTGTCTGCAATTTTAAAATTCACATTTGTATTTCAAGTAGATGATTTTGAGGATGGCCTGAGAGATACAGTAATGCAGGAAGAATAGGAGATATGATATCAGGTACCTCATTCAGGTGGAAGCTTTTTGAATGAAAAGGTAAAGAGAGACAGAGAGAGCAGTGCAATGCACTGCAAAGATGATGATTTATTAATGCACTAAATGATGAAAATGGATGTTAGTTGTTTCAAAATGGGAAAAACAATTACTTTTATAAATTCAGGGTTGTTCTGTAATTCATTCTCATTTTTCAACAATGGGCATAGTCAGTAACATGAAAAGCTGACAATAGGCTACCTCTTCTCACTCCCTCTTCCTTCTCCAAGAGAAGACAGAAAGATAATATGAAGGGTGATGAGTCTATGGAAACAAAGAAATGGTTTCAGAGGAAAACTAGTCTTTGCTCACTAGTAGCAAAACTATCATTCCCCCTTGTTGTTTGCAACAGTCCTGACATAACTCAGACAGAAAGAGTGAACCTGCGCTTACCTTTCCTATAGTCATAGCAGAATGAGGTTACCAAGAATTGAAGGTTCAGGATGGAATTGAAGGTTCTTGGAAGATCTACTTTTATCCCCTGAATAAAGGCCAGCCACACTGTGCTGGATGTGTGGTAAACACAGGCAAGCATATGCCACTTCAGACTGGCATGTTGTCAGAAAAGCACAGTGTGGACACAAACCTGGGTATCATTCTCCAAGAAGAAAAAATAAATACATTACAGAATATTTAATGTGTTAAGATACAGACACCTCTGTTTGTATGACAGCAGAAGGAACAGAGTAGTTTGTTGCTTGTATTTTTATTTCTAATTTTTATAGGAGGCTTGGAGAAATTTGCCTTCTGCAGGGTACAGATTCCTCCAGAAGGTTCTCAGAGCTTTTTAGTCTCAAAAAGCAGAAGCAGGATACCCATGGAATATCATATGTTGCAGAAAAAAACTGTTATTTGTGTTTAAAGAAAATCTTTTTCCACATTTGCTTTTTTTTCTTTTTCCTACCAATTTTACAGGGGACAAAAGTATTCTGCTTCTCTGCTACTTCAGATTTGATATACAATGCTCTTGGCCAGGGACACTGACACTTTGTCTAAGTGTTTTTGTTTCTGAAAAAAACCAATCTTACGAGATTATTTTCTCTCTTGCTTTCTTCTACAGTATTTCTTTTTTCTTGTTGCTACTGATCCCCTTTTTTCAGTACTGTTGATATGCTGAGGATATAAACTAAGAAAAGTCAAAGGGGTTCACATCCTATTTTTGTTTACTCTTTTGCACTTTCTTTTTCTCCTGGGCTTTTGCAATTCAGGCTATCTTCATGATTCCTTGCATAAAAGCAGGAAGATATTGCCTCAGTCTTCTGTTCTTCTGAAACCTCAGTTGCTATGCAGCTGAGCTCTCTCCTGGCCTCTGTTGCTGTACGACCATATGTAACGTCTTCTCACTTGAAAAAAAAATAAAAAGAAAGGTATGAGGGGGTTAGCAGTGCTCCTGTGTGTTCCATTCCTTGTCAAGTTTTAGACACACAACATGTAAAAGACTGGCATTGAAACAACATTAATTCAGATCCTCTGGGGACCTCAACTTTAGTATTGATAAATCACCTTTATGGAAATGCTCCTACTTAGAGGACCAAATCTGGGTACAGCAGTAGATAATGCAAAGCAGCATGTTTGACCCTAATCCAGAAGATTCTATTTGCACTGGCTAGCATCAGTTACAAAAAATTTGGAAGACCTCTTGGCCTCATAAGCTTATGCTATCAGTATTAGTAAATTCAGTAAACAAAAGGCAAACTTAATAAACCAGCATAGGGAGAAAATTTTGATAAAGTGAGATGGCTATGTAAGTATTTACAGACCGAAAACTAAATAGGCAGCTATTCCAGTGCCATCATCTATACGTGTTGATCAATTCATTACTAGTAGCTAGACCACAAATAACAAAGTAGACCACTTGCTTTCTAGCAAATCGATTTAATATTTGCTATTTCTTCTTTGGAACACACATTCTGCAAGACATTTGTCTTTTATAGTAACAATGAGATACCATCTTAGTATGGGGGCTAGCATAGTTCTTATATCAGAAGTGAATATTAAAAACCATGAGCTTCTTAAAGTGAAATGTGAAACTAAGAAATGGTCTATCAAGGATATTGTGATTGACATATGCAGGTGGTTGGTAGAGACGTTAATGAAACAACACATCAAGTCCTGGACGCTGTCTGCTAAAATTAAAAATTATGACATTTATTCCCACAAAAAACACACACCCATAAAAGCTGTGACATTAAAAAGCAAATTACCTTGTCTGATGGCTTCACTTTTTGATAGCTCTCTGTTTCACTTGCAGTTAGCTCTCCTGCAGGTCCAGAGAGGTGCTTTCCCTTCCAGGAGTGCTCTTTCTCTTGATCATCATTTTGAATGCTTTCTGTAATACCTGCCCTCCCGTCATGATACAGGAGATTGTTCTTTGGTGCTGTTCAATAACATGGTAGGCTCTGCAAATGCAAAAAACTTCACAATCTATTCCAAATCATTTAAGAAGAAGCAGATGAATCAGCCTACCACAGAGATTCTTTTGCTTTCCAAACTTAGAAAGACATGGTTTAGCATTTGGTCCCATCACTCCTTGTTGCTGTGACCAACATCTGAATGATGTCTGGAATGCTTGGAATAATAAAGATGAGATGATCCTCCAAGATGTAAGAGCCAGTGCATCTCCTGCTTGGTGGGTTTCAGAAAAAACAGCTTATATAGTAATTACTGACATGTAAATAGGTCTATTGGTCAAAAGGAACCAGCACCACTTAGAAATACTGATACAGGTTGCAGAACACATCTAAGTAATTAGATGTAATCTAAACAATTAGAATTAATTCATTAAGTCTCAAGAGGTAAGCATTTGCCTCCTCCTGGCTCAGGAACTTTTGCTGAAAACCATCCAGATGCAAGAGTCATATCCTCCTGGAACTACTGCTATAGCACAGGAGAGGGAACTGGGTCAGAGTCTGAACAAAAGCTGAAGTCTGGGACTGCTGCTTTGTATTTTCATGGTGTTTTTCTCTAAGCTCTTCTGGGAAAATAGTCCTTTTTGTGCAGTAGGGAAAGAAAGAATTATAGTTCTCATAAAAACAAATACAGGCTGTTGCAAATCTAATTCACCTATTGCACCCAAGAGTAAAAGATCAGTGATCTTGATTTGATTATCTACTGTAATATATATATATATTCAAATTATTTTTTCTTTAAATTCCTTTAGAATGGGGCTTGTGACTGTGTGCCAGGGCATTTTTTATAGTATGTGCAAAACCAGATTACTTGTCTAGGTTGCTTACAAGTTGCCTTTATCTCATAATAAAATTTCAGTAAGACTAGATGAAAGAGAATGAAGTATAAGCTGGTCTTTTCCTTCCATTTCAGGCACCAGGTTCTGCCAGTGCTCCAACAGAAGGCTTTCATCAATTTATAAAGCAAGGCAAGAGGAAAAAAAGCAGCAATCCACTGAACAAGACTAAATCACAACTTGCCTTTGAATCAATGAGCAATGGCCATTAGCAAGCCTGAAACCTGTAGAGAAAAGCTGCTCATTCCAGCAAGGATAGCTGTTTATGGCTAAACTGCTCAGTGGAATGGAGCCAGGGAGTGAACCCAGACACCACACTGCCCATCATACGTGTTAATTAACTGATAGCCTTCACCCTGGGATGGCAAATTAGCACTCTCTGTGGCACCGTTCTCAGGACAGCCTGCTCCAGGGACCATTCTCAGTAGCTAGTTCAGACATCATCACCTGTTCTCTTGGAGGTAAGGATAAGATTTTTGCTGAACACATATCGGTCAGCTCATGCCACTTAATTTCATAACCCACCAACAGTCCCTAACCATGCTCACTTTGTAATCTAACTCAGCTTCTCTGTCACTACTCTCAAAAAATCCTTCTTTAACTTGTTTCTAACTTTACCAGAACCTATCTTATCCTATCTAAGTCCATCAGCAGAGAATGGCCTTGATGGCTTTCTAAAACCTATACACAGTTTCTTCATACACAGGGGTTAACTGCTCTTCTTTAATCCTTAAAAAGCTCATATGCTCTGCTAGTTTGTCAGTGTTCTTATTGCAGTTAAAAATAGAAAAGAATTCAAGTTTTGAAGTTGCAAATACTATATGATAACTAAATGTGTCAATCAGAGGATTTCCACAAACCAGTTAGCAACATGAAAGTGGCAGAAATATCAAACAGTACTACATTTCTTGGAGTCTGTGTCAATTTTGACATTTAGAAATCTCTCCACAACTGTGGGATATATGACCTTTACCTGAGTGTAAATATTTTGCTTCAGAAATAAGATAAGTTGCTTTCAAATCTTTTTAGGTAAAACTTCCTGCCTTCTCAATTACCCCCAAACCCCAAACTTAACCTCAAAAAGCATACAGACTCTGACTCCTCTGGCTGTTGCCTGCTTCAGTTAATGGGTAACAACATTTCATTGCTCAACTTTTATGATGTGTAGTAGAAATAAGAAGCTACTGGATCACTTCAAGAATGATCAGGAACATTCTGAAATTCTTCTTGCTCCACCCTCCAAATCAGCCCAGAAGATCACCACATCACTCAGATCTGATGATTCATGAAAGTCAGAAGTTTTCTGGCATATTACTCAACATGCAGTCACTGCTATGATGTGAACATTATTCTCATCCCCAACCACTGCAGAAGAGATCACTATCCAGACATAAAGAGGAAATTTTTCAACAGAACAGAGCTCAGTAACATGGAATCTGGATATCAGCACCATTTTATTCCCCATCATACAGTCACCGTTGAACAGCAGAGGTCAAAAGCACAATTTCAGAATCAACCAACCAGTTTAACATGTGGTAATTTGTCACGGGGGATACCTATTTCCTTCCACTGACCTTGGAGAATGCCTACAAAGTAGCAAAGATAATTTACTAATATGATTATTTTAAAGAATAAAATTACCAAATGATCTATCAACACTTTTGTGAATTTAAACATAACAATAACTACTATATTTCTTTGTTAATAATAAGTACATTTCATCCAACATAGCTTATTTTCTTTTATTTGCAACTGAAAAAGAACTAAATAGCAAGAATGTGATATGTTGTGGAAAATGTCAGCTTTCAACCAGCATTCATAGTCTGATCAACTAAATTTTTAGAAACCCATGAAAGTTTGAAATTAATCTGCAGAAGTAGAGGTAAAACAACCCAAATAATAACAAAACCACCAAGCTTCATATTCAACTTAATTAAAAGAGCTGGATTGTCATACTCAAAGGAATGACAAGCCAAAGTCAGATATCCTACAAATGATTCTTGAGTAGAAACATTTAAAATGTTCCTGTATCCTATATCCTGAAGAGTTCCTCCAAAGGAAAGCTGCTATACCTATGCAGTAGTGATCCTGAATAAAGGGGTCTCTGTTATACCCAGATTTTGACGTAAAGGATAAAGAAGAAGAGAAGCTTTTGTGGAGACCTTGCAGCAACCTTCCAGTACCTAAAAAGGGCCTAGAGGGAAGCTAGAGAGAGACTCTTTCATCAGATTGAAAGAGAGGAAATTTAGATTAGCTATTAGGAAGAAATTACTGTGAGGATGGTTACTCAGGGAGTTGTGGATGCACCAACCCTGGCCATGTTCAAGGCAGGCTAGATAAGCCCTTGAACAGCTTGGTCTAGTGGAAGGTGCCCCTGCCTAAGGCAGCAGAAGTTGGGACTAGATGGTCTTTAAGGCTCAATCCAATCCCTCAGCATTCTGGGATTCTATGATACAAGCAAGTAAACTAAAACATACAAATTTCTGAACATGCCAAAATATCTAAACAATCTCGAATTCCAGTTTAAAAAGTACTGATATTTGTAAGCTACACAAACAGCAAGGTTGTTATATTCTGGATGATTTTAACCATTGAAGGAAGAAAAGGTGTAACTAGGCTCATGCCATTGCCATGCTGCATTCAGCTACCTCTACACTTCTGCTGAGGCCCAGAGCACATCCCCTCTGCTGTCCATGGCATCATGGAGGCCCCCAGACACCGCCATGGGGAAGCCCTGCACAACAACCCTGGGGCCATGTCTGACCCCAGCCCCCACACACCCTCCCTGATCCTGACCCCCCTTGTGGGCCGATATCCCAGTGCAGCCTGGTCCCTTCCCTGGGAAGGTGCCCGATCCCTGGGGCTGCCCTGCTCCCCTGCAGATGCCCTGTTCCTGGCTGGGCTGGTGGGATGGGGCTGGGCTGCCAGGCCTTGCCCTACTGCCCTGGGGAGCCCCCGGTCCTGTGGGACCCTGTTGCTTCCATATTCTTCCCAAATCTTCTTGTTCCTGTGTCGATTCTCAAAATCCATTCCTTTCCAGCACCAATGGTAAAACATTACTTTAAGTGTTCTGCAAAGCGACTCCTTCAAACAGACGATGGAGCTCTGTGACATGTGTTACACATCCGCTCAGTTCAGCTTGGAAATACTACAGTTTTAAATAACAGCGCTCGAGACTTCCGTCGCTATCTTACAGAAAAGTTGAGTCATTCCTGGCTCAGGCGCTGCCAGCCAGAGGGAAGAGGCTGTGGGCAGGAGGGTGCTCTGCGCCCACACCGCCCCAACTGCCAGGCACAGCTGACTGCTGAAGCGCTGTGGCACAGTCAGTGCAGCACCAGGCTCCCCCTGCGCCATCCCTGCCCCACCGTGAGACAGACAAAGATTCCCAGCGGGAGCAAGTCACAGCCTGGGTACATAAGCACCAGGGGAACAGCTGCCCAGATGTGCAGCCTCAGCCTGTGCTGATGTACCCTGGTAGCACAGCTACTGAAAACACCACACCTGTGGTACCACAAATTTCAACAGCTATTCCCTCAAATAAAATTTGAGATGGAACAATTTCCCAAGAATAAACCAGCTTCCCTGGGGTAAGCCAGGATGTATGTGAGCTCTGAGATCACACAGTTATGCTGCAGTGCAGACAGCGCCACCCTGTTGATGCAGGACATCTGGAAGACTGTATTTTGCTAGGGTTTTACCTGATCAAATCAAAACAAAATTTAAATCACTTATAATAAAATATGGATAAGCTATTTTTTCTTCTAGAGTGGACAGACAAACTTGATTATGAGTCAGAAAGTCACTGTGCCAAATACTGTGCAGATTACATGGTGATCCCTCCTCTGAGTAGTTTTCAAAGTTAAAGTAGTAATGTCTACAGTGTGAGCAATGGAAGAAGTAGCAGGCTTTAATTCACAGCTGATGTCAAAATTATAAAACAATCAAAAAACCTGAGTATCATAGAATGCGAGAGAGCTGACAAGTACAGCAAAATTGTTGGAAATAAGATAATAATGGAAGATGTATAACAGCAAATGCCTAGATTATTCTTCCCCATACTTTGTACCAACTCTTAAAGCAATTTTTCAAAATGTATAGTAATAAAGTAAAACACAAGTAATAAGGGCAGGCTGCCAAATAGTACTTAGAACACAAATCAAAGGACTATGCTGGAGTACACATTAAAATTTAAACCCTTCTTCTGCTACTTGTATGACAGTATTGTGAGAAAGTCAGAAATGGAAAACTTTTGTCCCTAATTAAAACTCCCTGTTGAGTTGCAAGTCATTAGAATTTCATATAAAGTGTTGTCACAGCAAGACAGTAATGAAGATGGGTTTTGGTATAACTAAGAGAAAGAGGACAAGGAGTTAAAGATAGACATTTGTCATTGCAGGTAGCAGGATATTTTTAAACTGTTTTAATGCATGTATATATTTTATTTTATATATATATATATATATACTTTACGATACCAGGGTAAATATCATGCTGAGGGCAAAAATTTTCCTGCCTTTTCCAGAATAGTAGGATCCAATGCAATGAGCAGAAAGAAGGAGAGGAAGAAGCAAAAAGGAACCTTAATTTTTTCAAGCACCTCTTCAGTCCTAGTGGGTATAAACCAAAAGGATACCTGGGTCCTTCTGAAAGCGTGCTCTAGTGTCTGGACACATTTCCTGGACACTGTTTAATTTACTAATACAGACGTAGCTATGGAATTCATTGCTCTGAAGTCACAACTAATTTGGTAATGTACCATAAGCCAGAGAGGTTATGTCTGCTACTTGCTTATTATTGCAGCAAATAGAAATCCACCAGCAATAACAGACACTTACAAGGAATTAAAGAGGTAGTATCCTACGTGGTCCACATGGAAATGAGTGCAATAACAGCTTGAAAAAATACATGTGAAATTTGAATTTTAATCAAAACTGTTCAAAGTTTTCTGTCTCTAGTAGTTTCCAAAAATGTCTTGGTGTGTCAAGAACTACCAGGGCAATCTGTAATCTGCCAGGCTAGTCTGTGACATTTTATGTGTTCTCCTGAGAAATACCATAAGAGGTTACTTTAGAAATAAAGCTCACAATGACAAAGAAGATTTAGGACATAATAGAAATAATCTTTTGAAATATCAAGAGACAAGAAACAGACTTTCAGTCTTCTCCGTTCAAGGTCAATTCTGGCAATGCACATAATGAACCATAGGAAAAATCTTTATATGCCAAAATTACTGACCCCTGTGTTTTTTATTTTGAGCAGTAAGACATGTTTGAAATGCCCAAATGTTGGCAGAAGATTGTTTTGTGTTCGTATAACTATGTAAAATTTGTAGCTCATTAATGATGGAATTCTCCAAGTGTGTACTCTTCATTTGTTTAAGGTAGGCTTTGTGGGCAGAACTGAAGCGGAGGAGCGGTGTCACAGCACTAGTATTGTTGCTATTGCACTGCTTAGAAACTAAAGTTAAAAATAGTGCTCCTTGTTAGTTCTTCACACTCACAAATGCCTTAGTATTGGTTACAATGATAGCTGCTGGTTATGTCAAGCAACAGTTGGCAAAAGAATTGAAAAGCAAAATTCTTCTGATTGTTAACTCATGAGATTCTGGTGTGTAATAATAAAGACTGAGTAGTTTTTTGTAGCTCAAAGGCATGTATGCTTCAGTTTCACTAAGAAATTCTGGCAGAAATAAATTTTGTAAATACTCAGATTTCTGCATCCAGTACTGGCTATTTCATGCTTAATTTCATATGAGTACAAAGAGAATTTCTTTATTTCCATAGATAAGTTTCTGTACTGAAATATTAGTTCTAGTTGTTCTTACATTTTTCTAGAATAAAGGAGGTCACAAGGGTATTTCAACACATGAATCACAATCCATTGCACATTTGATCTTCTGTTTACCTGGTATTTTTAGGCAAGCTTCCTAGAGCTTAGAAAGCTTTTACATCACACCTCTGCAATACTTCTGATATGGAGGGTTGTATTAGGCTATGGAAAGATGAAAGAATGGTTATGAGCTTTAGGAAAAGTGTACCACTTTTTTTTTTTTTTTTTTTTTTTTAATTTTTATAATTATAGAAAGATGGAGAGTTCTATGTCTGCCAGTCAAATAACTGTTATTTTTTAAACATGCCATAGCACTTTTCAGACTGGTTTACTCTTTTTGATGAATGTCTTTTGGATGTTGCAATCTTTTGAGATCTTCGTATGCAGGGAAATGCCTCAACTTCTAGTCTTGTTCAATGACTGAAATAGACCTCCATTCTACACCTACCATGAAAAGAAGTGAGAAGATTGTTCTGGTAAAGTGGGGAACCAATCCAGTTCCCTGCATAGGTTGTGTGGCGTGGCATTAGATGAAAATAGCTGATGAGTAGATGGTCTGCACCTTCATATTTAATAGAAAGAAAACGTACAGCCTTGTTTTAAAAGCTTTCTTAACAGTGAGCTTTCTTTACTGCTTTTTCTAAAGAAAAAAAACCAAACCAGATACCAGATAAATTGTAATTATCAGTAGTACATGATATAAGCTCTCATTTCTTGCATGATAGGAGCCTGTGTTGCACTCTGGACCTCTGTGGGTCTGACAATAATTTCTAGTGTCTCAGCAGGACTATTGTCAATAGACTTATGTTTGCTGCATATGAACCCACATATGCACCACATGTCCACCAGAAATAAAACCACATATAGTGAATGGGTTTGAAAAATTATCAGAACTGGTTTTCTGGTGTGCAGACTAGGATTTTATCATATATGTTATGCTTTATTTTCTGTATTATTCTCTGTAATATTCCAAAACTTATTCATTAGCATATTAGGAAAATGCAAACACAGCTGAGAGTCCTGTAGTTTGTGGAAATATTTGGAGTAGTTATCTAGCATTAATAACATGAACCTTTTTTGCAAAAATAACCAACTGTGTAACACCAGAAATGGCAAGAAAAAAAAGACAGAAAACCTTTTTCTAAAGCCAGCAACCCACACTAAACCTTCTCAAAGGGGTAGGGCTTGTAGTAACAAAAACAACCTTTTACTGGACCAGTCTGACCCCTCTGGGAGATGCAGGTGTTTGGACAATAAGGCCTTTGGGTCTCAAACAGCAATTGCAGCCTTTAAAGAAGAATACAAGTTGAGAATATACAAGCTGCATGCCTGAAGTTGCATATCTTAAGCCATTTGAGAGAAAAAGGTAGTAAGTATAAACTGTTTTTAATAAAAATATTAGTGGCTGCACTGGACCATAGCAGAGCTCTAGAGACGTGTTTAAATTGACATCCTCACTTAAGCAATGGCCCATACAAAAAGGAAGTTCCTCTGGTTGCTCATGTTCTGTTGTCATACTTCACTTGAGGTGCTAAAAATGTTTTAAATGTAAAAAATTTACCAGTTTAAAATTCTACTTAGACTGATGATACTTCCCAGAAAAAATGTAATTCAAAGTCCATTGTGATTACAGTACAAGTTTAAAAAATAATGGTAATTTTGAGGGCTGAAATAAAACATGACTCTAGCAGTTTAGATAAATACTAGCAGTAACATAAATACTAACTACTCAGCAATGGAATTACACATTATTAAAGTCTCATACATTGGTCTTATTTGATCATATGTATTTTACCTTTAATCAAGAAATATAATATTAGTCCTAACATCCAGAATATAAGTAAATGTTTGGATTCTGACATACTCAGAAGAGTTAAGAAAACAATCAAAACAAACAGAGCACGGAATTGCTGTGCACTAACATTCCCAAACCCTGTTAGAAGAGCACCAGATCCACCTAGTGGAATTTTCGTTTACTACAATGACTCTAAAATGCCATCTTGTAAGCAATATCACAATATATGCTGCTTGCTGGGAAAGCTAATATGTGTTATTGTCACTGAATCACACAAGTTAGGGCTGGGGAGACTTCTGCTAGGTTTCTTCCTGTCATGCAGGACTGCTGTACATTCACCTTCCTTAAATTAATGAAAGGATGATTTTACACTGCTCATTTAGGGAGACAGTATTTTCTAATTTTTCATCTGTCATAAACGTTTTTTTTTCCACTAACTAATTTTTTTTTTTTTTTGTGTAATCTTATTTTTTTAAGCAATTGAATACATTGCTCTGGTTTTAAACTTCAAATCTTTAAAGTTCTGTCATGTTCCTTCTGTACTCCACAACAGTATTGCTAACAGTATTAAATTATGTTACTGATATAATTTAAACTCTCTGGTGAAGTTTTTCTTTCTTCTCGCAATTCTCTAAAGCACATATTAGTATCTTTCTGAGGATACATGCAAAACTGTACTGAGGTGATGCACAGAAATATTAAAGACACTTAAAAATATGTTTTGATAACATCCCTTTTTACAACTGTAAGACCATATTCAAACTATTTTGTATTTTAAATTAATCTCAGGAATACAGGCAGGAGCTGGTGATTCTGCATGTATGGCTGTTTTCAGCACATAGGACAGCATAATCAGATTTCATTCCTTTCTTGCCATATACATACTTATTTTCTAAGACAACACTAGAAAAATGTTTGTAAACAACTTTTCTAGGCCTCAAATATAAAGCAGATATATTAGCTGAGTCCACAAGATTTGCTGAGCTATAGTTTCAGCAAGTGCTTGGTTTGACCACTGAACACAGAATTAATATTTATTATCTTGCTGTGAAGCTTACAAATTGTCAAAATTACAATTGTCAAATCATATCCAAAATTTAATCTTAGGAACTGCAAATGAGTTCAAATCTGTAGGTGTAGCTGTAAAGAGCACAACCCTTATAAAATCAAGTCTGTTCTATTTGAATGGGATTTATCTTGCCTGAATAAAATAACACAGGTCTTGGATAAAATGCAGGAATTTAAAATGGGAATTGGAAAATCTTTTTTATATGAGATTATTCTGGACTTTCTCAGAATACTGACATATCAGAAAAATGCAGTTATTTACTTTGTTCTTTCTATTCATAACTAGGAGCATGGATTTAAAAAGACATGGTAAAAGTTGTTCTCTTTTGTGGTACAAATGCCACAGAAGTATGAGAGACATAGTTGCAGGACTGAAAAAACCCAGACATATGATACATGATGTTCCAAAGGAGTAGGCAGCATTTAGCAGTCTGGTACATCCAGTGGCTGTTAATGATAAAATGTGTTGGTATACGATGATGTGCTACAATTACTTTCTCAGAACATACCGAGACTTTCAAGTACGTTTCCTCAAATAAGAAACAGGTTTCTAAGGGAAACAGGTTTCATCTCAGGAATTTTGATACTGAGAGTATTTTTTTAATTATTATTTTTCTTGTACATCACAATTTTAAGTCAGTAATTTCTATTGTATTTCCTCAAGTACAAAGCCAAGCAGAGATTCAGAGCAATATTTATCTTATGGCATATAAAATGTCCACAACAGAGATCTTGTACCCATGTAAAGGTCCCTTTAATTACCAGGGGAAAATAGACACCTTTAAGGCATGACTCATTTGATATAATTTAGGCATTTGCTTTAGGACTAGATGAATCACATCAGAGAAATGCCTGCATATCTTCAATGATTATAGCAAGAAGCTAGACATGTATCTCCTATGACTGGGTTGTAAGCATGAATTTCACTGATATAGTTAGAAACTGAAATTTTATCCTCCTATTGTTCCTCCTTTAGCTAAAACAGAACACAATTTAGCATGTTCAATACAGGTCAAGGAAAACACTAATGATTTCATTCCAGTTTCAAGTGAAGCCCTAGGTACATGAAATAAACTTTCAAGATGATTTTAAAAAATATTTAGATATTTTAAAATTATATAGATTTTCAAATGCAATTTATTTAAAAAAATTTTAAATAAATTTAAAAAAATTCTTTTAATAAATATGACACAGTTATGTAGAAGAGTGTGTGTTTCTTAAATCAAATTATTTTAGTAAAAATAAAATAATCTTGTCAATTACCAGTATATTCATGATTGCATAGTGTAGGACCAATCATCACAAGGAACTTAAAAGTTAACACATACATAGGGAAAACATACATCTCTCTAGTAATGCAGTGTTTCTCCACTTCCACCCACTTAATTAGTGGAACATGTAAAATAATTAATATAATGGGCAGATGAAAGATGCAGTTAGGAATTTTTCCCAACATTGCCCTTTACTTGGAATAATTTAGTAAAGTTGTGCTGCAAACCCTTTTGATCTTGAATCATTTTGGTAAAGGCTGGTTAGAAGATGCACTCTAAAATATCAATAAAGTAACTGAGGGCTCTTCTGCTTATCCATGAGGAGAGAAACTGGTTGAGTTAAAGCTCTCTGAGAATACTGTTAGCCTTGTTTTTTATTACTCATGCTGTAGTACTTTATGAAGACTGGCAAAAGAGAAGTCTTATAAAATAAAAGCCAGGGGAGGAAGACCATAAGCAAATTAAACATAACACAGGAATCTGTTAAATGATTGCGTAACTTTATTTTTTTTTAATTTTTTATTGCTTTGTATATAGCTTCACATATCAACTGAGCAACTCATGGTATCCTACCATCAGAGACACTTGAGTGCACACATCTTAAACATTCCCAAGAGCCTCATGCCAAAGCAATGCACTGGACAAGAGTGTTGCGTTGCTAAAGCATCAATGAGTTTCATGAGGAGATACAGAAGAATTCCAAGTTTTCAGCTGCTGGCAAGATAACTTTGGTGAAAGCACCAAAGATATAAGCCCTCCAGACTTGTTCCAGAATATCCATTGCACTGACCAGTGTTTGTTCTTTCTGTACTTACTTTTGGCATGTCAGCGAACTGGAATAGGAACTCAAGGGGGGACACACACAGTGAGAGTGAACACAGCTCTGAAACATTTTAATGGGAAACTACCCTTAAGATAAAAAAGATGAAGCAGAAAACAAAATGAACAATGAAAAGAATTGATTTCCAACAGTATTTTTCAAAGCCAAGTGTCAGCTAACTTCTAAAATAAATAAAACATGCTACTACTTATTTTACTAGTTGTGAGTAAAAACTGACAGCGGGTATTGTCACTTACATACATCTCTCTTAAAATTCAATAAAATATTTGTTATAAAGAGATAGCTCTTTTGACAGATACTTGGGAAGGTTTGGGGATTTTTTTCCTTATTTTTGTTAGTTTGTTTTTTTAATTTTTTTTTTTTTTACTTGCAAGACATCAGAAGGACATGATGAAGACTAAATCCAAATACAAGATTTCATATATTCAGAATTATGCGTTGTGATTCTGATAGTAGTTTTCTGCTTTTCAGTAAACACATTTCTGACCCTCTTATTCATTTAAACTTACCTTGACATTTTCCCATCAGAAGATTTATATTTCAGAAACTCTGAGTCTATTTAGTGTCTTCATAATTGCTACATGCACAGTCAAACAAAATAAGTGAGTTTCAGGACCAAATAAAATTCTTCATTTTCCTCTTAATTGGTCTGTGTTTAATTATCAACAGTATCTTCCTTGATTCCTTGTAGCAAAACACAGTAGTTAATTCCATACTTACATGGAAAAAAATACTTAGGTTACCACAAACAAATGAGATGCTAAAATGCTGATGCTTATGGAAATATAGCAAATTCCCAGCAATAAACACAAAATTTCAGCCCTTTTGTTTAACAGCACCTCCTGCAAAACAGTGAAGGGGTTTTATCCTTGACACACTGGAATAATCTGTGTTTAATCCCTGGGGAAATGAAAAGAAGATAGCAGTCAGATTGCTTCTCTGCCTTATCTGAATTCCAGTGTCCATTAGAAACCTTATGGTGAAAAGCTGAAGTACACATCAAAATCCACAGGAAAATATTTTGCTGAGAACCTCAGCTTAGATGAAACATCTTCAAAGAATCATTTGTAAACTCTTTCTCATATCAAGGTATTCTTGAGACAAATCTCCTTACCTGAAATACTATCCAATGTTTTATTTCTTCTATAATATATGACAAGTGGTCATCTTTCACATTTTCTGTAAATCATCATTTTGATATTTATAGTATTGTTTATTAATAACACTACAAAAATACTGAAAGATTAATTTCTGATCATATTTTAGAGAGAACTCTAGGATCTCGCTGTCAAACCTTGATGGTGCATCTCTGACGCAAAGGGTCAGCAAGTTGATTTGACTAAAGGAAAACAGAAGACCTAATTGTGGGAGACATTTTGAGTATTTGAAATTCTCTATGTATCTGTATAGTCATCTGCTTCCATTTTAAATTGACATAAAATAAGGACTGTTACCATATTTTCTGTTTTCTATGATACTTAGATGCTCTGTGTTTGTTCAAAATACGTTTCTAGTCATTCTTGCTAAGCCCATTCACTTCTAATGGCACTTGTTTCTGACTCTTGACATCTCATCCTCGCATTTATCTCATTTACTACTAACTCTCCTCAGTCTCAGCTTCCTCTTTGCCATGCTTCAGTTCTAGTGAATTTCCAAAGCCAACCACTCCATATGCTTAGAGACATATTAAACTTCTGTCTTTTTTTTTTTCCTCTCACATATTCACATCTTATGCTTCTGATTCCCAGAGAGTCACAAATTAACAAAAATCCACATTCACAGATCAGAGCAGATAACCTAAAATAATGAACTTTTTTTGGTGAATGTCATGTACTTGTGCTACTGTACACTTTCCTATCAAAAGTGTGTGAGAAGAATTATTTCTGCTTGCTAATTGTTGCTCAGCTTCAACCAAAGAAGGAGCATAGATCCATCACTTCTCTTTAATAATGTAAATTTATGAGCTAGTTTGTTTTGCCATCCATCCTCCTTGGCTATGGCTTTGATGCTTATCTATTGCTTATATAAATCTTACATAAATTTAACTTATAAAGCAGGAAGCACAAAATACCTTGCATTTGGTTATGTTCACTGAAAACACAGTAGAACCATATTGTGTGTGGGAACACAAATGTTTTAAATACTTAGCTCTGCATAATTCTTCTTGTGCTTTATGTGTGCACATGAGTGCATATGCATTTCTTTATGGCTTACTGGAGGGGAAAGTATTTTATGGAAAGTCATTATGACTGTGTTTTTTGTTTTCAAGTAGATCATGCATGTAGAACAGGAGATGATGAAAAAATCCTTAGGTGATAGAGACTGAAAGACAGCCATTAGCAGCTTATCTGCAAACACAATAGAATTATTATTGAATCTATTACTTTAAAGGGTAGCATGAAATCCAGACATTGAGAAAATCAGGATGGCCAGGTGCTTGGCTGATGCCTCAAGAGTGATAAAAAAGAGTATTTGGAAATATATTTATTGTCAGTCCTTTACTGCTGAATGTGTTCATACAACCTGATTAGCTCAGACAGGTTCTGTTCCAGCTTTTAATACACAAAGAAAAGTATAACTGAGGTCTAACTATATTTTTCCAGAAGCTTCTGTCATTAGTGCATCTGAATAAGGCACAGTTCATCGATTAAAAAAAGCACAGATAAAGCGTTCTCATAGATTTTGAAACTGATTTTCTGTTTTGAACTCCAGAAAACTAGAAAGATTTCTAATTTCCTATTAACAGACTCACAGGTTTGCAACAGTTATGTTGTAGTTCATTATCTGAATAACATTTTGAATATCATTGCACAAAGAAGTTTAACTGCATTTTCTCAAATTATTTTTCACATTATAGTAGTGCATTCAAATCCATACACATACTGATTTTGGATGAGTACAGCATTTTCAAGATCTCTATGTGGCGCAAAGAACAATATTTGAAATAAGCAATGAGTAAGAAAGAACAGTCTGATGTAGGAATATAAATCAGGAGTTAAATGTACATAACCTTGTAAGGCCTTGATCATTATGAAAGGGATTGCAAGTTCTTGCCAATAACTATTTCAAGGATGTAAACATTTGGGCTGCCAGTGAGTTATTTACATCAATAGAAAATTTATAACTGGAGATAATGGTATTTAATTTTGAAATAATACAGACTGAATATGACAGGTTTCTTGGCACCAACAGCTATTAGAATTGTGCATTGCTCTTTATGGAAAGTGACTGAAACCTTATTTGAAAGTTAAAAACAGTAAAGGACAAAAATCCCTGAAGATGACTTTAAGGACTCAGACTGGTGTCTGTAGGCTGCAACAGAACATTTTACAGTTGAGTAAATACTTTCCCCTCAACTTTACTGCTCTGAAAAATGTTGACCTTACTTCTATTAATAATCTTGGAATAATACTTTCCAGTCTTTGAAATCCAGTGCTGTATCTGTATGATACAAATGCAGTGGACTGCAGAGATATCCAAAGTAGCTCTGAACAATATGAGACAGGAGAATGAAGCAAAAGACCCAGGGTAAGGCTGCTGTCCTAATTCTGGCACATTAATCACACTGATAGGTCTATATGGCACAAAACTGCATTGGCTCTCATGCCTGAGAATGTTAACAAAATCTGTTATAGAGGGAAAATATTTCTCAAATATTTCTGATCTTCAATACCTTTATAGTTAAAATGACTGCCATTCAGTTCTCTTTACCTTCAACTATTGAAATCAGTTGCAAACAGAAGACAAATCATGCTAGCCAAGATCTGATACACTCAGGATTTTTAACAGGAAATATCAACTCATCACAATATCCTACAAAGTAATGAAGAAGCAGAAAACAAAAAAAAATTAAGTTTTTAAAGATTTTATTTCTCCTTTGCACACTACTGAACACAGTATTCTTTGAAAAGCACCAAAATAGTACTGCAGTCCTTAAAAACATTATGTAATAAATTCTGCAGCTTTATTTCTTTGAAAAAAAGGGGATATTTCTTTATGATTTTTTTTATCGCTGCAAATTGCTTCAAAATAAAGGCAGAAGTATTAGTTTACAACATTAACACAATTATGTTCTTGTTTGCTTTTATGTATCATCACCTTCAAGTATTTTGTATTGACCTTCAATCAACACAATCTGTTTTAAAATGCCTTAAGCGAAAACTATGAAAGGTTGGTTTTGTGGGTAGGAAATGCAAGCATTTGCAAAAAGCAATTTATTCCAGACCAAGTATCACAGATATTGTCTACAAAATAAAAATAAAATACCCATAATGAAATTATTTAGAGCAGCTGTCTTTTACTACAATCGACAATTCTTGTAGTAACAAAGGATGTTATCCTAAGCCTGCACATTTCAGAGGTGAAATTCAAAATAGGATATGCATAAAATTTCTAAATTAATATCAGCTTGATCTGAAAAAGGACATTATTTTAAAATGGAAATCCAATTTCCTTGCTGGCTCATCAACACTTAAAAGGTTAAGCTGGTAAAATATAATTCTTTATTCAGGCCTCTTCTAAGCTAACGAAGGCAGAACAAGTTGTTGCCTAGGACAACAAAATATTTAGTGACTGTATTTTATCTGTTTTTGTAGAGAACTGGTGGGCTGGCAGAAGAGGTTATTTTCTAGGGGTTTTAAAGGAAATAAGAAGTATATTGTACTCCCTGGAAAGGAGATCACATTCTGAAACTTGAAATATGAACCTTCTGATAGAACACCAAGATTTTAGATAGAAAATCACATGATAAGGCAATTTATTTGTTCCCTGAATGGAACAAGATTTTGCTAGGATACTTCAGAGACAGTAGTCTCTCTGGAAATAGGTAGAGCAGGTTGCTTTATAATGCAAGATAATTTTTTCAATAAATCAATCATTTGTGCAACCTTGTGTGTTACAGGACAAGAAAATGATCCTGGAGATGGAACACAATAGGTGCTAAAATTGCTCAGCTTTGATTATTAGTGCTAAAAATGGCTGCCAATCACTACCTCATTATAATTTGTTTTGAAGAGAGTGTGGGGGAAGAGAAGGAAAGAAATAAAAAAGAAAAAGAGGGGGGGAAGTTCTGATTTTAAAAATCCTAAAGCAAATGTTTCAGAAAGGAGGGAAAAGCAATTGCTATTTGCAAATTTCAATGGCTAGATTTACAAATCAAACATAGTTATTTTAATATCACTTTTAAATCAGAAAACAATATTTTTTGTCATTGTCATAATGTAAGGAAATAATAGAATCGGGGAAATTATATCAAAATATTTATATAATTTCTTCTATTTAAATAACCTGAAGTGCAAAATGACATCAGGTGAATTAGAAAAGAATCATTATACTACCAAAAAAAATAATTGTACCTATCATACCCTTCCTTCCTTCCTTCCTTCCTTCCTTCCTTCCTTCCTTCCTTCCTTCCTTCCTTCCTTCCTTCCTTCCTTCCTTCCTTCCTTCCTTCCTTCCTTCCTTCCTTCCTTCCTTCCTTCCTTCCTTCCTTCCTTCCTTCCTTCCTTCCTTCCTTCCTTCCTTCCTTCCTTCCTTCCTTCCTTCCTTCCTTCCTTCCTTCCTTCCCTCCTTCCCTCCTTCCCTCCTTCCCTCCTTCCCTCCTTCCCTCCTTCCCTCCTTCCCTCCTTCCCTCCTTCCCTCCTTCCCTCCTTCCCTCCTTCCCTCCCTCCTTCCTTCCCTCCTTCCTTCCCTCCTTCCCTCCTTCCCTCCTTCCCTCCTTCCTTCCCTCCTTCCTTCCCTCCTTCCTTCCTTCCCTCCTTCCTTCCTTCCCTCCTTCCTTCCTTCCCTCCTTCCTTCCCTCCTTCCTTCATCATCTCATGATCTTTTGCAAGTAATAGTGTAAAGGAAAGAGAATGATGTAGTTAAAAAGTATTTTCTTTAGTGTGAGGAACAGATGGAAGCTAGCATATCAAATCACTCCAAGGCTAAAAGATCACTGCCTGTGCTAAATGTGACATGCAGACACTGTAAGGAAGAGTTAAATGTGTTATGAAGTTAAAATACTGGCACATGGATTTGTTGAAGATACAGAGCCTCCAATGGTTTCTAGAGACAGCCACTGCAATACTACAACATAATGACAGTTTCTAAATTATAAGTAACATCCACAGTAATTTAGGAACAGAGTGACTAATGGAGATATGATCAGCATTCAAAACAGAAAGAGTCTGACTGCAGAAAGAATAAATTTTAAATGCAAGATCCAAAGGAAAAAAATTAATACATGATTGCAATTGGTATATATCTAATTATTAAAGAAACAGATATGCATTATTGAAAACACTTTGAGACCTCTATGGGTACCCTGGATAAAGGAAATCTACACAACTGCTGTATATGGAAAAATGCTATTTGTATTATATTGCAAGGCATTTTTTGTACATTTAATGAACCTAATGATCCAGTGTCAAAAGTAAATAGAATAATTGAGCGTGTTATCCTTTGTATTTGCTACCATATTGGCTAACACATACGAATGTAATCCAATTTACAACACTGTCCTACTAATTCAGGAGAAACGGAACAAATCCATATACATCTTACCTCATGAAGAAATAATTCATCATGATGAAAGCTATTCAGTTCCATACTCATCTTCAGAGTTTTTGATATGAAAGACATGAGCAACTTTTCTGTTGTCAAAAGAATGCTTAATATTTGGTCCTATATACATATATTAATTAGGATAGCTTTGCATATTTAGCCAAAGTATTTGAATGGATATTGAACATTTCCTTCCTATTTCCTCAAACAAACTGATGTCCATTACCCATTTCAAAATTGTAGTTACTTAATATAAAACCCACCATAAATTCAGTAGAAAATGTTTTCCTGAATGTATTAATGCATCTTATACATAGTTACCACTCTACTAATGAGTGAGAATACCCAAAGTGCAGTCTGCCTGGTAGAGAATTTTAAAGATTCATATGAAAATTTCAAAGGCTAGAAATATCTGTTCTTCAATAAAAGAGACATATTTGTTTTTGCAGAAATCAGAGACATTCTCAAGAATTTTATGCTAGCTAGAAACTTTGAAATAGAAGACTTTTGGGTTTGCACCATCATCAATATGGTTGTGTCTAAACAAGTATTGGCTCACATAGATTAACTTCAAGAACTTAATCAAGTACCCTAGTAATATGCTTTCAAATGTTTGCAAAGAGTGCACAAAGGAAATGTCATACAGATGACTTTCTACACTCCACAACTCTAGAAGATATTTTTAATAACAAAATACCTAACAACTTGAGATCCCACAGCCCATTGCTAGGGCAGCCTCATGGTCTTGAAACCTCTTCTGATCAGCAAAATCGTTGGTGCCATTTAGAAAGCAACTACAGGAAGAGCTATGGGCATCTTTATCAATCAGCAGTGTATCTGAGAGATCAGAAAGGACTGTGGCTCTCTTAGCTCTTTTCAGTGATATGAAATCTAGCAGGAGGCTCTGAAGCAGAGAAGAAAAGGAACAGGAATTGTAATTTTGGAGCTGCAATGTCTCAGAGTATGTTTGGTTCCTCTCCCAAAACTGTCTCTGCAGAGTGGCAGAAACTTGGGAAATTAAGTAACAAGAGAAGAAGAGTCACAGAGTATTTTTTCAAACAGAATCTGAAGGACAGCCCTCCTAAGAAAAAGACGTCTTTTCATACTAGATAGCAGGGGAAATTAAGTTGTCAAGTGAGTACTGTACAAAATCCATCCATTTGGTGATTGGTACCCAATCAAACTGTGGAGTTACTATCTGGAACATTGCTGGAATAGATGAAGAGGCTGCTAAGTGAGACACTAACCTGATCAAGGTATCTGAATTCAGTATGTGTGGTACATTTAAGTTCCTCAAGCACAGACTATATGTGGCATAGATATTGTAGGTGCATAAGTCAGCTAAAGCCTCATGAGAGCCCTGAGCACTAAGTTCAACACAGTGGCTTCCATAATTTAGACCTATAGGCTCAAGCTAGATATGTATAAAGAAATTCTAACTTTGAAATTAGACATGTATCACTGCCAATCTGTGAGAGATCCAAGAGAATCCAAGAGAAGGACCAGAAAGATATAGAACAAGGATTTCTGCATGTCTGAAATCACTAAATGATGTAAGATTCTTTGGTTTGCAATGAGACCATTGACAGAAGAAATTATAAAACTGTGTAAAATGATCCATAGCACAGAAAAGATACATAGGGAAGGAATTCAAGGACAAATTGGATGAGCTACTAGCAACAAAAACTTGTTATCTGAGGACTGAAAATTGACAAAATTGATGTCAGTTTTTGAGAATAGCTTCATGGAAGATTCACAGTAATACTGGCTTCTATGCCCTTTTCCAGGTGAAATAGTAGGAATTAAAAAATGAATACTAGTAATACACACATGAATAAAGACAGAGTTAAAGTGACTGCATGTGAGGATGCCTACTGGTGTTCCTTGAAGCAGTCAAAATCACCTACAGAAGGTTAACAGTTTGCTTGATCTGCTTTTGATGAAGCCACTCTTAAAACACTTTTACAAAAAAACCCACAAAAGCCACAAAACAGCAGTCATGACATTAAGCCATAAGAAGAAGTTCTTTCATGGAGAATTAGTTGTTTAAACCAGGAAACTGCAGGAGAAATCACAGTTTTCAAGGTGGAAGAAGGTTTCTAGTGAATTCTTCAAGAGACTGTGAATGAGCCTTGGCAGCTCAGTATATTTATTCATTCTCTAGGGAAGAAGACTTGCAGTAAGATCATAAAACTGGATGAAGATAGGAACTTATCAAAGGTTAAAAAGTCAAGGACAAATTTGGCCTAATTCCAGAAGTCCTTAAGCTCAAAATTATTATTTTAAGAATGCTATGCAAATAATAATATGCTTGTTTTTATACTTGCTACATAGCCTTCCTTTGTCCTCTGTTTATGGTAATTTTTATAGACATTACAGTGGGTTAGGTAGACCCTCTGATTTGCTTCACTATGGCTGCTGTTAGGCTCTTTCATTCCTATAGTAAAAATATCATGGGCTTCAATAATCATGTACCCACTTTAAATAAAACTATAGAGTCACTTTTCCACACAGTATATTTCAATTAAACTGTGGGACTCACCAGCATCTTGTGAAAGGTCCAAAGTATTTAGCTGTAAACTAATGGAAGGCAGTCCTAACTAATTTCTCTCTCTAGTATTTTTCCTCTGATCCTGAACAGCAATCATTATATCCTAAGAGAAATCAGGAGTGCAATTTGTGAGAGATTTTCAAGGACACTTCTCAAAAAGTTCAAAATCTGGACAGTAACTGAGCCAATATGATAAAGATTAATTTTACAGAAGACAAAGACGGAATCATTCATGTGAAAGAAGTATGTATGAGAAAAGAAGCTCAGAGTGCAAGATGAATTAATTGAGAAGAAATGTAAACCAGGCCACTTCCATGTAACCCTCCTCCCAGGAGTCCAACTATCTGTGATTCCAGACCTACTTTCAGTACAGCGCAGCTTGCAACTGTTCTCAGTTTCCTTCTGAGAAAATTGCTAGGGTGTGAGAGGGAGCTGTGAGGGAGTGCATAGGCTGGAAGCATTCGAGATAAGAAAGGTAAAGTTGCAGACACAAGTAAGATTGTTGAGACAGGAAAACTGGCACCTCAAGGATTCAAGGAACAACACTCACATGAAGAGGCATAAAATCCTATCAAGAAAAAAGAAAGGTAAAGTAGAAGATAGCAGCTCAGCACTACCACAAATCAGCCTGTTCCAGTGAGCCCCAGAGGCCAGCTCTCCCCTTACCTGAGTGATGACTACTTGCCCATTATACTGAGTGACTCATTCGGTGGGGGTTGATTTAATGCCTGGTTCATTAGTCCTACAATATATTGTGTGTTACACGACAAATAACCTGCTTTGTGCTTTTAAGGTGTTTATATCTTGCCTGAAGAATCTCTATGGTAAAAGTTCCCTGAAGAGAGTGAGTCCCACAGGGGGAGGGTTACGTAAGTAATCCAGAATAACAGACAAGAATAATATGATTAGTCATCAAAGCACAGGTGCACAGGTGGGTTAGGGGATTATAGAACATACTGGACTTTTTTTTTCAGCAGAAGATATGTATTTCTGAAAAGTTCCTCATAGCTGCACCATTGAAATAATTATAAATAAATTATATTTGAATCTTGATACAGAATCTGATCTCACTTATGAGCCAAGAAAACTGGGAGACAAAAGCAGAAGTGTGGGTAAAGCCTAATCTAGAAGAAGGCATTCTGAATACTTACAATCCCAGGATAAGAAAATTAGAACAATGCTTCCCAGAAAGTATATCACAGAAGGAAATGGATCTGGGAAAATTCTAAATGATCTAAATGAAAAATTAATTAGTGAAACAAAATCTAAATTTCAAAGTCTGACTTGTTGAGGAAGGACTTAGAATGCTAGTGGGACCTTATAAGAAACAGAAGTGAATAACTTTTAAGATTACTCTACTGATTCAAATGCTTTTAGAAATTCCTGCTTGATTGCGTTTGAAGAAACACATGCTTTATGTACACATAAAAGTTTGAAAGAAACTAGCATGTAAGTCAAATATTACATTACCTTGTTGGAATAATTTGAAATAAATTTGAAGAAGCAATTTGTTTCTTAATGCCAGAGAGCTGGCTGGGGGACCAGAAAAGCTGAGGGAAGATGCACCACCAGTGCCTCAGACATTCTCCCTCTCATATGCTTGGTGCTCTCCTCACAGTGGTTCTAGATGTGCTTACCTAGATGACAATTTACAAGAATAATAAAAGTGTGTTTGAAATAAAGTAAGAACTGTTCTTTTTAGGAAGAGAAGAAGATTCAAAGTTCTGATCATTCCAGTGTCCTATGGGAATAAAGGGTAAATCACGAAGGATAACTTTAATTGCAGAATCATTTAAGTTTTAAAAGACCTTTAGGTTCATTGAGTTCCACCATAAACCTAATACTGTCAGGCCCCACTAAACCATACCTCTAAATACCACACCTACATGTTTTTGAAATATCCCCAGGGATGGTGACTCAGCCCTGGTGACTTTCCTGGGCAGCCTGTTCCAATGCTTGACAACTCTTTCCTTTTAGTGAAGAATTTTTATCTAGCATTCAATATGAGCCTTGAGGCCATTTTCTCTTACTCTTGTTTGTTATTTGGGAGAAGAGACTGACCTTGCTACAGCCTCCTTTCAGGTAGGTGTAGGGTGAAAAGGTCTCCCTGAGCCTCCTTTTCTCAAGGCTGAACAACCCCAGATCCCTCAGCCACCCATCATAGGATGTGTGCTCCACACCCTTCCCCAACTTTCGGGATACACTTCAGAACCTCAACCTGCTTCTTGTAGAGAGGAATCCAAATGGAAGATACTATCTCTAGCATCAGACTTGTTTCTACTCCTTCAGGACCCTTGGTTGATATCCCAATAGCTAAATGGAAAGAATCATCAAATATGAACAAATGGATTCCTTGAACCAAATTAGGTATAGCTTTTATGTCAAATTCAGTGGCTGAAACTGATTAAAACCTGAAATGAAGAAGTTATAATTTCTGTGGCCCTTGATAGATTTTTATTGCATATTAGGCACAACTTAAATTTAAACTTCTAGTTCAATTTACAACTTAAGCATCAAGAGCCACCAAACTAAGGGTGCTCTGAATTATTTTTAGGATTCTGAGTCTGTTTTTTCTCTTATTTTTCAAGTGCCTGGATTTTGACCTACTCAAGTGAAGAGTCCTGTTCCTGACTTAGTGGCTTTGACCTTTATACATTCTTTCACGAAAACTTTCTGCCATAAGCTTTTCTTTGCCATCATCTGAAGAAGTAAGACCTTTGAAATCAATTTCAGACAGCAAGCCTGCTGGTCAGAGCTAAGTATCTCGTTCTGATAGACTGCACAATGCTTCAAACCAATTTCTTGTCCATTTCTGAAAGATTCCCCACAATTGAAAGAAAATAGTAATAGTAAATACCTTTCTAAGCTACAGATTTTCTCAGTGAACATAATATCATTACATTGAGCTCCTACCAACTGGGGGGAATCAAATATGCCAGGACTAAAACTGTAATTCTTATAAGGCAAAACTGTTTTATTAACTCTGCTCTTGAACAATATAATTCAAACATATCAGGTGGAAAAAGATATTTATCTCTATAGATTTCTATATCTATGGAAGTAATTATACAACTATTAACCAGCTTCTTCTTGCAACTCATGGCAAAAGGGGGGTCTTTTCCCAAGAACTATGGACCTTCAAATGGAGCATAATGTTAAGATTTAAAGTTAGAGGGACATAGGGGTTTGGTTTATACTAGCTTTACAGAAATTTATTCCTGTTAACTTCAGTGCAGATACTCCCCTTTTCATCAGCTTATGCAAGTTTGAAATCAAACCACAAACCTTTAATGACATTTTAATGATCCACTTGGGGGAGCTAAAGGGTAATTTGTTTTCAAATTGATTGTGGCAAAACGGGATGCAAAATTACAGAAAACAATAAGAGCAGAATGATCTACTTTTTTCGACTCAGTGATGGTTGATCTATATCAGCTTCTGAGGCAAAGGGTCCCCTGTTCTTATTATAATTCCAGCCATTTAGAGAAAAGAGAATCCCAGTTACAACTAGCTCAGCAGCAGACATCCGTAATGCATCAATCATATCCTGACTTCAATTATGTACCTACAAGATACATTAAATGAGACAGAGTTTGGCCCTTAAACTACATTTTTGTGCTAGTTAACATCAACTGTGACAGTGAGAAAAGAAATTCTAGCATTCAATGGTTTTGTCTTCCAACTCATATGAAATAACTCCTTTTATGATTTTTTTTCTTTTGTTTAGATGCTGGTCCCAGGCTGCACCTGCCTGTGCCTCATGCAGCAGGTACTGTGTTGCAGCAGGGCTTTGCACCATGGTTATGTTTTTTATTTCTCCAGCTTGGGACACAGTGGGAACTGTTTCCTAGCATACAACTACACCAGCTGACTATGGTTACTGGTAGCCCTTGGACTGCTCTGGGACTCACGCACTAATCAGAGGCAGAGATGTAGTATCTCCTACATCTGAGGGAAGAGCAGAGCTTTTTGTCTGTGAAGAATCAATAACATATGATACCAGGCTTTTCTCCAAAGTAGAGGTTGCTCTAAAAGTTCATATAAACTGACACTACAATTTATTTCAGAAGTCACAGCAAAACTACAGTCATCAGTCTTTTATAAGAGAAAACAAGTCACTTTCAGACATGTAACTCACATGAAAATTCCACTGGTCGAGCTGTAGTCAGTGTCTTCACTGTAACATTACAAACTTCACCATAACAGCACAAACTTCCTCTCATTCC
This sequence comes from Cyanistes caeruleus, assembly GCF_971803275.1. Taxonomy (NCBI): domain Eukaryota; kingdom Metazoa; phylum Chordata; class Aves; order Passeriformes; family Paridae; genus Cyanistes; species Cyanistes caeruleus. The sequence continues at coordinate 36,403,341 of NC_141704.1, read as the reverse complement.
AAATTACCCTGCAGTGCAGTCCACATTAAAGTTTATGGTTGCCCATATGTGGTCATTAATTAAACTGAGACATGTAAATGAAGTTTCAAGCAAAAGTGATAATTAAATAAAAAATTGTGTTATCTTAGAATATCTTACTAGCTATAAGGTTTCCTTATTTAATGTCTAATTCAGCTGGAGCATGTGGAAAAAGTAAATTACAAGTATCTCTACAGGATGCACTGTTTTTGGTCACTTTAAAAGCAAAGACATGTGCTTTGTAGCTATAAACTCCCAAAATATATTTTTAAATGTAATTCAGCCTCCTGAAGGCAAACACAATCATGCTGATTGAATACCATGCTAAAGACAATGGTAAAGTAAATGGAAGCAAAAGATACAATCAACCCTGCTACAGGCATGAACAGCACTTGATGACTCTATCTGTGGTGTAAATTGCTGTTCTGCGTTCTCCTTGATGTACAAAGACAAGCAATATATAATGTATTTGGGAGGAACTACTGCTATAAATTTGTCAACTTACATTAATTAATTCAATCTCCCATATTTTTTTCACAAGGTCCATCGATGTATAGCCATTAATTAGAAAGGATTTGGTATAGTCACCCAGTTCAATGGAATCCAGCCATTCAGCTACAGAGGAGGGGTTGTAACCATCGTGACCGATCTGCTTCATCTGAAAAACAAGGATGAGCAAAAATTACTGGTAATACTCATTAAACACCTTTCAGAACAGGAGTTAAATGTATTATTTTCTTTGGGTCAGTTATCTTATTCTCTGATCAACAGTCTTTTAATGGTTAGTACAGCATGAAACAATTTTGTGAGAAAAAGCACTGATAGAACTTAATTTTGATGCATCTTTTTCTTATGAATGCTTGCGTTTTACACCAGAGTATACCAAGACTGTAGTTGGAGTTCAATCCTTGCTAGACATCAGAGAATCCGTAAGTGAGGGAAGACAAGGGTAAAAGACACATCAATATCCTTACTGCCCAAAAAAATCATATTTTCACCTTAGATTTCATAGAAGTGGAAGAAATTAAACTGAGAAATGGTTCTTTTGGTATCATACTGTGAATGAAATATATGGTCTTGGTTGTATTATTCCTAATTTATCTTTTCTACCAGGCTATATGTTTTTTTATACCAGCTGAACCTGCACTATATTTTCCTGTCCCCAGGGAAGGTTTAAAAAAAGTCTCTTTCCTCTACCTGCTCACATTTTTCATGGCACTCCTGGGAATTTAACATGTTTTAGATTGCTCATTGTCAAGTTGCCTGAGATTGGACAACTGAAACAGATATTATGGGAATGGAATTGACAGAATAACATATACAGAAGTGCAACACTGGCATGTATATAGAAACACAGCCACCTAATGTCATAAATCCTGTTATCATAAAAAAACTAAGAAATACCACTGGCATCTATTTTTTCTGAATTTTGTTAGCTGCCAGGAAGTAAAAGCTGCAATTTCTCTTTCACAACTGTCTCTCAGTGACACAAGCAAAGACATTAAAGGTAGTCATTAAAGCCATTAAAGATAAAAAGGTATAAAGCCCCTACCTGGGCAGTTTGTTATGCCACACTGTTTTAATAAATTTCAAAGTAATCTACAATATTGGCAAAAATAGAAGTAGAATGAGGTATAAAAAATAACCTCAATTTTCATCAGTATTCTGCACATATTGTCTTTGGAAGTGTAACTATTGCTAACTTGATAATACACTGAACAGGTAAATTGTTAAGAAGCTTTAGAGGGCTAGAAATCATGGGTTTTCCATAGGTTCTCCTGACTGTTCCGGGGTGACTGCAAATAGTAAAAGCCAGTCTCCCATTTTTGAATACTAAGATGCATTCCTACTTTCTGAGAAACAATGGAAGTGTGACAGAAACATAACGCTTTGAGCTTAAGTTTGAAGTGAGTGACAAAGTAATTTAAAAAGGAGAGAGTTCTGATCTTAATATCTTGCCTGAACCAATTTATTTCTCACAGTTTATTTGAAATACAATTTAAATTCAGAGCAGAGGAAAAAAAAAAAAGAAGTCTTCATTTGAAAGCTGCAGCAGTGTTTGTCAATCTGTCCATTCAAACGCAGAAAGCCAGCATGTCATGGTCTTGATCTGGGCTTCCTGCAGTGCCAGAGAGGAGTGATGCAGGCACAATGCTATGTGAATATGAGAGTTTGCACATAGACTTCTGCTGCAGATTTTGGGTATAAAATAAGAATTGAAATATTTAAATGATGTAATGAAATCATTATCTTAAATCATAAAGGAAAGACAACAGAAATCACTTGATTAGGCAGTGGAAATCATAGCCTTTCAGGTTACTGCTGTAACGAATCATACTGGAAAGAAGGAGCTCAGTTTTGTTGTTAAACTTGACATTTTGGAATTTCATTTACTTTCATCTTAATTTAGGACAAAATTATTCTATGTCAAAAGCATGGCAATGTCTTCTTTCATTGTCATTCTGACTTCCATTAAATATTAGATTGACAGTAGTCTGTCCAGCAGATTGCAAAATATTGGAGGATCCTGGGAGGTCTGGCTCCTAGAAAACTTATTTCAGCATCCAATTTTAAAAAGGGTATGCTTAGATAGCAGACACTTGAAAAGTGGGAATCCGATAAATGGAAGAAGAAAAATCTAGCATAGAGATGACATGAAGACATACAGGCACACAGGGAACACATGGGTTTCAGAAAATATAAGGTATTTTTGTTCCCTTTCTCTAACAAAGAAAACTGAAGCACTGTGAAAACAATTTTCAACATATCCAGATAGGGCATGTTATGCAAATTATTTCCTGTGTTTAATACTATTTGAGCTTTACATTTAATAGATTCTGATTTTAAAATGATTTTTTTTTTGCCTCCTGGTTTGAGAAAACCCTCACAATCTGGTCTGTACTCTTGGAAACCCATCAGCCTCTATGAAAAGTAAACACAACATGACAAGTTTCTAAATTCTCAATTCCCACTGGAAATCTCCATCAAAAGAATTGTTGAAATTGATATTCCTCTACTACAGCAGAGTTGCAAAGGCCTGCAGGCAAGTAAACACAGGTGAACAATGCAATAAACAAGAGGCTGAGAACACTGAAATGGATGTGAGAATTTCAGTCCTTGGATTTGGTGCCAATAGATAAAATTGTTATTGGGTCACTCAATAGCCTACATGAAAATACACTGGTCTGCTGTAGTGCAGCAGCTGATTCTGCAAGGATTTTCCCTCTCCCTGTCCCAGAGTTTAGTCTGCTTGTATTCAAGGCCATGCTGCAGGCAGTGCAGCTGCTTAGCCTTGGATCAGATCTGTGTGAGGAAGAGCAGTGAGAAGTCTGGCCAGGGCTTTAGCCAGACCCTCCCTTGTGCAGGAGCTGCATGTGAGATCATATCCATGTCCTGACACTTGCCTGAGCTATGCTGGAGACCACAGCATAGTGTCTGTGTCTATGTTCACATTTGTTCATCCTCAACCACTGACTCATCCTCCAAGGTGGCCTTGTCCTGTCCTCATCCCTGTGAATGTCCCATGGATTTGCCCTGGGATATGGCTGCTCACAGTCACTGTCACTGTCCCTGCCCTACTCACCTTGTCCCAGTGCCCAGTGCCCCCCATGAGCTCCCAGCCCATCTCCCCTGGCAGGACAGTTGCTACTATCACAAAAAATTAATCTCAGAACTAGAATATTTATTGGTTTCAACACAAAAGCCGTATTTTGTTTTGTCATGAACTGAGAACCACTCTCTTATCTAAAACAGGCTTTCTAAAATGCATCTAAAATGAAAATTAATAAAATTTCAGTATCTGTCCTCTTGTATGGAAAGTCTCTTTCTACCTTTTAATAATACAAACTTTATTAACTGTCATTCATAGTTACCTGAATGCTTTCCTTTCAAATACTTACTAACAGACATATTGGTTATCTAGATGCGACAGTATCATTAATAGTATCTGCTTTTCATAAAAAATGTTATTGAGTTTTTAAATAAAAACACTTTGAAATATCTGTCTGGAAGTGCTGCCTTTTTACTTTGTCAGAGATTCAGTTTAGTTGAATCTTATTCCAGTCTTCATCAACAGGTCCTGGCTATTAGACTGTATCTTTTCTATACTTGGACTCCTCTCACAGATCATTTAAACCCTGTAGGCTTCCTTGCTGATTAATATTTCTTGAAAGAAAAACTCCCTCCTACCTACTGAGCCTATTTCCATGCATATTTCAATCATTTTGCACCAGCTACAACACAGGCACCAGTGGTGTCAAACATCCAACTAAGGTGCACACTGTTTGACTCAGATCAATGTAAAATCTCTGAGCTGCAAGTCATGAGTCTTTCAAATATTAACAGCTCATAAATAGGGGCACTATTGTACTTCCACAGACAGTACTATCAGTTCATTCAGTTGTTTAGAGAGCAAAACCAATGTTAGCTTTGTCACTGCAGAAGATTTTCATGTGCCAACTGTGAAAAAGGCTAGGAATTGAAGCCCAAAGGATTTAGGGAAAAATAAATGTTTAAGAAAGTATGATTCAAAAAAGCATGGAAGAAGATACAAATCATATGAGATTTTTCTCCTAGGTCCTATTGATGTATCATCAGTATCATTTTCTTTGAAATGAAGAGAAAGCAGAAGCCAGAAAGAGCTGTTTCTCATAATAAAATAGGAATGTTGAGTAGCAGCCTAATGGGTTGAGAAATCCCTCACACGAGACCATCTGTCCGGTGATAGACTTTTAAAAAGTATATCACTGCTGTGTCAATAGAGCATTTTACATTAGGATAAAAGGTACCTTTATCCTAGACTTTATCCAGATTTTTTGTCTCTGAAAGTTGGACAAATAAACACAAATAGTAACACTTCAAAGTAAACACATATACACTAGAAACATTAAGGTAAATTCAGTAGCATGGACTGTTACCAGTTTTCTCTGATCTTCAGACAGATGGGGAATTAATACTACATTCTCCAAAGGTAATATCACTATCCAGTGGAGCTTAGTGTGTGTATCAAAATAAAGCTTTCTATGTGCTGTAAAAGGAGGATGAGATTACTTGATTTTACAGCTTTTTAAATGATGACTATGATTACTGTGAATTTATGCTTGAGTTCATTTGGAAGAAAAATCTTTTTAGCAAACATATAGGGTTTTCTTTTACACTGCTGGTCCCTTCAAGAGCTTTAAGCTGCATTTTTGCGAACTTATATGAAACTATCAACTACCTAGGTAAGAAATTTTAGGTGGTTGCAATGGGGGACATATCAGTTCTTTTTTGTTTCCTGCCTTTGTCATTGTCTGGTATACATTTTGTATTTTACAAATATGATCAGCTGGAGCCATGTTGTTGGAAGAAGAGATCACTCCTCCTCTGGAGTGTTGAAAGGGAAGGCTCAAAAGAGAGACACTTCTGAAGCCCAGAGAGCCTGGCTGGAACAGGGCACCACATGGAGCCTGCAGTGCCTGGGCAGGAATTGAGCCTGCAGCCAGGGGCCAAGGGGCAGCTTTCACAGGGGACAGGCACAAATGACAGAGGACCTCAGAAGACTTTGCATGTGCTGCTGGTGAGAAAGGCACTGAGTGGAACAGGTCTCCCTGCAGAGACACAGTGGGTGAGGAAGAACTCTACATAACTTTTTTGGGTTTCTATTCCATCTACCCTGTCACATATTTTAAAAACTAACTATTCAAGCTTGTGTTCTATTAATGTTTGACTTTTCTTTCCACTAATCAAAAGACTTCTGTCTTGTGGAGCTTGCTAGAAAAAGACAGTACAGACACATTCACTTCACAGCAGTGTCTGATTCAGGATCTTGCCTCAATGGCAGGTCCAGAATATGCCTAACTGAGTTCAGTGTTTCATACCTAAGATTGTCAGAATTTCAGTAGGCATCGTTTCTATGTTTTTTTCAGTTGGAATCTGTCTTCCAAATATAAAGGAAAATAGATGCACATCTGGGGGCTTTTGTGTGTTTTTTCCCCCTTTTTTTCTGGAGAGATGTAAACAGTTACACATTCAGAAGGATGAAGAAACCTAGTTCTTCATCAGATAGAGTATGTGGGACAAGGGAATAACAATTGTAATGTACGCAATAGTTCAGACATAAAATGTAATCTTAAGAAGATCTAAATCTGAAATTTGTGGACTAAGAGGAAGCTATGACCTTTGATCTCATGAGAAAGTTTAAGTCAGCTCCTTCAGGGTGCTACCCTAGTCTGGTTACCAAAAAAAGGGGATAGCACTTCCTCTCATGTAGCATATTTCCTTGCCTGCTGACGATTCTCAGAGCAGCCAGTAGATATTGTGGAGCCAATCACAAATAAGAAAGTATAAAAGAAGCAGGAAGATAAGTAAGATATCCTGTAGGGCAATGGTGGCAGGACCAGCAGCATGCTACTGTTATCTACATGGTATAGATAAATGTCAGCATGTCATGTCCAGAGTGGCTCTTTGGTAGGCTCAGATGAGAAGGAGAAGATTTCTGATACTGCTTTCATCAGGCAGTTTTGAAGCACGTGCCTGGAGAGGTCTACAGGACTGGTCTGAAATAAATACTTGGAAGTACAGCTTGCATGTATCTAACTGTTTCTACTGATTCATTCCTATTGTGCTGCATTTACTTAAATAACATAGACTATCCATTTGTATTTCAGACTTGAAAAATTGATGTGTTGTATTGGATTTTAATGCTTCTTTCTGTCCTTATGGTTAAAGGTCTTGCAAGCGGTGCAGTGAGCATGTGAGTGGCCTCCCTCCAAACCAGGAAAGTAATTCCCAGAGGTATAATAAGCAGGGAAAACAGCAGAGTAGAAAGAATGTCCTTTGAGTCCTGTTTTTCATTTTGACTTCCAGCAGACCAGAAACAAGGAGTCACAGGCAGAAAGGGTCATCAACATTTTGCAGCATCTCCTAGTTTGGAAACTGTCTTAGGAATGGAAGTGCTAAATGGGACTTTTCACCAGGACTGAAATCAGCTTGCTGAGCTCTGGGGTGTCTAAGCCAATAGCAATCTAGCAACAGCAAACCCATGATGTGATCTTTCTTTGTTACATACACAGCATAGTTAATGAGCACATGCACAGTAGTTCTGTTTTCTAAATGCCAGACTCACTGTGCTTGCGCAAGAGTGTTTCCTATGAGTAATAAGTCCAGCACTTTTTGGAAGAAGAGCTTTATCGCTCTTATAACACCACTCGCAGACAGGATGTGCTCACAGCCTGCTCAAATCCTGCTTCTTGTCTAGTTCTGCAAAGCACCTAAGAAAAGAGGCTGGCTGCCTGCACATCACTGCTATTCCCAAACCTGCTTTGTGCTGAGACCTCTCCGTGCAGGAAGGAACAAGCTGCTTTAAGAATAATTCTGAAGCCAGGAGAAAGCTGCTCTCAGCTAACATCTTACTTCCATCTGTCAAATGAGAGCATGTGTTCCCATTATATGCCAGGAGAAGGAGCCATGCACTGAGCATCCCACACAAAACCAATCCTTCTTCTTAGATAAATTCTGAGATAAGCTGGGTTAATTGTCATTTTTTAAAAAAATCCTTTTAAGGAACCCACTGAGGAGTCAACTGCACATAGGTTTGGGATGCTGAAATAGCTGGACAATGCTCCTTAGGTTTTCTGTGTAACGTAAGTGTGACTAAAATTTTATGTCATGATTCTTATTACTTTCTTAGTTAACATACACTGCATGCAGTTCTTTTCTCAGTATTTATTTTCTCAAGGTATTTTCAGCTTCAGTATGTTTTTATACGTTATCTCTGCTTTTCAACATATCTGAACTTTTTTTCTAACAAAGCATATAAAATCCTCCAACAAAAATTTATGGATTTTATTTTTTCATACAAAAGTCTTAAATGCAATATTAAACTCTGCTATGAAATTTAAGACAGATGTCATCTATAAAATACTTCCATTTCAAGAATTAATTTTGCAGAGGATATTTCTACCAGAGTCTCTTAACCTTACATTATTAAAATAGGCCATAAATTGCTCTAGTTAATATTAAGGTGAAACTTAAGTAACTTAAATTACCTTGGTACAAGACAAGAATTAGGGCTACAAGCTCTAATCCAACAAAAATAAAGAGTATTTTGGAAAGAAGCATTCTATCTATCTCAAAGGTTTCAATCCTACCTACCTACTGTTGAATATACCATTTTTCCCTCTTATGAAATGTTCTTCTCAAATACAGGATATAAGGGGAAAACATTATGAGAAATCCAGGTAAACATACCCTTTTATGCAGCTAAACACCACATAAGAAACTACAATGATGAATTAGTCTATATTTGGCCAAAATGTGGGTATTTAAAACCACTTCAAGCTCTAGGCAACTGTTCCTAATCAGGATACTAGTGTTTGACATCTAGAAACTCATCACTTTTTAGGAAGGTAGCAATTATGAGTAAAAAATTTCACCTACTAAATACCTGTTGCATTTCCAGAATGCAGAGATGAAGATGTATCAGAATAACAAAAAGAGCTTTTAAAGAGGTATTTTAAAACTTGATAACAGATTTGTTGCTTAATTTTTACCTTCCAGACTTATTCAGTGCTGCCTGAGGCTTTAAGGAGGTGTTTGATAGGTGTTTTTTAAAGCACTTAACTTCCACCTCAAAATATGAGCTAAAAACTATCTCAGGACAGGAAACATTATTAGTAAAACTAAAAATAACACCCTCAGCAATGCCATTAAGTAAAAAATGCATGGCGTCATCGAGATTTAAATTAAATGAGGAACAGAAAAGAGGTACATGTTCAAAACAAACAAACAAACAGAATTTTTATATAATGAGATTCAAATTAGTGAGACTCCAATTACGGTTTGAGGTCTTAATATATTTAGATGGTATGCACTATTTTGAATGCAGGATGACAGAGCTGAACTTATCAACACAATGAGATACACAGCAATGTTTCATGGTTTGTTGCAGGATGTGAAAGTGTTTTATGTCTTTAGCAAGCTGTTGTGAATATCTAACACAGGTGTGTTAGATAAAATTAGATAAAACTTCCCGTGATCCTAATTTTTGGGCTCTATAACCTACCTTCAAAAGAACTCAGTTTATATAGGAAATAATGTGTTTTTACTATGTAAGCTTTCTTACATTGCTGAGTCATTTATGTGGAGAAACATGACACACAGCTTCAGCTTGCAACTTTGTTTTGGTGTAACATCTTTGCAGCAAAGAAATGTTAAAACATGGTCCTTAGGGACTGCCTTTTTAGCTCAACAGGGAAGGAGCTAAAAACTATCTCATTCATGCTCCAAGCCATCTTGTGTTACTTAATTATCTTCGGTTCAGAATTTATCTGAGTAACTGCATAACCATCCTGTTCTCAACTGATTTTCAAGGGTACCTCTAGGTCTCGATTGTGTCTTTCATCAAGCAGATTTTAAAAGGACTGCAGTTGTAGTTTTATAACAGAATCTGCTCTCAGCATTAGTAAACTCTCCAAAAGCAGACAATATTAGCAATGTTTTCATAAACACCAGCCAATGAGTGCAGATAGCACTATCATGATGATATATTAACAACTGATTCATTAATTTTGAAGAATGTAAACAAGACTACATGAAAGCTTATCTCTCTAAGAAGCAAGAAAAACAGAATAAACATAAAATATCATCAGCTACGAGCTCAGCTAACAACAACAAAATTTTTGCTTGAATGATAGTATTGCTGACAAATTCATATATTGAACTTTAATATCTTTCATAATTCATCAAATGCTACTTTTAATTCCCTACTTCTTGTACCATCTATCTCATTTGTCTAATATGGTACATAGAAAATTATTATTTTTAATGATTTTTGAGGTTTCTGTGCACAGACTCACATTGTAGTATGTATGGATTGACTAACACTTTCAGATTCAGAAACTACTTCACAACTTCTGATTTTCTGATACCAAAGAAACCCTTGTGCTCTTTTACAAGTCATCCATCCAGGAAGCCTTGATGCATCAAAAAGCCTTTTCCAATAAAGTCTGCTTCGTGATCTAAACTGAAAAATCCTTTAATAACTCTTGTCATTCTCCAGTATTATGAAACATCAAGTGGACTAATCTCTACTTACCTCGATTATTTCCCACATGCTGCTACCAGAACATTCAGTGCACTTTACACTTGATTTTATTCCTGCCTTAGTATTTTGCACAAAGTATCATCATCACATGTGACAGCCTTCTGAGCCTTACTGGTGCCCACTATTCATCATCCACTTTTAAAATTTTCCAAATTAAAGTAGTAATTTTCCATGCTAAGTCCACCATCTCTTGTTTGGAAAGGTAGTAGATGCCTCCTTCTACTGGAAGGAGTATGGAATGGAAGCAGAAGTGATAAATTCTGGTATGCAGAATATTCTACCACTGATTTTAAAATCTAAATTGGCTAGCACTAAAAATGGTTGGGAAAGTGGCTGTAAGTCTTTCTGTCTGCAGCTGAGAAGCAATTCATATACGCAGCAGAAAATGAAATATGCAACCTGCAGGAAGTCTCTGTATCTCACACAAAAGCCAACTATTAGGAAAACAATCTTTCCTCTAATGCTTTTGAGTACTTATATAAAGGGCAAACTATTTCCAGGGCAACTGCTATGTTAAGACAGGCATTCTGGGATTCATGGACAGCCTTATTTACATATGTAATGTCAATCTATAAATAGGCTGAAAGGCCAGAAGTAACTCAAATACACTCTAAACAGCCATCAAGTCAAATTACTGATTATACTTTCTTTTGTCAACCACATCTGTATGGAGAGAGTCCATCATTATTTTATGCCATGTTTGCATATGCAAAAAACATGTCTACAAAACCAGTGGAGTTATATCTATCTCCATTTGAAAAAGTGTTTTAGAAAATGTGAATACCTCAGGGGTTAGTCCCCTCACTTGTATAATAACAGAAGGCATACCTTTGGGAGAAGCTGGATTGCTTGGAGTATTCTCTGTCTGTGCCCAGAGTTAAGGATTCCTATTTCCAAGAGATCCTGGTCCTCCATCACGTTGCTTCCCTAAAAATGAGGAAAAAAGTTGAAATAAAAATGAAAAACTTAACAGATGCCCTCAATAGCCTGAAAAAGGCCTTTCTGTCACATTTGAAAGAGAACACTTGGCTTAACTTATAGCATCTGACAAGAACAATAAAATACTGGTTGCATTAATTTTCACAATAACAAAATATGGTGGAAGGTGCTCGAACCCATGGACTATTGCAACACTGCTGGCAGCACAGTTGAGAAATTGTACCTCTCACTCAAGCCAAATACCAGATGTGAACACTCTTTCATTTGGAACCAAGGACTTGACTAAAAAATTGTTCAGGACCTCTCAATTTTTTCAATTCACCTCCTACCTCACCTAGCTATTTATGATGTTCATTTTTCTCTGGACTGAGAAAAGAACCCAACACAGAATAAGATGAGGAGAGTGGATGAGGATAAAATTACTTGTTCATTGATAGCAAAATGATGAAGAAAGGGACAGGTATCAACAAATTGTGCAGTCCCCATCCCCCTATATTTAACTGTACCAGTTCAATCCTAACTTGTCACTGCTTTTATCTTTCTGCTTGTGGGCAGGTCAAATAGTTCCAAACATTCAAATAGCTGAAAAAGACCATCTGCTCAAATAATATACAAAACAACTGGCAAGAAAAGTTCATTAAATAAACCTCCACAATTCAAGCATCTCTTCTTAGGAGTTGTTAGCAGTAGGAGCTACACAAATAGGACAATACAATTTGTAAATTCAAGAAGTCTGACATCACCCAGTAAGTTCAGCATTTGAAGGTCAATCTTCTAAAAAGCCGGCAGTGACTATTGGAGGAATCATTGGAGGTACAATAGTGGCTCAAAAGGGGAACTGCAGATGGATCAAGTCAGGATTGCTGGCATTCTTGTATTCTTTTTTGATCTCATCATTTCATAAAATAAGTCAGCTTTTAAAAAAGATATTTAATTTTAAAAAAGTTTCTAACTATTACAGTTGAAAACAAAACCTGAAAAAACAGAAGACCTGTCCTGATCTCTTAGCCCTGTTGGAGTCTCATGACACTAATTGGCTAGAAGCAAGAATTCTTACTTGTGCTCATCTAATTTGATTATGAAATAGGCTTTATGTGAGCAAATCTGTGAAGACTTTACCTCTACCTTTCCATTTGGAGCTTGCTTCTTTTAACTTAGCACAGCTCTTAAGAAGTGGCAAAATGAAAAGCAAGTAGGCACATAAGAGAACATGCTTAAATGCTTTGCTGAGTCAGGGCTTAATAAAGGATATGGCTTCTTTCTGAATATAAAATCTCCTGTCCCAAAACATCATGGATTTCTTTCAAAAATCGCCCTGGAATATGGAAGACTTCACTCTGTTCAGCTGCTAAATCTTCAATGTGTTCAGATGGACTGATTAGTTTACAGGTGCACCCCTGAGGACTCCCAAGTTCCTCTCCACAGAATACCCTGCAAAATCTAGGTGAGGTCTTCTTAAGAGAATCGAGGAAACCTTGCAAAGCTATTCTATTTTACGCTATATTTTACAGTAATTGTAATGATTTAAGGCTACAAGTCTGCAAATCATACCCTGAAACAATTGGTGTGCAGCATGCAGAACAGGTCAGGCAGAAACCTTAGCTCTACAAGGAGAGCTGTGCAATGATGCCAGATTAAATAGATCACCCGGTATAAGTGTGCACGCAGCACGGGCTGTGCAAACAGTGAGAGTGATTAGGTGGGGGTAATACCCCCTTCATCTCCCTGGTAAACACATAAAAATTATAATTTCCTCTTTCTGCCTTTCTCTTTTAAGTAACCAAAAGGAGGCTGTAAACTTACAGCAGAAATTCTTGAAAAAAGCCATCCATTTTGGGCTGGATTCTCCAGTGGCTGGAAATAGCTAGCATAAATGGATTTAAGGAAATGGAGCCAACTGAGGATCCAGTCCAAAACAAAGGCTATGCATTTCCATTCATTTTAATAAATGCATCTATTTTGTTTGCAGCTACTGCTTTCACTTCATTATTTAACAGTTTTTTAGATTTCACCTTCATTACTGCATGATGTTTACACATAATCACAGTGTAGTCATCGCTGTTTACTGATGCCAATAACCTTGGCATTGGCTTCAAATATTACAATGTTTAAAACTCAATTAAATTAACAGGCACAGGAAAAATATTTGCACATAGTTGCTGCATCACAGAGAAAGCATTATTTTATTAATTCTTTGTTATTGTTTTTTCCTTATGTATTATTTAATGTATTTTTTTAAACTATGTCAAGGTTACAAAAGCAAATATTTAAAACTAAGGAAAGCCTGGAATTCATGTTGCCTCCTTATTCCCAGTTTAATAAGGCAACAACCTTGTCTTTGAATGAGCTCAGGTTTTAGAGCTTTGCTGTGTCAATGTTAAATGTCAACAGCAGCAGACACTCATCCCTCCTGTAAAACTGATTTTATTGTCTTCTGTCAGGGAGCTAAAACAACTTTTCATCTTTCCATAACAGCAAACCAGGAAATTTAGATACTCAGTATAATCCACTACTGCTTAGCATAGAGGCATAAACTCATAGTTTATGAATCTATGTAGTAGAAAGCTGCTGTTTTGTTTGCAGAAATACTTGCAGAAAGAAAGAGCCTATCCCTCACAGTCCTGCCTCCCTAGTATCTGCTCACATTGCCCTCTTCATCCTGTTTCCTGATTTTTTTTTTTTACCTGATTATTCCTCTCATGCTCCTCCAGTCCCTTTCCATAGGCTCCTACACAGAGAGTGAAGAAAACCTAACTTCCTTCTGCTGCAGAGTAGCTACAAGGGGAGAAACTCTGATCTTAGCTTCCATTTATTATAAGCTGGGCCAAACGTAACCTCAATTAACTTTACAGAGATGACATGGTAAATGTAATTAAAATGAATATGAATGCAAGACTGTCTTGTCACATTATTTCATCCTTAAAAATAGTTGAGCTACATTAGTTGAAATATTCACCAAAAAGAAATTATCCTAATAGACACCTAGAGAATTTGAGCCCAAAGATTTATGTTTTATATGCTTACATGCAAAACAGCTTCTTATAACAGGAAATATGGGGCAGCAATCTCTGTTGAGCTTATTATGCTTTCTGTAATGAAAATATAAAAGACTTTGTGATACTTTAGTTTCTTAAGTCTATAGGAAAACTTAGTTGGAATGAAAACTTCTTAGAATTAAAGCCATAAAAAAACATCAAAATTGTTTATACAAGGACAGATTCAGATCTATTTCACTTCAGTTTACAGTGTTCAAATTCCTGTCTTATTAATGCATAATATTCTAATGAACTGGAAAGATCCTGCTTCTGAGTTCCAGTAAGAAAAGAGTGTGTCTGAAACCCTCCACCTCCAGATTTGTGGTTCTGCACAACTCCTAGGATTATCTTTTTCCCTGTAAGCACACACAGGAAGCTAATCTCCTGAGCAAGAAGGCAGTGGTTTCACAGAACAGTTGGGCTCAAAAACGAAGGAGAAACTGCATGTGGGAGACTGAAGGCATATGAAAAACAACATAATTTTAAAAACCCAGAAATTTTGCCAAATTCTGAGATAGTTCCTATAAATTACTTCAGAACAAAATGCATAATGATACATTATAAGATAAAGATGTCACTGGTATTTATTTGGGTTGTTTAATATAAAATCACCTCTGGAATTATCCACTAAATACAATCTTTCCCAAAAATTCTGGATTAGACCTAAGCACCCATATGCATTCTACCTCCTGCAGGAACAAAAGAGCTCTGAAGATTTGTGCCCAAAGATAATAAAATACGGTGACTGAAGAACATATTAGAATGGCAGGCATCACTATATGTTTCACATTCCTCCTTTTGTACCTATGTTTTTAATCTTCCTTCACATATTTTCCGTGCTGGAGAGCTATAATGAAAAATTCTAATGTCTGGTTGTGTCACCTAAGAAAATGGTACAGAAGCTTTAAAATAGCTAGCGGATGTATTACTAGACCTATCTGGAAATTCAGCCCCTGAAGTTGGAAGAGATGAGCTGTGAGGAACAAAAAAACTGACTGAAAAAAGGAGAAAGAACAAATTGACTTTGAATTTAAAGCTTTCTTTCTATCCTGCAAAGGAAAAAGACTTACATAAGAAATAGAAGATTTGGAGACTTTTGGCTTTAGGCTGGAAATTCCAGCTTTACCAGTTCTTTCAGTGTTCATCTGTGGCAGCAGAGGAGGAAAAGTAGTACATCTGCTACCTAAAGCTGTTGTTCAACAGATAGAGTCAAAGTCATTTGCTGTGCAGCCATTATTGAGACCAAAGTTAGCTGAAGATACCAAGTGCTACTGGGGGTAACGACAACTTCTGGTAATGCTTTATGCATCTGATGTACTGGAAGCTGGTTTGACAAAGAACAGGACTGATGTGGGTAAGGAAAGGATGACTTCTGATGTAAGTACAGGGTTGAGGGGGCAGCAGAGGTACTTGCATCACTCCCAATTTGAAAGGAGCATCTCCTTTGCCGTCTCCCAGCCATCCATGTAGCAATCTGCTGCATCGTAAACATAATGAGATCAGAAGAGATGGAGGAGTTGGTTCAGGTGGCATCCAGCACGCAGCAGTGGGCAGGATGGTGTGCATGTGTATGACAGACAATGTCTGGTGGGTGTTTGAAGTGCCTTGCCAATGTCTCCACCAGAGTGTACTGCACCGAGTCTCACCCTTGATGAACTGAGACCTGGCACTGCAGGAGCACAGCTGGGGGATTTCACTGGAGCTGGGCAACAGGCCTCATACTTCAGCTTACAGAGCTGCTGGAAATATGGCCTGGCACAGAAAAGAAAATCTGCTGGGTTGTACACTTAGCTGGAGTATCCAAGAGTACCATTACCCCTGTCACTGAGATAAGAGAGGTGGGAACAGGGCTGGAGCAGATGGGAATGTTCTTCCATTATACGTGGCTGGAGACTGAAGTCAGAGAGAGAAAACTGACATCACCAGCACCAAAGAGCTCTATTCTTCCTTACTTTCTGTCATCCCAAATGCATAACTGGTGAGGAAGGGAGCAGATATCTGGTACCAATGGGAATAAGGACTGTTACAAAACACATTCTCAACAGCTCACTTAAACAAGCCTTCTCAGCCAGAATTGCTCTGTTTCTCAGCCATCTAACTCTAATATCCTTCCAAACTTGAAATAGTGGATAAACTGTCCTCTGGCTGGGAACAAATGAAAGACATCTCCCAATGTAATAAAGAACACACTGAATAACCAAGATTTTTTCATAATCTAAATCATATGCCAAAAGGTTTTTTCAAACACAATACAGTCTTCCCACAAGATAAAAGAATTTGTTTCTTAGAGACTTGCAAGAAAGGACTAGAGAAATGTAGCTTTCAGTAATAAGCAGTGCTTCTTATTAGTGCAAGAATTTCAGGCAATGTGTCACATATTTAATTTCCAAACTAGAACTGGCAAATGACCAGAATTTAGCAAGCTTCATTATAAGTGAAAAGGTTGCCTCTCACTAGTATTTCCACTGTTAACATGAAAACAAGATCTGTAAGAATGATTACTGAATTAAATGCCCAACTTGCACTTTCAGGTCAGAAAGATTTATCAGATTCCTTAAGACACTGCAGACATTATTTCATCTAAAAACTTGACAATATTTTGTTAAAAAAGTCCCCTGCAGAAGCAAGGAATTTTGTCTTGGGAGAAAGAGATTGATTATAAAATATGTTAGGAAGAAAGGACCAAGCAGACTGAAAAATATTCATTTGATATCATTCTTCCAAAATTAATTTAGTGTAAAGCTACTGATGCTCATTCTCAATCCCCACCTTGCTCTATTTCCAGTCTTTACATTTATGGCTTACATAGCAATTAAAAAACCCACAAAACCAGGGAAAACTGAGTTTTCCATGTCTATGTCATTTAGTTAGGAAGTAATAAAAACTAAATAATAATAAAATAAAATAAAAAAAAATAATAAAAATGTTAACTAAAAAAAGGACATTTCACTCATAGATAAGGGTGGGATGATAGCATTTCTATGTACAAATTTGCAACCTGCAGAAAAAGTGGTGATGTGAGCCAGGGCCAGTTTAAAAAGGAGTCCCTACAGACCTAAGGCCCACATGACATAAGCTTTAAAGATCTCTCTCTGGTTCACATTCAGCTCTTCCAGAAGTGAACCTGAAGCAACCAGTGCCATCAAAAGCTTTTCAAATATTGACAGCCAAATGATCATTTAGTCAAAGACCTTTCACACAACGAGAATAGTTAATTAAAGTGTAGTGGTAATTAAACAACATGGATAGCTAGGACAAGGATCGTTGTAAGAAGAATTTCTGCTATTTTTATCCCTCCTCCTTGTATCACTGATTCATTACAACCAACACAATTGTCACATGCAAATTAGCTGCACAGATAAGGTGGCAATTGAAAAAATTACCTCTGATGTCACACTTGGCCCACTTAATTACTAATGTTGTGGACCCAACTCTGTCTACCTATTTAGTCATAACAATTCAATAACATAATTATTAATACTTACCTAAATTACATCTTAATGTCTTGAATGTATATTGTGAAGATAATTTCACTTCATTTGAGTAATGAAAATTCCAGAGAGTCTTTATTGTACCATAATTCAGATTACTTGCTATAAATGCTTCTTAGCTTGGATGCTAAATTTCTCAAAGGACCCACTTTAAAAATCAATATTACTAGGAGCTAATTATCAGACTTCTAAAGTCTTAGAAAAATATTCCTTTTTCCAATAAGGCTGTGGAGTGCAGAAAAGGACAAAGATAATATTTTCAGACTTACCAAAATGTTGAATACCTTCTCTGTATGTAACATGGAGTTTTAACCAGCCAACACTAGTGGTATTGTAACAAATAAGGAGGTGATAATAAAATAACAAAGTAACTTTTGTAATGAAATTTGGTGTTGATTGCTGCCAGACAACATGACTTCTCTAAGAGCAAATTAAACCAAACAAATCTGGTGGCCTTCTGCAAAGTGGTTACAGCACTGGTGGATAAGGGAGGGAGAACTGATGTCCTCTACCTGGATTGTGCAAAGCATCTGACACTGTCTCACACATCCTTGTCTCTAAGCTGAGGAGGCATAGCCTTGACAGATGCACCTCTTGGTGGGTAAAGAATTGGCTGGATGGTTGCATTCAATGAATTGCTGTCAATGGCTTGATGTCCAAGTGGAGAGGAGGGACTAATGGTGTCCTCAGGGATTAGTGCTGGGACTGGCACTGTTTAACATGTTTGTCAGCAAAGGGATGCCATCCAGATGAACCTTGACAGGCTTGGGTGGTGGGCTCATTTGAACCTCATGAAGTTCAACAAGGCCTAGGGCAAGACCCTGAATGTGGGTCAGGGAAATCCCAAGCACAAATACAGGCTGGGCAGAGAAGGGATTGAGAGCAGCCCTGAGGAGAAGGGTTTGGTTGACATGACCAGGTAATACGCACTCACAGCCCATAAAGCCAGCCTTATCCTGGGCTGAATCTAAAGAATTGTGGCTGTCAGGTCAAGGGACGTGATTCTGCCCTTCTACTCTGCTGTTGTGAGATCCCACCAGGACTGTTGCATCCAGCTCTGAAGCCCTCCGCATAAGAGGGCTTCAGTCCAGAGGACTGAAACCTCTAGTCCAGAGGAGGGTCATGAATATGATCACAGGGCTGGAATATATCTTCTATTAAAGCAGGCTGAGAGAATTAGGGTTGTTCAGCCTGGAGAAGAACTATGTCATCTTTCAGGTCCCTTCCAATCCAACCTATTTTAAAAGTCTATAATTCTGTAATTCCATGATTCTATGAAATGCAAAAACTCAGTTTACCTCCCAGAGTATCTTACACATGTATTTCCTTCCCCATATTTTTATCAACTGTAGTCATGTGTTTTAAAATGTGAGCCACCCAAATCACCCCAGAGAGCACAAAATGCAGAGTCAAAGATATGAAAATTCCAGGCAGGATCCACATCTTAAAAATAGGTTATTGACAGAAGGGGCCTGTCAAATAGCAGAAAGGAAAACATGCCCAACAAAATACGTAAGCTTTCACACGTTTACACCCTAAAGTTATGACTGACATCTTCAAGCACTTGTTCACCTCCTGCCTGCAACTGAACCTTGCTCACACTGGTGGCTTTGCCTGTGGGCTGCCTGGTGTTCAAGCTCCCAGTTCAGAGCAGACAGAGCAGCTAGGAAACCACGTCAGTCCTTTGTGGGAGCCTAGAAAGTAGGCCCTCCTCTGAAATGCCATCAGGGCTTGATCTGGTAGGAAGTCTCAGAGCATGCCCAAGGCAGAAACAGGAGCACAACATGAACTGGCTGCTGCTCTTTCTTAAAATGTGTCAAAAGGAGGAAGAATGGCTTTATCTTTCTTATAGAACAGCCCACCTGTTAGAGAATTCATGCAGAAGGTGGGAGATAAGATTGACCTGTCCTTCTCATGCTCAAATTTCCTAAAAACAGAGGAAACTATGCAATAACTATTAGGAAAGGGATATCTGGATTTGAGGAAAATTGCTCATTGCTGCTGCTGAAACTAAATTGCTGTGAGGTTTAGTCAGTAAGCCAGAAAGAATATTATCCATTAGACCAGTGACAGACCAGTGGTAAATCAATCTTCTTGTGCTGTTTCTAGAAATGTTTCTGGTTTATATCTAGTGACTGCCAAAAAATAAAAACAGAAAAAAACCCTAAAAATGCATGAATTTCTTTCATCCAAGTATCCTACCTTGTAAGCTACAGGCTTATGCTTGTATTTCAATTTGAAAGAGCAATGAAGCAGATGTCCTTACCCAAAGGGTTGATTCACATGTCAAGATCCAGGGTGCAGGACAGGAAATCCAGATTCCAAGTAGTGTCTAATGCAGGGATGCAAGTGGAGGCAAAACTTTCAGACATAACTCCTGCTTCGGAGCATCTCTTCTTAGCATTGCACACTCTTTTTCTACATGCCTTTCTCTTCATGTTAAGTTATGCAGGGTCTTGTTTGCCTAATTCAGTAGTAGGTATCCTGCTCCCAGAAACAGGAGCTCTACAGTCAAACATCAAGATGCTCACAAATCGCTGCTACTCACTGTGGTTTTATTATGGTCTTGGAGGCCTAACTTGGCTGTATTTTTAGTCCACTCTGTGTCCTGCAGAATGAAGGCACTTCCTAACTTTCAGGTGCCCAAACCATTTTTAGGACTTATCTGATAATAACTGGAGGTTGTCTCCTGGTTTGTTTAATATTACTAAATATAATAAAATACAAAGCAGCTCCCAAAAATGAGAAATACTGGAAAATGAATGGTGTTTTCTACACACCACTCATTTTTTATGCTTAAATGTATTTTACAGTCCACCATGTTGCTTTTGATATGCAGCTGTGCAGCAAGGGTAACAGGTAAGAGACATTGTGAAATTATAAGAAACTGGAATATACTACTTTTCTCTAGCTAAATATCTGCATATTTCATTTGCCTACCAAATATAGTTGTTATATTGAGAATCATTTTAACATATTCTTACAGATTTTGTTTGCTAAGACAAGCACTAAGGATAGCAGGATTGAATAAGGTTTTGTCATTCCCCACCGCACACAGATATCTTTAACATGCGAATTTCCTTATACAAACCTCTGTGATTTATTTTCACAGTATGTACAGGGATATTACTAGCCAAATCCCTGAGGCCCAAGGGGTAAGAGGAGATGGTCTCCATTTTCTTAAAACCCTTTCTAAAAATAAGAGAACATTTGATTAAGGGTTGACATTTTTCTTTTCTTCCTTTGCTTGTTCTTGTAATTCATTTCACATGGGAAGTGGGCTGTGTGTTTTCTTATCCCTTCCAACTCAGCAGCCAGGAGGCTGGCTTTGCGGGCCCACTCCCGTCACCACGGCAACCAGCGGATGGCTGTGATGCGATCCCATGCGCTTTGTGTCACTACACGGTGCTATTGTTCTCCAGAAACCATTTGGAGAGGCATGTCAATATTGCCACAAAGGAGGATCGATTATCGTTCCGCCGGTCATCCTGTGCATCGTGCATGGACTGCTGCATCGCCTTAGGATGTGCTTCACTTCCCCCATGCAGCAACTTCAGGAATGATTGGTTTGCACTGTGAAGCCTATGTTTGGCACCAAGCAGACCCTGCTCCTCAGAAACACTGCAGGGAATCTGAATTAAACTTGCAGTTCAGAAACATCAGTATGACCACACTAGGTGAGGTCAAAAGTCTCCTTAACTCATTGATTCAGTGTTTCTGCTATTGGCCAAAACTGCCCAGAAAAGGAAAATAAAACAATAATTTATCTCACTATATATTTTCTGCACTCTCATCTTTGGCCTAGTTTAAAGTTAAGCACATGGGCATTTAGCTACACCAGAGACTGAGTGATATATATATATGTATACACACCCAGGAAGACCTGATTTTCCTAAATAAAAACCTACCATAAATTTGAATCAATACATGAAATCCAGCAGCTCCTTAGCATTTGGAGGAAACTGATTCACCATGCCTTTTCTAGACTGCAGCAAAACATGCCTGCACTGCAAAGCTATTTTTCTTTTTTTTTTTTTTTTAATGTGTCACAGAGATGACAGAAAACTGGACTATCTTAAAAATTAACTTTGGGAAGATATATTCCACAAGAATAAAAGTAAAAGAAGTAAAAGCACACCCTTCCAAACTGTGTCATGATGGCAGACCAAAACTTGTAGAGTCCATGGAAGAAAGGATATTTAGAATCATCCTCCTGTACTTGGCACTGGTGAGGCCACACCTCAAATTCTGTGTCTAGATCTGGGCCCTTCACTATAGGAATGACACTGAGGTGCTGGGAGCAGTCCAGAGAAGAGCACCAGAACTGGGGAAGGGTCTGGAGCACAAGTCTGATTTGGAGTGGCTGAGGGAGCTGGGGGTGTTCAGCCTGGAGAAAAGGTTGCTAAGGGGGGGACCGTAGTGCTCTCTACAGCCATCTGAAAGGAGGGTGCAGCCAGGTGGGAGCCAGTCTTCTCCTGTGTTACAAGGAATGGGACAACAGGAAATGGCCTCAAGTTGCACCAGGGGAGGTTTAGATTGCATATGAAAGAAATTCCTTCATTGAAAGGGTCGACAAGCATTGGAACAGAGTGCCTAAAGAAGTGGTTGAGTCACAATCCCTGGAGGTATTTAGAAGACACATAGATGTGGCATTTAGGAAAATCATTTAGCAGTGGACTTGGAAGTGTTGGGGTAATGCTCATACCTGATGATCTTGAGTCTTTTCCAAACTAAATGATTTTACAGAGACATAATTACAGACTGGTTTGGGTCAGAAGGAATCTTGAAACATCATCTGATTCCTGTAATGCACAGGGACAAATTTCATGTTGCTCAGAATCACTTTCAGCTTCACGAATGAGCCCAAAGAATGAGAGAAACACGTTCCATTTATGCTAACCTTATCTAAACAGAAAAGGCTCCATTTTGGAAAATAACTGGGGAGCCACTTGTATGTTAGAAGTGCACTCTGGAGTGATTCACTACACTTCTTAGTATTTCTTTTTCAATTTCTGATGCCATATTTCTAATATTACACAGTATCATTTTATGCAGCACGGTGTAGCTACGTCATGGATAATGCAGCAACTGTCACCCAGAACCCATAAAAAAAATACATGGCTACCACTTTGTAGCTGTCAACTGGACCTCATATAAAATATTAACTACCACTGGCTTCAAAATAACTTTCCCACAAATTTTAAGTATCTTGCCATTAAACAAAAACATTTATAATTCCAAAACCTAAAAATAAACAAGCACATCCAAAAAATAAACAATTGGAAAATCAGATTTCTGTCTAAGCCAGATAGCAAATTACCTATTTTATTTCTGCTTTTTCCCTTCATATCTGTTTCTTTATTCCTGTGCAACTTATTCCCAGTCCAAATATTTTAAGAAACAGTTCTAATATTGTGACCTTTCTTTCTGCACATTCTTTGCTTCATTTACATCTTTTCACTCTTTTAAAAATGTTCTTTTATTGTTTACCTCAAATGCAACACAAAAGCAGTAATTAGACTACCACAGTTCTGTGTTTTCTACCGATATCTGAGTAGTTAGAAGTTACAAATACTCACAGAAGTGTTTTTCTACCAGTCCATAAATTGGTTGCATATCTAATGGAAGGCATAATCTTTAATTACCAGTAAATATAAGGAACAAAAAAAAATCCACCAATCTGAACACACTTGTTCAGGGAAATGCACTATATAACTTGTGTTCAGTTGAAGCAAGTACTGGCTGTGAAACCTAAAGTCACATATTGGTCTCATACACATCGTCTTTAGCACCTTGATATAGCCCTCTGAATTCACCATCCTGACTAGCAAACAGTATTTGTCCTCAAGAGTGCTTTCTATAAAGGTAAACTTCTGCTTTTTGTCCAAAGGGCTGATTATTCTTCTCATGATGTACTGCATTTTCTTAGAAATCTGAATTAACGTGTTCAAAAATAATGAGGGGACAGCTTGATATACTCTTAGGATAACGTTAAATGTACACAGACTAACTCAGTTGTAAAACACTGTGGAAGGATTCTGCAATGTTGCTACACAGCTGATTTTTAAGGTGTTGGGATATCTACTGTCAAAGTCCATTAATCTGGCACTCTAGTACCTCATTCCCTCAGTCACAGGGAAACCTTCATGCAGGTCAGTCCACCTTTTCTGGCACCCTTCTTCTTGATGCCATTGTGATGAGTGTTTCCACCAACCCCTTTCTATACAAGGACATTGCATGCAACAATGAACTAGGGATCCTTTGGGGCCTCCTCCTCCTATCCTAACTCAAAACAAGGGTTTTACTGACACTTTACACATTGCTCCAAGAGCAAGCCTTTTCTAATTTAATTTTTCTTTGCAGTAAAAGAAACTGCTCCTAATAGTTTGGTGCATACTTGTGAGTTTCCCTTGTCCCTCACACCTCTGATATTTGGTCCAAACACACAAATGACATCAACAAATTGCACAGCACAACAGTATACTCCTGATCTGGTGAGACAAGATTGTGGGAGACTGTGACTTCACTTGAGGTAATTTCTTGATTCCAGTACACCTTCCTAAAAGGAACAGTCACTGCAATGAATAAAACAGACAAAACAGGAGTTACTAATCCCCACTACATATTATAAGAATGTCACGAAGCTACAAAATATCAGACTGCAGATTGTTCAACACTGGCTAACTACCCTTCACCCCAGGTTACATATCCCACATGGCCCCAAACACACACTATAATTATATATCTGAATAATCCAAGAATTCAGTACAGGAGGATGGATTGTACTTGGAAAATAACGCAGCTGATATTTCTTTTTTTAGCTTTTATCGTTCTCTGTGTGGGTCCATGTCTTATATATAGTTTACCATTGAAGACCTCAACAGTAAGAATGACTCATTTTCTTCAGATTTTTTTTTAGACATTCATTGAATTAATATTAGACATCTCCAAACAATGAATTAATGTATTTTATAAGACTCCATCAAAGCAAGGTGGCATTTTAATACCCATTATACAGATAAAGAATTAAAGTAGAACAAATTAGAGCTAGAATTAAAAGAAAAATACAGTATATTAGTTCTCAATGCATAAATGCAGGGATTGCTTTCTTCAATCTCAGTAAGTACCTTAGTGTTTATCTACATATGTATTCAAGGGACAGCTGCAGTTATATTCAGTTTTAGCTGTGAGCACTCACACTTCAGCAAATCAAAATCTGCTCCTTCCTTTCACCATGTGTATTAAAGAATTTTGAGTGTAATAGTTTTATCAGACAAGTTTGTCACAATTTGTAGCTAGCTATCCAGGTAAATAAGAAGCCTGAGATACCCTGGAAAATGGAAAAAGCAGAATAACATGGAACTACAAAGCATTCTGGAAAGCATGGCCAACTGTGCAAGAACTCATCTAAAGCACGGACAAGGAAGCCAGTTTTCACTCAGCACCAACTCTGTTGGGTTTGAGGTGGGAGTAACAAATCACTGAGAAAAACATCCAGTTAGGTGGGACCACTGCTTTTAAAATCAAGTAAAAATGTTTTATGTTAGTAAGAGAACGTGGATGGGAAGCAGACATCCTCTGCCCCCTCTTTGTTTTTGATTATTTCTTCTTCTTTTTTCCTCTCCTTCCCATCTTCTCTTCCTTCCTCACTCCCTCCCCTGGTCCCTCTCTCCCTCCTTTGATTTGGAGACCAAAGAAAAGACATATGGTGATTTCTTCTTAGGAAAGAGGAAATGGAGAAAAGGAGGACATGGGCCGCCCAAGAAGAGCCCAGACTGCAGGAATGGTGAGGCAGAAAGAGATCTCAGAAACCAAACAAATTTTGGGGGAAAGGGTCAGACACAGAGAACGTCAGAAATAAACAGAAAGGAAGAGTGGTACCCAGGCAGCTCTAAGGAAGACAAGAGGAATGTTAAGAAACTGTTTCTGCCCTGAGTTTGGTTTATGGAATAAAAAGCATGACTTAAAAATTAAAATAATGAAAAGTTACATTTAGCAATCTCATACACAGAAAAAAATGTTCCTGATTAATTTTCAAAAAAAATTATTAAATTAACTATTAAATACTTGTTTTGTTATTCTGCACTATTTTTAGCTTAAGTCCAAGCCTTGCCATTGACTTAATTCAGAATTGAACTGAAAGTACTCAGTGGGATTCCTCAGGTAATCTGGCTACCTCTGACTCCCTCCTGAGAAAGTGTTCTTCCCAGCTAAAGGCACTTAGAAATCTGGACATCAAAAGTTAGACAAAAGCATATAATTGTCCACAAGATAGCTCAAAATACACAGATATTTCTATCCCAGGATCCTCTCTTGATTTCCTGTATGTAGGCCAGCGAAGTTATGTAATTTCCCTCAGCCAGATAAGGGAATAGACAAGCATTTTCTCCAAACTCAAATTTAAATCAAAAGCTGACCTCAGAGAAGACCCTTAGATATACTGTCCTATGGATTCTCCATGGACCACGCTGCTTCTGCATGTCCTAGCAAGTGTTTTCTTTATTCTCTTTTCCCCTGAGTCTCCATTTCTTATTTTTGAAGAATGAGGGAAATCAGAATGCTTTTTAAACAAACATATATTTGAAGCACTGTTAGGAGATAGAGGAAAATCAACCATACAAGCAGCAAGAGCAGAATTTTTTGACAAAAAGCTTGATATTACTGAGAATTATAGATTTGTCAGTATGTTGGTTCTTTGGTATAATATCCTACTCTTTCTCCATAAAGTTATTTTTCTAAGCAGAAAGCAAAGATCTGCTATTTCTATAGGCAATAAAAAAAGTACTTAAAAATCAGAATGTCAGGAAATAAAAAGCTCATGGACAGAATAGACACATTTCCAAATTCCAAGGGAGATGGAAAACAAAATAAAATAATTTGCATTGTCAATTTGTAATTCCTTTCCGGCAACAAGGGGGATGCCTAGGGAGTTCAGAGAAGATAACAGGGCTACAATATTCATACTATATTTAAAAATGGATCAAGGCTAAAAACCAACTCAGTTGTGCAATCTTTTATCTTAATGCAGGATAGCAGCTAAGAACTGCTATTTCTTTCTAAACACCGTCTTAACTTACTTCAAGAAGTGGCCTATCTATGTGATTGAAAGGGGAGCTCTTTGGGGAGAGGAAACCTCAAAAAGTGAAAAAGCTGAGAAATAGTTGTGAATAGTTCTGAAGAGCAGAAGCTATCAATCATTTCAGAGATTTAAGAGCTGTAACCAGCTGCAGCAAATAACATTCTTTTTTTATGTGTAAACTGTAAGATACCAGTGAATAACATACAGTTTTTTTCCCCTTCTTTCTGACTGCAAAGGGGAAAAAGTGCACAGAGGGGCCACTCTTCACTAATTTTTGGCTGCTAAGTAGGCATTCAGAGAAAACACCATTTGAGATTTATATTGAAAGGTCATTTGAAATGTATTTATCCAGTGTATTTTTATTCATGGTATTCTAGTTTTTAATATTTATTCACTTCTATTCACAGTAACGTTAACCTTCCACTTCTGACAAATTGGCTCTTATATGTCAAAACTTCCATCTAGGTCTAGACTTTGGACCAAAAAAAATGGAATAATTATTATCTAATCAAAGGCTTTCAGCACAAATCTAGATCAGATATGGTACATCTTGCAAATTTAACCCATTGTTTTCCTGTTAATAATGTTATTAAAGCATCACATTTCCAATAATTCAATGAAATAGTATGTAAGATAAGAATAATAAACATCTGAAAGATGAGGTTTCAGTTAAGTCAATGGCTGCATTTGCAACAAGTGTATATATCTTCAGTATCATCAGTACTAGCCACTAAAGCAAATACAGTGTATTGCTGTAAGGAGATTTTATCCCACATGCACAATAATTGGGGTTTAATGGAAAAGATACAGAATAGAACATGTTCCATAGTGAATAAAATGTTTGAAGTGTTTAATTTAGTGTTTTAAAGACTACAGAAGTAAATTATTTGGGGATTAAAAGTAGCATTTGCATTTCTTATTTCACTGAAAATATATTTCAATCCAGACTGGGCTAAGAACAAGACCAGAGACCAGATATGAATTTCATTGTGACCTTGTATTTACAGTGAACAAAAGCTTTCTGTTAATTCAACCAATTATGCATATGTGGAATAAAATCATAGTTTAGACACAGCAGCTTGCTTTGTCTACACTGGGCCTTTACTTTACTTTCAGCAGATTTAAGAATGTATCTTTTGTCCCATGTAAAATCAAGAACATCAAATTTTCTTACAACTGAGCTTGTCCTTTGACCCATGTGAAGCACAGGCAGTTTTAGGAGGTGACTTCTGACACAAAAAATGTGACAAAAGCATGTCTAATTGCATTTACTTATTTTCAATTGTCTCAAGTTATAACCTATAGTTTTATGTTTTCTAGCTGTTTATATCTCAGTTTCTAAAATGCAAATGCATGCTCAGATAAACAGGTATTTTTTTCTAATGTTCCAGAAAAACATGTACATCACTTCTGAATGACAAATAAAGGCAGTTTAAGTGTCTCATTATTGTTTTAAATTAATATTGGGCTAAAGTCATACAATTTAAGCAATGCAGCATTAGAAAAATAACCAAAGGTCTTATTTTAACTGCTAGTTCTTTGAAATATGTTCCTGTGCATACTCAAATCTCAGTACACTTAATGAGAAAGGAATTTTGAGGGAAAAAATTAGTAAAGCAAGCTGTGATTGAAGACTCTCTCATAAGGCTTGTTAATAGGATGGGTGAACTGAGGTCACCCAGGTACTGTAACTCTCCAGTTCTTCATTTCTAAGCACGTAGAACATTTCATTGTAAGGAATTACCTTTTTGTGTAATATGTGTATGCAAAAACGTGAGTGTATGAACAGACAGAATGGACAGCATGGTCCTAAAGGCTGCACAGGGCAATGACAAAATGCTTTTGTCATTGCCAAGGTTAAAACAGATGCTGGGGGTGTTGGTACCATAAAAATATATGGGTATTGTGTGCAGGAGAAGGCAAAAAATACACCAATATGTGGGAAAACAAAAAATTTCCAAACTGAAGGGCAGTAAATTTAGATACCTGAGAAATTTAGAAGCAGTCAGGCAAACTGTACCAAGAATGGCTTACTTGCATGGCAATTCTGGTACATCATTCTAAACCAGCTTTTAAAAGGTAGCTGTAGTTTCATTAGCAAAACTAAGCTCGTCTCCCTTGTTGAATTCCTAGTTGCTTTTGACAGAAAATAATTTCTCATCTAAATTATGGGGGGCACAATGTGTTGTACAGTACATCTGTTTCTTTACTGGCTTTCTTTAAATAGTTCTTCTCCTAACTGCTGAGTTACTTCATTTAGCTTTTATTCTCTTCCCATTACATCCCATTGCAGCATTCGGTATACTTCCCCGTTTTCTCTCTACCAGTCTGTGCTAATGACTTTCAGTTTTCTGTTGCCAGCAACACCACCATACATTTCCTCCTTGATTTAGGCAAAGGTCGTATGGTGAATGGCTGAAGCCAAAGAGCCCAGGAGATTGGAAATCTAATCCTGTGATCTGATGTACATATTCGTACTTCATTTTTATTTTAGTTGTCCTCTAATAATTTTTTCATTCTCCAGAAGTTCTCAAAAATGATTGTTAAAGGATTTGGTATTGTCTCTTCAGTTTCTTAAAACTCTTCATCAAACATCACCTAAGCCAGTTGATTCAGATATTCTAATTAACCAAGTGCTCTTTTGTCTGTTTGCAATATGATTACTCTCACTGTTTCTCTTCCTCCAATTTCTCAGTGGTCTTCATTAACACTATACTTGACTAATTATTATATTTTGCTCTTAATGCAAAACTAAAATGAATTTTATCTGATTCCAGAGGTGGCTGTAGCTTTTTTAATAATTCTTTTAGCTAAAGCATATTGATAAAAACTTCTCTGAATATATTCTACTCACACAGTTAATGACATTGCATTTTCCTTCCTATTTTTTTTTTTCTTTTTTGCATTTTGATTATTTATCTGTTCTTTCACAATGTATTCTTTCTTTAACTTATAATGTTTCTGGGTTTTGATCAGCATTAATCCTTGTTCATATAACTACCCAAGCTTTTCTTACATCATCCGGTCCTCCTTCAAAAAGGATAACGTGCCCAAGAATCATGTTTATTTCCAGTTATCTCTTTGCAGTCATTAATCTTTGCCTGAAAACTCCTTTAGAGTCCCGCCATGCCATTATCTGCAATCAAGCCACTCTGTACTGCTCTGTCCTCTAACTTAGGAAATCTGTTATTGTTTGAAATTTATCTACTGTTCCAGATACCATTTAATTGCTTCTTGTTGGACAATGCTGTTCTAAACCAGTAATATATACAACTATATACTATGTTGCTTTGAAATTTTTTTTCATTCTGTTTGTTTTGTTGTTTTTTTTTTTTTAATTTTATTTTATTTAAAATTATTCCCATATGGAAAAATTAAGAATAAGCTGTAACTTCTTATTACATACAGGACATTAGTTTGAAAACTGTAAATAGAACTAAAAACTGATTGTCCTGTGAATCTTCAGTTTTTTGCCCTGAAGCATAAAACTTAGATTTTCTGCCTTGTTTAATCCTTGCTCTTTCTGTTACTTTAAACAATGTTTACATTTTATCAAGTTTTCCATAACTTTCATCAGTTACCAAGAACATCATCATACACATCACTCTATACACAAACATTTCTAATTCTTGAAGGTTTACCATTGCTGCTTTTGGTCAACATAATCATTTGGAAGGCTTGGCCTTAAATATATAGCAAGAACATTTTACTAGCATTACACCTATTATTTTATGAGTTACTAAGATGTCATGGTTCATTCTGGTTATTAGAGTTTTCATACACTTTATCAAACTAGCTTTAAGATGAAATACTTGCTACAAGTTTCTCATAAAATTGTATTTAGAGTCAATAGCCAATTCCCCACATATACAGTCTCAAAATACAGCTCATCAGTGTTTGTGAGGCCATTCTCTGCACTAGGCAGGCTTTAGCTTAAACACACTGTTTAACATTAATATCTAACATATTGCTAGAACAGATGGGACTAATTCCAGTCCTCATGTATCATATTCACAGATACATACCATGAAATAGTGTCATTGTTAGTGGTGACTACAATATGATAGCTTCAACACATCTGGATTTGGCCCTTTGTTCCTAGGGAGGGTATGACTGAGACCAATACATTGCTGTGGACCTTGGACAAGCTCTTTCCTCTAAGACTGAGCTTAGCAAAGTAGCAAATACACACCAAGTGTCACTAACCTGAATGGCAGAGGTGACTGCAAAGATTCCACTCAAGATTCTGGCATCTGGATGGCTGACCAAGAGTGCAGCCACAGCCCTGTCTCTCTGCCTTGCATGTACAACCTCATGTGGAACAACATTTAATTGAAGATGGCCAAGTTTTCCAGAACAACCAGAGGAAACCCTCACCTAAAGGTTAACTTAGCAGAACCTAACATACAGGCAGATGGACTCATCCCTGATTGTAACTTAAATATACAATTGCTACGACAGGTTTAGATGAAAACACTCCCTCTGACTCTCAAGGGATCCACCACACCCAGCATCTCTTAATGAAGCCAACAGTCTATTTGGAGGTGTGTTCCTTATGAATCAACTATTCAAGGCAAATACACAAAAACTTCATGTCTCTGTCAATTGATCATTACTGCCAACATTTTTATAAAGTCCTCTATTAAGTGCAGGATCAGTCCCCAACCTGCAGCGCTGTGCTTTTCACACACACACTACATATATAGATATATAAATATGAAGCAGATTCCTCTAAACTCCCTTTCCACTGGGGAATGAGCACTACCTCTCCACAGCTGCATGCACTCACACAGGATGAAGCAGACTTGCTGGAAACCTCAAGAGAGAAAGACAGTGCAAGCTATTATTTACACATGCAATACTGAGTAGTACATTAATAAGCCCTTCTGTCTCTTGACTAGCTTGAGGAATACCATGACAGAAGCATTAACAGGAGCATGTGGAATGGCATTATTTGTTAGACCCACTGCTGTTGCAGGATGACAGGCACAATCTTCAACTCTGGCACCCACCTGAGCTCTAATTTGCAGTTTCTATAGTAAGAATTCCTACTAGGATGAAAAAGATCTTAAAGCCTCAGGGCTACATGTTCTGAGGGAGGAGGAAAAGCTCTAATAAAAATAATTTGTGTTTTGTTTTCAGTGAACTCTGTATGGATTCTAGCCCAAAATGAACCATCAAAAATTTTGTGTCTACGTTATCGCTTAAGGAAATCTGGTACAAAACCATCAATACAGCCTAGACAGTGGTTCAGCTGATCAGATGAATCTGCTTTAATTTATCCTCAAATAACTACCCTAATAGTTATTCAGCCACCCAGCTAAATTGCATTCTATGCTCCATTGGATTTAATGTCTGATTAGGTGCTTCACTTAGTCACCCACAGAAATGAATTTAGAGTCATCTGAGGTGCTGCAAATGTACATTGCTTGGAATCTGACTGAAGCTCCAGACAGATATGGCTATTTTACAGATCCTGTACCATAAGGTGCAAGCCTACACAGATGTCCCAGACATCTCAATTTCAATATCAGGGCAACTGAACACGGTCCTAAACATCTACTGATGTGTTAATACACATGTAATTCTTTATATTTGAAATTTAAATCTGCCCCATTCTCTTTGAGCTAAGGGGAAAGGTGGTCCACCTGAGTACCTACAGGTACAATGGTTACTGGGGTGAAGGAGAAGACTCAGAAGACACCAGAATGACAGAGATGCAAAAAGCCAAGGCTACACTGGTACTGAGACGAGCTCCACATTTTTAGTGCTAGGTTCTATTGATCTGCAATGAAACTAAAAGCAAGTCTTGGGTGCAAGAGTGAGGCCCAAAACTTGTGAGTGCAGGAATATATTCTAAGGTTTTATTAGATGTGTAGTAAATCTTAAACCACAGTTTATTCCAGCATCAGTGGACTCTGCTGAAAGTATGGCTTGCTGTATATCACCAACTTATCAACAGACAGTGTTAAGGTTGCCTTAAACAGTTCTTAATTTCTGGGTAAACTACACACAGACAATGTCTTCAAAATCTTCTTAGGGTCCAGATAATGCACGAGTATCCCAATGAGTCCCAGCAGGAGCCATTATGGGCCTGGAGAGCTGAAAGCCTGGAGTGCACGCAGAGGTTGCTCTGCTTGTTAGGAGTTGGCTTCTGGAAGACACGAAAGTCACTACAGACTAGAAGCCTTATCTAAAATTTTCCTCTTTTTCATCACTAGACACACAGTTAATTTAAGAAAGGTGTTGGGAAACTGACAGGGACTTTTTAAGCTTTCATCTAATGTCTAAATCATCAATCTCTGCCCTAGATATTTTTGGTCAAAAGATCTGATGGCGTCCACAACTGCAGGACCTGGAGCTAATGCATATAGAGATTTTCTTTTAGGTATGTTTCACTCTAAGGAAATAAAATTGCTTCCGTCTTCTATACTTGATTCAGAGTTTAAGATCCTCAAGAGAGATTAAAGGCAAGAAGAATTACTGTGTATTCCAGAGGAGCAATTCCTAGGAATGACACCTGAGAGAAGAGAGTCTTCAGATAAACTTCTGCTAATCAACCTCCAGAACAAGTAAAAAAAAATAAAGAAAAAAAGCAAAGAAAAAAAGAGTGAGGAAGGGAGAAAGAAAACACAAAATTTAACTCAAAACTAGATCCAAAGCAGTCAGCTAAGGGGAATTGAGATGGTAGACCATGCCTACCAGTGAGATACCTGGTCAATACTTCTGCAGGTAAGAACACAGAATTAATACAATACAGAAAATTATTAGAATGTAAAGAAAGGCATATACAAATAAACGGAAGCTCAAGACATCCATGTTCAGTTTCTAGACATGTCACAAACTGTGTAATTCAAGATTCATTTCAGCTGCAAAAGCATAAGGACACTACAGGTGCCTGATGAGCTCGGTGATATCACATCTGAGCTTGAGCTGCTAATCATGAAGGGCCTGGCTGTCTCTGGTCCTCAGGAATATTGTCAGCCTTGTCTAGATCTCCTGGATTCCCTGTGGTATTTGAATCGGTACTAGACACCTACATTTAAGCAATTTACTTGATCTGTTAAACATTATGTCAGTAGGTATCCTGAGAATTAGTGCCTTTTGTACCAAATGTATGAGTTTTAAATCCCACCCTGCTGTCACTCTATGTCTCAGTTTTCCAACAGTGAAAAAGAGAGAACTAAAAAAAACCAAAACAAAACCAAAAGCAAACCACTTATGCAATACTTAGACCATTAGGCAATGCAAGCCACATAAGTTTGGAGGGGTAGAGATGAATGTCTTTTAAAAGTAGCAATGAAAGCCTAGAGAGTAATGCAAATATAAACTGTTGATAGTGAACACGCTATCTTATGCATCAGGCTTTAGAATGTCAAAAATATAATAAAATGCTTCATATTTCTCTGTTAACTTACTTTGAATGTTGGTTTCTGTCACAGTGTGTTTTATGAATCTTTTTAAGGGACATTTTTTTCATCAAACTTCAATAATAAGTGATAAAACTTCAGAATATCTTAGATGATTAGGACAACCTACAAATAGATAGTCATATACAGTCCTTAATCAGAACTAGTCTCCACTGGGAAGTGATTTGTTTGAACTGCTTTTATCTCTGTGAACCCAGAATGGAGTCTTTGATGAAGTTTCACAGTTGCAGAAAACTGCATGAGAGCTTTTAGTGACCTCACACATTTATATATTTACATCTGTTTCTCTGCAAGTCAACTTTTATTTTTCCCCTCAGCATACTAAGTGATGTAGGCCTGCAAGTCTGCCTAAAATTAAAGCTTTTCCCAGGGATATCCATTGTACCTATGCATCAAAAAGATGCATAAGTTTTTTTATTGTTTAAATCTAGTTCGTATACTGTGATTTATAATTGTTTTCTTGCATTTTGGAACTGGTTTACCTGCAAAATAGCCTTCACGTTAAGAAACTGCAGTATCATCTGCATCTTCAAATACAGAGTATCTCCACAAAGTCACTACAAATTTTTACATCTGAAGGACACTGCAGCCTATTACACAACAAATTACCAAAGTTAATGATGATTGTGTATTCATGTACATATTCAAGCACATGTGAACCACATCTTGGGAATGAATTTGTCTGGGGCCTACTAAATATTATGGAAGTGTCATTCCTGCACGACACTAGCAGTGGGTAGGAGCTGCACTTGCTATGTGCGCATACATGCCGTAAGTAGAAATAAAGTATTTAATGAATAAATGCTAATTTTTAAAATAATATGTTTCAATGCATTTTTAAAACATACACATTGATGAAGTACTGAAAAATATTTATACTGTAAAGTTATTAGGAATCCAGCTGTTTCTTCATATAAAGTCCACACACTTCAGGTAAGATAAACAAATCTTCCTAATTCCAACTACAGTCTAGTGAATAACTTTCCTAATGCCCAAGGGAGACTAAACACAAGGAGTTAATTTCCATGATCTAATGAACAATTAACCATGAAATCTTTTTATCAGAAAATTACCTTTTTATTAAAATGCTAATTTAATTAATAGAATTTTGCTGTTGAGAATAGTATGTATGGGATATATTTGTTCTCAGATGTATGTTATTCCATGGACATTAATTATAACATTGTGATATTCCCTCTTCTGTTCTGAACAGCTAGTAAGACCTGTACTACTAAATCATACTTAATAGGAGTGTGATGGTTGTTGCTTAGGCAACAGAATGGATAAATGCAGGTCAGAATGTGCTTCCAGAAAAAACAAAAGCAGGAATATAATACAGAATGAATAAAAAATACATCTTAACTGGTTTTTACTGCATTGAACTATTGGATTGCTTCAATGCAAAACAGCTAACCTATCTGAAACATTTGAGTTAATAAGATTTTAAGCTCTAGTTTAATATGTAAACCACTGTAATAAAGGTAAAGCTGTTCTGTCATATTAAGGAAGAATACAACATACTAAGTT
Source organism: Cyanistes caeruleus (assembly GCF_971803275.1). Classification (NCBI taxonomy): domain Eukaryota; kingdom Metazoa; phylum Chordata; class Aves; order Passeriformes; family Paridae; genus Cyanistes; species Cyanistes caeruleus. Next base: position 36,367,738 of record NC_141704.1, on the reverse strand, counting down.
TGGAATCATCTGAATTTTCCTCAGCATAAGAGATGCTTCTCCTCTCATTTTTCTATATACTTTCTAAGTTTAATTTTTCCTTTAATATTTTGGATAGGATGAAAAATAGCTTTTAAAACACTCATTTAAATTTTTCAAGAGAGGTTTTTCTTACATAATGCTGAGTAATATAAAAATTTATATAATATAAAAAGAAATTGGTGGTTTATTTCCAATAAAATATAAGAAATATTTGATTTCTGGTAGACAAAAGCCAAAAGATGTAAAAGTGTGATAAATAGTGAAATCAATAAATTGGAAATTATAAAACTATTGAAATTATATATTTTTTTTATTACTACACAATTTCACAGCTGTTTTATTGTTATTGGATTTATAAGTCTAATCTTCCATTCAATTCATGCTACCTCAGCTAATATCAAGAGTAATTATGTATTTTATTTGTAATATATCAAAAAAGCTTAAAATTACCAGAAAACACTGGGTAACAGTGTTAATCTTAATCTGCCTCATACACTAGAAGTTTGGTTTGTATACTGCATAGCAAAATCTTGTATGTAATTTGTATGTTTACATAAATACAGTAATAAGAGATGTAGGAAAGTCATATAAATTCCCTGAGGACATGTTTCAGGCCCTTCCAGAGCCAGGGTACAATTGAAAAGCCCTCCAGGGCAGTTATTTGACTTCTCTGGTGCTCATAATTTACCAGTGGTAAGTGTACCCCTCTGCATTTGTTATGCCACCTACAGCCTCCTGTGAACAGTTTCCTTTTGTAACCTCTTTAAGACTAAATGATCACCTACTTATGTAACGAATGCTACAACATATATAAGAATATGTTACATTTTGGGAAACTGCAGCATGAAACACTTTTATTTTCCCCCATATTGCTGGGCTGACAGCACAGATATGTTTTAAAGAATATTTAAAGGTACATATTACAATGATTTTTACTGACCTAAGCAAATGATCACATGGCAGCCATGTAAAAACAGGAGGAAACATCTAAACTATTATAATGTGAAAATGGCAGAGATGTTCCTTAATTTTTTTGGTCAGTATTCCAAAAGCATATAATGATGTTGGCAAAATAATTTAAAGAGAAAGGACACAAGTCATGTGATGATTCTATTGCTATAATATTCATGTCATTTCACTTCTGCTTCTTATATGGCAGATAAAAGTTATGAAAAGTTAGAATTGTTCCAAGATATATATGGGTACTTAAAATATATTTCAAAGACATTTTAAAATATGTTTTAATCTCTGATACTTTTTAAGTAATGGAGTGAGGACTTTTGGACGAGCCTCAAGAAGAAGGAATACTGAAGCAGGTAGAAAAGTGATTATATAACAGCTGTACAAGTAAGCTTCTGTCTTTACTGTCAATATTCATTTCAATGGAAAGTTTGTGCATGACAGGTCTGTTACTTTACACCACATGGTGATACTGTAAATCCTGACCTAACTAAAATTTCATTTTATTCAAACATTCCTGATAAATGCCGAGAGTTAAAACATGAAAATGGAACAATTAATAGGAATGCATTACTTTTTCTCTCAGGGCATAGGTTTCAACAAGTGAATCCCGTAGCCTGATTATCTGAGATGCAAAAATATTTAACCGAGACATCCAGAATTACTTGCAGAGAGTGCACATTTCATTAAATAATTTTCTGTTATTAAAATACCTCTCAAGGCAAAAATGGCATTGCATGTTCTTTAATTATCATTACAAGTTAATGTTGAAATAAAAGTAAGAATGTGATGTACTGCAGAAAGGGGTGTTTGCAGCTTTTTCATACTAGGAAAATCCTGCAATGGATTAAAAGAACTGTGCATTTTTCTTCTTTAATCGGAGGATCGATGAGGGAGAGAAAGAACATTAATACTCAGTTTTTATTTTACCAAATTTCAGGCTAAACTCTTTTGTAATGTGTACAGTCTGGAAGTTTATAAAAAGGCAGCTTATATATTAATTCAGCTACACATAGAAAAGTGAAACACTAAACAGATCTTAGTGCAATGCAGAATAGCTCTAAGGTTCTTATGAGCACATAAGAGACAGACAAAAAAGGCAGCTACAGTGTATATACACAGCTATGCACGGAAGATTTCTTACCATGAATTGCACATTGTCAAATCCATTAGCCAGCAAGTGGTTTTCATACTGAGGTAGCCCAATATTTTCCAACCATTGTCCCACTGTCTGGACAGGGCATCGGGGTCCTGTAGGAGGGTGAAGAGGGAGGCGTTTAAGCAACGAATAACCATCCACTGGATAATAGCGGTAGTCCTGGGCTGAGAGGTGGCATTGCCACATCGTGTTCCTGGAAAAGTTGGTATCAAACGAGCCCGCCAGCTTGACAGATTAATGTTTTCAGCAAACAGAAAAGTCAGAAGTAAAACATAGTTTTCAGGGCAGTATATAACGTAAGATCTGATCGCAGCTCTACATTTCTTGGTTATTAATCTTTACTACAGACCAGTACGTCATACAGTAGGGGGAAAAAAAAAAAAAAGCATATCAAGCTGTCAGCTAAGCTGTTCTCCGTTATATGTGATTGTTGGAATACTCCACAATGAGCAATGCACTGCCAGCAGCAAGAATTCTTTTTATCAAGTACTCCTACACTCATCAGTATGCAGCTCCATGCTTCTTGCTCCCCCTCGCTCGCTCCCCTTCATTACCCAGCCTAGGCTACACCTCGCATTTTCAATAATAGCCATCAGATAAGGCAGATTTTTTTTTTTGTCTGCAAGCTGTAAGCCTGCTGCTGCTGCTTCCTCCTACACACCCATCCAAGCGTCAATCTTGAATGATGAGAGCAGTCAAAACAAATGCAGAAAATAGCAAGATTCAAAAGCAACCCAGAGCACTTAAATCTGAATAGAATCTTCATACCAGTTACGCTTTACATATCTATTTGTTGTAGATTTTTACATTTCACAAGACATTAAGAGATGCAATACTTAAAGCATAGCCCATGGCATGGTTTACTATGCCTTCCCCTTTCCCCCTCTAATGTAAGATAAGTAGTGGTCTGCATCTCTGCTTATATAATAGCAAAACCCTTTAATGAATCAATAATTAATATATTTCACAGTTTCTCTCGTATAGTACAGAAAAAGACATAAAAGGCACAACAATTTTAGTCAAAGTAATTAGATTATCTGCATGATTTCTCCAACTGTAAAATATTATAAGACACAAGAAAACCTTCATGCCAACATATAATAATTCAAACTGAAAAGGTCACCATTTCAAATGAATAATTAAAATAATAAAATGGTAAGTTTATACCCTTTCTTACAAAAATGTGAATGATAGCAAGTAGACATACAAGATTTGCATGATTTCTAGAGAAGATTTAAATTTTATGAACTATAACTGGAAAAAAAAAAGGTTATGAATTTTGAATGAGCGGAAAATTCATTTTCTGCATAAGAAACTAAATACCTCATGGTGTATTTTCTATCTGCATTACATCTTTATGACAGTTTCTCTTGAGATGGAAATGTTTTATTCCTTTGTTCTGAAAGGAATGTTTACTAAACTTTAGTTTTTCATAACCATATGAAAGAACTTAGCAAAAAAAGGCAGGAAATAGGTATATTCAGGGTCCAATTCTAGAAGGAATCCTATCAGTGGTGCTTCATTTATCGAGCACATTAATTACTTTTTTGTGTTTCTTATCCATTGTGAATCTTGAGCAATGACCATCTCTAAGGAGGAATTTAATTCCAGCACGAGGAAATTATAGGTTTTTGTCAAGGGGATAATATGGGACTGATGGTACCATGGCAGATAATTGTTTCATAGCAATCTAAACCTACAGTGTGACCAACACGTTATGATACAATGTCTCTTCCAGTGCCACACAGAAGGTCCCTGATCAGTCACGGAACAGATTCTAAATAAATGGAATTAACAATATTTTAAGAGTTTAATCTCCAATCTGACTAGTCCTTGGACTAAAACTGGATGACATCTCACTTGGAGACAGCTGCCTGGATTTGTGAAACATCTCATTCAAACTGAAGTCCATAATAATTATGAAGAATAATTTTAGTTGAGCACAGAAGATCTTTCACGAAGTTGGAAGGTTGCCTAAGATCATTTATAGGATCTTCTGTTATTCCATTCCAGGTATTCTTACTGACTTGATAAATTTACTACAGAAAGTTTGAAAGGTTCATGACATTTTTAAAAAGAATACTGAACACTCACCAGGCACTGGTAAACCTGCAGTTGCTGAAGAAACTTTGGGAATTCTAACTGCTAAATGTACTTCAAATAAATGAAAGGATCATTAATTTCTTCTCAGTGAAAGTAGGTATGACAAACTGATAGGAAATCTAGATCTCATGGAGATAGAAATGCATTTGTTCACACGTCTGCAAATTATCCCTATTTTTAAAAGTTTTCTCTACTATGAATCTATATATTTGTATATAGACAGATCATAATCCCTTCAGGACTGTGCCCAGGCATGAAGAAGGGTAGGCTATGCTGAGTTGAAATACAGGGGACTTTCCCATAGTAGGCAAGTTCAAAAGGCTAGGCAAGATCTTCAGAGGACAAATTGAGAACAAAGTTATTTTAAACAAGGTGAGGGTTCTATCCTTTCTGAATTTTTCTTGACTGAGAATTAATAAAGTTCTTTGAAAAGGATTCCTGATTCTGTCTTCCCCTTTTCCCTGTAAACATAAAAATTGATATCAGAAAGAGATCTAGTGAAGCATAATCCCTTTGAATGGATTATTCATGACTGGCTCCTGTATTTCCTATAAATGCAGAGACACAAATGTCTCTGCATTGTGTTCTGCAATGCCAAAAATTTGCTGCCCACAAAAAGGCGCACACAATAATCAATATACTAGTTTCATGGTCAAACTGCTTCTCCCTTACCTTACTATAAACAGCATGGAAGCTATGCTGCCAGTGATGAGTGCTTGGCTCAATGCCTAGCAACAGTGTAGGCAAAATTCAGTTGCTGAGTGGCTCCCCAGACACATTTCCTCATGTAGCTGTTGGTACTGTGTCTAACTGTCTCCATGGCTCCAGCCCTGGATGATTACAGCACTGCTGGTCCCACCGTGCACTCTCCTCCAACTCTGTCCTTTGCCATGTAACTACACATCTGAATGCATCAACGCAACATAAGGCTGCTCATCAAGGGGAAAGAAAGTGAGGAGAAACAGTCAGCTTGCTGCCTAGTCCTCACCCCTGGCTATTGTCTCATTGCTGAAGTATCCTGTTACCTAAAAGGCTTTTCTTCCCTCCTGCTCCCGCCAAACGTCAAAAGGCGAAGGCAGGCACAAAATAGAGCCAGGGCTGTTAGGATTAGGGAACTTGCAGCTCTTTAAGACCTCCAGATCAGGTGTTCAGGTGTTTTACCTCAGGGAGGTTCTTGGGCAGTTTTTCTGAGCCAGTGCAATGGGAACCTGGAGCAGATGCTCCTGCTTTGAGACTAAAAGGCTGTCTCTTGATTTTTTAGCCTATGAATCAGTGCCAGCCCCACCAGTGGGCTGCTGCAGGCAGTGCCTACACTTTGCCTGTGCCTGAAGCTGGTGCTGACATTGAAAACACCAAGCAGACGGTGAGATGGTCTCACCTCAACATATTTACACACTAACATGCTTTCCTGTGATTTCAAAGGACATAAATTCCATGATAATCCTTCTGTGAGACCACAATCAAAAAATATGTACCCAGTCCTACAGGGGAGAACTGACACTTAAGTCTCTTACAGAGATAGCAGTACTGAGCTCTTTCTTCTCCAAGGCAACAGAAGAAGCACACTGAAGTGATGTCTGCAAGAAAGATGCCATCTGGTATGCTATACGATAATTTCTACAAGACATCTTGTTCCCAATGGGATTCAGAATATGTTTATTGTGGAGTTTGGAATTGACTGAATCTGTGATATCAGAGGGCACATGATTTCAAACATGCTTTAAGGCAGATTTGCTCCAAATGCTAAGTAATTTAAGGGCCTCTCAATTTTATTTTTTCTGCTGTTAACAACATTAATTTTTCTTGATTTTTCTTTTTTTTTTTGACTAAGGAGAAGAAACTGCAGTGATTACTTGTAGAGGAGATGTTCCCCCAGTCATTATGAACAGATTATTATAAACAATTCTTTTTTGATACAGGAATACCTCTTGAAATTGCTAAACACTTCTGGTATTAAGGAATCAAAAAGTGGAGGATTTTAGTAGCAACAAGTAGTGACCAAAAATTTTCTGAGTAGAGAATATGAAAGAATGAATCATTTAGGTAAGATGGCAGGTAAGTTTAGTAAAGCTGAAGAAGTAATTGATGCTAGAGTAGGTAATGAAAATTTTTTTTTTTTTGTTATTAAAGCTTCCAGCCTTATATAAAGCTAAATGGGATATAATTTTTCTCCTTATATTTATGATTTCAGGCAGATAGAAAAGTTACCTGTCTACATTGTGACAGAACTTGTGTGACAGTGTTGGGTGGCAGCATAGCAGGGTGTTCTAGCTAATAAACTAACCAAATGCATGTATTCTGGAGTGGAGATAAGGATAGCTAGGAACAGGATGTTGTATGAGAAAAAATATGCCAAACATCCAGCAGACCACTATAATTAAAGTTTATTATGGGAGAAGTATACTAGGTTCCAAGAAAGGTGTGCAGGATTCTGGTTTATCTTACTCATTTCAGTTATATTATAAGGCAACTCTGAAGGCTTAGAGATTTTAAATTATCTTTTTTATAAAAAACTCTGAAAAAAAATGGATGCCTTGCATAAAATGCATAACTTCTGTCAGCAGCCTAGCTCATTGGATGATGGTACTGTGGATGATAATATTTGGTGATGCTGAATATTTCTCTGAGAGTGCTTTTTGAGACATTTTTCATGGCATATACAGAAACAAAACAAAATCAACAGGGACAGCTTGAATTTAAGTAACACTATCTAGTATAGTATCTATGATCTAAAGGTTACATTCCATTGCTTATGTGTGGCTCAGAACTCCCAAAAATAGCTCAGATCACAGCTAATCAAGCTAATGGAAAAACCCTCAGTGACTAGGAAAAATCATCCTCACAGTTATTTTCTGATTTTTATACCAATATTGATTATAACTCTACATTACCACTGGGTAAGTGCTGTATCTTTAATAACTATAACCTCAAGGTCAACAAGGAAAATTCATTTTACTTGACAGATGATTTGTCAGTGCTGACCTGTACATTGTGAACCATGCTGGCCCTTCTACAAGTTTGCATTTCTGACTGTTGATGTATTATTTACCCAGAAAGAGCTCAGTCAAAGCTCTCCACTATATCATGAAACATACATTTATCACAGACACTTCAAAGTTAGAATATTTTTCATGTTCAGTTGATTGCTTTGACAACTTTAATTTAGCCTCCTTCAGAACGCATGCTGTTCAGTCAATGAGGAGCAGATCTTACTGAAAAATTAAAATACCTGTTTTCTAGAGCACAGCCACTGGACTAGGACTCATTTCTATTCAAGAATGTCATTACCATAATGCAGAGAAATATCTATCTATCTATCTATCTATCTATCTATCTATCTATCTATCTATCTATCATCTAGCTAGCTAGCTAGCTATTGTATTTGGTAACATTTATTACTATGCAGCAAGACTGCTTGAGACACAGTTAGTCTTTACAGATTTTGATTTTCTATTTTAAATTAATAGATTTGGGGGATATTTTTTTTTTAAAGACATTGGGATAATCAAATATATACATTATATAGCATTGCAACACACACAACTTCAATCAGATGTCTATCCTTGGCTTACAGAACAGAAATACAAGATGCAGCCTACTGAATCACAAGGAATTAGTTAAGAACAGATGGATGCTTTACTGCAAGACCACAGGATCAGCTGCATTGGATCAGAGTACAGCTTTATCTAGCTCATCTAGATTCATCATTCATCAGCTTCAACCACAGTGGCTACTGTTAGATGACTAAAAAATTGCATAACAATAAGATGGACATCCAGTGATCCTTTCCTAGCATTTTCCCCGGTTTTCAGCAAATTGCAGCTAAATGCCTCCCTGAAAGGGAAAGCGTCTTTATGCTTAATTGTCCTTTATGTATTTTTCTGACAGTCTGGTGATTGATGAAATACAACCTAAGAAAGAGTCATCCTTATTCTGAGTTCAATGGAAGTTAATAACATTTTCTGAAAAAAAGGAGTTACTCTCTCAGAGCAATTTCTGTCCTTGTCTTGGGAAGTTTTACGGGATAATAGTAACACTACACTCACCACCTATGAGTAATCATTTTCACTGCTTTCGTCTAGTAAGGCAAAAAAACCTTGAAAATTTACATGACACCATGGCCAATCAAAATATTTTACTTAATTCAGTAAAGATTTTAGATTACTGTTAAAAGCTAGTACACTGAGTGCATATATATAAAAAATGTATACTACATAGTCTTGCTAAAAATACTAAGGAAGCTCAACCCTTTATCATATAATTTCTGGTGCCATAAACCAAAATTTATGTAATTTAAAATTTGAGCAAATCTTTTTACAGCCCTGTGCTAAGCAACACTGGACTAGCAAACAAGCAGAACTAGGTAACACAGAACTGGGTAACACAGAACTATTTGAAGAAAGTGCTCAAAAAAAGGTATCTGCACAGAGATATCTCAAGCTGTTAAAGATATGATAAATACATACACAAATAAATACAGCTGTTAAAGAAATGATTTCATAGATTTCACTCTTGATTTCATAGATTTGGTAACTGCTGCAAGGTCCTGTGAAGAGCTGTGAAAATGAGAAGCATACACTGTCACATATTTTTGAAATTCTGAATCATGAAATTGTAAATGATGGAAGATTAAAGATTTATCCTGTGGTTATTTTATAAATCAGGTTCAACCTACAAGAGTGTGGCACTTTTTTTTTTTCCTGTTAGCTTTTGCCTAGCTGGATTCAGAGGCTCCCTTGCCCCCAGTACATCAGATTTCAGAGTGAACAACTCCTTTGAGCAGCTGATCAGGTGAATTCCCTTCTCTCCTTTCTATCCTTTCTAACTTCATTTTACAATTCATTTTCTATGCTCCCTGTTTATCTCACTACTTTTTATTTTCCTTTTAAATTATGGTCATTTGCTTTTTGGTCATCCCTCACCTCCAGCTACTACAATTTTTTTTGTTTTGTTTCACATCAGTCTCTTTTCTAATCCTTTTCTCCTATTTCCCCTTTCAAATATTTTTAGAACAGGTTAAAAAAATGTTCATTTAAAAATGAAATAACTTGCCTGAGATTAAAATACCCCAAGATTTCTTTAGAGTTAAGGCTAGGTTGCATTTGGTATTTCAGGTAACATTAAGTTAACTTCAGTGGTCAGTGGAGTGTATCACCAGCACCTGGCTCTGCCCACTGGGTGCAGACATCTCCTTGCTTTTTAGGGAGCAACAATCTATCTCTGCTTCCTGACAAAAAGTCAGGTTCTCAACAGGAACTTGCCTTATTACACACAAACTCTATAACCACCTTCTGTAATATTTATCCCCTGCTAACACAGGCTCTGCAGCACCACAAGAAAACTGCAGCATCTTTCAATGAATAATAAAGACGTTACTTGAGTGGGTGGCATGCTGGCACAGCTCTGGCAACTCACTGGACTGTTTGCATATGGATGAGCTTATATAAACCCAGTTCATCCTGTCTGTGAGCTCCCTCATGCCAATGGTTCTATTCTCAATCTCCCACCTCTGGAGCCTAGGGTCTTGTTTCAAGAATATGTGCTGATGCTTACAGCACTGTAAATGCCTCTCGTGGCATTGTACTCAGTCCTGCATGGCTTTTTGTTTTAGAAATTGGAATGATACAAATGCAACTCTTCAGATAAGTTTCATAAAACATACTCCAGGAATCATTCCATACCTAGTTCATTTGTCAAGGCTAAAGGATCTCACCTTGAGCTCAAGTGGTCCTGCAGATACAGGTTACCTGAAAATGCACTCATCAGACTAGTTCCACCAATATTTTGTAATGATTATTGCAGGTTAAAGATTATTTCCTATACTACAAAGCAGATCAAACCTTGAGGTGGCTAAATAAGCAAACCCAACACCTGCATGTAGTCTCACATTCTGGTTTAGAGCTGTTTTGCCACATTTCTTGTTACTCACTTCAAAATTTTCATGTACCCAGATTTTTGTCTTGCATAAATTTGAGAAGAATGGCTGGGCTCTATATAAATGCCATATTGATATGCAAATAGGGGGATTTGTGTACTGACAAGATAATATATTCTTTAGAATTATGCTCTATGAAACGCTTCAAATAGCCTAGCAGAAAACAAAAGTAGCACAAAGTAACTGAGATAGGCCATCATACTCTGTAAATAGAAAAACAAACAGCAGAGTTTTTAAGAAATATTTATCTAAACTTATGCATGAAGTGCAAGTATTGTCAATGAATAATAAATACACTTTTAGAAATAGCTTCCAGAACAATTCACCACTTTAGACTAAATGCTATTTTTAGCTTTTAATGGAAAGTCATATTATCAATCAATAATTTAACCTCAGCCATTCTCAGAATTGTAATAGTGCAATAACCTAAAATAACAGCAATGGATAAAAGCAGAAAAACAGTTTTGTAAAATTCCTGGTGTCATGAGTTATGTTGTAGGGGTACTAAGCAGTATATCTCAAATAATTTTCAAAGAATGTGATGGCATTGCAAAGCAGTTCCTTCCTTAATAAAAGGAACTGAAAAAAGAAAATACTGATCCTAGCATTACAATCGTGAACTCAGGTTAACAGTCTGGGTTACAAAGGAAATGAATTCACTTTCATAAGTTCAATATTCTGAATTACTTCATTTTCTGTAGGTGGAATGAAAACTAGAAACAATTTGGTGTGCTGTAAATTCTATAACAAGCCAAAGATTTTTCAACTAGCGTGTGATGTTCTTGTGATTACTCAAAATGTGATTACTAGAAATATGAATCCAAAGATTCATATCTATTTAAATCCAAGGACTACTAGAAGGAGACATGAGTGAATCAGCTGAACTTTCAAGAAACCATTATTAATACAGTTTTAGTAGACTTACATCTCTATTTTTTTATGAAAGATTAACTTCATCATAGTGTCACTTGCCACAACATCTGCAACCCTATCAGATTTTTGAGAGTGACACTCCTATCACTTCATACATAACACCACCAGAGATACTGAACAAAGTTTTAGAGATTTGCCATTAGCAATCATATATGAAAACAACAAACTGATTACTAAAGCCAGATCTGTAAAACCTATTTTAGAAGTTAGGAATATTCTGTTGCCTTTAAAGTATTTTCTGGCCACAGGCTGTGAAAGCCTCATTTTTAATCAGATATTTTTAATTCCATTGATGTACTGATTCCTATTCTGCATACATTTTTTCAACCTGGTATTGAATTTGATTCTGCTTTAGAAATAAATGCTGTTTAATTTAGTCAAATAAATGAAATAAAATATCAATATACACCTGAGTAAGAGGCTACATAGTTGCAAGGTTCAGATTGCAAGGAAAAAGCTGAACCTAAACATGTGATTTATAAAACTTTCAAGTGATCTGATTATTCGTCTCACGTCATTTATCATGTCTTGAAGAAAATATTTCTTAAACTCTGGAATTACAGTAGGATGATTATTAGAGCATTATAGAATGAGGGCATCATTGGCTTGCTACTTTTTAGGCACACCAGCAAGCACTCTGGCATTAACTTCACAAAAGCCAGCCAAACTGTTTTGTGGAAACTCTCCCCATACTGTTGTGGTTCGGTAGAGAAACAGGCAAAACCTCAGTCTTACTAGAAATAACTTTGAAAATATTTTAATCCTTTTTTTCTTTCAGGTTCTGAAATCTGCATTCTTTTGTTGATCATTTTATCTAGGCTTTATCTACAAGATCAGATATGTATTTAACCCCATAGTGGACAGATAGATAGATTCTATATAGCTCAGTGACTTCAGGGACTGGTCTGACAGAGGAGAGAATGCACCAGGAAGAGCAGAGTGCAGCATTAACATCATCCTCAGAAATATTTTTAAATGCACAGGATTTAAGAGTCAGCCATTTATTACCAATAGAACCAAGGAGGTAATGTGAGCAGTATTATTTTTAAACAGCTTTCACAACCAATTATTTTGAGATCTAGCATGATTTGGTTTTACCAGTGTAATTTTGTAAGGTTAGGCCATAGACAGGTATATCCAAACTTTTAAAGTGAGAATAACTTTTATTCACTTACTTTTGGTTTTCTGTATAGTAACATATACAGTTTTCCTAAGCACTGTCCCCAAGCATGCTTAAACATCATACTACTGGACTCTCTATTTTACTATTATTTGTCAGTATTTCTGAGCTTCATGCCCTTGGAAGTCACTGAAAATCTGTTTTTCTGAGCTTTGAATTCTGACTATTCATACCATTCTGCACTCTGTCTCAAAATATATATATATATATAATATATATATTTATATATATTAGCAAAATATATTAGCAGTGAATATAATATAGCTCTATATCATGACATATTAACATATATATCTTCTTTATAACTCAATATCTCTCACTTCTAAAAGAAAATTATATAATGTGAGAGTATTTTAAAAATACTGAAAGCTTTCATAACAGTGGTAAGTATACTATTTGAATTTCCATAGATTTGAGTAGCATTCAAACTGTACATAAATTGTTCATGTCTGTGGTCACAAAGACTTCTTTTGTAACCATATTTAACAATAGAATGGATGGATCAGCTCTTAGTTTAAGAACAAAATGAAAAATGGTAGGGATTCAGTATGCATTACTCCTCTTCCTGAAAATGAGTATTTCTAGAGAATAAAAAAACATTTAGATCTGAGAAAATTTTCCAAAGAATACATTGTTTGTATCCCATGAGGGGGAAAAAAGTTTGGTTGCTCAGAAATAACAGTACAGCAGACCAGACTGCTTATTTTATACTTATTTTTTTTAAATGAGAAAATATCAGTATTGAAATAGGGCCTTAATTTCCTACACTGTTTCAACAGCACCTTACATCTGGTGTGGGGAAATACTGCTGAAAAAGTCTTAGCATATTAAGTCAGTCAAAATTACATGACAATCCCCCAATTAAAAGGGAGTTTGTAGAAGACTCCTTTGTTCAAGCAGTTCTGCTGCAGACCAGGTCTGACAGCCACAAGTAGACTACATCAAAATTGACAAGAATTAAGCTATACATTTACTCTCTGATGGATGTCAATATTTATGACATTATAGTTTAATTTTCCTAAGTTTCTTTGTTTGCTATCAACATTCTCTATTCCTCCTAGAAGACATCTTGCCAGAAAACATTTATCCAAGTCTGTGAATATAATGACTGAATTGCTTTGCAACCGTTTTGGAAAAAGAAGCCTTACACTGAACATAAAAAGCATGGACAGAGATAAAAGGTAAATGTTGATTGTCACTTAGAGTGGAAATTTAAAAAGAAAATGCATCACAGTTAAAGACTACTTTGGTAAATATGGTCCAATGACTTACATTTTTACTCTATTTTCTGTTTAGCCTGAGTCTTGTAGTAGCCTTAGTTGTAGTAGGCTGTTTCAAACAAAATTGGTGTATGAAGAACATATTACATTTATGACACTACAGGGTAAAATTGCTAATATAATAGAAATATTTGAGAATAAGAAAATAAAAAAAAATGCCTGCAGTTTTTTTGCATCCAACTCCCATTGCATTTATTATAAAACATAGCTAAAAGCTCTACAATTATCTTGCAGTTTGCCCAGTTTCTGTAACGTTTGTTTTGGGATTCAATGAATCACTAAAACAGATACATTTTTATCTCTTGTTTAGGTTTTTACAATGTAGAAGTAAAAAAAAAGAAAAATTAACCCAATTATATGTGATAACTTCTGTAGAATTTATATGATCTTTAGGCAAGTTCATGACATGCAGTACATTAGGACTATCATTTTCTCAGTAAATAAATGCTAAAAATATTTCTCCCTCATATTTTATAGCTATATGCCTTCTGTTCTCCACTATTTTATAATCTAGATGATTGCATACACTGAAATTGTCGTTCAAATAATTTGAAATGAAAATATTTTTAATAGAAATAGGAGGATTGGTATGAATAGTGCAGTGGCAGAAATGCATGTGTGAAAGCACCAGAAGAGACATTACCTCAAAGGGTTAAAGGCATGGTCTGTACTGATAATCAAGGACACTGCTGGCAGTGGTAAAACATTAGGGAATATGTTCCTGTCAAGAGGAGGAGTGTGCTCTGATAAAACAACAGCTCAGACAATTTATCAGCGGAAGACCCTGCACTACAGCAGCAACATAACTGCACATTGAGTGTGATATTCATCTTTTTGTTATTCCAAAAGGATGACCAAAAATATCTGAAAAAGGAAGCAAAAACAAGGAGAGCCACTGAAGAAAATTTTGAATCAAAAGGACCATACCACAGCAAAGGTTGATTCCTAAAGGGCAATGAAAAAATAGTTTGCTTTTCTTAATCAAAAACAACCCAACAGATACACTAAGAATGCAACAGTCAGCCTACCACAACACACATAAGTGACCATGGACAAGCAACTTGGGCACATACACATGTACACCTCCTTGCTTTTGGGTACTGAGTGTGACAGGCTCCACAGGAGAATGCTTCATTTTCAAATGAAAACCATTTTACTTAAGAGGAGAATCACTTCTGCCTTCAGTAACATCGCATATTGACTTTGGTTATGCAGATTCCCCCCAGCTGATCTGCCATTGCAAATTAAAATTCCACATTCACATTCCAGTTGTTAATAGGATACAATGAAGGGCAGAACCAAACACAAATGTGTGGCTCTCTTTCCTAAACTGCAGTCCTATAATTGTTGCTAAAGAGCTCAAAGACTTGCAGCTTGGTAATTTCAGACTGCATATGCATTTCCTATTGAGGAAGCATCAAACAGCACTGGGAGCAGACACCAGCCACTGGAGCTGCCTTGTCACATCAGGTTCCTCTTCTACCAGCTACAGAGTTGGGTTCCTTTTCTCTTTTACCCTTTTTCACCATCCATAGATGATGCTACAGGTATTTTGGTCTTTTTTGCACAGCATATCAGCTTCAAAGGGAAGTTGGAAGAGAAGTGATTTTATCCTTGTTGTACAGTCTGGTTGTCTGGCAAAATTATTATTACGTGTTCAAAACTGTAAGCTTAAGAGGTGTCCCTCTTAGTGAGAAGTTTCATGGCTCATTTTATTAAATTCTTTTATTTATGTCCACTTTATCAAAGCTCTTATTTTAACTAAATGGAGATTTAAAAAGGACAAGGTAAATGCTGCAAAACAGGCTATAAATTCCAAAAAAAATATATACTTTTAAGTCTATAATGTACCACTGTGAAATCTGCCTTATGCCACCATGCCTACACATATCCAATTAAAATTCTGCCCTAATTAAGTACTTATATTTTATCGGTTTTCAGCTCTTGGAGGAGGGAGGATATTAACAGCTTTGGAGGAAAACCACTTTGCCAAAACTGCAACCATATGTCAGCAAACAGAAAAGGGCTAGTCTAAAAAGATTTCATTCATGTTAAAAGAAAGTTTGACTTTTGAATTAATGTATTAGCTTTTATAGGCAGAACCACGCTAGGGATGATGAAGGCTTCATGTCTCAGCAGTGGCAGTGGAACAGGTGGAAGAAAGAGAGAAAATCAAGCATGTAGCTTCAGGCAGTCAAGGGTTTTTCCCAATTTCAATTTTGTTACAGCTGCACAGGGTGCAACATGAATCCTTACTTCTCAGTCAGCTTTTCTGGATGTGGCCCCACCTGACTCCGTATTTTCCTAAGCTGGTGGTCACATCTACTTTATTTTCCCGATCTTTGTGCTCAAAGTGATTTCCCTCACAAACCTGAAAAGATTTCTTAAATTTTTCCCCATACCGCAAAGGAGAAATCATCAATAATAGCCTTGGTCATATCAGTAGAGAGAAGGTAAATAAACAACGAAAATAACTTTTGTATGATGACTGTCTACAACTTTCATCCTGAAATGGAAGATTTGAGAAAGAACACTACAAAATGTATTCTAATTCAGTGCTCTGAATTAGACCTACTGGCCGTCCCTGGCATTAAATTTGGACAACATGACATTGAAACACAAATATACAGTGGGCACATCGAGAAACAATAAAGTCTTGCTTGTACAAAAACAAGACATAAAGTGGAGTTGTAGGTTTTTTCTGAATTCAGAATAATGCAGTGCAGTCCTGCTTTCAAATGAGATACAGATAGTGCAGTCAACAAGTCAAGAAGCTCTAAAAGAGCCAACTCATGAGTCTCTCTGAAGCTCTACACATGAGGATACATACTGCTAAAGTAAATATTCTGCAGATTTGCTGGCTTACTTGAAAGTATTTTTTGTTCATGTGGTATGATTCTGCTTCATATACCTTTTTCAGTAAAAAAGCAGCATTAATCTTTGAAAGGCAAGCACTCAGGCTGTGTTATCAAGCAAGATTTGTAGCCTTGATATTGATATGAAGACATAGATGCTGCATATGGTGCTAGGATTATCTCCAAGGACAGGAAAAATCACTGTTCTCACAAAAGGGCGATCCAAAACCCTGTAAAATACAATCTTCCTAAATGCAATTTGAATTTTGGTTATTTCAGCTGTAAGAAAAAGGCTTGACAGTATATTTCAAACTAAAACTTCAGATCAAGAAAATGAAGATAATTCAGCAAACTCTACCCTGTCTGTGTCTAGGTGGAACAAACTAGGAGAGCACTCAAGGGTAGGTACTTGACCAAAAATATCCTGACTTGTATACACACAGCAACTGTTTAGTGCATTTATGGACAGCATTCAAAATAGAATTCATGATTAGTAGAATTATAAAACTCTAAATCACCCTCCATGTGCTGGAACATATTTGACAGAAGTCTCTATCAAAAAACTAAAATGATTGTTGACTATTTTGATGTGGAATTGTGACTTTCAAAAGTTATTTTCTTACTCATTATTTTAACTGCTCTGATTTTATACAATTCAAGCTTTAATCATGATGATGATATGATATCCATTACCCATTTTATTCTGGGTTTTTTAAGTAGATTATTTTTTGATTATTCCCTTCCAAGTGATTTGCAAATGGAAGTAAACCCTGAGTCACACACCTGCAAACAACTACCAAGCTCCTACTAACACAGACTTACTGCCATGTATGTCTTGAAAGACTTCTTATTGGAAAAAAATTGTTTATAATTTGGCAAAGAAAATATGATATTGCATTTTTTCTTATTTTTACTTTACTTTCTAGATAGGTTCCTTCTACATCATGTTATCACAGTAGTCACAGAATCATTACAAAATAGACTCAAACAGGCATAAACCAGTGATCTATTCCATTCTGATCAAGCCAAGATCACTTTTATACCAAACATTATTCTCTCTCATTCTGGTAACTATTCAAAAGTCTTGCAGATGCTGCTGAATGTAACCAAAGTTATAATCATCCTAATAATCTATTTGGATGCTTCCCTATATCACCTTTGTAATTTTGTCCTGTGGAGCAGAGGGAGATTCATTTTAGGTAGACAGCTATATCTGAGGAGCTCCTGCAAGGCATCACTGCCATTTTGCATGTTTCAGACATTTAGACATGATGAACAATAACAAAAAAGTGCCTGCTTATCTAAGTCAGCATTAATGGTTCAGCTGTGCTCAGTGCAGTCCACACTCCAGAAGTCTGAATTTAGACATTACAAATAGGATTTATCTGTATGACCCACCATTATTTTCATCAGGCTCATGCCTTCTTAATTAATTTGCAGGAAAAACAGAGGAGACAATGTCAAAGCCCTAACTGAAATCTAAATACCAGACATCTACTGTTTTTCCCTTACCTAATACTTCCTATCCAGTCCTAAAAGGGAGTTAGCTGGCTTTAATAGGTTTACTCTTGACAAATCCATATTACTTATTACTTATTAATTTACTTATTTATTATTTTTATTACTTATTTCTTCTAGCTACTTAAAGTAGTATATCTGCTCCTTAATTTGCTTATTAATCGAAAATAATTCCCCACATTCTTCTTTTTTTCCTCTTTTAAAGATAAGTTCTATATTATTCTTATTTAGTCTTTTGGTACCTGAGACACCCCTCATGAAATCTCACAGAAAGGCACTAATAGGCCTGTTTTGCAGACAGTTAAAGAACCTAACCTATAGAGTCTGTTCTTTCCTTATCTACAGTTGATGTTTTAGCTCTAGGATTAACTGTTCATGTCATATGTTCACCAACAACCTTTACAGTAAACTCATGTAATAAAAAAAAAAAAAATCACTGTGTGCTTTTCCCTTCTCTGCACCTACTCCAAGCACCTTTTCCTTTCCTCCAGTAGCTCTCTTAGGTACTGAAGATTTCTTTGTTCTTCTTCTACCTATTAATGCACTAATATAGTTATATTAAATCTTACTAGCTGTTTCTCACTGAGTGCTTTGGCACTTCTGACATGTCTATACACACGTGTGCTATTCCACCATGTTTAGTAGAGAAATTTTCCTCATTTTGACTAAGCTGGAAGAAGAGATGGAAATTTAGCCCAGCTGGTCTTTTACACTTTCTTTTCTTCACATTGGTGAAGACTGTACTATGATCTTTTTAGTAGATTTCTGTTGAAAACCACACAGACTTGTCTTGAACCTGTGCCCTATATATTTCTTAAAATAAAATCTCTGAATTTGTTGACATCCTACCTTCTTCAGCTTTTTTCTTTTTTCCTGGGCAATCTGTCAATGTAATTTTTTACACAAAAATGACAACTAAAACCCCCCATTACTATCATGTCCAGTATCTTTGGAAAAGTATCAAGAACAAATAAAGTCTTTACTGCTTCTCTGGACACGAAGAGATATTTAAAAGCTCTATCTAGTCCTATTTTTGCGATCTGAAAGCAACTGTTTTTGAAATACAAGCCAAAAGTTCCTCTCTTCTTCCCTTTTTCTACTATTATGATATTTAGGATAAAGTACCTACAATGTCAGTTTTGTTGTAATATTCAATTAATTACCATTTTCCTCATTAACTCTTCGGTTAATTCTTCTCTGTTCCTCTTTCTTCTACCATTAGCATGCAAACAGGAAAGATACTTTGCACGCTGATCCATGACTTTCTCTAGTCACTTCCTTAATCTTGTTTTAAATAATCCTAGGGAGAAGACCTATGCTCAAGTTGCCTTATTTAAGATTATGATTTTTGTTCTTGCCAAATGGTTCTCATTTTAAACTTCTCTTGGGAGAGAGGAGAGTTACATTGAGGGTGTATCTGACACTAGACTTGGACATGAAATGAGAGAATATTATCTTGGATCTTCAACTTCTTTATTCACTACCACAGAGCCTGATAAGAACTTTTGATTTTCTAGGATAATTCTTAGCAGTACCATTATTACTCTTTATCCTATATTAATGAGTGGTGCAATCCTTTGTAATTTGGCAAAATTTGACTCTTTGAAGAAACACATCAGCCATAATTTAAGTGCCAGGTGTTGCAGATATTTCCACAACATCTTGAGTAGAAGATCACAGCAGCCAGCCACACCTTTTATTTCCTCTTGGTAATAGGGGGTGTTTTATTCCTTGGGCTAGTGTTTGGGGGTTTTGGCAGTTATCAAGAGTTGTTCTTACATGCTTCCTGGTCAGAACTCCTGCTTTAATTTGCCAGAGAACATCAAAAGTCATCTTCTTCTCTGTAGTTTTAAGTTTGCTCCTCCAATACCTGTACTGCTACCAAACAGAAAGCTCTGCTTTAATTTTTTTGTTCCTAAATGCATGCTATGGATGAAGTCCTCATGAGCATACTCAATTTTGATTCTTTCCTCTTACTGCTCCTCTAATTGCTTCTTAAGAGATTTCCCTGGAGATCTAAGAGAAGTCTTTCCAGATATAACCAGCAGGAAAATATAGGCCAAAGTTCTGGCAAGTCCATTCAAGAATTTCATCACAAGATTTCATCATTGTCTATTTTTAAATATAGCTATTTCATTATGAGCATATTTCCTCTCAAATATTTTTCACTGAGAATGAGATAATATGTAGTACAAAAAGCTCTTAATGTTCATGATTGACAGAGTATTTGTGTTTGAATTTTACATACTTTTGCTATTATTAGAAGTTCATGAAAACACTGAAGAATAATATGAAGTGCAAGACTAAGTAAACACTAAAATGAAGGATTCCATAGGAAGCTACATTTGCTCTTCAGTATTATCAGGATTTTTGCTACTTGATAAAAAGTTACTAGACAAGTGAGGTTTCCTTAATACAGTGCTAAATAATCTAAATGCTTGCAGTTCAACAGTAGAAGTTTCTTTGACATACACTCTCTGAACATTAAAAACATTATTTTAAAGCTTTACCGGATAAGCTTTACCCACATATATTCAGGTAAAAACTAAAATCCCACATATTTATACATAAACTGATGAAGTATTTCAAAATTACATGATCTGATACCATACTACTTAATTTTTATTCCTAAGCACAGGCCTGATCTTTACCTTTGGCTGTGTTATGTTTAAGGTGAAGCCTGCTAGCAGTAAGAACTACTTATTTCCTCCAAGATAACCTATTACTTGGTTAATATTTAGACAATAAAAAATAATATACTTGAAGTATAGCATGTTTGATGCATGTAATGTATTTGATTCAATAATAGTTCCCTTTGCTTTTCTGCCTAAATTGTGTTTGACTGAATCTGGAAATGGCCAAAAGGAATGAAAAGTGGAAGACATACATGTGAAGCTGCATATATTCAGATCAATAGGAGAAAGATATGTCTTTATTGAAAGCTGCATGTAAAGCACAACTGGTAAAATTTAAGGAAACATAGCTGTATTTTCATCGATCATAGCTTGATGTCTTAGTTAAGAGCAAAGTCAAACTATTATCCTAAACTAGCTAAAGACTGTTAAGGAGTTGATAGGAAAGAAAAAAGAAAAAAATGTTGGTGTTCAGAAAGCTGCACACTGAATAGAAAGTAAGTTGGAATTCAATATCCACTCAGGGAAAAGAAGCAAAGACTAGGCCTCCTATCACCTGCAAGAGCTGAAACACAAAATGTCATATTTCCATCAAGAAAAATAAGGTATGCAGCAGAAACACAAAATGGCTGATGACAAGAGTTGTGAGGTTATTTTTTTGATCCTAAAAAAGTAGAAAATGAAAAGCAGTGGTCAGTCATAGGAACAGACAGAGTAATATTTACACATCACTAAGTTATGGAAATTGTCAAACATATACTGTTGCTATTGTCTCTATTTCATAGCTCTTGCTCTGCAGCTTCTTACCCTACACCTGATTTTGCCTTTGGTGCCTTTGTGCTACTGTGGGAAGCTGACCCTGGCTGGATGCCAGATGTTCAGCAAGCCACTCCATCACTGCCCTCCTCAGCAGGACAGGGCAGGGGAGAAAATAGGATGTGAAAAAAAAGCCTCTTGGGTCAAGATAAGGGCAGTTTAATACAGCAAAAGAAAATGCCTGTGCAAAACCAAAGGAAAACAAAAGATTTATTTTATACTTCCTATCAGCTGGTGATATTCAGCCTCCCCCTCCTTTTCTTAGCTTTTATTGCTGAACAGCCCTGTGTGGTATGGAGTATTCCTTGCAGCTTGAGCCAGCTATCCTGGGTATGTCCCCTCCAAAGATCTTGCCCACCCTCCACCCACTGGTAAAGGGGGAATGTTGGAGAGGCAGCCTGGGTGCTGAGTGAGCACAGGGTGTTTGACAGGTGAACATCTTTCTAGCTACTAATGCAAGGAACTATGAAGTCTGCTGTGGGAGATAATTCCATCTCCAGCAGACCTGGTACAACTACCACAACAACATCTAAGAAACAGAAAATCCTGAATTATTTATAATACCTTCAGAAATTATTCACTATCTCCTAATGTAGAGTTTGTCTAGGAATAGTTCTGTTTTCCAATGCTGCAAGTTGCAGAAAGACCAGTTGCCAGAACAACATGCCTAGCACATTTTTTGATATTTCCCCTTACTCTTTTTAGAAAAAAAAAATAAGCTGAGTCTGCTTGTTTTATCTGCAATTATATTTGCATTCAAATCAGTTATTTTCTCTTTATCCCAGATCCCCTTTTCACTGCAAGCTACTGTTAAAATAGCTGTGCCAATTATATTTAATTGATAAGACACAGTTTCATCCTGTATATATATGTAATGAAATGGACAGTTGTTCAAATATATCCTTTTCCAAATTTTGAGTGATAAGGTACATAACATCCTGCCCTATATATAAACCCAATGCAATTTTTAGCAGGAATGTACCAGTACAGGTGAGTTAACACAGCTTTGCCTCAGAACTAAATTATTTGGACATGCAAGTCAGTTTTCCCTCCATGACTTAAGCAGGAGACATAATAAAATGCTCTAAAAATTTTTATCAGCACAGTTGCACAGGTTTATGCTGACAGACCAACAGGCTACCCATGACACAGGGTTCTTAGAATTCTCCATGGTAGGGGAAGTTTTCAAATTTTCCCATCATTGCTAACACCAGTCACTGTCTGTCAGCAACATTTTCAGCCCTGTGCCAAATATTTCTTCGAAGCAGCATTATATAATACAATACTTTAAAAAGTGTCAGCAGTTATTGGATTATATATACTCAGAGTTCCATCATTCCAAACAAATCGTCATCTGGAAAAGACTGTAAAATACCCCCCTTGAAGAAAGGCTTCAATACAAAGACATTAATGAAGTATTTTTTTCTGGTAAGATTTCAAAACAACATTAATGACTCCAAGATGCTATTTAAAGCAACAGCTCCAGGACACTGGGCCTAATACATCTCTAACAGTAAACAACATAGATTCTGTTCATGGTTATTCAAATATCTACAAATTATTTCAGCACAGTGGGTTACTTAGCAATTTCTTATCCACAGTTTCCTTATGGACAATTAAATAAAAATTAAACAATAGTTGGTTGTTTTTCCTTACTTGTAGCGTGATCTTTCATCTCACCC
Organism: Cyanistes caeruleus; assembly: GCF_971803275.1. Classification (NCBI taxonomy): domain Eukaryota; kingdom Metazoa; phylum Chordata; class Aves; order Passeriformes; family Paridae; genus Cyanistes; species Cyanistes caeruleus. The sequence goes on along the minus strand of NC_141704.1, from coordinate 36,344,663 downwards.
AGTCCAGTATTAATTCCAGCATCTATTGAACTCATGATTTTATCAATCTACAAAAGAGACAACAGTGAAACAATTGATGGATCCCATCTTCAGATTATTTTATAATCTATAAACTATTATAACTATTTTATTTTAGTTTTTCATGCATAGATTTATGGCATTATTACTCTCATTAGGAAAACAACAATCAAAATTGTAAAAACACATAAATCAAAGGTAGACAATTAATTTCTTCACATTGATTTTTATTTTGCAATATTTGTATGCCAGCAAAAGCTAAAGCTAGTATTTCTTTTTCCATGGCAGAGTTCCTTACATACTGATGGCTCTGTTCATCTAGCTATGTATAGTGGTTATACTAGGTTAAACTAGTGGTTTGTATAAGCATTAATATTAATGAATAAAATATATTATCTTGTATGTTCTAAAGTATTTTAAATACACACAATGAAATCAATTGTTCAATAAATATTTCCTGAGAATTTCCTAGCCCTCTTTTTTTTCCTACCTGCCCCAAGGGGACTAAATAGGTATGAAACAGTGGTGTCCTCACATAAGACAGAACAACATTCTCTGTGAAACAACACTGCACTTATCTCAAAACTTACATACATTTCTGAGGCACATTGAACTTACTAGGTCAAAACCACTGTATCTATTTTATTTTCTGTAAGAACAGGACAAACCAAAATGTGAATCAAAAGGTTGCTGTGGACTAAGAAGGTAGACAAAGAGAAACACACTTTACTAAGCTCAATATTAGAACTAGTAGGAAGAGTATGCATTAGCCACCGGTGACAGGAGAAAGTCTAGAAATTATGACAGAATCTGCAGATTGAGCAGTCATATTATATATATATATATATATATATATGTGTGGCACTTTTTTACTCTTAAGATCAAACCTTGATGTAAAAAGGCAAACCTGGACCTGACTCTAATCAGGATTTTATTATAATACATCCAAGCTGTAAAGATTAAAACCTGAGTAAAAAAAACTTAGTACATCTCCACTGAGAGAGTATCTCCTCTACAATGAAAAGTGCCTTAAAATGCCCTATCAAATCAGACATTTAGGCTAGCTTGAAACGTTTTCCTAGAAAAATAACCAACCACATAATCAAACTCTGGGTTCTTTTTGAACATAATAGCACCCTGGAGATAGATGTATTTCCCCACTGTGGTAGTTTTAAAGAGAAAAGCTCACTTCTCTGTAGGAGCAGTAAAGATCTAAACATTTCACACTCTTAATTTACCTCAATGAGATGGGTACTTCTGTGTCTATGAAGAATCATTTACATTCTTAAAATTCAGCACAGGAAAAAAAAAAGTTAAACATAGGGTGTCTAAAATTTAATTTAAATTGAATTCTAAACCTAAAATAAAGTCTCTCATATGAGCAAGCATGTGCACTACAAATTCAGTGTGGACATTTCTGTTAGTAGTCCTGAATTCATTGCAGCTATGAGTATTCCCACTTCACACAGCAGCCAGGTATGTGCCAAGCATTTTGTACACAGGCTACATACCAGTTAGAGGATAAGATGTATAAGGAGGGTTTGTAGAATGCCCAATGAATTCTCTATTGTTGCCATTTTCTCCTGGCTCTTGCTGATGTGGCACTTCCATGTTGGAAATAATTAGCAAATATGTAAACAATAGGCACAGTTACTAAGGACTTTATTAATGTTATTATTGTCAGTGGTGAGGGCTTTAGTAGACAATATTTTCAGTGCCACAAAAAATTGCAGAATTACTTCTGGTTAACTTCATTCAATAGGGAAACAATAGACTTTATTGAGTGGGCAGCATTTGAACAGAAATGCTTTGCATTTTGTGCCAGCTGTTGAACTCCCTTGCAATACAATGTGACATTCTCTCTGAGGCTTTGAAGTGTGGAACAGTCACTTTTTATTTTGTCTTCAAAACTGAAAACCATAACAGTGTCTTCACAAGACCACAGTACTTAAAAATTGAAAAAAAAACTTACTTCTTCCCATTCTGATGTGAAGGAAGGTGTTCTCTCTGAATTCCCTTTGGAGCACTGTGGCTTTGGTGTGGGTTCACTCCAATTGCTTCTCGCTTTTTTATCATTTGGTGGATGGGTGATAAGATTAGAATCCGACTTTGAAACATTTTTGCACAAGTGCATTTCCAGCAAGGTCTTTGGTAAGGATCGTATTCTGCCCAGCGTGCACGCTCTCTCCACAAATCCCCCAGTGGTAATAACCCATTGTTCACTTATCCTTGGCGCACCAACCAGGGTATGATTTTCTGCTGGTTTATTTTTAGTATGAAATATGGTTCTGTTTACAATTGGTGGCTTTTTTTTCTTAACAGGAGGATCAGAGCTGCTTTCTTTCCGTAACTGTATCTGCTGCGCTGCGCTCTTGCTCAAAATGCTTTTCTCCAGTGGCCCGCTGCACAGGTTTACTTTGCTGTACAGCTGGAGAGGATTTTCAGGTGGGTCACATGCAGGTGATGATCCATGAAGTAAACCTGCAAACTGCTCAGCAGGGTGTCCTTCAGGAAGCTCACTTTCAGTGGATGCTTCACCCTGGCTACGTTGCTCTGAAATGAGAGTACCTCGTAAACATAAAGATAAAATAGTGCAAACAACAAAATGCTTACTCCCCTCAAAATTAGTTTTTAATGCTGCATAGTACACTCTTACGTAAAGAAACATAAGACAATTATGCCATGAACTGAATTATTATTTTCTTAAAAAAAAAATCTTAAATGTGTTTATTTTATCCTAAAATATCTGCTAGTTGAAGAACAGCCAACAATGCTCAGTGCTATATATAAATTTCATGAAAAAACAAATTCATAAGATAAAATAGGACAGTGCTATTCCATCAACTTGATGATGTCTCTTTTAATTTGTTATTGAGTTGAAATGAGCACAAATTACACAGTTTAGTATGATGAATTAGGTAGTTAGTTTGTAGGTGGTAAAATACATGAAGAACCATTATTGTCAGGAGTATTCTTAGTAATTTTTCTTTTTATAGGCATTATAATAATAGTGAATTTACACTCTGATGCCTTTTTACTGACAGTCTCTAAGGAATAGATCTGAGTGCTGCTTTTATTTTTGGGAACTTTTGAGAATAGTAATAGTAACCATTGGGAAAAGAGGGCACAAAATCAAGTCTTTTCAAACGTGCTTTATATGTAACTTAGTACATACACACACACACAGAAAGAAACCACATAAAAATGCACTTCTTTGGCAAGGTTTAGAGTGGATTTTTAAAATTTTATAGCTCTTTTTTACACTTGTTGCTGAAAGAACTAGGAGGGTAAAAAATAAGGAGGCTTGCACTGCCTCACTTTAAGTCTTGGTGTGGTTAACATCCCTCTATCAACATGGCATTAAGTCAGAATGTTCTAGTCAGAATAACTGTGTCCCTGCTAATGGTCACATCTCAATAACTACTTCATTAAAAATAAATAAATTAATAACAATTAATAATTATTAATAAATAAATTAATCTCATTTTTTCTAGAAGTTGTATGTTCTAGATTGACTCTAACTGTAGGACTGTGTGCACATCAGTAGCTACTACAATGAATCAAGCATAGCATCATGTACAAAGATATTGAGCAGTTTTCTCCAATTAACTAAAATATCTGCTGGCAAAAAAAAGCCTCAATCAAATCTCAAAATATCCTTTCTAAAAGAAAACAGTGCTTGACTTTATGAATGACAGAAGAAAGATTTTGGTGTGTACTTCAAAACTTCATCAACTCTTTTACTAGTCAGCAGCTTAAAAATATAAAATTAAATGTTTTTCTATATATGATAAAATTCTAAGAACCTATGAACATATACTTTTCTTCTTTGAGAAACAACAAACTAGAATATACACTTCAGACATTTTGCAACCAAAAAGATGTGAGGTGTTATGGAGAAAGGTTAAATGTAGGACATGACAGAGCCTAAGGGATCAATAAACCCAGAAAAAATTGGTTTAGGGCAAAAATTCAGGGGAAAAGGAGGACATGGGGCATTCTCTCTTTGATTTCTGAAAGTTGCTGATTTATACATATGTCTGCAACTTTGAAGGTGAAGTCAAAATGAGGAATAAATTATGCAAATAATCACTGACTTGGGTGTTTTTCCTTTACATGAAAAGCTCAGTAGCTGAGATTCTGCTCCAGTTTAAGACACCTCATTTTTCTACATGTGTAAGAAGCATGTTAGCTCCCACCACAGTCAGAGATCAGATTAATAAAATGAGTGGAACCTCTCACTCCCTGTACTCTGTTCACTGGGCTAACTACACTGCCAGTGATTTATGGGAAACAGCATTCAGCTTGTGTTCAGATACCTACATTTATACATCTTAGCCATGAATCCTATTTTGATGTTCCAGACAGGTATCTTATAGCTGTGTATTGAACTCATTGAGGAGACAAATATTTTTATCAGGATAAAGTAAAGCAGGAGGAATAAATCAGGAAAAGGAAAAGCTTACAGAGACAGGATTGCAAGAATTTCGCTACTAGCTTTGCTACATCTATGTTACAAAATAGCACTGGCCAACAGCTATTAGGATCTGAAGGAATTACTAGGCTCATGTCCTTTAAGTTACACTCGCCTTCTCAAGACAGAGCTGGTCCACCCAAATAATTACTGGGGATGCTCTCAGGTCTCAGCTAAAACTTCACTGTGTCTGGGCACCTTCTAGGTGAGTCTGTTCAGTATTGGCCAAAGACTGGCAAAACCCAAACAGTTTAAGAGTACAGACTGCCAGTGGCATCTCATGCCCTGATGTTGCTCAGTTTACTGCTGTAAATGAAGTTCTTACTGAGAACTCCAATTCCCCTGTGGTCAGTAAATATATGTACTGACCACTAGAAAGTTTGTGTTTCTCTTACTTTCCACAGTGTTGCAGTGACAGCATATCAAAACATTAATTCTGGATGTTTTGATAGTCAATGTGGGAGCAGTTAACCATGTATTCAAAGATTTCAAATATATTGTATGAGCCTTTTGCAGCTTGATCTTTCACAACAGTTACTGTACTGTGCGTATGTAAGTATGTATATTCTACTTTAGGCATGACTTTCATCTCTAAAATACCCAAACAAATACTTCAAGAAAGACAAAAAAAATTAAAACAGAAGTTGCTTGTGCAGTCAGTAGTCTTCTATAAGATCACTACTAGTTTTCAAACATAAATACCCTATTTCACTCAGTGTTCAGAATGAAGTTTGCTTAATGAAGAAGCAGCTCCTCAACATTTTCACAGTATCATTGAACTGTTCAGTTTGGAAAAGGCCTCTAAGATCATCAAGTCCAACTGTTAAACCAGCACTGCCAAGTCAGTCACCACCACCAATCCATGTCTCTAAGTGTCGTATCTTCACATCTTTTAAATATCTCCAGGAATTTATATTCTCTTTGTTCAATAAGAGTGGTCTTACCTATTTACTGCACAGTATGTAATTTGCTTTTGAATACAAAGAGTTCTTTAACAGCTTCTCAAATTTTATGACTCCATTATCTAAGGGGATCACAAATATGAACTCATGTATCCTTCTAAGGTGAGATTGTAATGTGATATTATACTAATTTGAAAAATGTAAGACACAAGGATATAATGCTGAAAATGTACAAATATTTGGGCATCTGATTTGAGATTCCTCAAGATTTTCTTTATTCAGAGTACTAAACATTTTTTAACAGAGAATATTTTCATAGCATGGTTATTATTTATTTCAGTAGATCAAAAGAATCAGACCTCTAATGTCAAATTCATCACTCAAAAACCAAGGAACACAGCCGATGGCTACTTGGATAACCTTTAGGTAATGGCTGCTTGGGTAACCTTTGGTCTCTCTTGACCAGAGTAACAAAAGCTCTGGCAGAGACAGTGTACTCTGTTGCCTTCAGGCGCCTCAGCTGACACTTCTTTGATACATTTTGCTTTCAATAAGAGCTTTGTTAATTATGTGACAATGTAAGCAAAGATCTCATAGCTATACCTTCTTCACCCCATGATTTTGAGCAATGCAAACCACGTCTATACCAGGAAATGAAAAAGACTGGGGCTGTCAGGAAAAGAAATAATCCATGTGGTCACGATGAAGGATGTGAAGCAAGCAGCATTGCAAGCTGCACTGCAGCCCTAAAACAGATTATCCAGAGTGGTGCCATCTGCACCCTTGCACAGTTTCAAGACTTGCTTAGGAAAAGACATGTCTGATCTTATGATGACAGTCCTGCTGCAAACAGGAGGATGGAGTAGAAATCCTCCAGACATCCAACAGTCTAATTAAACAATAATATTTCTGAATCTTCTGGGTTTTGAATTGATAACTGTTAAGGTTAATGTTCTTTGAATATTGACTTGTATTATTATTTTAGTTTCTTAATGTAGTTAATGTTTAATATTTTTATGTTCAGCAAATAAGGAGAGTACAGGGATGGACTATAATACTGCTCTAAATACTATAGTAGCATAACTCACTGTCATATTCTGAAGAAATTATAGAAGGAAAAAAATAAACCATATAACAGATAATAATAAAATAATTTCCTTGAGTACACTTTCTCATTCCAAATCAGTATTTGCTGACCTAAGACCTGAAATATGAGATGTTAAAAACCTCTTAAAATTGCACCATTATCTAAAAATACAGATTCATTGTTCATGGGAATATCCAAAAACTCCATCTCAAGAATTTAAAGAATGAAAAGCTTTACGCAGACTAATACCACTACTATACCCTTGCTAAAATAGGTAACTTTATTAAAAAAAAAAATAAATCCTAGCTTTTAATAATTATCCATCTCTGAGACAGATTTTCTTTTTTAACTTTTGCATATTTAGAAAATTATACTGAAATCAATATTTCTCCTAAAGCTTAGTAGTAATGCACAAAATGTAATATTTTATATATTCTTTTCTGCTTTTAAACATAAAAAAAATCTTATTTTGAATATTGCTGTGCATTGAAAAAAACCCATACTATTAAACCTTTTATTAATTCATATATTTATTTCTTATTATTATTATTTCAACCAACTTAACTGGCACTAAGAATTTATATAAACAATTACATTACATAGGTCTATACTCAGTGAACAGTCATTTAATAATGCCAGGTTTTTCTGTTCACAGGCCTTTGAGTAAGCTTTATGAGAAGGAACTTTAAGAGAGAGGGTGGGGATACAAGGGAACAGGAGAAGTTCAGGATCTTGGACTCAATCCCAGTGGAGAGAAGCATTCAGCTTATAATTATTTATATTTTTTTTTCCATTTTGCAAGTACATTTATTTTTGTAATAAAAAAAAAAGCCAATAGAAAGAGATCTTGCTTCCTTACCAGATACTGCTTTTCTTACCACTTTATCTTTTTACTTGTAAATAGTATCATAAATACCAAAACATAAACAGATGTCATTTCTACAGAACTTTAGTGTTATTACAAGTGCACGTTCAGCTTATCCATCTGAGTGGATTACTTCTGAAAATCACTGTGATACTGCCATATCTGTGTTGCAAGGAAAACATTTACATTTGGAACTACAAATAAATTCAGTTGTGCCATAATCTCAAAGCCACAGATACATATTGCTATTATCACCAGTTTATACACAACCAAACTGGTATTTAGGAAGCAGATTGCAATTCAATCAGCTATTTATTTTCACACTGATGCACCCCAGCACAGTTGCTTGTGGCACATATATAGAACTCTATGGAATACCATTCCTCACTTGCAGTATTGAGAGTTATAATTTACAGATGCTTCATCAAACTCGTCTATTTTTTTCCTGATTCTGACTCCAAGACTGCAGAACACATTAAGAAAAATCAGAAGCATACTGAATACCATGAATTTTGCATTCATGTAAAATTGGAAATCGTCTTATTCACATTTGTATCTCAAGAGATTCCATGTTCCAAACTAAAGTGCATTCAGGAGAATAACAGTTGTTAATAACACCAATGAAAAGAGCTGTAATAGATAAATTATAATGACAGAGTTAGATCTTTAACAGGCATTGCTGTTGCCATGGTAGAAAATTTCTAATGTAAAATAAAAATCCACTAGAAAATTGTTCTATAGCTATGGTAACAACTGTATTGTGGCATGATTATTCTATTCAGGTTCTGTTTTCGTTTTATCCAGAAAGATGTTTTTAGCATCACGCTTTGCACATGTGTAATAGCTGCCCAAAAATGTATTCTCAACTCCTTTTCCCCACATTCAGTTGACTGCTAAAACCAACAGTCAGAACTGAGTAATATTTGGAAACTACCCTCTTATAGAAGGATGGATAAGCATATTTGCATAGTAAGGTTGCTTTGCAGACACTAGAATACCCTCAGTAGGGAGGATACCAGTTGTATTGGCAAAGTGATATAAAAGGGGATGATCAGCAAGGAAAGGGGTAGGACAGAAAATTCATAGTATTTAAAAACAGAATTAACAATATTCAGGAAGGCATTATTTCACACAGCAAACAAAATCATGCTCTGACCAAGCTACAGCTCTTTGATGGCAGCACTTGAGGCAGAGCTGTAAAAGTTATAGCAAGGTACAATGGACCTGGGAGATAGAACAAGACTACTAAGCAAGTGATGAAGACTGTGGGCTTCTACAACGACACAGAAGAGGAGCAATAGTGTCCAGCCAGATTGCAGTTTCTTCTTCTGCTTATTTCTAAATCTGGAGAAATCACCAGAATGTGGTTGGCAAGGTTGCTGTTGATGGTCTCCAGGCTCTGTGCCCAGGTTCTAACTCTGCCAGTTTCTCAAAACCCATCCCCCTTAGAAATCACAATGAGCTTCTCTGTGGGTTGGGAGTTTGCTCTTAAAATCTTCAAAACTGCCAATTCACCCCTTAGCGTCACAGTCTGCACTTGACTCTGTACTGTCTGTACTCTGCCTCATTGTCTCTGCCTTCATAGTTTCACTCTCATCATCTGTTTCACAACGACCCATCTAGAACTGAAAAGATGGGAAAGATTTTCTAGGAAAGATATCTCCATATGGAGTTTTCTGAACGTTGCTTGCCAGCATCTAACGAAGAAAAAAACCTTTGGGTGAGGAAAGATATTAGGCAGTTATTACTGCTTAATTCCAACCGTATTATCATGCCTAAATATAGTCCTTGCCCAAATTTTCAGCAATAGCAGTGTAATATGGTACAAACAGAGTTAATTTTAGCTCTTATTGAGCTGCTTCTGTATATCTTCAGATTTTTTTTTTTTTATAAATGTATATTCTGTATTTGAGGCGGACAAAAATGTAATTTTCTCATTCCCACAAAGGGTTAAATTTTACTGCAAAATTCAACACAGACAAAAATAAAGAGCTGCAGCTGCCACCTCCATAATGCCGTTTCCATGAGGATTTCTTTCTATGTGACTATATAAGGCATGGTTCCTAGACATCTAAAGACAGACAGGCTCTCATGAACCATCACATTTTACAGTACAAAATTCTGCCTTATGCCTGCACATCAAAATAAGGATTCTTCAGAAAAATAACATGCTAACATTTTTTATGGACTAAACCTATCAGACAGATAAAACAATGGTCAGCATCCCTCAGGTGAAATACTGGACAAACTCAACACTCACATTCAAGCTAAGATTCTGCTGGAAGATTTCAGCTCTGCCATGCAGCAAAAGTAAAAAGAAATCCTCTCAGTGAGTCTTTGTAACTTTCAGTGAATGTTTCATAAGAAATTTTGAGAGGTGAATGGCAACGG